>NC_043988.1:8832571-9432571 GCF_902150065.1 Myripristis murdjan
TTTCTTCTCCTGTTGCCTTAGTGTTTTGGCTGCATTTTGAAGATTTTGGCTGCAGTTCAACTTGGCTCAGGGTTCTTTACGACACAAATAGTACAATATGAGAAATGACAGTGGGCTTACAAAATGTGTAAACACTTTCTCGTGTTATCTTCCGTTACCAGATGTTTTGTGAAGTTAGCAAACATTGTAAGGTAGATATTCAACTTCAGTGTTTTCCCAGACTTTGCAGACATGTGCAGGAGCTGAACTTACCTGAACTCATACTCACCTTTGGTGGTTGAAACATCTGGCAAAGTGCAAGGACAGTGGTACATTACATAGCATTTTTATTTTTCAATTCCTATACTCTTAAAGGTTAAATTCTTGGCTCAGGCTGAGTCCATAGCTGAAGACCGTTCCTCAGCAACAAATCACCATGTATAAAATAACAGCGAGCCAAAGACTGCATAAAATATTCTTTCTCATTAAGACTGAACAATTAAAGTTTCTACTTTCTGCTCTATAACTTCGATCAAATAATAAAACACAATTCTCAGCCAGACTCTGACTGGTATGCAACTTAAAGACCCTTCCTCAAAAACTGCAGTTTTATGAATTAAACACTAATTTTTTACCCTCTATAGCATTTCAAAATGCTTGAATTTTGGGGTGTGATCTATCATCATTTCCTTAAAGTGACAATGACATTCTGGGACTGTTCTATCATCGGGTGTGTCCTAGATTAACCCCAATCCCATCCCCTGTCTGAAAATAAAACAACAACAGTGTGGTTTATGCGCATCAGCATTTTAATTGGACAAAGCAAGAAAACATTGATTAGCAGAGTCATTATCAATTCTCAGGGCTAACACCTTTCTAAACAAAAGGGTCTGAAAATGTCCGTAGGCACTGCCTAATTAAAAGAGTGATCATGTCAGCTAAAAGAAACCAGCTCTATAAGGCAACAATTATGTAGGCCTCCCCATTACTCTGGCAAAAAGGGCAACAGTGTAAAGTTTGAATCCACTCAGGTCTGTGATACAAAATACTGGCGTTTCAATATATATTTAAAAAAAAAAAAAAAACCATCAGAAGTGTCATACATGTTCACCCTTTAACATCTGGAACTGTGTTAACTTTTAAGTTTGCACTGCATGGCAATGCTGTCTTGTCCCTGCATGGAAGAATCACGTGTTGCACTGTGCCAGTGTCACATTTGATAGTGCCACTCTGCTACGTACAATGTTGGAGTTAACTGTTGAGTTATCAAAACAAAAAAAAAAAATAAAGAAAGCAAGCACCCACAGTTAACAGTAGCATTTTACTTACATTGTTTCAAATGAATGCATGGTTATTTACACGTGGAGAAAAGATTTGAGGCTGTCCGAAAGATGTGAAGGAGAAATGGAATGCAAAAAGAAAAACACTCTTGGTAATCAAATTCGTCCAAGTACAAGAGAGGAAAAACTGTGCAATATTTATCTGCCCTTACAGAGAAACAGCAGTGGCAACAATCCCTGCAATTGGTTTTAATCCAAGAGAAAATGAGAAAAAATTAAACTGATTTCCATTCCTCAAACAATAACTAAGATTCATAACTTAGCACATGATTCAGACTGAAACAGTTTCTCATCTTTAAAAAACGACAACCCCTCGTTGAGTGTCCAAGAGGGGAGTGTGAAAATGGAAGCTATTTGAGTCAAATGTAAAACCAAAAAAAAAAAAAAAAAAAAAAAAAAAGCGCAAATCCAAAAGTTTCTCCTTTACAGTTTTATATTCATTTACAGTTAACTTAAAAATGGTAAGAGCACTGGTTCGTGGCCAGTCTTGCCTACCACAAAGGGTGTAATACCTGTGTGGGTCAAATTGCTCCTCCCTGGCTCCCCTTACCTCAACCCCCCATGAAATCCCATTTACATCTTCTATCGATGTCAACCTCCCATTAGGTTCCACGTCCCAGTAAAAAGTCTTAGTCCTGCCGCAAATGGAGGCGGTGTTACACAGCCCGCGGGGCACCTTACAGCCATTAAAAGGCTGACGGTTGACAAATCTCCCACCCCACCCCCTTATCAGTGTTGTGGGGTATCCTGCGGCTCCCATACCGGGCTGGTTGGCTAGCATACTCCCATTCAATCCCTGCGTAGGCTCCATAACCCCACCGTTACTGATGGCGCTCACGCCCAGTCCACCCAGCACTGGCCGGTAAGTGACTGCAAAATCGAGGGAAAGAGAGAGAGAGAGAGACAGCAAGACAAAATGCCAGCAGGTTAGAAGAGACAAGGCGACAGGGAGCCAGGGGGAGGGCACATATTAGAGCTACTAGACTCTGGAGCAGGCTAGAATGAGAATCAGAAGGCAAACAGAGTTATCAGAGATTGTGAGGATAAGGCAGGCTAGGTGAAAATGAGAGCTAGCAAAAGAAAAAAAAAAAAAAAAAAAAAAAAAAAAAACAGGCTTGGTGAAACAAGTGGAGGGCATTTTGGAAGGGCCAAAGGGAAATGTAATTTGACTAAACATGAGTCAGCAGCAGACAAAGAGCATACAGGCTAAGCAGAGTGACCTCTATAATCCATTCTACCACCCTCCCAACTGCTGACATACAACAGCGTTCATAGTCAAGCCTAAATAAGATAAGCTACATTATATAGTGCAACAATGTAGGTTATCTTAATTCCTCGTACAACGTTTCTGCATTTGGCCACAAAATTCACATAAAGTAAGTCTGTGTTTTACCAGTATTTATGTGAAAAAGTGAAGATGACAGCTTATACAGGATAGAGTTTCTCTTCAGATTTCAAGTCAAAAGAGGCCTGGCCTCTCTTCTCTTAGGCATAACGCATTTACAGGAGACATCAAAACACCACTATCACTGCTTTTAATTACATTTACCTTACACCTTCGTACATAACCTAGTTCTACAGCCGTGTCACCAGGAATTTTGCACTGTCATATATGGCCCTTTCATTTATTGTGTTTAAGGCGCACAAAAACTCTTGCACATACACTGTCCTAAACAAAAATAAATCTGGAAAAACAGTCTACAAATGATATTTCACATGGCTACCACATTCACAGAGCAAATTTTCAGGTAATGTTGTAAAAACAAAATCAAAATGGTAAATTATTTGATGTAAAAGCTATGCCATGAATGTGGACACAGAAATGAAGACAGTCCTTGTATACAACAGAGAATCTTAAACCTGGGGAAGCCGTTCTCCATCAACAAACTGTGTCTCAATAAAAACTGACAACTTAAATTTTTTGTTCTGAAATGAGACATATCCATCATTTGACACACAAAAAGATACATCTTATTGTAACATCAGAAATTACTTGTAAAAACCATTTGGAGGTTAAAAAAAAAAAAAAAAAAAAAAAAAAAACAACAACAACAAATTATCAGCTAATTTAAGCCTGTTTCTTACCAAATGTGACGTTTTGGAATTGTGTACTTTTTAACTACTGAATGCCTAAAATTCAGTGACAAAAATGGACATTTGCCATTTTGGAATGGAACCTTCAAATATCTGATTCTTTACCAGTGAGGGGGAAACACAGTGATAAAGTAAAAATTATTATTTTTTTGTGTGCTTTTGTGTCAGTCTTCACAAGCTGAACATGGTGAAGGGCTCACAAGCGGGCAAGATGTGGGGGTTAGTGGGGGGGGTGTTCATGGCTCCCTCCTGTGGCCAGAGCTGGCACTCCCTTCCCCGGTCTTGGAGGGGGGACCCTGGGCGGTGCTGGATGAGTAGGAGGCGGAGGAAGGGAGGCCTTGCGCACCGTGCTACTTACTTGAAGCCCTGCTGATTCCAGGCCTGGCCGTAGACGCCATAGGTGGGGACCTGCCAGCCGTTGGGGACATACTGGCCAATCTGGGGCCCATTGCCGTACCACTGACCCCACTGGCCGTAGGGCTGGGCCGCAGCAAAGCCCATCTTGTTCTGCTGGATGCGAGAACAGAGCACAAGTTTATAGTCAACTGTGTATGACTGAGGGGAGACTCATTGTGTTCAGTTATACCCTCCCCTTTGTCCTTACGTGGGTGAATTAGTTAGAAATCTACAAGATAATGTGACTTTCAGGGTTGAACGACTGTTCAAAACCCATTCCACATGTTGGAGCCCAAGCAGGAAGCTAAGTTACATTAATTGATGTGGCCCAAAATTCAGACATTCAATCCTTAAATAACAAATAAATTCCACCCATAAATTCAATAAATTACCAACTTCATTTCCCAACTCTGATCAACACAAAGACATCTCAGTCAAAAACATTGGATAAGTGCTCACTTATGTGAGCCATTATGGAAGTTCAGCAGCAGCCCGGCCTTCTATTTCTTTTAATCACAAAAAACAACTGGCCTGTATTCGGGGCCTGCCTCATATATAGCTGAAAATTAAGGATATGAAAACATCTCTCTGAAAGCGCCCTGAGTCTATTTTTTCTCATTCTCTCTGTATCCATTTCATTTTATTACACACAACAGACAAACAATCTGGTAGCACGTAACTGCTGTGTCACACGTGCCCCTGCCTGCAGCACAGAGCCCGACCAGATCTCACCGGTTGGACTAAATGTAGAATTTGAGCTGCACAGAGTTTGGTTAGAGAACTATACACTTCAGAATGATTTTGTCTCAGGGGAGAGAACGGGACATGATGGTGGGAGAAGATGGCCCTGTTCTCTAGTTTGATATCAAGCGGTGATTAAACAGCCTGACGCACCACAACAGTGTTGGCTATTGTCTTCCTGCAAGGCATCTTGTACCTCAAAGTTGAAAGGACTTGTAGATGTTTATTAGGATGGTTTTTGATTTTTAAAGGCTTCATTTACAATTTTTTACTACAAGTTTAATGTTTGAGTGTTGTGTAAATGCCAACATGCTCCAACCCCTAATCCAAATAATAGCTGATTACCTGCCAAAGTGGCTGGTAGATCAACTCCCACAAGCCAACATTCCCCAGCATTTGGCAGCTGGTTGGTATTATTTTTCATCCTTGTTCAAGAATAAAAACCTGAAGGTTGTCCTGAAAGTTGAATTGGGGCTAGAGAAGATACTGATGGGGAATGGAAAGCATCCAGTCACTGAAAACAATGGCTATTGTCTTCAAAGGGAGGAAGGTGAAAAAGACACAAAAACCTCCTGTGTAAAACCAACAAGCCAAACTGCCCAAACAGAAGTAGCAGATGTTCGGCTCCAAATGACATCTTTTTTTTCTTCTTCTTCACATAAATCCCCTGAAAATGCATAAACGTCATTCAGGAAGCGCTCTCTTCTGTATGAAATTGTGAAATTCTCCAACAGCACCAGGAATTTTCATTACTGTTGACTACTTTGACAGCCATCTGCCCATGTATTTCAACAGGTACAACATGATTTTGGCACGTTTTGCATTAGGGGTTCAATGCCAGGGGGGGGTGTCCCGATGCTGCAGGTGGATACACTTATTTAACCCTACAAGTAGAGATGTGGTTGAAGCAGACAGCGACTGTTAACTGAAGAGTGTCTGTTTTTACCTGCGGCATGGGCATCTGCTGCATGGGGTTCATCATGTCTGGCGTCTCCTTGCCCCAGTAACATTTGACTATGTGGCCCTCTAGTGAGGTGCCATTCACTGACACAATGGCATGAGCTGCTGACTCATGGGAGTTAAACCTGGACACAGATAGAGGGAGAGACTGAGGAAACGTTTAGGTACATGAGCCTTATTTCCTTTATATTCCTTCAGCAATAATGACCTCCCCGTTGCTGGAAATGCACTCTGACTCTAAAAAACTGCAACAAGGCAACAATTCATTGTGTGGGCTAACTGATAAAGGTTTTAAAAATGAATATTAAATATATAATGTAAGCATCCAAATATCATTTTTAAACTACAGACACTAAACTGATGCTGGTAGTAAGCCTGGCAGCACAATGTCCCAAAAGCATATTACATTCTCAAAATAAACACATTTTGAATGTGTAGTATGAAAATGCACTCTACTCAAAAATGTCAAGAAGCATACTTGATTTTAACTACTATCCCGTAATGCAGCAAGTAGCAGAGGGGAGGAGCTACTCAAAGCTCAAAAATGTAAAATAAAAACACAATTGACTATGTTCTACAGGGGCAATGGTAACAAGAGAAGTTCAGAAAAATCAAAAATTAGGTTGAGATACATGTTGTATTTGCTACTTTTTTTTTTTTTTTTTAGATGCTTTGCATAATGCCCAGTTAGTTACATAAAAGTGCAGTGCATTGAATTAATAAACTAATTGCCAAAACAGTACACTATGATGGCCAGTGCCCAGTAAATACTGTTTACTATTAGCATGCAGTACATTTTTGGGACAGGATGTAGCTTTTGTACCTAAATGACCCCTGCTACCAGAAACCAAATACTTTTTGATAAAATTTACACAGAGCATGTCATTAAAAAATAAATAAAATAACAACACATTCTACTTTGGTTTGGGGAAAAAAGGTTTGACAGGCAATAATGAATCAGCCAGAACTCATGTTCATACCTCACGAAAGAGTAGCCTTTGTCTGGGAAAACTCTGATTTCCATGATTTGTCCAAACGGGGAGAAGGTCTGTCTCATCAGTTGTTCTGGAGGCCACATGAAAAGGGAACATTAGACATCCTTATGTTTCCATGCGGGTAGGTGTGTCATTACAAAAAAAAAAAAAATACAGAGCTGGATCACTTAGAGGCTTAAATCTAAGGCCACTATCTATTTCACTATTACTGGCCACAAGTGTTTGGAGTGGCCTGCCTGAGGAAACCAAATTAGAGAAATCAGTAATTTCTTGGGAACCGCTCCTTAAATGAAACTTATATATATTTACTTTGAATGAAATTAATTATGTCTGACTGCTGTATTTTTTGGAATCTTTGTTAATGATAAGTTAAAGTGTTCATTGTTTTTTATTTGTTCCCCCTGGGGATCAATAAAGTATTCTGATTCTGATTTGTAAACACTTATGAAATGACAAATATTTCAATAATGAACATTATAAATCAGTGTCAGTGTTGATAGTAGCAGCAGCAGTGGTAGTAGTGTCCTGACCTGTCAGTCCTGTGCTGACTCCACCACAGTACACGGTGCAGTTACTGGGGCTGGACTGGTTCACTACTTCATCAAAGGATAGGTGCTTGGAGTTATCTGACAAAAACAAATATGAACACACGGCACTTAACACATTAATCTAACCACTCGCAGAGCTGAAAATCCAGTATGAAAGTAGATGAATCTCCACACACTTTCATAGGTGGTCTTTGGGGCAGGGGGCTTTCTTGTGGCCCAGTTAGTTCGGATCTGTCTGCCTCCTAACCACTGACCCCCCATCTGCTGAATGGCGTTCTCTGCATCCTGCAACACAGCAAGAACTGGGTCATCCCATCATGCCACACATTAAATAATTCAGGACCTCCAATGACAAACCCCCAGACACTGAAATGTTTAGGTGCACATGAGTGACATTACAAAGCAAAGCATATAAAAATAATTAAAATGCCCATCACTACATCAAACATGTTACTTTCTTGTCTGGGGGGGCTTCTCACTGGCTGCAACCCAAATCTACCTCCGGGTATAAATAAAGTTACCTTACCTTACCTTCTTATTTTTTCTCGATAGAATGTCTATTTTTTTAGAGCATGTTTTACAAAAATGGTAGCGCAGCAGAATCCCACCAACAGCAGCAGCGCTGAAGGATGAAGGGGCATCGACAGTAACTGTGCAACATTGGAAGCATTTCTTGACTACACTGGGGCTGGGCTATACAGCAAAAAAAAAACTCTAGACTTCTCTTGCTTTTCACTGCCTACTGCTAACTGATGGGAATCTTTGTGGGCATGATCATGAGTGTATGAGATTACAACACACCTCTCAGTTTCACGATTCGGACCGTTTTGCATTATTAAAATGAATTCGAATTAGCCGATTTACTGCCCAGTCCTACTACTCACCCACTTGTTGAAGAAAGACACAAAGCCATAGCCTTTAGATTTCCCTGTAGCCATATCTTTCACAACACGGGCATCCCTGTGGACAAATGTGTCGTTGGGAGCACATCAGAAACACGCACCACGACGGGATCACATCAACATGTAATCAATTTATAACAGCACTTCAATGATTCAGGATGTGGAAGGATATAGTTTGTTTCCTTTGAACCCCATTAAACTGGATTTAAACGTCTTCTTAACGTGACAAAAGTAGATGTACTGAAGGGACCTAGCATAAAATTTGCTAGAAAAAGTGAAATTAAAGGACAAAAAACAAATACTTAACATCTGAACACCTAGAATTATGTATGAACAATTCACATGAACTGTTTAACATTTTTGTCTAGCTGGACAATTATGCTGCTAAACAGGTAAGTGTTTTTTTCTCTAGATTTTAAACAAAATATTGTGTTGGAGTTCCTTGCTGCTAAGTTCCCTGAACACACTGCTGCCTCCTCATCCTGACATCACATGCCAGCTTCATTTCCCAGTATCTGTCCTTCATTCATAATGTTTGTCATAAATATTAGCGTGATACTTACGATATCCTGCCAAATGGACCGAAGGCAGCTTTGACGTCTTCTGTGGTTATTTCTGGGCTGAGGTCTCCGACAAAGACATGGAAGTGATCTGCAGAAAAACACAGTTAAGACGTGTTTGATGTGACACATATTCTACCCAAACAGGTTACTACACAGTTTCCATTACAAAATTCCTTACTTTTCCAAGACGCTGATTTCTGAACTGAATTTAAAATGTTGTCAGTGACTGTTACTTGTTGACAGACAATAGGACTGTGATCATAACTATAACACATAATAACAAAGATTATATCTCACAATAGCAGATAGTGTGGTGTGTGGACCGACAGTACACATACCACTACATTACCATGTGTAATGTATTCTCATAACAAGAGCAACAAATTTTCCAAAACTTGTGATCTGTAATTTTCTCAAGTCCTAAAAATTACTATATTTACTGTACAGGATCCTGTAGCTTTATGATGGGATAGCCCAATGTCATGTGGTACTCATTTGTGTAGTATTTTAGCATTCAGTGAAACTCTATAGGAAGGCTCACCCTGAATTATGGCACAAGGAACAGTAACATTATATCCTGTGTATTCATAAATGTATGCAACTTTTCAAATCGGTGAAGGGATTCCGTCAAAAAATGCCAATGATAAGAAAATAGACTTACTACTTGTGTCTTTTTTCTGGCTGGTTGGCGTTGTGGCCCAGTTGACTTTGACCTCCTGTGAAGAGGGGCAGAGAGAGGACAGGCCAGGTGGGGTATGTTTACATCATTCACAGTACAACACTACTGCCTTCAACTGGTGTGACGCTACAAAATAAAAAAAAATCTGCCTGTTACACATAATGGGAGCGTGCTGGGAAGGACCTCCATTATGGGTACTTGTTACTTAAACCTGACAATCTAACAAATCAAATAGGTTCCCTATATTTTATTAAATTGTCCCTAATTAACTGTAAAGGCTAACATATTGTAGCGAAGGTAGGCTGCAACTGCAACCAGTTTAAGGATATAGACGAGTAATGAAACTCTGCACTGAATCTTGTTTATTCTTAAAAATTCTTAAAACAAATGAAAAAACGCCAAAATGACATAATTTCACTTGTTTTGAAGATGCTGTTTTGATGTGAACTGGATCACTCCTCTGATCTGAAGATCACGAAATTAGAGTTTAAGTTCTTGAACTATTTGATTTGCATTAGAAAACAAAGATCTTTCCTCAATGGCAAATGTGATAATATTCGGTTCACTATTAAAATCATTTCTTGGCATGGGATTAGTTATAATATATAGTGTCTGTCTAATTTACTAAGGGGAACATCAAATAAAACTTTCACACCCAAAGCCCACCCGTCCCCACTCACCCTGTAGATACGATAGCTTACCTTACCCATTATTTTCCGTCCGTTCATGGCTGCCAATGAGGCAGCAGCATGCCTGTGTTCATAGAACTCGACAAAGCAGTATGGATCATTTCCAGCCGTCTGTCAACGGGAAAACAAGACTGATATTAAGTTCACAGCAAAGGTAACATCACTCCAGATGACAAGCGCCTGCCTGGAGTACAGAAGTATAGGAGTGTTGGGCCCAGTATTACGGACTGGGAGAAGAAAATCAGCATCCGGTACATCTGTGGATTAACGTTTTCATCTGCAGTTGCACAAAACATCAGTGATTAAATGTTCTTCGCATTTGATTCCTAAGTTGGCCACAAAATGTTACCTTTACTGGGCAAATGATGACAGCCAGTCTTAACACCCAAACCAAATTCCAACAAAAGAAGTGTTTCAACAGTACTGCTATTTTTAATCACAGGGCCTATTGTAAATATGGATAATTTAAAAACTACTTATGGATGGTTGTGGGGGGGGGGGGGGGGGGGGGGGGGGGGGTCTAATTTTATGTCAGTATCATCGGTCCACCTTACTAATCAAATATGCTCATACAAATACAGATCTCTCCCTCAGGCCAGTGCTGATGAGAGTTTAGTCAGTTCCTGTAGACCAAAAAAAAAAAAAAAAAAAAAAATCCACAGTATCTAACACCATTATGGATAACACTCACATCAACTATCATTTTACAGCTCTTGCAGGGTCCAATCTGTGTGAAAACCTGCAGAATGAGGGGCTCAGTGACATCCCTGGACAGGTTCCCCACATACCTGCAGACAAGGGGAAAGAGATGGAGGGATGAAGTCTTTGTGAAACAGGAAGTAGCATGCAAACAAAGGCTAGATAACCGAGCTAGCTACAACCTAACCTTCCAACTTGGACAAAAACAAGTCATTAAATCCACAAAAAAACAAAAACGACAGTAACTAAAATGTGAAAAGGAGCCGCCTACACTTTACACAGACAGATAAAGGGTGGTGAGCGTCTTATTAGAGCCGTCTCGGCCTGTCTCTCTGAGCGTTGACGTGGCTTGTCTGCCAGCTAGCTAACGACAACGCTAGCCGGTGGAGAAACGCATTCAAACGGGCCTCATGCTAAGCGGTTTGGCAAGCTAGCTAATAAAATGACATGTTCAATCCGCGAACGGTCTCATGGCTATCCACTAATAATTAAATAATGTCAAACTCTGTGGGTGTATTATTCGACAAATTTGTGTATTTTGAAACGAACAGCCCGTTAACTGCGTTTGCAGTTTAAGCTAACGCTCGCTATCGTTTCATTTTCAGATGAGCTCCGGTGCCGTCTATTTACACGGCTAAAACAGACATTACGGAACACGTACATGTCGAAAACTACTATCTCCAAATTACATTTTGGAAGTCCGCTGTCGTTCATGTGCAATGGCAGCGTAGACACACTGTCGACATTTTGTTAAAGTAGCTACGTTTAATGGTTTTTGTTTGTTTCAACAGCGTGGAAATACTGCTAGCCTTTGGGTCGCGCGGTAGCTAACGTTAGTTACACGGAGCCCTCCAGCCTCAGGAGCTAGACGGGGCCGCTGCTACTCACAAGGTTTTGGGTTGATCGTCGTCCATCATCATGGTTCAGTGGTCGCGTCCTGAGAAGAGTTTAATCCCTTGACATACAAATAGCTTATGCTGAACTTGGGCGACCGCGAACGTAAAGGCTCTATCTAGTATTTTATTATGAACTGCTGCCCGAGTCCGCTCTCACACACACACACACCGCAGACAGCCTCAGTCTGATGCAAACAATGGGAAGTTGAAGATGGCGGAGGAGCGGCGTCAGCAGCGTCAACCTGCGCGCTGAAATGAAGCCAAAATCAAGCGCTCTCTCTCTCTCTCTCTCTCTCTCTCTCTCTCCAGCATACAAGCGCGTACATACATACATACACACACACACACACACACACACACACACACACGCACACACAGATCTGCCGCCACATCTGCATGGCTTAAACTGCAAACATGTCGATTGAATACCCATAGTTATAACTGTGCGGAATAATAATTTGCATAAAATACACTCGCTTTTTGCCAATCAAGAGAAGTACAAACGAGAAAACAGCTGGACACATCTGGGAAACGCATGTGACCCAGCCGCGGAGACCAGGAGACAACTAACTGAATAATTTAATAATAATAATAATAATAAATATATATATCTATTCATCGGGTTATATATCTAAAGATATCTAAATATATATTTATATATTCAGCCGTAAAGGGAAATGCCTTTGCCTGGCTGAACTGGGTGAAAAAACAATTATATAAATGCCCATAATGCAGTGGGGGCTTTTTTCCGGACAAGAAAAGACGTGCGCCGCCCGGGAATCGAACCCGGGTCGCAAGAATGGGAATCTTGCATGATACCACTACACCAGCGGCGCCCTGACGACTGCGGGCACAGAAGGCTGTTTTAACCACATGACATACCGAAAGATAGATAATGAAGTGAGAGATAGAATGAATTGAATTATAACACGCTGGTAGTGCTGCTGCATATCTCAACACTGATTTAGCAAACTAAGATAATAATGTTGTATTTTTGTTGTTGTTCGGCAAAAGAAGTTTAACAATAAAATACAATTCGAGCCCCCTGTGCCGACAAGCACGCAAAGTTTCAAAAACTACAGCGGTAAAATATTGCTAGTCTGTACATGGCACTAAACCTGATCGCGATTCTCATAATGTTTTGCCTAATGAAAATATCAAATCTAATTTATTTAATACTGGCCCACGTTTTAACAAGACAAATGATATGTTATTATTATGAGAGTGTGTATATTTGACTAACATGTCATACTAGGCATTTAGAGTTTCTTCTGTATACAGTGTCTGACTTACAAATGCAATGGAAGTGGATGGAGCTTAATTTACATAACTAATTTAGCTAATTCCTAAATCATACACGTCTTCAGTGTGAGACTGTGGATGTTTCATCAGCATTTAGAAATTTAAAAGCGGGTTCCACTGTACATAGTTGTATTATAAATACAGTGGGAGTGAATTAGGCTTCGTTGCCTTGCATATATTTTATAACTCATAAACTGTGCATGTCATCATTATGAGAATATGCACATTTGTCGTAAGAATTTTAAAGTTTGAATGGGCAGCAATCACACTTAATATGAGATTAGATTACTTAAAATGGATGTTTTTCTTTTCTTTTTTAAAATGTATTGCACACCTAAGACCTATAGTTGACGTCCCAGCCAGTGAAAGTGATCAGTTACACACTGCAAAATGTCTTTAAACGCAGTTTGCTCATCAGTTGTGAAATAATTTTTCCAGAGTAGGTAGAAAAAAAAACTGGTGACCTGGACAATTAATCTGCCACTGGGATGAGATAATCCCACTTATTTCCAATACTAATCAGTTTGTTGCTAGATTTTACTTGAATCAGTGTCATTGTCTTGATCCCAGTGGCTTGATGTGCTTTATTCTTCCTTGTTTCAACATATTTATATTTATTCCCAGAAAAAGCCCTGAAAGTGCAGTAGGATTAATTTATCCCAGTGGCATTTTTTTACCTCGTTGAAATAAAAACAAGATTTTAAGGCTGAATATGAGAATAGATGACTTGGGAAGATGGAGGCTTTTTAGCTGCAGCGTTGCTGTTGAAGAGACAAAAATTAATGTAACAATGGAACTAAATGGAAATGGATATCTGCTTCCCAGAAAACTTCCAGCTTGTGTTTACATCTGCTGACAGGACACGAGGAAGTCCTGCTGTGGATGAAATCAGCGGTGTGTATGCAGCCAATAGTGACTGTCAGATGTGTTTTAAAGCTGACATATTGGACTAAATTGCATTCTGTTTATATTACTGGCCTGTGTGGTTGTTTTTGTAGTTGTGGTTAATTTATTTCAAGGTTAAAGTCCTTTGTCATGTGGTGTCTGTAATACTTGTCTTCACCCCACATTATGTTTGAATTTAATACATGATTGATGGCAATACTCTCCACATGCAGATCATTACTACAATATCCCTTGAAAGCTTCTTGGTCTTGACTGGGTGAGAAGTGCATTTTTAATTGCAGCAGGCACAGCTCTATGGGCCCCCCCTTGAACTCTGTAGTCCTTACTATTGTGACACAAACATCAAAAATTTAATAGCTGAATGTTGTCACTGAACAAGTAAGGAAAACACAGGGAAACAGGTTGACAGTGCAAAAGTAAGGGTTTTTATTTATCCAGAAATCTGACACATTGTATGGGTAACAAAACCAATTGAGGTGCAAAACTTTTCACAAAGAATTTCAGTAACAATGGTCCAAAACATAAGTGAAGTCAACAAAACAAGAAGCTTAACAGAATGACAAGGTAAAATGACAAGGTAGGGAACATATGTAGTGTCTAGTAAAGTGAAATGGTCACAAAAAAGGAAAGGAAAAAATTACATAAGCAAGCAAAAACTTAAATTCTAAAAATTCTACATATGAAATAAATCAACAGAAAAATTTCTACATTAGGCCTACACAAAATGAACAATCTTCTACATCACAGAGCTAAAATTTAAAAGGTGCAATGCCATATGTATTACTTTCCCTAAAATAATTATATCAATGTATTTGATTTTTTCCTAATAAAACATCCAGTACACTATTTGTAATTTCACATTTATTGATTTATTTAATCAAAATAATCAAAATGCAATAAGTATGCCCAACATAATGTCATACACCCACTAACCAAATCAAATTCTGTTAGGCTCTTGCCAGCAGAGAAATCCTATCTAATCCCATCAGCAGAGACATATTTCCAGTTGTAAATTAGAGATAGTAGCCAATCGTTTTGGCTGTAGGGAGAGTTAGGAAATTGTACTGTGTGACGCAGATACTGGCCATACATATAAAGCTGGATTTACAGTGTGTGTTATGTTGAGCTAGTTGTTTCCAGTATTGTGCAGTTTTAGCAAGGCCCATCATGTGTGGAGCATCTGCTCCATCTCTCCCAGCTCTGAGGAGGCTGCTGCTGCTGGCTGAGGTCTGTGAGCAGCTCGTACGTCGCCTGCTGTCAGTGTCAGGGAGCTCTGCTGATCTGGAACCTCCACTGGCTGTGTGGAGCAGGTGGAGGATGTGGAGCACCAGGAGGTCCAGGTCTAGCAAACATTCTGATACTGCGTTGTTGTTTTTTTTGTTTTGTTTTTTAGCAGGCATCATGCAGAACCCAGGGGCTGATAGTTGTGTCATTCAGCAGATCTCAGCTCTACACCAGGAGACATTTGCTGGCTGGGGCAGACGGCTACTGATGAACCTGGATCCTACAGGGCTGCATGGGCCCCCTCCCCTGCAGGAAGATAGGAAGTGAAGATGCTGCTTTAACTCAGAACTCAGTTCGCTAGAAGGCTCAGGAAGGCAGATTCTTCTCATAATCACTGAGGTCGAAAGTCTTACCCGAGGACGTAAAACAGGATATAAGCCGTGCCCCGTCGCTCTTTCAGGACCGTGGCCTCATCTGTTTTTGTTGTAATGCCGTCGTTCAGTGTGAGCCAGTCTCTGCTGTTGCCTTCCATGTCACTGATGTAGTGACCTGCGAGACACAGAAAACGCAATGAAGAAGCATTTTTATTTTGTTGTGTGTACGCGTTCCAGATCATATTACTGTCTGATGTCTGTGGCATTAATTACCGGTCAATGGTCTCCCCCGAGTGAGATGATGCCATGAGAACCCCTTTCTTGCTGAAAAAGGGATACCTCCGCAGAGATCCAGAGGAACACGGCTCCAGGTAGAGCTTAGGAGAGACAGATGAACAAGAACTAATGAGAACAGTTGAGCATTGGTAGATGGACAGTGAAAACTACATATCTGCTGTTAAATCTACCCTCTTCAGCAACAGTGCCAGAGGTCAGCATGGTTGCATCTGTCCAAGGAACTGCTGGAATCCTAAAAAAGTGTATTTATATTTAGGCTAAAGCAATTTTGCAACAAGGAAGCACTTTCATTCACTTCAGACTAGCTACTAAGAGGAAGCCTTGGCTTTCTGACTGAAGAATGTTATCCTCTTGAGCACATGGACACAAAACAATTAAATAAAAGTGATGGGTGCTGATAGGTGGACAGCTGGCTTATTGGTCACCCGTGACACCCAGTAACATGTTTAGAGTGATTTCATGAGATGCATCAACCTTAATTGGTCTGCATCCTATTGTACCTGGCGCTTGCCTGTCTGGTTTCTCCTGTCTCTTTCTCCCCAGTGGAGAAAGACGAGTGGAGAAAGGTGGAGAGGCTCCTCTCTCGTTCTCCTCTGCCTCCTCCTGTCCGCGTGGCAGGAGTGCCATGAGGCGAGGAGTAAAAGAGGGCGAGATGCGGTGAGGAGATCTTCATCTGAGCGAAGACACAGGATGAGGCCGTGTGGCGCTCTCAACAAGAATCTGAAAGAGAGGACAACAGGACGTCTGACAGGTTGATATAATCTGCTTCAGCTCAGAGGCAGATTACACAGGAAAATGACATGCATACTAACATACTAACATTTTCTGGACAAAAATCATCAACATTGTTTGTGTTAAAGTTGACACATGGCTTAAAAACAATAAATTGTCTTTACATGTAAATGAGACAGATTTCAGAGTTTTTTGTTCCAAGTGGAATCAAAATAACGTTGAACATGTTCGTATTAGAATAAACAGCTGGGATACTGACAGATTGAAATCCAAAGTCCTGGGGTTTCATAATGACGAATTTCTAAATTTTAATGGTCATATTAACAATTTAAATAAAAAGCTGTCCAAATATGTTACACTGTGCAATACTTTTCCTACTTGTCTTGTGAGAGCAAATATTTCATAAAATAAATTTATAGAGTAAAAACTAAAACTGAGGTTCAAAGACAGGATTGAATATAATCTTTAAGTTAAACCAGTTGTAAAGTTTGCTGCAACAGAATTTAATGGCACACTGTGATTTAATCTCATTTAAAAGTGGCTCCTTGATGGTGCAATCTGGCCTCAGTGTCTTACTCTCCTTTCTCAGAATGTGACTGGGAACATGGTAAAGCACTTTTAGTGGTCAGCAGACTCACCTCTGCTCCGGGGACATTTGCTCCTGTTGAGTCTGGGTCCTACAGGGATGCATGGTCTCCCTCCCCTGCTCCCCTGCAGGAAGATGGGACAGAAGACGCTTTAACTCAGAACTCAGTTTGCTAGAAGGCTCAGGGAGGCAGATTCTTCTCATAATCACTGAGGTCAAAAGTCTTACCCGAGGACATAAAACAGGATATAAGCCGTGTCCTGACGCTCTTTCAGGACCGTGGCCTCATCTGTTTTTGTCGTTCAGTGTGAGCCAGTCTCTGCTGTTGCCTTCCATGATGTCACTGATGTAGTGACCTGTGAGACACAGAAAACGCAATGAAGAAGCATTTTTATTTTGTTGTGTGTACGCGTTCCAGATCATATTACTGTCTGATGTCTGTGGCATTAATTACCGGTCAATGGTCTCCCCTGAGTGAGATGATGCCATGAGAACCCCTTTCTTGCTGAAAAAGGGATACCTCCGCAGAGATCCAGAGGAACACGGCTCCAGGTAGAGCTTAGGAGAGACAGATGAACAAGAACTAATGAGAACAGTTGAGCATTGGTAGATGGGCAGTGAAAACTACATATCTGCTGCTAAATCTACCCTCTTCAGCAACAGTGCCAGAGGTCAGCATGGTTGCATCTGTCCCAGGAACTGCCGGAATCCTAAAAAAGTGTATTTATATTTACGCTAAAGCAATTTTGCAACAAGGAAGCACTTTGATTCACTTCAGACTAGCTACTAAGAGAAAGCCTTGGCTTTCTGACTGAAAAATGTTATCTTCTTGAGCACATGGACACAAAACAATCAAATAAAAGTGATGGGTGCTGATAGGTGGACAGCTGGCTCAACATTTGCTCCTGTTGAGTCTGGGTCCTACAGGGATGCATGGTCCCCCTCCCCTGCTCCCCTGCAGGAAGATGGGACAGAAGACGCTTTAACTCAGAGCTCAGTTTGCTAGAAGGCTCAGGGAGGCAGATTCTTCTCGTAATCACTGAGGTCAAAAGTCTTACCCGAGGACGTAAAACAGGATATAAGCCGTGTCCTGACGCTCTTCCAGGACCGTGGCCTCATCTGTTTTTGTTGTAATGGCGTCGTTCAGTGTGAGCCAGTCTCTGCTGTCGCCTTCCATGATGTCACTGATGTAGTGACCTGTGAGACACAGAAAATGCAGTGAAGGTGAGGCATTATGTGACATTTTTGTTGTTATGTGTGTACGTGTCCCAGATCCACATTTTTCTATGTGGCATTATTTACCACAGTCAATGCTCCTCCCAAGGTGAGACACGACTCCACACAGATGATAGTTGCTCTGAAAAAGAAAAATGGTAAATGTTGTAATAAGGTTCTTAAACCACTCCACTACACAGTACATATTCAACATGTTCTCTCTCTTTCCCTATTACTGTCTCACCACAGACGCTCCCAGCTGTGAGGTCTGTGTGTCTCCTGAACTCTCCAGCTCATCAACTGATGCTGACAAACACACCACAAAGCTTTGCTTAACTTTAAAATGTAGAAACAAAAGTTGGGTGTTTCCAGTAAGCTTAGCCATGCTTCAACAAGTTTAAAAGTGCACAATGTCTTTTACCTGTGTGTGAGACGGGCTCTTTGTTGGAAGATGTCAGAGACAGCACAGGAGGGATGGCGACTGCATCTCCCAGTCTCCTCATCTGCCCCCCACTGTAGCAGAAACGCTTCATGTGAAGCACCAGCACTCTGGCGAAAGATGGAGAAAACCAAAAATGAGCAAAGCCTCAACACAGAAAGACAGAGAGTACTTGACAGCATCTTGGAGGCTGTGGGCAGACGGACCGGGGCAGAGTGAGGAAACTCCTCCTAACGGTGGCCTGGCGGCCAAGGCACTTCCCACAGGTACACTCCAGCTCTGATGCCTAAGAACAAACCAGTCACTACATTGCTATACACAGAAACCAAGTAAGAAACGTTGACCTCATGAATTTAAAGGGAAAAGATCCTCTGTAAACTGACCTCAAAGAAGAATCGGAGGCTGTCCTCCAGGAAGGGGGACAGGTTCAGGGAGAGGTTGTTGTGCTCCTCCTCCTGGAAGACCTTGTCTCCACAGCTGTAAAAACAAAAAAATTTAACAGTCAGACCACTGAAAACTTCTGTAATCATCAACAATAAGCAATGCAGTTTGTTTTTTAATGTTTTGTTCTGTGATTAATCAGATAAAACAGCATAAAACAGCAACATGCATATATGTATTGAATGCAGTTTGCTGTGAAGTTACCTGGCGCAGGTGCGAACGCACTGAAGTTTGAACTCAAACTTCGCCGTGGGACAAATGTAGCCTGGTGATGTGGCCATGGCCTCGCCCTCCATCTTCAGGCCCATGAAGAGGAGCATCAGGAACTCGTGAGCATCCTGTGAGAAATCAGCGAGCCATTAAAATATGTTAAGCACACAAATGCTACACTAAACAATAAATCACAAATGCTAGGCTCATTTTAGTACCTGCTGAGAGCGATCGTGATACTCCTCATTATAAACAGCCAAGCTGCTCTTGATTAAGCGGAGGAGCTGCTTCTTGTCTTTAGAGGCACACTGACCCTGCCGTGTTTTGCACAGCTCTCCGATGTTCCTTCAGAAAGGAAATGGAAGGAAATGAGTATTTACTACTTGCTGAAATCATGAAATAACATTCAGTAAAGCAGGGAGCTGCTCCTCCTTTTGGCCTGGTGTGTGGGGTGAAGATATCTTAGGTCCTGCACCTCTGCAGCAGCAGACAGGTCTCTGCCTCGAGGCTCCAGAGGGCCTCCTGCGTCATGATGTCACTGCAGAAGTCTGGGACACTGTAAAGACCCTGCAGGGTGGCGTTCATGAAGCAGGTGTTCCCGATGTTTGGAAACCTGCAAGGAAATTTATATTAGTACAACACAACAACAACAACAACAACAACAACAACAACAACAACAACAGCAACTCAGTAATGTGTTCTGTAACCCAACCTGCTTCAATACAATTACAAGATTACAATATTTCACTGTATTTTTAAGTCAGTAATTTTTCCTACATTTTAAATCAAATCCATTACAGAAAGTCAATTTTTGTAGCTCTCTATAAGCGTCAGGAGAACTGCACTTTGACAGTCACAACATTCACAGTGAACAGTCAGCCAACAAAAAAACAGAAGAGTAATCTGGCTGTACTTCATTTGTGCACTTCAATTTGTAATTTAGAAAATCTCCTTCTATACTACTCTAATTTCAAACTCTCATGCTTTTAGAGCTGCTTAGGAGAGATCAGATTTAACAATGTTCATGTTAGTAGTACATTTTAAATGAACTGCTTTTTTAGAAGCTCATTTTTACTGCAGGATTTCTACTTCTCCTTAAGTAAAATATCAGCAAACTAACAACACATTTTGAGAGGGACATTCAAGCACACTTTCCACTCAGAAGATGATCCTACACCCTGACAGAGATTGACCAAGGCTGAGTTGGGACAACAGTTTGATTTCTGTCACATACCCCAGCTCCACCTTCTTCTGTCTTTTCCGGCTCCCGCCATCGCTGCTGGTGTTGCGGGAGCGTTTTCCACGTACTTTCACTGATCTATGAGATGGAGAAAGAGAAAGACCAGGAGTGATGGGATGTAAACTCCAGCAGGGATTTGATCAGAGCAATGCAAAGAAGCAATTCATCCAAAGGTAGAAAAACAGGGAATCTGAAATTGAATCCTATCTCTAAGCAACACAGCTGATCTCTTAACAGTTTCCACCACTGTCCCATTCATGCTGAAAAAAGGGATACCTCCGCCGAGATCTAGCAGAGCACGGCTCCAGGTAGACAGCTGAGGAGAGACAGATGAAGAAGTGCTACTGAGAACACAGATTAGCAGTGATGGAAGAACAGTGAATTTACATGTCTGTTAAATCTACCTCGTTCAGTGTCCGGGATCAAACTCGGCGCCTCCGGTCCAATGGCCTCTGCCTTGGGAATCCTAGAAGAAAAATAATAAATAAAGCACCCACACAGGAACACTGACAATGAGGCATAGATGTCAATAAAAAAAAAAATAAAACAAAAATGTTAATACTCTCCCAAATTATGCAGAAACCACATTCACTGACTTCAAACTAGCTACTCAGCGGTGCCTTGACTTTTTGACTGAAGAGTGTTTTTTTTTCATCTCCAGAACATGGACACAAAACACTGAATCAACTAAATACAAGTGATGGGAGCTGATAAGTGCACAGTCAGCTCACTGGTTACCCGTGGCAACCAGTAAGATAGGTTTAGGTTGAATTCATGAGCTGCATCAGCCTTAATTAGCCTGCATCCTACTTTACCTGTCGATGGTCCTGGTCTGCTCAGCAACATCCTTGCTGACTGGATCTGTGGAAGACAAAACAGAGTTCGTGAAGGATGGGGAGGAGCTGGTGCAAAGAGTGTGAGGAGGAGATGGTGGGAGAGAGGGAAGAAGAGTGGGAGAGGAGGAGGGAGAGTAAGGAGAGAAGGTGGGAGTGGAGGGAGAGGAGGGAGAGTAAGGAGAGAAAGTGGGAGTGGAGGGAGAGGAGGGAGAGTAAGGAGAGAAGGTGGGAGCGGAGGGAGAGTAAGGAGAGAAGGTGGGAGTGGAGGGAGAGGAGGGAGAGAAAGTGAGAGTGGAGGGAGAGGAGGGAGAGTAAGGAGAGAAGGTGGGAGCGGAGGGAGAGGAGGGAGAGTAAGGAGAGAAGGTGGGAGCGGAGGGAGAGTAAGGAGAGAAGGTGGGAGTGGAGGGAGAGGAGGGAGAGTAAGGAGAGAAGGTGGGAGCGGAGGGAGAGGAGGAAGAGTAACTAGAGAAGGTGGGAGCGGAGGGAGAGTAAGGAGAGAAGGTGGGAGTGGAGGGAGAGGAGGGAGAGTAAGGAGAGAAGGCGGGAGAGGAGGGAGAGTAAGGAGAGAAGGTGGGAGTGGAGGGAGAGTAAGGAGAGAAGGTGGGAGAGGAGGGAGAGTAAGGAGAGAAGGTGGGAGTGGGCGGAGACGAGGTGGGAGGGAGGTCCTGAGGGCTGTCCATGTTGGTCGGAGTGGGTGAAGCTGAAGAAAGACGATCAGGCTGGGTGGCTCTCAACAGGGATCTGAAAGAGAAGACAACAGGATGTCAGACATGTTGACACAAGCTGCTTCACCTCAGAGGCAGACAAAAAACAAACAAACAAACAAAAAAAACAGGAAAATGACATCATAAATAATCATCAACAATCACAAGTAACAATGATCACATGGTAACCACGGTCCAACCTGACTGGACAAGATGTGTTGCATGAGTGCTGACAGAGAATAACAGCACTCTGGTGTTTTTCTAGAGAGCTGGACAGGATTTGGATTTTTAAATACATTAAAAATTACAATGAATTAAAATACACACACACACACACACACACACACACACACACACACACACACACACACACACATTAATGAATTGTATTCCCTTAGTTTTGCAAACAAAATCAAGTATTTTCTGTCCACATGCATTCAATCAGCACAATTTTGACATGACATCATTTTCATTTATGCTGGTCAGGTTACCAACATTACCAACCACCAGGGCCGTGGGAAGGTACACACAGGTTAACACGTCCAAAAGCCTGCTGTGTACTGCACAAAAATCCAAATACACACATTTTAACTTGTCCAGGAGCCTGTTACACACAATGCATTACATATCCAATTATTTGTGGCAAATATGAAATTATTTGCAGAGGCACGTCAAGAGTTTTGTAACTGCATCTCAATCTCTGTGTGTAATCCAATTTGTTAATCTGCAATAGAATCAATAAAATCGAATCTCTCGCAGTCGGTGTTGACAGCTCCGAAATTTCAGCTAAAATGAAAGAACTGAACAACAAGATAAACTACGTGAAAACATATATAAAAATATAGGACCAATTTAAGAAATTATTTATTTAGACAGCCTGAACTGCAGCCGCTCTAAGGTCAGCGCGTCATCGCGTTCTCACCACGTCACGGCCCAGAGCCGATGCGGCTCGTGTCGTTTTTCAAACGATAACAACTCAGCCCGCGCGGCCCGGAGTGGACGCGTTTTTGCGCGCTCCAGAAAAAAACACGGAAAAACTCGCGTTGCCGAGTTTATTTGACCTCAGTGTTGCATGGAAATCCAGTCTGACAACTTTACTAGCAGTGGCCACTTATCTATTTCAGAAAAACATTTTTCTGAACGCGTTTTTTGTCTAATTTAACTTGTTTCTTACTTGTAGCTCAAGTTGCACAGTAACGCGCCACAAATCCAACATTTTGTTCGTTATTTTCCAGAGGACGGAGCCTCCCTACCTGTTCGGAGAGGCGCGGCTGGGGTCAGCCATGTCCTGACAGCTTCTGCTTCTGCTCCGGGTGGGTTTTTTGTGGAAAAAAGCTTTGAGTGAAAATCTCTCTTCCGCTCAGTCGGGAGTCTAGGTCAAGTGCGTCCGCAGGCGTCGCGCGCGTCAACACAAGTGACGGTTTTCGTTCGCGCGGCGGTTTAAACAGGGAGCTGCGTCGTCATGGCAATTTGTGTTCGCTGCATAGCAACGGAGCCCGTTGAAAGGTAAACTATTTTTTACTTTTTTTTTTTTTTTTGCTTTAAAATTACATACCCACAATGAAAAGGGTATACCTGTGCAACTACAGTGTCTATTTGAATAAAGTTGGTGTCATAATAAAGGGAACACTTGTGTTTTTATTTTTTTTCCAGATGCGTAAATATCAGTACATATGTTACTGGGTAAAAAAAAAAAATGTAATGAAAAAAATCATTTTTTCAATGATTTTTTTTTTCTCCATTTTTTCTTATATATACCCTACCAGTCACAAGTTTGGACACACCTTCTCATTCAATGTGTTTTCTTTATTTTTACTACTTTCAACATTGTAGATACATACTGAAGTCATCAAATATATGAAGCAAGATATATGGAATTATGTAGCAAAGAAAAAAATGTTAAATAACTTCATAAACAACATAATAAATATGTTTTATATTTTAGATTCCTCAAAGTAGCCACCCTTTGCTTTGTTGACAGCGCTGCAAACCCTTGGCCTTCTCTCAATAAGCTTCATGATGTAGTCACTTGAAATGATTTTAACTTCACAGGTGTGCCTTGTCAGGGTTCATTTGTGGAATTTCTTGCCTTCTTGACAGGGTTGGGACCATCAGTTGTGTTGTGCAGAAGTCAGGTTGGTACACAGCTGTCAGCCCTATTTGACAACTGTTAAAATTGACCAAGAAATAAATAAAATATATATATTTGGACACACCTTCTCATTCAATTCATTCTCATTCAATGCGTTTTCGCATTGAATCAAACTTTTGGCCTGTACTGTATAGATATATATATATATATATATATATATATATACACACACACACATTATACACAAACACGTGTGTACACTGGTAGTACAGCGCATTGATCTGTAATAATAAAAATAAAAACTATATTATCAGTGACAACCACAGGATCACAACAAGACTGCCAGTCCAAGAGACTGATGGTGGAGCCGTGATATAGCTCTCTCTCTCTCTCTCTCTCTCTCTCTCTCTCTCTCTCTCTCTCTCTCTCTCTCACACACACACACACACACACACACACGACCCTGTAATGTACAGGTAGGGAAAACTACAGAAGGTTTGGGGGAACCTAAAAATCATAAGAACTCAACTCTGCTCTCTCTTACCCCAAAATACAGAGAGAGGAAAACAGGAATGAAAGTATCAACATAATCAAATATTCATGAATGATGTATTGCATTTGCAAGTACTTGTATCTTTATTGGAGGCAATTTAAGGATCTTCAAATGAAACACAAATTCACAAGTCTGGGTCCACTAATGTTGATAAGAGGGGGAAAAAAACACATTATTATTAACCATTTGAAACCCAGGAGTCTGTGAACTTACTTTAATTTTGAGACATTTTAGTTCACCATATGAAGAAAATTCACTTCATTTTTCTGGGAAAATTTCTTGGAATAATAGTGTTTTCTCAGCTTTCAGGTGGTAAACAGTGCTTGGGAACTATGAGGACTTTGATGTCATCAGTAATAAATCATTTCATAAGTCAAACTCATGGCTGTGTGTCCAGTCAGAGTCACCGGTTTGGACCGTGCGACTCCTGTCCGCTGCTCCTGGGTGTGTTTGCTGCCTCAGAGTGGTGTGGTCAGGGTGGAGGCAGTGGTCCAGGGTTGGAGCTTCATGTGGAGGTGGAGAGCTCTTCTTGTGGGCCTCCAGCTTCTCAGTCAGCTGGCTGTGCAGCTGCTGCACCGGCTCGCTGCTCTGTGCTCACCAGCCAACACAGCAACACACAACATCAGTACAAATCAAATCAAATCAAAGCAGACGATTTGTCTGGGAGGGAAGACAAAGTGCTTCATCACAGTGAGTGCACGGTGGTAAGGCCTCCTGATCAGGGCCTTACCTAGACACTGGACAGAGTTTGCCCCATAGCTGCAATAGCCTATGACACTTATCTGGGCGTTACGCGAGTCCACATGGTGGTGAAATTTGCTCCTCAGTTGCTCCGTGCTCCCCTGGGCTGCTGCAGAAAGAGCAGAGGCAACTCTGAGGTTCAGATCACAACTATTCTTTTGAATTTCTACTTACAATTTGCAGATATTGCACTCAGCTGTGACAGGGTAGAGCAATGGATTTCAAAAATAGCTGTTACAGGTACATGGAGTGCACAACTTACTGACCCCAACATAACAAAACTTAATTTGTATGAGGTAAATAATTACAGTCATATATAAATACAATAAAATGGCACAAAGCTGTTGATTTAGGTTTATGTGCTAAAAGTCTTAATCCTAAATATCGCACCACCCTAACTTTTGAAATGAGATACAGTCTGTAGGGAACATGGGTCCTGAATGTTCATCTGATGTGATTTTTTGTAATATGATAGAAATCCAGACAGTGCTCAGGCAGCTTTTGTGTAAAAGGTGCCCTTTAATATAATGACAAAAAATTAGTATGAGCTCAATGCTATCCCAGCTTATTAGTAACCATTCCCAAAGACCCCAGGAGAGAGCGCACTTGTACAGCACTATGCCTGAACCTGTTCCTCCAAATCTATCTATCTATCTATGGAGCAGTGTAGTATAGCCTATGTCTAGAATGTTTAAGATAAATGAATATTTCTAGTATATGCACAGGTTCATCTGCCGGTTAAATGATTCTGAGAATCAAATTGTTGTGGCACTGGTGAATATTATATTCAGTGACACACGCTGCACATTCAGTGACACACGCTGCACATCTCACTTCTGGGGGCACTGGTATAAATGTCTTTTAAAAATGAGTCATTAGACTATTTTTTTTTATTATTCTGTGTGTTTTTTGATTTTTTTTTTTAGTCTGGAATAAAGAATATCTATCTATCTATCTATATAAACTTTAAGACTGACCATTTTTGGATGTTCATTCAAAAGTGTGTACTTTAGGCTATTAATCCATATTCCTGTTTAGTGAAAGTAAAATAAGCAAAACTCCTGCATTGCCGCAATGCCCCTGATCTCCAGGCTGGCTGGTCCTGCAGGAAGTCATGAAGAGGAGCAAATGCTGCTGTGACATGCTGGGACGTCATGAGTCACACCTTCCTACAAGAGGGCCAGGCCCTCTGTTTTGAGTGCATGTTTTTTTTTTTTTTTTTTTTTCATTCCCATCCTTATTTTATGCATCTCATGTTTTGTTATAAGTTGGAAGCATCTTTACTTGTGATGTGTGATTTGTCTGTTTATGTGGCTTTTTACTTTTGTTTTGACTTATTTCATGAGTGGCTTGCAGTTTCTAGATGGCAGTCTGCTGAAGCTGCTACAGGCAACTGTCTGTATCTGTAGTGGCTGTGCTGGTAACCTTTATGAGTTCAGCTGAAGGCCCTGTATGTACCTTTATCAGCTTATCAGCAGATGTTGTCTTCAAATAGAACTGAGCACCAGCGTCTTGAAGCTCCAGTGGGATTTTTTTTTGTTCTAAAGTACAGAGTGGGCAGTGAGTTTAAATGCCAGTAGCTGGTGAAGTGATCAGTGTAGCCAGCTTGAAAGAAGCAGCTCTACTCTGACAGGTTACAGCTGTGATTATCCACCTCATGCCTCATTTTACTGTCTCAAATATGTTCACAACATGTAAATGTAAGATGAGTCCACTTGAGAAGGGGTAAAAATGTGCATATCTACTTCAGCCGTTAGATGGCACTAGCGAGCAGAAATTGCGTTTTTGAATGCCTGTCGCATCTCACTGCACAGCGAAGAAGAGCCCTAACTTTGGTGGAGAAATGGCTTCTCCTGCTGGATGTGAACACTATGTCCGCAGCTGTTTATTGAAAGTGAGTACGCCTTATTGTCACGACGGTGTCTCATTATCTGTTCATCACATGGCCTTATATTTAGCTGCTCACTAACAAAGTAGCTGAGACATGCTCGCAACCTCACATGGCTAATGTAAGCAAGGAAGTGGCAAGCCGGTTAGCTAGCTTATGTGCCTAGCAGATACGATAGCAGCGTAGATTACGAAAACTATATTTCTTTTAATCCGATGTTTCCTTGTTAGTATGCTAGCATTAGTCCAAATAGCTGAATGTCGTCGCCAACATAGGGAAGTTACTGGTTAACGTGTCTGTCAGTCAGTGTCACGTGTAAGTTCATGCTAATCAACATTAGTCATTAGCACCATTTCTAACAACAGCTACACATGGCTAGTTTTCTCACAACCAAAGCGACACTCACAAGGTGACATTTGTACAGACTCGCCTTTTGATTATGCCTCATGTTAGCATCGAGCTCTCCATTTATCGTGTTGAAGTGTTATCTAAATGTGTGTACGCCAGGCACCTTGCTGTGGGAAACTGTATGTGTGCCGACTGTGCCATGATGCAGAGGAGAACCATCAGATGGACCGTTTCCAGGTCAGAGAGGTGCAGTGCTCTGACTGCCACACACTGCAACAGGTAATCATGATCAGAAGAACCTGGAGGGATTAAATAACCATTTAAAACAATGAGTAATCATGAGAGCCTAAATTTCCTCTGGGATCAGTGAAAAAAAAATCTGTCTATCTGTTTTCTCAGGTTTTAAATAAATAAAACGAATGAATCTATCTGTGTGTCTGTCTGAAACAGCTGTACAGAGATCATGGTTTTATTACAGCTCTGTGATAAGTAGTCTTGATTAATCTGCTCCAGGAAGTACAGTTGCTCTGTTGGCCTTTGTTCTTCTAGGCACAGCAGACCTGCCAGCAGTGTCATGTGCAGTTTGGGGAGTATTACTGTGACATATGCCACTTGTTTGACAAGGATAAGAAGCAGTATCACTGTCAGCTCTGTGGAATATGCAGGTGGGTAACACTGTGTACACACTGCTGGTGCAAAAAACTGCTGGTCTATAACTTTGGTGTTACAATATACCTGCATCACTCAACCAGTTACTTTTCAGATTTTCCTCTATCTTCTTTCTCTCTTTTATTGTTTTATATGTTGAGATAAAACACTGAGATAAGTAGCTCACAGCTGGTGGTTAGTTTTGCCACATTGCTGTGGGGAGACATCACGTTGTGGGTGTGTCTGCTTCTGCTTCTGCTTTTATCTGCACAATGATGTCTTGTGTTGCATGACATACCTGTCCATGGAATGACTCTGGGTTTTGACACCTACAGGATTGGGCCAAGGGAGAAGTATTTCCACTGTGGAAAGTGTAATTTGTGTTTAGCCACTAGTCTGCGCGGAAACCACAAGGTGATTTTTAAGCTGTGTTTGTTGTGACCTACCTAGATGATATCTATCATTCTTGATTGCCCTCAGCGCTAATTATGTGTTAATTATGTGCCATCGTTTTCTTTGTTTCAGTGTGTGGAAAATGTTTCGAGACAAAACTGCCCTGTATGTATGGAGGTAAGATATTAACTATGAGGGGATGGCATGGTGAGGGATGCTTGACTGCAATGAATCCCTATGCGGTGTTTTGTGCTTTGTGTGGTTAACACGTATTGTATCATTGTATGTGTAAATTAGGATATCCACACCTCCAGAGTAAGAGCACAAGTTCTTCCATGCGGCCACCTTCTACACAAGTAGGTCTCACTGTGCTCTACAGCGTTGTCTCCAGACTTGTGCATCTCCCTTATAGCAATTTGTCTTCACAATTCAAATTCCATATGTATGGCAAAAGCTGTTCATTAAAACGTTGACATGGTTTCCTCTGCAGGACATGCTTTGATGACATGATCAGAACTGGGTATGTCTCATAAGTCTTGGACATTTCATAGACTGAAGTTAATGAGGAGTATATTAATGAGAATGAAAAGGTTTTGTTCCAGAATTAGATTTCCTCCATTTGGAAATAGTGATATTCTTGGACAAAACAACACTAATCCCAAAAACCTTTTGGAAGTAAACACTAGTCACTGTTTAACAGCTTCTTTTTTTTTTAAAGTGAAACCCTTGCTAAAAGGGCATACATTTTTTTTGTCATTGTGTCAGTGCGTACCGCTGCCCTCTGTGCATGCACTCCGCCTGGAACATGGAGGACCACTGGGAACAGATGGACAAAGAGATCGCCCAGTCACCCATGCCCACTGAATACCAGGATGCCACTGTCAAGGTTGCAATGTTGAAATGGAGAAAAAAAATGTCTTTTTGTCACGGGAAAGATCATTTGAAAACATAATCCATCAGAAATAACTAATTTTTCGCAGAAAATGAGAAGTCCAAGGGAATATTTGAGTAATCCAGCATCACTTAGTTGTCAAAAGTATATGATGATTATAAGTTTTAGTAGTATATTGATTACATTTTTTAGCAATAGCTGTGATGAGAGCTTCAAGACAAAATTCTAATGTCACTGAAGGACAAAAGTAGAAAATGATAATCCATATGGATCATAAGTCATTTGGATCTGCCCAGTTTTCAGGTTTCATTGAATCTGTGTGCTGAAATCCTGTCAGAAAATATTTTATAGAACTGGGTCATGATGACTGTTAATGTTATTACCTGAGTAATCATAAGGTTGTCTGTATATGTAATCCAGTTACTGTGCTCTGGCCTGTTTGTAGATCATATGTAACGACTGCCAGGCCCACTGTATGGTGCCTTTCCACGTACTGGGGATGAAGTGCAGCAGCTGTGGCTCCTACAACACGGCCCAGGATGGTGGACTCATTCAGCAGCCTCGACAACAGCAGCCGGAGCCAGACACAGAGACCGAGGGAGAAACAGACACTGAGCCAGAGCAGCACGATCACCCGGAGTGACCTCTCTGACCCATATTATATTTACATCGGCTGATGGGGTTATTCAATGACATACATGAGTGTAACAGTAGAGAAAGATTCAGGTATGATTTTGTCAATGCTAATGGTGAAAAACACAAGCAACAAATTTGCAATGCCCAGACAATAACATGTAAGGCTCTCACCCCAGCCTGAGTGGTATACTACATCAGGATCCCACACACTATTCTCCATGAAACAAGCACTTTAATGGAAAGCATCAGAATTGGTTGACGCTAATCTTATTTATTAAGAAAACAAGATTTCTCCATGGAAGTTTTTGTCAAAAACATCACAATCAGCCTCCTCTTTGTTTTTTGTTACTGGTGGAAGTTAATGTCTGGAATTATAGAGAAATGCTTTCAATCCCCACTAACTTCAACTGGCATGCTTGGACTATTTTCTCAGTTGCATGAATCAGTGTGACAGCTTTGTTTTTGTTAATAAGGGATTTGTTATTAAGGGGTTAATAATTGAATTGTTCATCACACTCTACCTCTCTGTTTTGTGTTATACCCATTACTGTAATAAAAGTAGACTCCTGATAAGCTGTTGATTCAAAGGGCCTGGGTAGTCTTCACCCCTCTTTCTCTTGAGCAGTGAAGACTGTTTCTGGGACAGAACTATTCATCTCTCTTAAATCCTATGCTGGCACAACTCTCAGTAAAGTGATCCTCCTCTATCTTATTAAATAAAGTGTTGTCAATACACATTGCCAATTTGCCATCAATAAAGTTTGGCTGAAATATGTTTGGAGAACAGATGCAGGTGCTTTGGGATTGTACAGTATTGGAGCATAGATAACATTTTTGATTTTAAAAAACATGTAAATAATACAAAATGAAGAATGATACTCAAGAGACTAAACACTGAATATATTTCTGTTTAAACAGCATATTTTCTAACTAATTAAACCATTGTAGGACTCAGTGGAAATGACCTTGCCATCTCGCTCATCTGTCAAAACTAGGTAAAGAAAGCACATGTCCAGTGATTAAATTAGTAAGAAAAATTCTTTAACTCACAAGTATTGAATGATTATTTTGACATACAATGGATAAGGCTTTTACGAACAGCACGTTGTCTACATAATTTCTATTGAGCCTGTATGACAAAGAGCTCTTAGCCCAAGACTCAATATTGTTTTTGTGTAATTTTTACTTGCAAGTGGTTTGGTTTTGCTTATCTTTCCAATGACTGCCTATCAACAACATGAATGTATGAAATATGGTTGCACTATATTCAGAACCATTCATTCAACATCCACACACAGCTCATAAGATGAAGGGTATTTATTTAAGATACAGATTACATGGTCTTATTTACATCACATTTTAATTTTTCAACTGCTCTACAAAATAGAATAATGCATTGGAGCTGTTGCTAGTCAAGTTATTGCTTGATGAAAGAAATCCCAACAGTGCGTCCTCAAATTATAATCAATATTTGCTTAGTCCCTGCTGTTATCTGTGGTTAAAACATATTTCCTTTGTATTTATTCAGCAGTAAGAAAATTACCGCCACTGCTGCAGGAAATATGACATCTAAAGAAGTAGACTCTTAATATTTAGAATAAATTTACCGTACCATACCATGAATCAACATGTCATTAGACCAGGATAATCTGCACTATAACGATTACTTAAGAAGACTATACGATCCGAATGTCAGAGCCAAGCACTGAGGGTGCATAAAAATAAAATAAAACACTGAAATCATATAGAAATATGTCAGTGTAGCGCTGGAAAACAATGCGCTTGTTGGTTGATTTCTTTCAGTTTGTTGACTTGTTTGCTCAGATGCTGTCTCCTCTGGGTGGACTGGGCTCAGCCGTGGTGAACTGCAGGGTGAAACAAACAGGAACGCCGGTGGTGACTTCTGCGGTCCCGGCTGGGACATGCCGGGGCGGGGCGGCGGACAGCGGTGGGGGCGTTGGTTTCATGATGTCTGGAGAGCGGGAAGGAGTGGCACCCAGGGGGAATACATGGTATGTGGCGGTGGAGAGGGGTGGTTGAATTGTGCCAGTGGCATCAATACCAATGTTAAAATCAGCCTCTGTAAGCACTCTCTGCTGTGACCCCCCCATGTCTGGTGAAACGTGTGCAATATCAGCGTTAAAGGAGTCTTGTGACAGATCAGAATCAGGCATATCCCGAGAAATGTCTACGCCAAGGGAGGTTTGTGAAGGATCACTATCTGGCATCAGTTGTAGAGGCTCTATATCAGTGGAGGTCTGAGGGTCTTCGGGGTCCGGTAGGGGTGAGGCGCTGGTGTCGATAGTGGCCGGAGAGGGCCCAGTTTCCTCGGGGAGTAGTGGGCCTGCACTGTACGGAGGATCAGTCTCCTCCATGGCGTTAGGGACCTCTGTCTCTGGAGACTCCGGCTGCGGGGCTGTCTGTGTAGGCTCTGAGTGAGAAGCAGTTTCCTCTGATGAGTCGAATTCACTGGACTCAGACGACTTGGATGAATCCTCACCCCCATTTAGGCAAACCTGTTTTTGTATCAAGAAGTAGTCATTCCAGTATACATACAAGACACTGCTCCCATTTAGATTGTATTAAGAGTGATGAACAGGACAGGAGAGCTACTCACCGGTTTGGCCGTTGCTACAGTCACCATGAAGATAACACAAAGTGTAATCCTTAGGGTCGTCATTATTGTTTTTTATATGTGTAGGCCTACTGAAAAATTCAAATAAAATACAAGGTCACTCAGCTTGTTCTGCTATAACCAGTATCCTGGCCACCTGAGAAGTCTGAATATTTAAAGTTTCATGATGAGACATCCACCAGTTGAATAAAAAAAAAAAAAAAAAAAAAAAAAACATCTACTGACAAAATTTGTCACTTGAGTGTGAACTTAAATACTGAGTGACTGAAGACATTTGACATGATGAGCACTTTACTTACAAAATAATAGTACTAAGTAAAATAATAAATTTTAGAGAACATGTTATCATCTGTATTTTTTCCGAGCAAATATCAGATAACATTTTTTAAAAATGGATATGTTGCAATTTGGAATGTAACCCTTGATTTGTCATTCCAGGAGTAAGACCTACCTTGATAATATGAATTATTTTATTCCTTGTCAGCATAGAGTAAGAGATTGACAGCCAAATTAATTTGGAGATAGTGTCTAAGCTCTTTTTGTTAAATTTTCAAGAATCGTATTAAAGCTCATTAGTTCTTTCTCTTGTCTGAATAGTAGAACTTGATTTGGGCCTCGCTTTATATGGCTGTTGAGCTGCGTGGTTACAACAAAATGCCTCTCTATAATTCATTCTCTGGTTCACAGCCCTAGCAATACACTTCACTACTGTAATAACACTAAGATGTTGAACACCCCAGATACACTGAAATTACAGAGTACTATAAAATTCTGACTGATGATAATAAGACAACAAATATACCAGAAGTACAGAGTCAGGCAAAGTAAACATGTTTTTGTGGTTTTGGTGTAAACAATGGGAAGAACTCAATTTAGATCTTTCTGTGTGTCATCGTGAGTTGTATCATGCATACTCATTACACTGAGGGAAAAAAAACCTTGGTGAAGAAAGCTGGCTTCACTGGGAAATATTTAAGAGAACACAGATTTTATTTTCCTTGATTTCCTTTAATCAGTCAGTATATCGCACCCATTTTATAGAAAGTACCAGTTGAATGTAAGAAAGTTTGTTCACAGACATAGAAATACAAAAGCAACCCAAGCGATTTACAGAGTTTAGAGTTTATAACAGACCATTTTTAATAGTGAAAAAATGTACAAAAAAAAAGTAATATATTTGGCTTCCACTAACTTCTCAGGAACAGTAAACCTTCCTTATTACACAAAATAAATGTCCCCAGATCAAAACATTAATTCCTGGAGTGATTTACAAAAAGCGCAACAGCAGGATAAGCTACAATTCCTGATTCATCAATATTACAAGCAACCAGCAGATTTAGCAAACAAAGCTGTTTCCCTAGAATGACAACATATTTTATAGAGAAGTGGTATCTATCTTACGTATTTACCTAACAACATCTGTGGAACCCTTGGTTGTCTGAGGATCAAGCTCAGGAAGTGTATTTTGTATCATTAACTTCTGAACATCCGCAGCAGTCTTGCTATCCTCATGGTCAGGTATCAAGACCCCTGGGAAGATGATCAAGGGTGATTCACCTCCACCTGATGTGTCATCACCCGGGTTAGTGCCAGATACTTCTTTTTTCCCTTCCCCAATACCAATGGCAGATACATCTCCTTTGCTTTCCCCAATGCCTATTCTCTTGGCAACCTCAGGAGGATATACAAAGAGGGGTCCCTCTGGTTGTCTCAGGGCTGTACCTTGCCCTGCCCATGGACGTCCAGCATTCGCATCCCAGGGCCTTCCTGCCTGCCCTGCCCCTCGACTCTCACTTTGATCCATTAAAGGCCTGCTCACTTGTCCTGGCAATTGACTCCCCCCATGATACACTGGTAGTATTAGCACTTGCCCTGGCAATTGATTCCCCCCCTGAAATACAGGTGGCATTCCCATTTGCCCTGATGATTGACTCCCTCCCTGAGACACAGGTGGCATTCCCACTTGCCCTGGCAATTGATTCCCCCCTTGAGACACAGGTGGCATTCCCATTTGCCCTGATGATTGACTCCCTCCCTGAGACACAGGTGGTATTCCCACTTGTCCTGGCAATTGACTCCCACCTTGATATACTGGTAGTATTCCCACTTGCCCTGGCAACTGACGCCCCCCTTGATACACCAATAGTATTCCCATTTGTCCTGTCAATTGACCTCCTCCTTGATATGCTGGTGGTGTTCCCGCTTGCTGAGATGATTGACTCCCTCCTTGAATTGGTGGAATTCCTACTTGCCCTGATGATTTACTTCCTTGATACACTGCTGGCATTCCCACTTGCCCCGATGTTTGACTCCCTCCTTGATACACTGGCGGCATTACCACTTGCCCTAATGTTTGACTCCCTCTGTGATACACTGGTGGCATTACCACTTGACCTGACATTTGACTCCCTCCTTGATATGCTGGTGGCATTCCCCCTTGCCCTGATGATTGACTCCCGCCTTGATATGCTGGTGGCATTCCCACTTGCCCTGATGATTGACTAACTCCGTGATACACTGGTGGCGTTACCCCTTGCCCTGATGATTGACTAACTCCTTGATACACTGGTGGCATTACCACTTGCCCTGACATTTGACTCCCTCCTTGATATGCTGGAGGCATTCCCACTTGCCCTGATGATTGACTCCCTCCGTGAGATACAGGTGGCATTCCCATTTGCCTTGATGATTGAATCCCTCCCTGAGACACTGGTGGCATTCCAATTTGCCCTGATGATTGACTCCCTCCCTGAGATGCAGGTGGCATTCCCACTTGCCCTGATGATTGACTCCCTCCCTGAGACACAGGTGGCATTCCCACTTGCCCTGATGATTGACTCCCTCCCTGAGACACAGGTGGCATTCCCACTTGCCCTGATGATTGACTCCCTCCCTGAGACACAGGTGGCATTCCCATTTGGCCTGTTGATTGACTCCCTCCCTGAGACACAGGTGGCATGCCCATTTGCCCTGATGACTGAGTCTCCCCTTGGTTCACCAATGGCATTCCCACTTGCCCTGATGATTGACTCCCCCCTTGATTTACTGATGGTATTCCCACTTGCCCTGATGATTGACTTCCCCCTTGATTCGCCGCTGGCAATCCCACTTGCCCTGATGATTGACTCCCTCCTTGATACGTCGTTGGCCTTCCCTCTTGCCCTGTCAATTGACTCCCTCCTTGATACACTGGTGGCATTCCCACTTGCCCTGATGACTGACTCCCCGCTTGGTTCACCGGTGGCATTCCCACTTGCCCTGATGCATGACTTCCCCCTTGATTCACTGGTGGCATTCCCATTTGCCCTGTCAATTGACTTCCCCTTTGATCCACCGGTAACCTTCCCACTTGCTCTGTCAATTGCCCTGACCTTTGACTCGCTCCTTGGTACACTGGTGGCATTCCCACTTGCCCTGACCACTGACTCCCTCCTTGGTGAAGCACCGGTGGCATTCCCTCTTGCCCTGCCCACTGACCTCTTTGACCCAACTGTGTCCCTCCCACCTGCCCTGACCACTGACTTCCCCCTTGATATGCTGGTGCCATTCCCTGTTGCCTGGTCCACTGACTTCCTCTTTGAGCCACCGGTGGCCTTCCCACTTGCCCCGCCCATTGCCCTGTAATTGACTTTCCTGAAGGTCCTGTCCATAAATGGCCCCTTTGCCCTGCCATTGGCCTTCCCGCATTTCCTGGAGGTTGAACTACCAAATGAACATTCTGTGGATGTGTCTGTTGAACTCTGTCTGGCCCTGTCCATTGGACTCCTGCTGGCTGTGTCCATGGAACTGCTGGTGGCCATGCCCATTGAACTGCTGGTGCCAAATGAGCTGCCGCTGGTCCTGTCCGTTGAACTTCCACTGGTCGTTTTCCTTGGGCTCCATTATGCCCTGCTGCTTGCCCACCTATGTGACTTCCCCCTTGCCCTGACCCTTGACCCTCCCCTTGTCTCCCCATTTGTCCTGCTCCTTGCCCTCCCTGTTCCCTTTGGTCTTGCCCTTCACCTTGCCCACTCACTTGCTCTCCCACTTTCCCTTCTTCTTGACCTCCCCTTTGCCCAGGCACTTGTTTGCCATCTGAACTTCTGTCTGCAGGAAAAATGAAAATAGGCATAGTCAGACCAGAACTGGAGCTCTGTGCTTGGGTATCTGATGTAGAGGGTAGCTGGACTACTTGAGGTGCATTTTTCCCAGAGGTGTCGGTGAAAATAAAAATTGGGAGTGCAGGCTGTTTGGGAGGCTCAGTTTGGCTTCGTTCCCCATGTGTCGCATTTGAGGACTGTGGATTCAAGGGAGGGGGATGATGGGACAGAGAACCGTGAGGGTATTCACAGTTTCCACCAGCACAGGAAGAGGGAACGTTTTGATCAGATCGTCTGGGGATGACAGGAGGTGATGGGGTTTGTTGAGCAGGTTGATCAAGTCGTTGGGTGATGACAGGAGCAGCAGAGGTTTGTTGAGGAGGTTGATCAGGTTTTTGGGGAATGACAGGAGGTGCTGGTGTTTGTTGAGGAGATGGATAAGAGGTGGTCTCTCTAGCTGGGTTAACAGGTGGGTTCAGGGGCCAATAGGGTGACCTTTCAGATGGTCTCATGTATTGTACCTCTTTTTGATCTGGCAGGATAGATGTGGCAGTGCGTCTTCGAGGGTCTTCAATTCTGAAGGTGGGAACGAAGACATCATAGTGTATCTCAGGCTGCCCAAAGGGTTTCACCGGCGGTTCTAGTCGATAAGGTCCTCTTCCCAAGTTTGGCATGGTAGCTGACTGATAACGTCTCCCCAGTGTTGGCATCTTTAAAAAAAAAAAAAAAAAAAAAAAAAAAAAATCATTCCAAACTTGCATTTGGGGGAAGCAAACATTCAGAATTTTCCATGTATATATGAAATCACACTGCTGTTACTGTGAGAAGAAACAATTACTTACTGGTAAAGTCATGGAGACTTCAACACAGCACAGGAAAACAAATGCCACCCTTATTGCCATCATTCTATAGAAGAAATAAATCATATTAATAGGAGCTCTGCCTGTACACAACTCAACTGATATATTGGTTAATGAGTTCAATCATTGCAATTTGTAATCTTGGAATTTATATTTATGTCTCTATCATTGCTTATCTCTTACCACATATGATCTACCATTTATAGAGGTTAACTCTTACATAGTAGTACTGTAGTATTAGCATTATAGCATTGCAAGCACTACAATACAAATCACAAAAGCATTAATCATAACAGAGTGACAAGCAAGAATCTTATTCCTTTACATTACCGTAGGTAGTCGTCCGTCAAGCTCACTCTTGTGTTGTCCAGTGTAAACTATATTTAACAAGTACAATCCAACAGCCTTTTAAAAACAGAACACTAGGGCGTGACCAGATTTAATGTGATAACTGTTTCTCAACTGGAACAAACAAGTTATTAAAAACCATTCACCTGTAGGCACCACTATGGTATGAGGTAAGGGGTGGAGGCACACCAACACAGCTATGCATTGCCACAGGAATGCTTAATATCAGACAAAAACACTATAGACTATCCCAAGACACTGAAACAGTTGAAGTATTATTGAAATAATTACACTACTCACAAAAAGTTAGGGATATTCGGCTTTCGGGTGAAATTTCAGGATGAACCTAAAATGCATTCTAACCTTTACAGGTGAACTTAATGTGACCTGTAAACTTTTGAATGCACATGTCCAACTGTTCAGTGTTTCAGTACTTTTTGCACAAGTTGCTGTTCTCTAACAAGGAGTTTAACGGCAAAATTCACATCAGGTGTTTGATGCTCCAGCTCATCGAGGTCGCATCATTAGGTAACAGCTGCTGGAGACTGGGGTATCTCAAATGGAGTGGCCTGCACTTTCTCAGACCTGAATCCCATAGAAAACCTATGGGATCAGCTGAGTCGCCGTGTAGAGGGTCGGAGCTAATGTATATATATATGAATATATAATTCATATATATATATATACACACATATACATATATACATACATATATTTTTTTTTATTTGAAATGAAAATCAAGTGGTCCTTTGTAGATTGAAAAAGTTTAATGACCCTAAGACACATGAAACTCACATTTGATATATTGCCAATCTGAAATTCTGTTTCCATAATTCTGGAAATGTATGCATTTTGAAAGATAGAACTGACGGTTGACACCTAGCGAAATCAATTTAAAAGTTAAATGTTTTATAATCAAGGTGATATGTAAAATGAGTTGTGTTATACATAGGCCAACTGCTTGTTCATTCCCTCAATTTACCATAACAGGAACTAATTATCACGTATATGTATAAATCTGTAGAATATTCCAATGAGTGCTGTAATTCAGATAATTGCTGGCCACAATCCATGTTTTAGTCCATGTTACATAAACCATTGGGTGGTCTAACTGATGGGTGCACAATGCTGAAATAACTTCACAGAAAAAGTCGAAACTGCAACATGTTTATTTAAAAAACAGAAACAAACAAGTTGCACATAAATCAGACTCAGTCCACAGAAGACACCACTTCCTGTCAAGAAAGGACAAATCACATTGTCATCCCACAGACAGTAAAATAAATCTGAGAGCTGAGAATATAGAAAGGTTTCCGGGAAGTCTACCTCTGCCATGTCTGTTTCAGCTGGGGCAGGTCGTGTGCTGGGGGCAGACTCAGCTTTTTTCTCCAAGTCAGTCATGCTGGTTTCCTTCACTGCTGGACTAGCTCTCCTGGGAAAGATAAAATATATATATTTTTTCCATGTCACTGTCTATACATTGTTTTTGCGTCATTATTCAAGTACAATGTTAAAATTATTTTTTTAGATGAGGAATACTTGACTATTTTTTATTTTAAACTGCATTGTTTCCTTTGTCTCCCTAAAATCTCTTGCTAGTATTCTACATTGGCACAGCTAACTAAAACTGGCTACATTAACCCCTTTGTTTCCATGAAGAATGCTACCAACCATCAACAAGCAGTTTTGATGAATTTAAGGGAGTAAAAAATGTGGGAACTTTTTCCCCCCATGGCAGGTGTATAGTGATGAAAAAATAAACTAAGATGTCAAGTAACATTATGTTCTTTTAAGTGAGACAAGATGGTTTCTCTTAAAGTGATGACATTACAAAAACCTTGTGTTGATATTTTTCTTCCTTTTAATCACTACTGTCACAATGGCAATGACCACCACTGCTACACAGATGCCTGCTGCCCCGTAGACAATGGGACCCTGAAAGTTCTTCAGGAGATGGTCCTGGCACGAGTCGCCACTGTAGCCCAGCAGGCACACACAGCTGGTGTCACCATTGCTCTCCACACAGCGTCCACTGCCACTGCAGCGACTCTGGCTGCACTGCTGGGCGTTCAAGTTCCTGAGTAACCCGCTGACATTCAGGCTGTTGGTGGTGTTCAAGCCAGCAGCGTCAGACAGAGGGGGAGGAGAGGAGCTGGTAGGCTGGGGCTGGGTGGGGGCAGTGGCCTTGGCTCCTGACCCCTGCTTCAGATGGACACCTGAAATGAGGAGGAAGCAGTGGTGTAGTCTAGTTTATTCTAGTGGGCATGCGCGCGCGCGCGCGCGCGCGCACACACACACACACACACACACGTACGCTTTCTGAAACGTTAACGTTAGCCCCAGCTGTACTAGTGTCCCCGAAGCGGTAGTATTCACAGGACAAGCAGCAGGCTTACTGAAACACTGAAATAGTGTCATTTGGTTTTGCTTTCTTTTCATTTCATTTCTCCACTGACTAGCGTTGGGCCATTTGAGGTTGTTGATTCGTGCCCCTCTTCAAGCCATTCACCGCTTCACCTAGTAGTTTACATAGGATTCACGTCAAGCCTGACGGAAGTCCCTATGGTCAAAAAGAGCCCGCTTCGTAACACAGAGAAGACGAATTTATGAACGGGAAAGTGAACGTTATGTCAAAAAAATACATACTGATGCGTATCTCTGCGCATTTTTAAGTGGTTATACAGCAATTCTGGACCTTTTCTAGTGGGTATACGGCGTATACCTGCGTATCACGTAGACTACACCACTGGGAGGAAGGTAGAAAGGTTTCCACTCAAGGAGAGGTAGACTTGCAGTAGCCCTTTAAGCTTTTTGATACAGTTGTGAAGTACACTGTGACGTTCACTAGGACTTAAAAAAAAAATAATAATTCAGGCCGAGGATTAGACCACTGAAATGCTGGTTCTGCAGGCCAGAGTGGCATCATTTGTTCTATATTAACAAATGGAAATTTATTTAGTGCTGAATTGATAAGTCACTAAAATTGAGTAGTTAATGTACAGAAAAACTAATTCAAATTTTCATTGATTAATAATTTTAACCTATCAAGGAAAAATCCCCAACATTTGCTAAATGGAAGAATGCATGTACAAAAATAGCTGTTAAGGCAGGTGCACGTTTGGCGCACATTTAACTTAATTGCAGCTTGACTGTGTTCACTGTTTGTGTATCTGTGCTGGTACTGGTGGTGCCAGTTACCTCTGCTTCAGGCTAAATAGCATTTCAAAGTATACAGGTCATCTAAATGAGTGACTGCAAATGAGTGAGGCAGGAACTTGAGAGAAAGCAGAGCAGGACTAGAATACACTTGTGTAAAGGTGAAAAATTAGATGCTTTAGCTGTAAATAACATTACTTGTTGAGTGAATTATGTTGGTGTTCTCTCCACCTCTGACAATCCTTTAAGAAGGTGAAGACTCACAGTTCTCATCTGAATGGTCAGGACAGTCCACATGCCTGTTACAGAACTTCTCCACTGGGTGGCACGCAAGCCCATCCAGACAAGGCCTGCTGCCAGTGGGGCAGCGCTGTCCCAGGACACAGTGGGTGGCATTCACCAAGATATGGTCATGGGCACACTTGCACATCCGACCTCCAGGGGTGGCGAGACACAAGTGCTGGCAGTTCCCGTTGTTTACAGAGCACTGGTTTGAACCTGTCAAGATTATCAGTGTTGTCAGACATGGGCATAGGTGTAAGCACTTGGTATCTTTGATTAGAAAAGAGCTATATAAATAGTTATAAACTATTCAACTGGCTTTTATTGTGGTTAGCCTTTGCCTGCTTTGATGCCAGGTAAGTGTCATTTGCCACATCAAACAGAATTTGTTGTCCTGTGGAGGTAAAGTCTAAACCTCTAGGACCCTAAGCAGGCTATAATGAGCACTGAGGACCATTAGGCACTACTATGTGACCAGGGTGGTGTGGTGTAGTTTCACATACCTGTCTGGCTGGACTTGCTGTATGCCTTCAAACTGACCACCTGTGTGCTGACCTCAAACCACAATTTTGTCTGCTGTTGCTCGTCTCTGTACCAGAGCCTGGCCTTGTCTGAAGGGAAATCAACATAAAACAAATTACAAGAACAGCCGCCACCTCTGTCTAAAAACAGTGACCTGAGGCCAACTGACATCAGTTCATAACATCTGCCGAAGTAAGCTTTTATAAAGCCATTTTTAAGTAGAGCATATTAAACATGATCAGTCATGTTTATTTTTATTATTTATTTTATTATTTTCATTTTCATATGAAAACAATTTGCTTTTAATTGACAGAGTCTATTCTAAACTATAATCTACAGTGAATTGCCTGTAGACCTTGCAGATTCAAAAGCTGGTTTTGAATCTGCAAGGTCTACAGGCAATTCACTGTAGATTATAGTTTAGAATAAGTAACTGTCAGGCTGCTATCCCTGAGGCTGCTACTGCATATCTACTGTAACCAAACTAACCAAACAGCACCTCTTACTGGCAGTGAGGAAGAATAACATAGCAGTTGGCATAACTCAACTTGTCATTTCATACATATAAAACTCATTACCACTGACAGTCACCCAGAGCAGCAGGTCATCACTCAGAGCCAGAGCAGCGAGGCCACTGCCAGCCTTGAACTCTTTGTACTCAGAGCCATCAAGCTGGACAGAGCTGATTGTCCCTGAGCCTGGGGAAAAAAACAGTTTGTTTTAGTGTGTAGGACTCCCAAGATGCTTGATTCCACAATGACATCCACCTCTGCAAATTGTGACACCTATGACAAAATGACACCAATGTAGTTAAAATGTTGTACAATCCTAAAGAGAAATTTCTCCTTACTGGTATCGGCCCAGTAGATTTGATCCCCCTTATTGGAAAAGATTAAAGATGTGGGCTGGGCAGCATCCTTCCACACTACACGTCGCTCAGCTCCATCCATATGGGCACACTCTACTGTAGCCAGGGTACCTGTGCCCTGCAGACCCACATTGATGAGACAAACTCTTCCACTGGGAGGATGGAGGGCAATGGACTCCAGACCACCAATATCATCCCTGATCACAACAGCAGTGTGCACACCAGTGGCAGAGGTGACCTGCAGGCGGGGCTGTTTGGTGCTGCTCCAGTAGACGTTGCGTGTTATCCAGTCCAGGGCCATGGCAGTGATTGTGTCACCCAGGAGTTTGAGGAGCTGGCCTTGAGAGATGAGGTCCACGTCCTTCAGCTTGAAGAGGCCCAGCGAGGTTGTGCCACGATCAGTCAGGAACAGGGTGTGGTCTCGCAGGCTGTAATCCAAGATGGCCGCCTCATTGACATTGGGCACCTGCAGGGCCAGGTGTTCAGGCCAGCCTTTCAACTCTGCTGCCGTGTGTCGGGCCTGCAGGTAGATCTACAGAGACCATCAGCAGTTAAACTATAAACTGTAAAAAAAAGGGAATGTATAACCACACATTGGTGTGTGATAACATCTAGGTTATCATTTCTACAGCCACCACAACTTTGTTTTAGGGCTTGGACTTCTATCTTACATAAACAGCACATCCTAGCTTACCAAATTTTCCCATGAGGGTTTGAATAAGTATTGTGCAAATGACACTGAAAGTATGCATTAAAGCAAAACCTGGGTAACCGTGGAGGGCGAGAGTATCAACAGGAACGCAGTGTTGACCAGGCTTGAGCAGGTCAGACCATCTTCAGCCAGCAGAAGACCAGAGGGGCACTTGCATACAGCCTTAGGTCCCGGGGCCAACACACACAAGTGGGAGCAGTCCATTTTATCACAAGGGCTCTCAGTGCCCAGCTGCAGCAGTGGGTGGACGATCTGCAGGCCAGGCATGGTAGGGGAAAGGCATACTTTAAACATTCATCAGCACTCAAAGCCATTATCATCTTTCTTTTAGCAAACTACCAAGTAGTTTCCACAAGTTCTCTTGCATGAATAAAATTTAATCAAAGTAACAGTGGTACTTGAAATGAAATATCACCAGATGCTTCCCATTTATTCCTGTTAAGGAATTCTTTTCTTGCCTTCACACCAAAAGGTTGTCTTGGCCTCTTGAGGAGAACCTGATGGTTTTTTCCAGTGATCTTATGGGCGGCCTGCACTGTCCGCCTCTTGGCATCAGACCAGTAGAGGATGTCATTTAATACAGCCAGGGAGAACGGGTTGGTGGTCTCCTTCATCTGCAAGATCTGAATATGGCAAAAATGACAAACCAAACATTTAATCTTGCAATACACAACTATAAAATACACTGAATGTGTATGTGTATGATTTGCTGCCTGGCTGCACCAACATCATACCTGCAGAGCAGCATGCAGATGATTTTATTTTGCTGCAAGGACTAATCTACAGAAAAGTGATAAAGCACAAGTCACTCCAGCTACATAACAGTTACTGTTTTGTTTTTGTGCCATTTTGTGTGTATGTAAACTCAGTCTTCTATAACTATAAGGAGAATGGCAGCTATCGATTGGGTGATGTGAGTGACTTGTAACACACTGGTCCAATGTATCATGATTATTTTAGTCTGAATGGGATACGTTTAATGGTCTGGGCTAGAACCTCCACCAGCTACTGGAGATATTTAGTCATTTGCAGGGAATCAAAATGAAATACCTCTGGTAAGCTCAAGATGAGTTTCTTTGCACTCAAAATAAATTTGTGCAACTACATGCAATTATAATAAAGTATGTTATTGTATATTATCCTCATCATCATATGTTATTTTATTATTATGTAGAACAATCATACAATGTTCCCCTCCCATTTTGTTCACCTGGATGTCGTCCCCATCCAGTGTGGCAGATCCTATAGCCTTGAGCCTTTCATCCGTCCAGTAGACTCTGTCTGAGATGATGTCCACAGCTACGCCTCCTGGCCAGCCCAGACTGGAGTTGACCACTGCCTTCCTTTCTGATCCGTCCATGCCAGCCCGCTCAATCTTCACATCATTACCAATCTCTGTCCAGAACATTATCCTAGGAAAAAAATAAACAAATAAAATGCAAGTTAATGAGCTGCAAGATCATTATTCTCATTTGTCCTGACTTCATCCCTTAATCCCATGATGCTGAGTTAACCCTGTGGATTACATTGAAGGCTTGCTCTCATCATAAGACAATGCAAAAGTGTTGGGTTCAAATACTTTTTGCAAATGACCTTGGAAACTGGCCTTAACATTTTTATATGTCTACAGTGTTTGTGGAATATGAATGTTGACTGAAATAGGCTGCACATTACTGACCCCCTTTGTGGCAGCAGTGCCAGAGAGCGGGGCTGGTCCAGGTCTTCATCCAGGATGATGCTGTATTCCAGTGGCTTGGCAGAGTTTGTGTTCAGTCTGACTGCAACAATGTGACTGCTGACCCCATCGATCCAGTACAGATTCCTACCGATCCAGTCAACAGCTACAGAGTCAGACCTGACATCTGTGGAAAATAAAGGGAATGGCAGAGTGGGCTCGTTTTCACTGAAAACAATGTTTTTGAGCAAGACTACCTGTTCCATCGTCTCCTTCTGCATAAGAGCGCCAGGAAATTCTCTCAAGAGTGCAAACAAAGCACAAAAACATGGACTAGTAATATGGTCACCACGTGCCAACAATGCTCATGCTGTTTTGTCAGCTATGAAGGAGTATTTCTAAAATAATCAATAGAATAAATCCCTGTGTAATTGCAGCAGTGGGAAAAGGTAAATAATGTTTACCGTTCTTCAACTGGGTCCATATTAGCATGTCTATTGTTGTCTGACAAAGTGTTTCATTGGTTGCAAGTAACAATTTGTTCAATTAACAGACGACCAGGCTGCATGGAAATATAACCAGTCTGCTCTGTTTTTGTGTTGCACCAACCTCTGATTAGAGTTCCCCTGGTCCTCTGATCTAGGGAGGACCACCTGATGCTCTCGGAGTCCAGACTGGCCCAGAAGACCTTCTGCTCCTTCCAGTCGTAGTCCAGAGACAGGATGGCCTTCTTGGCTGGGGAGGACAACACCTCTAGGCTGCCACTTCGCAGGCCAAAGAGGAAGAAGTCTGTTTGGACCGATGCCAGCAGGAAGGGCTCACCTGAGAGGAGACAACAGGAAAAATATTGGTCCCACTACAGGCGCTCTTTTCAATTTAGTTTTTAGATGTGCTCAAATAGTGAAGCTATTTTTCCAGATGGAGATGATATACTTTTATTAATTGTACAAATATAATTAATTCAGATATTATTCAGGTAACTGTATGAGGCTTACATTTAAAATCACTTTCATTCTCATCTATTAGGTTGAACACACTGGAGAGAATACAGAAAAAAACAGAAAGAGGGATGACATTTTGTGAGCCAAATTTGATCCTAGTGTTGATATTATGTAGAAGGCAGTGTATTTTTATCCAGAGCCAGAAAATCTTTAACAGATGATTCATAATGAAGTAAGCAAGAACTTTGACTGTATCGTCACTCTCAGCCCATCAAGCTGAGGGTGGTGAAACCTCACTTCACACTTTACCAGTGATCTTGCAGCGGTGTCCATCCGCCTCCATAGCATAACCTGGGTGGCACTGACACTGGTAGGAGCCTGGAGTGTTGATGCACACCTGATTGCACACGCCTGGGCTCCGGCCTTCACACTCATCAACATCAACACAGGAGACCCCGTCCTCCATTAGTCTGAACCCTGCTGCACAGCCACATCGCTGCGTCGCGAACACCAGGAACAGGTCAGAGGAGCAGCAACATCAAGAGACACTGATCAGAAGTGTGGTGTATAAAACACTAGACTCATCACATACAGATTTTTTTTCTTTGGTCCAACAAAAGTTTGTAATGTTAATACTTAAGTCATAAGCATACACTTATTTTTTAAAATACTGGACCCAAGCTATGGAGGATAGTACTTATTCATAATTAAAGGAATAAACAAACCAATTACATAAATATAAAAATCTAAATACACACTGAGAAATCTGTTAAATAAGTAAAAATAATTTAATGAATATGTGAAGTGTGACACAGCCTCTGAATGAATGAAAGTTGAGCTGGGAATTATGGACAAAATGAAGTGTCTCAAGATCTTTGACCAAATGCCTTGATACCTTGTGACAATTTTGTAGGATGACTACTGGTGTTTTTGTAAAATATTTAAACAAAATTTTTGCTAGAAAATCATTAGCAATGTGGATATGATGACCAAGCAGGAAGACGCAAATCATAGAACAGAGTAATAAGTTCCAAGAATTGCATCTCTTTACTGTAATGCTGAATTTCAAACCAGGAAGAGGCCATATCCCCGACTGCATCTTGTCTCACCACAATCTCATTATGTCACCCAGGCTATAAAGAAAATTATAACTATAGGAAAGGATAAGGCATTCTTATTTATGCATTAATGCATATTGTTATTTCTTAATTTCTAGGTCTTTTTTTTTTAAATTACACATTGCTTATGCATTCATTTCTGTTCTGCCAATTGTGTCCTCCATACTGTGCGGCTTCCCTGGAATAACTATAACCCACTGTAAATCTAAAGCTGTGCTTGACAGTTAAGGACAGAGCCATTATTTATTCACTTGGCCTGCCCACATTTATGCAGCTCCTCCAGTAACTTCCCATCACAAGTCTGCGTCTCTGCCTCTAGGCCAACACCACTTCAAGTCAACATCAAGCTAAACAGGAGTATTGTGGAGGTGCAGGGTCCTCACTGTTCCCTGTGGGGTGCTGTAGCAGCTCTGGGAGCAGCGGGTGTTCTCTGGCTCCGCACACTTGATCTGGCAGCTCCCTCCCTCGTCTGAGCCGTCTGCACAGTTTGTGATCCCATTACACATCAGGGCTGGTTCCAGGCACTCCTGGCTGCCACACTGGAACTGGTGAGGGAGGCAAGTCACCGCTCCACCTGAGTGTACACACACACACACACACACACAATGTTAAGTGCAGAATTTTTCCCACCTCGTTAACTAAAAAGATGATATAAATTATACATTTCATGTGGAGCCTAGTCATGTCCATTCCACACAGGTTGACAATAAACCAAAATAAAACCCAACCTCCTGACTGCTGTGTGAACTGTTTGCCAATCTGTTTTTGTTGTACTTGCATAAGACACTGTTGATACAACTTAATTTTCAGTACATGCAGATGCAGCAATTCAGGATGTAGTACATAGAGTACGTGCAATGCTGCAATGTAAAAAAAAAAAAGGACTCCACTCTAATCTAGTCGCAGAAGCATAAATAAACAAAAGATGACATTTTATCTCATTGCACCTTTGTGTGTTTGATTTGTAGATTCCTCACTGGTGAGTTTTGTTTCTGCTAAGCAATTTTTCCTCATTCAAATGAGTAATTAAACTCACATTCAGTCTCGTCACTCCCGTCATCACAGTCTTTCATGCCGTCACACTTCCAGGCTGCAGGGATACACTTTGTTTTGGAGGCGCAGGCCCATTGGAACTGCCCACAGTTCAGTGAGGCCACAGGACAGTCCTGAAAGTCATCAATAGATCATATTCCTAATCTCTTAATAATGGAGCTGACGTTAGAATACTTTGGGTCAAAAGCATAAACATAAAAAACGCCCACCAGTGCCAGAGTGGATCTTTTCACTGTTTTGAATTTTAAATTAAGGGTGTAAAAACAAATGTGACTGTTCTCCAGCTTTAAGAAATCCATTCCCTGTTACTACAGTATCAAGTAGCATGCCTCGACATCTGATCCACTCCAACCTTGCAGGTTCTGTGCTGCCAGTTTATAACAATGATGGCATAGTCATCAAGACTGAGCTTTCATCTTTAAGTATGAGTGACTCTATATACCATCTTTGCCCACATTCCAACACTCCAGCAGGCATCTATCCTGCTAAGGGGTCTTTGAGCAAGGCACTGGTCTGCTGCCTCAACCCTTTGTGGAGGAGGCAGCAACAATTTCAGTAAGAGCAACAAAGAGATACTACAGAAATCAATTCTCTAGTCGCTCCTGTGCCACTCAGTCATTAATGTTAAGCTTTGTCATTTTATCACTATGCAGCCAAATGAAAATAAATAGACCACTTTAGGTTACCTAGTGGTGCCTAGTTTTCTCTTTCTCACATCTTTGATACTGATTAACCACTTGGCACTTAAACCACTAGCTGTCATAACATTACTGCTATTCCAAGTAGAAAGGTTTACCCCACTGTGGTGCCATCAAACATCAGGCCAGCAAGTTTTGCACGGTGATGTCTGATATCTGGCTACAGTCAGCAAAGGTGGGCTACTACTATATTCAAGGTCATAGCACCCTCTGCTGGTCATTTCAAAACCTCAGAGGGAAGTGCAGACCGGTCCACAGTAAATGTGAAAATTAATCCACTCCTATAAAACTTATTTTATTCAAGTTACAGCAGCCATTGGTGCAAAAGCAAGCACTCTGGTGAAGTTGATGCAGGTAATTGAATTTTTACCAAGAGACTGAATGGTTACCAACACTCCTATCTTCCCTCATTGTACTGGAAAAAATAAAAAACAAACATGTAGTTGTGAATTGCTCCACCTCCTATTATTAAATAAAGTTTGGGAGGTTCCTGGTCTGTAGTTTGCTTGATTCCAGCAGCTTCTAACTCAAAACATTAGGAAAAAAGATATTTTGTAACAGTACAAAACCTGTGCCAGTTTTGGTGGGGGTGCACCCCCACACCCACCTTCTCATCAGAGCCATCTTTGCAGTCGTGGTCTCCATCGCAGATCCACTCCTGCACCAGACACTCTTTGCTCTGAGGGCAGCGGTGCTTGGTGCTGCAGACCGGTGGTTTGGTGCAGTTCTCTTCGTCGGAGCGGTCCCAGCAGTCTGGGTGGCCGTCACAGCGCATGGTGGCCGACACACACTGGCCACTGGTGCATGTGAATTCACTGGTATTGCAGCCCACATCAGCTGCAGACAGGGGGACAAAGATACCACTTCACAAGTTCGGAAATTGTGGACAATGTTCAGTTTCCAGGTTAGAAAAACTATACAAAAGCACCATAATGGAAAATCACCAATACTCCAGTATGGGCTGTCTAAATACTGAAAACGTGTATCAGTGCTGATTATGCCAGTTTTGTCACTCCATCCGATGACTGGATGAGGATAAGCAGTTGAGGAAGGGACTCTTAAACTTTAATGCACTCTTCTAAAATACACCTGATCAACCACACACTTCCCAGGAGGAAAATGAATGTGTGACAGCACAGGAGCCAACATGCACATCCAAAAACATCATCATGTCCTGGATATAGAAAGACAAGACAATGAGATATGGATTATTCAGCGACATTTGAATAGTGTAGTATGTTAGGCGTACAGCAGGACACCAGATGGTGCTTAAACAGTGCCAAATAAAACCTCTAAGTGAGCCTTCATGCAATTAGAAGCTGTCTTTTTTCCTAATTGAACATACGACAGCCTACCGCAGTTTGCCTCATCGCTGCCATCTGAGCAGTCCCTCTCTCCGTCACAGAGGAAGCTGGTAGGAAGGCAGCGGCTCCTGTTGTCACACTGGTGAGTGCAGCCGTCCATGCGCTTGGCACAGCCCAGTTCGTCTGAGCGGTCCTGACAGTGGGGAACGCCGTCACACACCTGGCCCTGGTCTACACATTTCTTTCCATGGGCGCACAGGAACTGGCCTGAGAGACAGATTGAGCAATCAGATACCGGCAGAGCTTGGCCGAAACAAAAGGTGAACATAGTAGGCAGTCAAACAATGTGACAAGGTGGCAGATTTTGACCAAAAAAAAAAGGTTTTTGTCAGTGAATGATCAAGTCGTATTCACTAAATGTAGACAAATCATTAAGCAGCTCCTACATGCAGTGAGATCCTTCCATAACTAATCCTCAGCACACAACCCAGTCTCGGGACTCATCCACGCCACCCAGTTACTGTTAAACATACCTTTTTTGATACGGTCTCTTCTTTGAGCAATCTTGAGCTTCTTTTGCAAAAGAAACCAGGCATTTTTCATTAGAGCCCTGGAGCTGTGGCGCTCCCTCTCTGAGGAACTTAGGTTAGCAAACTCTTATTTTATATCACTCCTCAATTTACTTTTGCAATAAGGCTTTGTTATAGAAATTTGTTGTTTCTAATCCATCTTTTGCAACTTATAATTTTACTGTATATATTGTATGCTTTGTTTTACTAGGTCAAATGTTACACATTTTATCATGTCTACTTTGTGTTTTTAATTTCCATTGCCCTCATCGGTGTGTATCATTTTTACCTGGTATGTAAAGCACTTTGTAACTGTTTTGAGAAGTGCTATACAAATAAATTACAGTAATAGTAGTATTAGTGGTGGTATTTTATAATGTCTGTTTCGTTTACTTACAACTATTACAGTAGCACTCAGTCTGAGTACACACTGGGTTATTGAGCTACTAGACACGACATGCAGCCCACCAATTAGTTAAGTCGACATACAGTACATTTTGCGGGCTCCTTCTTAGTGTTTTTTTGTTGTTTGTTTTCTTACAATTTTAGCATGTACTGTGAAGCCAGGGTGTTGACTTGCCTCTGCACCCGTGTCACCAAGGCAAACTGTGTACATTTACTGTAATGAGCACGAAAGCCGTTTGATCCTCAAGTGCAACAACATAAGCTACAACAGTTACAATAAACAACGCTCACCAGAGGGCAGTAAAGTCACACTGACAATCCTAGCTAAATGTCGACGTGAAGGACTCAGACACCACCCACCCCCCCATCTACCTGTTTGACATGATGATGAGCATTCCCTCTCGTCTGAGCCGTCTTTGCAGTCTGGTTCTCCGTCACAGACATGGCTGTAGAGGACACACTCCGTGTTGTCTTTGCAGGGTATGGAGCCCAGTGAACATTTGATGGGAGCAGGACGTGAGCTGACAGGGGCAGCAGGCGTAGAGCCGTCACTAGTCTCTTCACTATGCTTCTTATTTTGGGTTGCTTCCTTGTCCTCTGATGCAGAAACCATGAGAAGGATAATTAGGAGGCAAAACCTTACAAGAGAAGGACTCGATAATGGATAATAATTAACCTAACTATCATTCGAGTATTTGTACATGTAGAGGTTGTGATGAATCCAGCTGCTTGATGTTCTCACCAACACAAAACTCAGAACTATAGTACAATCTCATTGCCTTTCCTTTGCTTCATCTATTTCTCCAGCAGTCATTACATTTTCCTTAGATATCAGTTATACATTTTCTTCCAAAATACATTGTTATAACATGACAAATTCAGAGTTCATCCATGTAGTATCAAACTGCTGTAAGTTACATGATACAGTATTTTAATGGCTATAACCTCCAATAAATGGATTTTCTGAAAATATTTATTCTTGTTCATACTGGTGGTTGTGTCAGATTGTTCTGATCACTTGCTGGAGGCCATAGTTTGCCCAGTGTTGTATTTACTACCACATCATCATTTTCTTGTCCGGCTGAGTTTTGTTATTTTTTCAGTTTATTTTAGTGGCTATATTTTTTCATGGGCTTTAGACAAACTAAACTAAGGCTCTCTCTTTGGGTCATTTCAACCTACCACAGTTGGCCTCATCTGAGCCGTCTGAACAGTCCTGCTCCCCATCACAGAGGAAGGTGGCAGGTAGGCAGCGGCTCCTGTTGTCACACTGGTGAACACAGCCCTCCGTTTGCGTCATACAGTCCAGCTCATCAGAGCGGTCCTGACAGTGGGGCGTGCCGTCACACACTTGGACTTGGTCTATACACTTCTGCCCATGAGAGCACTGGAACTGGCCTGTGTGGTTGGAAGCAGTGATTGACATTATAAACACAGACGAGCAGTGGTTTCCACCCAGACAAAAGTTTAATACAGGCCAATTGTGCTTGGATTCACATTGTTATGTCTCAAATTATAAGCTATGCAGGGCATCGAATTGAAACAAATTGGAAAGCAAAGTGGTTACAGCAGAATGCAAATGTATTTTACACAGTTCCAGCTAAACTGGAACAAACTCTGTAGAGAGAGGCCAATTTACAGGCCTATTCAGGAGAAGGTCTGGGATAATCTGATGTAGGCTGTGCAGGTGGTTAAAGAGGAAAGAGTGTGAACCAGACTAGGGTCAAATAAGTATTGCTGTCAGGTAAAAGCTGTGTGTCAGAGGTTCTCTAGGAATTAAGACAGTGGTTTTTAGCCATTCTCATCCATAGAGGGCCATGTAGTGCCAAGTGAAAGGAAATCATGAAAATCAGCAAAACTGAACAAGTCAGGTTTTCACATGGCAATGCTTTGGAGACAGTGTGGGACATTCAGCAGGAAAAGGTTAACCGAATTAACTTTGCCAGGATTGCATTGGCTATTATTAATTTGACTGATAAAAGGGGGCAAAGTGTCAAGTAGTGCAGAGCAATCGCAGGGTGGTTATCAGCCAGATTAGACAGCTTTGTATCACCTGCATCCCTGTGAGGCTGACCACACTCATCTGGCTGAGTCAGATGTGACAAACCACCCATGCAGTATCTGAGGACACAAAGACAGTACCTTCACTGCATTCTAATGCACAGTCCTCTTCATCTGAGCCATCCCTGCAGTCGCGTTCTCCATCACACACATGGCTGTAGCGTACACACTCTGAGCCATCCTGGCACAGCTTCGAGCCCAGACCACATTTCAAAGGAGTGCTCCCAGATAACACGACTGTTAGGATCAGGTGAGCAGAACAGGACACAATTCCTCCACTTTAATGTTAATACTATTAACAATGAACTACACCAACTGTATAAAGGGAGAGAAAGTAACCATTTAGGTTTAAGCAGCTCACCTTGCAAGGACCCTGACAACTGCATTAGCACTACACACAGAAAAAAACACACAGCCATGACTACAAATAAAACTAAATAGACCAAATGGAGCCAAACGCTGAAGTGTTGCGTTTTATATTGCAGCCAGGTGAGGTCAATAAATTCTAATTGATCACCTGAGAGGGGGGAGGGGCTGTCAGTGCCTTTCTGGATTTTTTAGGGCCCCTCCTGCATCTGCTCAACTAGTTACTGTCAGCAATACATGAATGCAAAAAGTTAAAAATTCATGATGGAGAACATTGCTTAATATTTAAACAAGAAACATACCTGAGTTTTACCAGACCTCATCTATTTTAACAGAATGCTGCAAGAATTGTTTTATTTCCCTGACCAATTGTTCTCCGGAGGTATTGGAAAAATACTAAAAGCCCACAGCAAATTGTTTTGGCTTCAAACCCTCTCCAATGACAGATAACAAACCATGCTGTCAAATAAACAATAAGGATTGTCACGGACACGACCCAATCTTGTGCATTATTTAGCGTGCATCTGCTTGAAATCCTCCAATCGTTTTTTCAGAGGGCGGATTAAGACTCGGGCCGTAGCGAGCATGTTTGTGTGAGTCTGCTGTTCCGGTCTACCCAACAGGGCTAACTAGCTCCAGTAGCACTAGCAGCAACTTGAGAAGAGCCAGCCAGCCCCTTGTCAAAAAAAAAAATAGCTGCAGTAGGAAACAATTCAGCCGCTTTTCTGCAGCAAGGTGCTTATTGAACAGTGCACGCCCTTTTCTACAAAAAGTGAAGTCGTGGAGCATAATACCTGGGGTAACTACCGAAATGGTTTTTTTTTGTTGTTGTTTTCTCGACTTTGAAGCGTGTTGTGTTTTGTGTGAGCGACCTAGCTTGCGCTAGCTAGGCGAGAGCAAGGCTGCAGTTTGGAAGAGTTCCGTTTCAGATGCTAACTCATTTTCTCCCCGGTTTCGGTGCCATGTCTCTTATTTTGAGTACAAGTTCCTAACATTCAATAGGCATATTGAAAGACAATGTTAAAATTGGCAATATGTCCTCCTAACTTTCTGTGGTCTTGGATTTGTTGATGAGCTAAGGTTAGTTAGCAAAGTAGCGCGACTTGACTGTTGCGCACAGGAGGCTCTCCGTGGATCACAACAAAAGGATTTTTGATAACAAGCTGGCAGCTAGCTGAGTTAGGCTAACGCTAGCTGGCCTAGCTAGATAAGGAAGCCTCCACAGATTGACTCCGGTATCTGCATGTAGCATTTTCAACAGATTGGTAATTGGTGTTTATGTCGAATACCAGTGTAAAACGCAGTTTGGGCGATATTTGTTGGTTAACTTTCAGTGCGAGCGGCGGACTAACGCCGGTGAAGTTATTGTTGTGATTTGACTCCAAGCAAGGCCCCCCATCAGGTAGCTAGCAGCCGGCCTTTCGGCTAACTTGCCAAGCCAGTTGGTGTTAGCAGTGGGGGGCCTGTCACAAATACACTCGTTGTTCAAATTCATTGAATTGCGCTCATTAGTCAGGGCTGTTCATTATGTTAATTAATTAATAGCTTGAATGATGGCTTGTGTCCACCGGAATGTGCCACATTCAGGCACACCCTATTTGTGAACTTTGTTAAGTTTGCAAGGTAGCTGCATGTCCAGCCGTATTTGTGCCAAGCTAACGTCAAGTGGACTGTCTGCTTGTTCAACTCGCTGAATGCTCCACTTAAGAGGCAAGAGGCTCTGTTATGTAACGTTGCCACCGCTGCTGACAGCAGTCTTATAAACTTGTTTCATTATTGCAATTTGCATTCTTGCAAAACGTATCTCGTGTGTGGGTGCACTTCAGCAATTTGGATGTTGTTATAAGCCTGTGTTCAGTCACTCTTCACTGTGTTTTGTTTGCATTAATAATAATTTACATTGTGTTTTACTTTCCCCCAAGGTGTCCATCCTTTTGAATATACCCTGTTAGCGCTGGCTTCCGCCCTGTGACTCTTTGGTCAGTAGAGGGGCCACACCAGAGCAAGGGCCCACGTCGTGCCTCCAGGTCCCCTCTGCCTCTGTGTGTGACCGTGTGTTGAGTTCTCTGGAGACTCTCGGCTAGCCCCACCAAGATGTCCTCCATCTTGCCGTTCACTCCTCCTGTGGTGAAGAGGCTGTTGGGCTGGAAGAAGTCAGCCAGCGGTCCAGGTGGAGCGGGCGGCGGAGAGCAGAACGGACAAGAAGAGAAGTGGTGTGAGAAGGCTGTGAAGAGCCTGGTGAAGAAGCTGAAGAAGACAGGCCAGCTGGACGAGCTGGAGAAAGCCATCACCACACAGAACTGCAACACCAAGTGTGTCACCATCCCCAGGTATATCGACTGACACGCAGTCACTGCTCATTTACGTGTCAGATGAAAAGCAGCTGTTGTGCTTGTTAGGCAGTTGTTTCTAATGTGTCTACAAGCCTACTTGCTTGGACCTAACCTACTACCTCTGCCTAACACGAAACCATGAAACATAGTGTCCTCAAGAGATAGGGATCTTACATATAGATTTGTAAACTGTCATTTCCTTGCATGACTACTGACATTATAAAACTGCTGAGAATGTGGAAACGTTTGTTCAGTGATGTGGGTCGGGATACAAAAAAAAAGTAAACCAACATACCTTTCCCATTATACATGAATGGTTGTTGGAATTCCAAAACATGTTGTTCTGGTACAGTCAGGAAAATCACATCCCTGTTTGTTTTTAACAGTGCCGACAGTGAGGCTGATGTGTATTACTCTCACGGGGAGCGATGTAAAAAGGGGTGAGAGAGGATGTTCTCTTTATCAGCCAGCCAGCCAGCCTTGATGGCCTAGACTCATGTTCACAGGGAACACCGTGTTAACAGATTCATTCCTCACTGATGTGCTGCCAAGTAGCATGTCAGATGTTTGTGTGTCTATAGATAGCTGGTTGGTTGTTATCGCCTGAGAATTGTTCCAGGCAGCACTGTTATATTTTTGTTGAGATACAATGGCTGGCTCAATGTGAATGAAATTATTTCTCATAGATGTCTCTGGTGTAGTTCATAACCCAGTGTCTCTCTTACATGAGAGGGGAAGGGTTAAGAGCTAATACCAATGTGGGAAATTGCCACTAGCCCTATGTTAGTTGGTTGTGGCTGGTGGGTCTGTTCTTTCTGTCAGCTACTGCAAGTGACACAGTCAAAGTATCTGTTGAATTTTATTGTGTATATAAGCTACTAAGGCTGGTGAACAAAAGCCGTTTTCCTGCCCTGTTACAAACCAGAATATTGTGATTAAGAATGGTAGTTGAGATCCCACTTAAGTTAATTAAGCCTAGTACATGGTGTTGTGTTTTTAGCATTACACATGTAGACTCTGTTCTTGTCCTGTTATTCAGAAGCAACTACTTCATCATTCTTCCTCATTCCATCTTTTTGATTTCTGACCATTTTCTCGTGAATGTTTTGAGAATGTCTGAAAATGGAAATGTCCTCCTTTCCAAGGTTGCCTCCTCCGTTTTTTCCCCCCCTTTTGTCCCATTGTGTGTCTTCAGTGTTTGTTTGAATGTCTCCAGATAAGTTCACTGCCTCTGACATAAATGGCTGTAGTGAAAAAGTTTTGAGTTATTTTCAGTGTTCGATACAATGCCACAATTGTTTAAGAATGCTTTGTGTCACCAACAGTCTCATTGTGTGTTAGTGAATTCCATGTTATGTTTTTTTTCCCCTTGATTCTATCAAAAAGGCTTCTCTTATTTGAAGTTCCCATCTTTCATTTCCCTCGCTGAAAATGAATTTGATGTGTTTTTTTTTTCCCCATAAGACTCCAATAAAAGAGGCCTTTTAATGTTTACATTACCCATACTGATATTTCTGAATGATCCATGTCCCATGTTTATCATTTGTTTTTTGTTTTTGTTTTGTTGTTTTCTCTGTGCACAGCAATTGCTCTGAAATATGGGGACTGAGTACACCAAATACGATAGAACAGTGGGATACATCAGGCCTATACAGCTACCCTGACCAAACCAGGTGACTATCCTCAACTATTGTACGGTGTTGCATACAACTTTGATGTGGGAAAGATGTCATTACAGTCTTGGGAGGGTGACGGACATTGAGAACATCTTTGCCTCTCATTCTCGTCACTCCCCCCATTTGCTCCATCTCCATTTTCCCCTCCCCTCCCTGGCAATAATATGCATCATCCTCCCCTTCTCCCATCTACCCTCCCCTGTGTGCCTCCCACCTGTCTCAACATCATCTCCTGGTTGCTGTTCAATCAGATCCCTGGATGGACGCCTGCAGGTCTCCCACAGGAAGGGGCTTCCCCATGTTATCTACTGCCGCTTGTGGCGATGGCCGGACCTGCACAGCCACCACGAGCTGCGTGCCATCGAGGCCTGTGAGTATGCCTTCCACCTCAAGAAGGACGAGGTCTGCATCAACCCCTACCACTACCAGAGGGTGGAGACTCCAGGTGAGCTGGCACTACCTGTCACTTGTCAACCACTAGATGCCTCCTGCCATAATTGTGCGGTTTTGTTTTATGGAACCAGACAAATATACTTAGATGCAGCGAAACCATATCTCTCCACATTTTCTTTCTCTTTTGCCTGATTGTTGCTGTGAGTTACCAATCTATCCATTGGCCCCCTTGCAAATCTATAAAATTTAACTTCATGTCAGCTCGTATCATTATGTATTCTGACTCGGTTCAATAAAGGTTTGTTTATCCTATATGGTGTAATTTAAAATGAAATAAAAAGATACAGACAATAAAAATAAGACATAGAATAAACATCACAGAACCAAAATAAATAAGACATTCTTTTTACAGTTGTTCTTTAGAATTTGACATTGCTCATTATTTTGTTGAACATTATAGTGACTACAAGGGTTAGACCAACATGGATGTGCTGACATGTGGGACTGATTTTGGTATTTTGTTAAAACCTGGTCGTTGGTTAAAGTTGTACAGAACACAAAAACTTGTAAATCTTTTTATATGACAGTGGTTATATTTAATCAGATTGATAGTGGCACAGCACGTTGGCTACTGACTGCTTCAATCCAACAAATACTGGTGTCAACTTAAAAAAAAAAAAAAACACATTGGTGTAACCCTAATCTCTGAAACTAATGCTTGTACCGTATTCTCCAGTGCTGCCTCCCGTTCTCGTGCCAAGACACTCGGAAATCCTGACAGAGCTGCCACCTCTGGATGACTATACTCATTCCATACCTGAGAACACAAACTTTCCTGCAGGAATTGAACCTCCAAACAACTATATACCAGGTTAGACTATCTGTTCTACTTGACTAATCCAATGTGTGATAGATTAATTCAAATCATCTTACTATATGTACTTTTTCTGTGTACTGTTGATGAAACTGTGATGTGCTTACAAGATACTGTAGTATCATTTTAAAGAGACCTTTTAATATAAATACCTTTTAATATAGTAGTGGGTAGATAACTGTGTATGCAAAGCTTCTTGCTGCAAAGCTAGAATAGCAATAGCTATAATATATACGCTAGTTAGGGGTCTTCTGATACAGCTGGTACCACGTCTTAAAGCTCAGTCCTTACTGCAGCAGCCTAGGCTCAGTTCTGAGCTGAGCCATTTGCTTCATGTGATTCGTTTTGAAATAAAGCAGAAATGCCAAAAAAGAAGCAAAGGTGCTAGTTTAGTTACATGTCTAGAAGGAGAAAAACCAAATTTCAACCCAACTTGAGTCCTTTAGCATCTGAATGCTCTTCATCTAGTAAAAGCTGGCCCAGAATTTATCATTTTTCCTCTTTGTCTGAGAGCTTTTTTAGACAGAACGAAGTTTCTTTGGTTTAATAACTGATTCTCAGCTTCAGCAATCAGCAAAGTGTGTTGCACTAGAGTGAGACGTTTGATAGCATTTTGGTAGCAAGGGCAGTTTGAATGTGAATTCTGAGCTGTTAGAAACTACAGGTTGGGCACTGCAGAGATGGACAGTGCTAAGTGACAGTCCGACATTGTAAATACAGAGAAATTGGCTGCAATAGTAACAGACTGGCTGCCAGTGGTGCTGGTTTTCCAGTGCAAGCAAAATGGGCCCAGCATCAGCTTATGATACACATGATTTTTGACAGTGTAGAAAGGGTAAAATGTTGCACATGATAATTTTGAGTTGACTATACCACAACTTAACAAGTCATTTCCTGTTCTCTAACCTCATTCCAACAGAAACTCCACCACCAGGCTATATCAGTGAGGATGGGGAGGCCAGTGATCAACAGATGAATCAAAGTATGGACACAGGTACCCTAGACTAGCATCTCCCTGTGTTTTTCTTTTGTCTGTCATCCTCTCCTCCCTAGCTGAGTCAAAGTGAAATTTGTGTTGTCCTTAAAAAAATAAATCTGTTTTTAGCAAATACTGAAAACACATATGTGGCATACAGTGTAAACATAGTAAAATTAGCAAGAAGGGTGTCAACAAGGATGCTAAGAAAAGAGTAATGCGAACGTAATATCACTGTAAAGCCACATCCTTTTCCTCCTGACAAGCAATAGAAAGTGCACATGGTTTTGTCCCAAACCCAGGTATCCATTTAGAAAAATTGCATCACGTTTTACTGACTGGATCCTCCACATTTTCCATATTTTAGAAATATGGAATGATGTAATACAGGTAATAATTTTCCACTTGATGTTGAAAGAAATTACCGTATTTCACCAATTAATCGCCGGGCCGCAAATAGCCACCTGGTTCTTATAAACGCCTGGGGTCTGCACCCATTTTGCATATTAAACGTCCACCCCAATAACCACCGGGGCGATTATTTGCATTATATTGAGGTAAACCCAAAATTAGGCTATTCACCTTATTTTTGCAGAAGTAAACAGTTAGCCGCACAATAACTGAGCGGCACTTCCATTTTCTGTCAAAATAAGAGAGCTAGCTAACGTTAGAAAAAAAGGGTGTACCATAATCTTAAATCGACCGACTGTAAATATGTTGGACAGTAACTGTCATCACAATAATGGTCTGGTGCAGGTCTGTGCAAAAATAAATAAAGGCCTGCAGCGAATAGCCGCCTGGTTCTTTTAAATGCCTGGGCTCCAAGTTGATTTTGCGTATTAAACGCCCGGGCTATTAATTGGGGAAATACAGTATTTAGATTTTTTTTCTTCATTGAATTGTGCTTATTTAACTGCTTTACAGTAACACACCCTGCATGATTTCCTGTTAACAAAGATGACCCTCTGTTTTGTGTCCATGTCAGGTTCTCCTGCAGAACTATCTCCCAGCACTCTGTCCCCTGTCAATCACAGCATGGGTAAGACACAATAAGTTCTTATTTACACTGCACTAATATGAACAAGTGGTAGTGCTTTATGTACTCAGGTAGTGTGTATGTTACACCATCTAGCCTCCCTGTGGGGCTGCTTCCTCATTGTAATGCTACTAGATGATGTATCACACACACACAACCTCACCAACGCACATTCGCACGCACACATACACTAGGAACACCTAACGTTTAGTCCTGCAGTTTGAGCATGAGGCGCCTTGTTTCAAAATGAGATGGTTGTGTTAACACTTTGCGGCCTGATCCTCTGCTGTAGACCTGCAGCCGGTGACTTACTCTGAGCCAGCCTTCTGGTGCTCGATAGCCTACTACGAACTGAACCAGCGTGTGGGCGAGACGTTCCACGCCTCTCAGCCCTCGCTGACGGTGGATGGCTTCACAGACCCATCCAACTCCGAGCGTTTCTGCCTGGGCCTGCTGTCTAATGTCAACAGGAATGCCACTGTGGAGATGACTAGGAGGCACATAGGTACCTTACCCAAAATCTTAAGGCACTATTGGTCGGAGGGGTACAGTGTTTTACTGGAAACTGGTCACCTGATCTATTTCCATATTAAGCTTGAAACTGAGGTTCTTATCAACTTGAGATAGCATGAAACTTTGAACATTAGGCCACAATGATCAAAATGTACCAGCCACTTTCATTATATCAGCCAAATTACATCAAGGATAGAAAATTAACTACTAACTACTGAAAGCCCTTAATAGCCACAACTAAAAAGTCATCAGCATTTGGCCAGCAGCCAGAGTTAATTTCTTATATAGAGTACGCCAGCCGATTCCTAGATTACCTGCATTACAAGCAGCTAGAGATGTGCGTGTATTACTTCTTTCCAGCTAATGTATATTGTCAAATATTTGTACAGCAAAAAAATATTGTCATGGCTTACAGCATTACTTAGAAATAGAGTGTGCACATAATCACAATTTTCTAATAGGCTCAGAAAAAAAAGCTTTTACCTTTTTTCACATTATTCTTTTTACAGTAGAGACAAAGTATGTGTTGTGTTGGTGTTCATATCACAAGGGTGTCACCAGTGTAGCTTAGACATCAAAACTAATGCATCCTGTTACTGAGACAGTTTCACATTTGTTTATTGCACTTGGAAAGTAAATTAATTGATTCTGATGTGTGTCTACAGGAAGAGGAGTTAGACTGTACTACATTGGAGGGGAGGTATTTGCTGAGTGTCTGAGTGATAGCGCCATCTTTGTCCAGAGTCCAAACTGCAACCAACGGTATGGCTGGCACCCGGCAACAGTGTGCAAAATTCCTCCAGGTAACGTGCTGTATGGCACTCAGTAAATTAGAGGCAGTTTTCAGCTAATTTAGCTAACGATTCATGTAACAACATGTATGAACCTAGCCAGCTAGTGTAAAATTGCCCCCCTTCCAAATTCAAAGGAAACAAGTTTAATATATTAGCATCGTAACTGCTGCCCAATTTGGAATCCGCTTGATGATCTATGTGGGGGATCTTTTATGATTTTAAACAACAGCACATAGTAAAAAAAAAAAAAAACTCCATGTTGTGTGTGCTGTAACCATGCTGTCAATGCCCAGGATGTCTTCAGTAAACTGCCTTTTTGTGTCAGTGACACACCAAGCATTTTTCTCAGTTGTGATCTTTTTGCAATCTCCAGCACCTTTTTCCTTCATAGTATAAGCTGTGCACAACGCTTTATCCTTTTTTATTGCTAACATGTAGTAGCTGTTCTTTGTGAATCACAAACTTGTCAGTTCAGTTCTTTCAGTCCTTCAGTGTTGCTAATGGCACTTACTCATCAGCTGGAGATTTGGTAGTTGCTGGTACTGTGACATGCAGAGAAATTGGCTTGTGACTGGAAGCACAGTCTAAAATTGAGTAACTTGGCTTCAGAACTCTTTGTTCTTTGCCTGTTCTCATGAGGAGTTGCCCACTGGTTAATAGAAGAAAGCCTGTGGCTTTACTGAGCAGGAGTGAATGTATGTGACTGTTTTCATTTAAAGCAGAAAAAGGCTGTGCTTGCTCCGCAGACCGACCCTGGATAAATCAAACGTGTTTAAAAAGCCACAGGGACAACACACTAACTACTATCTGTCGTGTTCCTGCAGGCTGTAATCTGAAAATCTTCAACAACCAGGAATTTGCAGCCCTGCTGGCCCAGTCAGTCAACCAAGGTTTTGAGGCTGTGTACCAGCTCACCAGGATGTGCACCATCCGCATGAGCTTTGTCAAAGGCTGGGGAGCCGAGTACAGGTGAGCATTTGGTATTATACTGAAGGGCGAACTTGTTCAAATTGAGTCCTTAATTGTTTCCATGAAGTAATGTTGACTGCTTTATCAGCGTTCATTATTCATCTTAACTATCATTCAGTTGTTTGAATACCAGTGGTGCCCCATATAGTGAATTTAGTAATATGTAATAATTGGACAGGAATGTAGTTTTGACAAGTGTCCACAAAGTGGGATATTTGAGTGACTGAGGAATTGCAGTGTTGCACAATACACCAGGGTGTTTTACCACTGAACAAAGGGTCAAAATTAAGTCTAGTGTTGCTTCCTGTACTTGACTTATGTCAGTCTTACATTTAAAGCATTTAGTTCATAATCTTATCCAGAGCATCTTACAGTGAGTGCAGCAGCAGAATAAGATTAATTTCCTTTCAGAGTTGCAAAGATTACAGGTCAGGACTGAAAGAGTGGGAATCAGCAGAGCCAGACATGGATGTATGTTTTGTGTCCTAGGCGGCAGACTGTCACAAGCACTCCTTGCTGGATCGAGCTGCATTTGAACGGACCCCTGCAGTGGCTGGACAAGGTTCTGACCCAGATGGGTTCCCCGTCTGTGCGCTGCTCCAGTATGTCCTAAACAGCTAAAGGAAACACCCCAAAACGTCAGCCCATTACAAAGATCATGAAATTCTAAACTTGTGAGTCCTATCATGAAAAAAAAATATAGAAACCCCACAGAATGAATTTCTGTAACATACTTCATAGTATTTGTGGCCCAGTTCCACGTCCCTGTTTTAACTTTATACATACACACACAAACACACACACACACACACAATGCACACACACACACACACACACACACACACACACACATACAAAAAAACAGACTTTTCAGTATGGAATTTGGCACTTTGTTACCCATCTATGTCATGCACCTTGTTAAATTGCTTTTCCCCAAATCCTTAATATTAGATCTATTTGTGGTACAAATAAAATGTATATTGGTTTTTAGTCCAGGAAGCAGGGGGAAATACCAAAAATATCTGTGAATAGTTTCTCAGTATTGAAGATTGCTTGTATGAGTAACACAAGCTTGAATGCTAAAATGATTTTTAGTCCAACCCACCCCAACCATTGTTCTGATCCTAAGTTTACTTTTCTCTGGGAAACTTGGACCCATCTTTTGTCAGGGGGGAGTTGGCTTGGGTGAGAAACGATGGCCTTGGTGGCTGTTCCCCTCTGAGGGAAAACGCCACAATGTGTTTATGAAATTTGATTGAATTGACTTCTCTTTGCCAGAATGGCCCTTTTTTAAACTCTTGATGTGTGTCGTTATAAGACATACCTCTTAATAGACAAATAGGAATGTTAGTAAAAGGAAAAAAAGAAAAATTAGAAACCCAAAACAAACTGCAAACTCGGTCTGGCTGTAGTTTACTTCTTTGTCATTATATGGCACTCTCCCGTGTCCTTGGTTTAGTTGATTTGCAGCCCCACTGAACAGCCTGGAATGGAAGCTAATGAGATCTTGGCCAGGGTGTGCGGGGTGCGCTGGGCAGGGACCAGAGAATATCAGCTGTTAGTGAAAGATTTTTTTTTTCTCTTTGACATGACACTGGGAGTCCAGGGGCTCTCCAAGGTGAAGCATTAAAAAAAAAAAAAAAAAGTCTCACCAGGAGAAATTGAAGGTATCAATGAATTTCATTCTGTTGTTTTTAGCCTATATCCCCTTTCTTTTGCTACTTTTTTTGTATTCTCATGTATTTTTATATATAAATATACTTAAAATTTTCTGTCGTTCACTTTTTATTAAAGTAATATTTTCAAGACCACAGCTGTTTTTAAAGTGACATTGAGAGCATGGATCATTCCTTCATTTTACCTAAAAGCTTCAGCTTGAATCCAGTTCCAATTGAAGCCCTTTGTCTTGGTAAGAAAATCACTGCCCCACATGATGTAGCTTGTTTTTATCTTTTTTTTTTTTTTTTTTTTTTTCAAAAGAAATCTGGTGCATTTAAAGTACACAATTGATTTGCCTGTAACCCGAATCTGCTTTCCTGTAATGGTTTTACTGACTCCAGAGGCATGTACAACTTACTAATGGACATTCATCTCTTCACTTTTGTGAAAACACTCATTTGACCTCTTGAAGCCCTTTGGTGCTTAGTTAAGCGGGTAAAGGTCAACCAGATATAATTGGCTTTTAAAATGTTATAGAAACACGGCAGTATTCCAGTTTCTTACATCAGAAAGGAAGAGCGAATGAGCCTGCACACTGGGACATTCTGTGTTAATGTGTGTATTGTATTCGTTCCTGTCTATAAAATACAGTATGTACAACAAGACTTACTAGCTTGCACTCTGCCATTATTGTCATTATGTGGCTGTTGCGAGTTTAACATCTGTTTTTCCTTCCCCTCTCCTTTTATTGATGTAAATGTGTTTACCTTACGGCACTAGTGATTGTACTTTAAGTGCACCTAGTGAGTTTGGATTTGGGGAACTGAACCATGTGTTAGGGTCCAGTGTTACATTGTTTTTATCTTTGGCCTACAACATATGAATGTGAAAAAATACATTACAAAACTGACGTGGACCAGACGTACATATACATAACAGTAGTACAGTATGTGTGTATTTAACAGTAATCTTTTGCAAAGCAGTCAGTACAGTAGATGTCGCAGTTGTTTTACCAGTAGAGGGCGGTATTGATAGAGCAGTTCTTTTCTGACCATAAGCTTCTCAGGCGTGTGGCATATTATGCAGACTTCATAAAACACTAATAAAGATTTTTATTCTCATGATGACTCTGCCTTTAGTGTCCATTTTGTGTACTTGTTTACAGTGACATTGGCTGCTGAAACCACAGCTCAGGACAAGCAGCAAAAGCTTTATTGTTTTTGAGGTTACACAATCTCACTATGTTTTTTTTTTTTTTTTTATATGCTGTAACAAGGCAATGTTTAAGTCAAAGGGAGTGTTATCCTGCTGCAGTGGTGGAAAGTTGCCAGAATATTTGACTTTTAGCTGATATTGTACTTCAGTTGTAGTAGTAGTAGTAGTAGTAGTAGTCAACTTAAGAGTAAAATGTAGCTACTCTCAGTAAAGAGCATAAAGTAAATCCAACACTGTTCCACTGGCTGATATTGATGACGAGCTGCAGTACAATATACACTCAATGATGGGTCTTAAATTGTGGTACACTGCAAATGGCTCGGCAAAAACCATACTTACTCAGGGGGCACTGGTACATAAATGCTACTTATTCACAGACACTAACTGAGTATCTGCATGTAAATATGCCTGCAACAAAACTGGGGAGGATTTCAATATGTGGTCACGTGATACTTTAAGAAACGTAATAAACGGGTCCGCTGCAGAGCAGGCATTGGTCCGGACGCCTGCACCTGAACGTCTCACAAGGACTTAAGAAGTTTGTCGGTTGTCGGCCACCGTAGGCTACGTCAGAGGTAAATATCCAGCTCGCTGCCGACAGTGAAAAGATGGCATTTACTTTGTATTCCCTTATTCAAGCAGCTATTCTGTGCGTTAATGCCGTCGCCGTGTTGCACGAAGAGAGGTTTCTAAGTAAAAGTAAGTGACTCCCTTTGAATGTGACGTGCCTGGTGTAGCTCTGGCTAACCGTGCTGCTCGACAACGGGCAACGTTAGCTAGCTAGCTAATTCAAGCTAACTGTCTAAGAGCTCCGACAGGATTGTAGCAAACTAAACGCCAACCAGCAACACCAGTGGAGAATAACATCATTGTAACTGGCTTACTGACCTTTAATGCACATCAGGAAGTCTGTGAAGTCGAGTCTAGCTACCCAACTTTTAAAGCTAACACAGCTGTTAATCTGTGGTTATGTGACACTGGTTAGCTAACGGGATTATATTTTATTCCTCAGTCGGATGGGGAGTGGACCAAAGTGTCGGAGGTTTTGGTGATGAACCTGGCATCAAAGTGCAGCTCATGAATCTTGTCCGCTCTGTGAGGACAGTGATGAGAGGTATAACCCCCCAACACACACACACACACACACACACACACACTACAAGTGTTGCAGTTTAACATTATAATGTATTTGTATTTATTGTGTTTTTTATTTAATTCTAGAGGTCACAGTAGGTCATTTTATGCAATTAAGTCAAGTTTCAAAAAACAGTTTCACTACAATGAGATGGCTCCTATGGGGCCTAACATCATCACACATGAATCAAATGTGGCTCATTGAATCCACAAGAGTCTCAGCTTTCCAGTCAGACCCAATTTATGCAGCTCCAAGACTCTTTAGGCCCCAGGATGCATATATGTACTGTACTGCATGCAAAAACCTGCATGGGTTTTGCCCCAGGCTGCATAGGATTAGTATAAGGTGGGCATGTCTGCAAAGAGGAGACCTGTGAGTGTCCATAGAGCCCCTTTCATTCACACATCTTGAGGCCAGGGGACAAGAGACCCCTTTGAAAATAGCCATCCTAGTTTTTCCCTCACCAAGATTTATGACATACTTGTTACCATTGGATTTCTTAAGTCTTCTACTTTCATATAATACTAATATTTTCATTTAAAAGTGATTGAGCAACTTTCCCACCCCTAATGTTTTAATGATATAATTTGTCACTTGCTCTGCAGTTCCATTGATAGCAGTGAATTCTGTCTGCATCGTGCTGCTGCTGCTGTTTGGATGAAGAGAAATGACTGGCACTTCCCACAGGAGAGCCTCCATCACCTCAGGAACCCTTGACAATTTTTTTTTTTATCTCCTTTTCTCTCCCCACACGCACAGTTGTTCATGTCAACCTGCACTAGGGTTGTTGTCATGTGATATTCTCGACCACTCCATTGGAAAACTGTTCAGGCCGACCCAGCACAGCCCAGTAATGCAACATAAGTGCCTACAGATTAATTACACCGGTTGCAGTGGCTGTTATTTTGAAACTGTTGAATAGCCGATGCTTCCATTTGCTCTTTTAGACAATAATTCATTTTGTAACTCAGCTTATATTCCATAGTTTTGTGGAATAAAACTAGAGCTAGGCTATGAAGAATGTGAAAAATGTAATGGGGGATCAACTGTAAAATAGTTGAAATTTGTCATTATCTGTCTCACACTGAAGACTGTTAAATTAATATTGGATTTTTGGTAAATGGATGTTGATTTACTCGTGAAATAAAATGTTTTTAAACTTTACCCCTGTGTGATAAGATTGCTGAATATGGGGAGAAGTTGACTTTGTTTACACTTAGAAAGTGGCTTAGATCAGATTTTTTTTTTTTCTCTCTCAAATGTGACACATCTGATTTTTATTTTTTATGCCAGTGTGAACAGCAGTAAACCACACTTAATGTGGAATTTCCAGTTCTGACTTTCATATGTGGTCCTAAATCAGATATGTATCTGCTCCCTGTTGATGTGACAGCTGTGTGAACAGTCAGATCAGACTTCATGTGGGTTTTCCTCCCACTGAGCCGCTTCACATCACCGCCAGAGCGTTATTAATCACTGTAAGCAGTGATGGACAAAACAAAACATGGAGGATCACAGCAACAAAGAGACTGAGACAGGGGCTTACAGATGGAATAGATAGTGGGAGGATACTTCAATCAAAGCCCTTTTTGCCTTTTTTTCCCTCAGCCTGAACAGCTGATAGACTGCCAGCCACACCATTGATACCACAGCAAACTATTCAAGAAATTAACGCCTGCACAACTACTTTATTAATTGTGATGATGAACTGTCATGCACAAAATGTGGGGTTATGGTACATATCTGTTCACATTAATGTCAGGTCGCATACAAAGATGAATGTGATCTCAGGACTTTAAAACAGTAATGGGTCACTTCCAGCTGCTGTGTGAACGAAGCCTAATTGTCCCAATGCGCAACCCGTATTTGCGTTCCATGGACCGTACGAAGAAGGAGGGGACATTACACCAACAGGCTTCAATTGCACCGGTGCCATTAAGTCCCACTGTAAACTTTATGCCTACTGCTGGAGGTCTGACAGGACAGATTCAGCTGTAAAACAAAACGCAGATTACATAACGCAGACTGCTGTTTGCGCGGTAGTCCTCGTTACGCGCCTCAAAACATCAGGAGTCTGCTTTGCAACGCTGTTAGCCGCACGCTAGTTTAAAATGGACAATATGAGCTAGTAAACAAAATGACAAATGACTCATAAGTCCGACACTAGTCCCGTTTAATAAGATACAAAGGGAGGAGTGGCAGACTCGTCCAAAACAATGACAGCTGCGCCAACTTGGTGTCGTTCCTTGTTGACACGACTGCTGCGGAATCGAAAGTCCACATAGCTTCACACGAGTAGTGCACATCAGAAACTACACTGCACTGTAATTTTTATTACTCGCCTCTGTGTGTGATCCTGTTATTAACCATTTAGGCAGAGCGACGATGGGAAACGCACAGAGCTGCTTTATTGCATCGCTCTCCGTATGTTCCGCGTATTTAGTTTATACGCACATCTACCGATCCCACGTTCTGCTGCGAACAAATGTGATCGATAGCGAGAGGCTTCCCAGCTTCGGGTATCTCTTCTTCAGATATCTGATCAGAGCTTTAGTTAGGAGACCAGGCCACTTGTACGCAAGGCAGACGGAGGAGTGTGAAGTTAGCTACACGGTCCGCAACTGCAGGTGAGCGACCGCCATTTCCTCTCCGGGTGACACGGGGACAAGCAGCGTGGGTGAGGTGTTGGGCCGCCGGAACAGCTTCAGTGCGCCTTGGCTCAGATTCTCCAAGTCTCTGAGGGATTGGAGCACTCCTCTTCCAAAAGATAGTCCCTCATATGAGAGACTGTGGTTTTGATTGTGGTGGTGGAGAGTGTGGTCCAACAAGTCACTCCAAACTCTCTCATAGGTGTTCAGCTGGGTTGAGATGAGGTGAGTGTGAAGGTCATAGCAAATGATTTCCATCATCTTCATCCTCATCAAACCATACAGTAAACCCTGGTGCCCTGTGGATGGGGACGTTGTCATCCTGGAGGAGACCACTCCTATCAGGATGGTTTGATCACATAGTAAAGCTGATCATGCAGAGGAACTTTATTGATTAGCAGTGAGCCTTCATTCTAAGGGGACCAGTGGAAAATGCCCCCACACAGTATAACAGAGCCAGCAGACCACGTCACCATGGGGGTCCAACATTCAGGCCTGTAGTGTTCTCTTGGTGGACTCGTCCTCTTGTCCAGAAAATGATGAAGGATGACTTATCTGAGCACATCACTGTAGACCAGAGCCACTCAACTCTCCAATGTGCATTTGTCTTTGTAGTAAGGACTTCATAGCTCTACTATAATATCCCTCTCTTAGTACAGTGTCTTTTAGAAGAATGGTGTCTCAACCTTCCAGTAGAGTTACAGAGACTTGGAGAATCCATGCCAAGGAGCACTGAAGCTGTTCTGGCAGTTTGTGGTGGCTCAGCACTTTTATTTTGGTTTCTCCTTCAATTTGTCACCCATCTGTAGCTTGAACTAAACTATCTGTATCAGCTGAATGAGGCCCTCACATAATTAGTGTACCTGCTTTCAAGGCTGGACACGAGGCTGCTGAGGAGGTTCTGCAGTACTGCAGGTTATGGCTGGGACTTTCCAGATAGCGAGTACAGAGACATCCCACTGTGCTTCCCAGAGCTTCTCTGTCACAGGCTGCTGCTCATCGTCCTGTCTGCTGGCAGCTTCAGGTTGAGCCCAGCAGGTACAGTGTCTGTTCAGCATCACATCTTTTTCACTTCAACTAGAAAACATGAAATTGTCATTGTAATAATAATTTTTTAAAGGTCACAAAAATAGCTGTGACCTCACCTCAGTGCTATCGTAGTGATGGTAACAATAATAATAGCTGAGAATAGCATGTGTGATAGTGTTTGTGCATCAACTGTCCAGGTCTCGTTCGCTTGCAGCAGAGTGTGAGAAAACTGCAGCCGGTGGATGAGCTGAGGAGGGGTGTGTTCACGCTGCAGGCCCGAGTGCTGCAGTACCGGCCGGTTGATGCAGGGGTAGAGGTGGACATCCAGCTCTCTGCCACCTCCTGCTCCAACTGCCTAGTGTGGGAGAGCGTCCTGACACTGCTGTCCAAGAACAGGTTCCACAAGGCAACCAGACCTGTGCCTGAGAATGAAAAGGGTGAGAAGTGCCCTCAGTTTTTCTGCATGTTGATGTGCTGCCCTCTGCTGCTCCAGGCACACCAAATAATCTCACGTTTTTAGTGGCAACCTGGCAGGTAATGTTTCAATTGTTGATGATGTGGGAAAATAAAAAGAAATTGCGTGTTTTCAAGGAGAACTGGTAGTCCACTAGCCATAGCAGTGTTTTCTTTATTGAGAGATTCTAACCGCTGCACCACATCAGGGCCCAGAGTTTTTTCTTTGTGGTAAGTCTCCTTTTGTTTTGACAGGCCAGCCGGCTCGGCCTGTTTCAGAGGATGTGAAGACGGTAGAGATCAGAGTTCCCTGGACCGCTGGCTTGCGGTGTGTGTGGTCCTTCTCTGACTACTCCCCACATCGACTCCTGTCTCTGCCAGCCAGGCTCTTTGGCTGCAGATCGCAGGGCTCTCTGAGTCTCTGGGCGCTGTCTGTCTGCCTGGCTGAGATAGAAAAGCACAAAGGTACACTATCTTATGATCTTATTCTCACTTTTGAAGGGATAGGCTATACAGTCATGTTTGCAGAATATCAGAATTAAAGCAATAATTCACAACATATTTATATAATTAAATGTTAATGTTTTTTGTAATTCTCTGGTGCTGATTGACACAACAAATTAACGACTCAACCTTTTGCCAGTCCATGAAAGCTCCTCCACTTCATAACTCTTGAGTGTCTGGTGGGTTTTTCCTGGGAAAAATCCGCTAATGCACAGGAGGTAATGCATTTTACATTTCCAGCAGCAAGCACCGTGGTTTGTCTTGAATATGTAGAGAAAGAGCTGGAGAGTTATCGTGAGCAGTGAACAGCCACCGTGCCTGAACAGATGAAAGAGCGTCATCTGTCGAAACTCAAACTTCAGCAACAGAGGATCTGAGCTATAAGACGTCACAGTGCCGCCTGCACCGACTGACTAGTGATCTTGAAAGTGCAATGGAAAACACCATATGATATAGCGCTTGAGATCAGTGATAAAGACAAAAAATAAGTACAGTATAGTTAATCTATAGTTAATTTGCGTTTTGCAGATTACCACTGGGATCACACTATTTTACAATGTCTTACTTGACACGATTCATATGACTGATACAGGAGGGAGACTTTAAACCTCCAAAAAGTCATGTTTTTGCTCAAGAATAATCATTAATCCACATTGTCATGATTCCAGTTGAGTGAGCAGCTCTGTTTCAATCACTTCATTCACTATCACTCTCAATTTCTATTTCCCTATTTTATTGACTGTTTTTATTGTTTTAAATTGTCTTGTTGCTTTTAATGTCTCTGTAAAGCACTTTGAATTACCTTGTGTTGAATTGTGCTATACAAATAAACTTGCCTTGCCTTGCCTTGTATCAAGGAAATTCTCAAAGCACATGAAACTCTTGGAAAAAAAAAAAGTAAAAGGAGCTCAATTCACCATAACATTTGTTTCTCCTGTTATAAAGAAATCAGGATTTTCAGACGCGGCTTTACCTTGTGCTCACACTGCATTGACTGTATTTCAAACAGAGAAAGTTAAGGTATTTTAAATATGGGATAGTTTGTAGAATACACCAGAAAGTGCTTTACAACTTGTTTCACGCTATTTTTGCAGTGGATGATGAGGAAATGTCTGTTTAGACCCTGTAGAACGACACTAATCGACCAGGGAGGAATAATACTTTTTAGGTCACAGAGACGCTTTGTCTTAAATATGGAAAATCAGAGAAATACGTACCACATCCTGCATACCAAATGATTGTCAAGCTAGATATTTTTGCTGTGTAATTGTTCCTCCTCACTTATTGTAATGGCATTTGAACCAGGTCCTCATTCTCATCACCTCAGGGGCTCAGGCTGTCCGGGCTCCCGTCAGTGTCACTGCCCACTTTAAGGAGCCTCTGTCAGTGCCAGGCAGGGAGAGGATCACATTTTGGGAGACCACAGAGGGAGAGGGCCCGTCTTCAGCCCAGGGCCTCAACTTCCACATGGAGCAACACAGCACCAGAGCAGCTCACATGGTGGGAGTCATCTGCAGGGCTTGAATAATGCATGAGTTTGCTCTTCATAGTTCTGTGAGAGCGCAATAAAATGCTCATATTGTACATTTTCTATTGTGTTTCACTTTGAGATTTTCTGTCACAGAAACAAGCTCACATTATATAATCAAATGTGTCAAGCAAAGCACGCTCCCATGCTTTTACAGGTTGAGGTAAAAATACATGATCTTTTTTTTTTTTCTCATATTTGAGGTTTCCCCCAAGTCTTCAAAAGCTTTTTGGGATTATTTTAGCAGCAGGGTTTTGTGCTGTGGATCCCATAGATCCATATGAGCACTTTGTCAGATGCCACGTCGACCAGGTTCCTAATGCAGACGCCGTCCCTACAGGGAACAGGGCCTTTTGAATATTTGATCCCTCTGATATTCCTGTTCGCCGCTTTCATGTATGTGAAATTCTGTCCTCGTGTATTATTTATGGTAACACATTTAGGGCATGGCACTAAGAGAAGCAGTTGTTCATGCTTCCCTGCGCCAGCACGACATCTCAGAGAGGAATCAGAGAGGTGGTTTCTAGCATGTTCCCACAGGTAACGAGCAGAAGAGCAGGAATCTCTGGTGATCTCAGACACGTGGAGAGGAAACCACAGACAAGCCTCTGTCTTATGGTTAAGATTTACAGAAGATGACTAAAGCTCAGAAGGAATAATGTCATGAATTAAAGATATATCATTTCTTAGAGCTACATAATTGTACAGCTTTTGCACCAGCTACATTCATATGTTTAAAATCTCTTTTGGCATATAAAGCATTGATTTTCACAGGTTTCCTTTCTTATTATTTTCTGAAGTCTGTCATTCAGTATGTTTAAAATGAAGGAGATCTAATCTGTACAAGTGTTTTTTTTTTTTTGTTTTTGTTTTTTTTTGTCAACAAACAACTTGAGGTACCTTCTGCTGTCTTACAATTCGCCGTTAATCTTGTAAGTGCAGGTGTCACCTTTTTTTTTCAAAACACTTGACATCTTATTTTTGAGCGAACAAATTGTTGCCGCTGCTGTGTAATGATGATAAAGAAAAGATCGATAAATGATTGAGCTGCTACAGGAATGAATGTGTGTAATTGTACAAACGTGACACGGGCTTGAACTGAAAAGGCAAAACCAAAAATAAAAGTTGGAGAGAAAACAAATCAGAATTGGTGGTGTGCATCTAATCAGTGGAGTATCCCATGACTGGGCCCATACACACGGTGTGCACATGGGTGTGTGTGTGTTGTCATGGTTGATAAGATGTGGTGGAGTGGGGGTGGGGTGGGAGCGGGGGCTTGCCGGGGATGTGAAGACTCTGTGTTTATAGGCCTCGGCATCGCAGGAGAATTCCACACAGTTTGAGCGGCTGCTCTGCTGGTGGATCGTCCCGCCTTCGCCATGTGATTTCCATCACCGGACCGTCTTCCATTCTGAGGAGGGCAGCATCTGTGCAGGACCTCTGGTAAAAGCCTCTTTTTTGGCATTTGTTTTATTCTCAAATTTGAATTGAAACAGTAAAATTAGCATGTATATTTTATACACTTACCAGTTGCATTTGTAAAATCTGGTAATGTAGGAAAAGAGGTGCATCCCTGTTACCAATACTTCTGTTTTCTTCTCAGTCAGAGGGGGATAACAATCCAAGGCTGATTAGAGATGAAGGTCTGAGGAAAGACTGTTTTGAAGACAGTCAGGTACACTAATATCTTTTTTTTTATTTATTTCAGATTTAGAATACGTAACTCTGACTTTAAAAATATGCATTTTCTTTGAGATGCAGAAGAATTTGAACCAGAATTGCCTTGAGATCGTTACCATGCCACCATGAAATCTGCTGTCATGTCTCACAAAAAAAAAAAAAAAACCTGCCACCAAGCAGGAGCAAACTAATAATGCAGTGACTGTGTTTAAATCATATCTATTTTTCAGCGATTGTTCCTCAGTCACCACCACGAGCCGGAGTGCTGCACGCTTACGGTTGCTTGAACAGTTACATTGTTGTTATTATTCATTTATAGAGTCCCGATTCTGTCATGCTTTATGAGCCAGTCAGCTGGAACTGGATCAATCTGTTAAAAGCTGCTGTATGGAAATCGTTGCATTAAGGATGCTGAGCGTTACACTGCAAAACCTGGAGTCATTTAATCTTGCACTCGGTCTAAAGATAATTTTTCTTGAAGCAACTGAGCGTTTCTGTGTGAGGGCTCAACTAATGTGACGGTTCATTTTGATTGTCTTCAGCTGAATGACATCTTTAAACAGTTGGAGTGATGCTCTCCAATCTCCCACATGCAGTTTTATTGCACATTTGCAGATATTAAGGATTGTAAGAAATGTGTACCTTCAAATTTAGATGCACGTCCAGAGAGACGCTGTTATTTTTTATTGATTCTTATTTCACCAGAGCCAAAAGCAGCCTTCAGACACTTCATGTGAAATGTTTTTGTTTGTGTGTGGCATGAGCTGGTGGAGGGAGGGAAGGAGGGGTGTGTGATTGTGTGTGTGTGTGTGTGTGTGTGTGTGTGTGTGTGTGTGTGTGTCAGACATAGAGAGAGGAAATGAGGAGGGTGGAAGAAAGCAGGCGAGAGCAGTAGCAGTGGCTCCCTCCCTCCCTCCCTCTCTGGTTCCAGCACTTTAGAGGATTACATCTGTCTCCTTTCTCTCCTTCAAGGCCCCTCTGGGAATTCAAGTTATTTTTTGCCTCTTTTAAAAGTGCCCGTTTTCATTTATTTATTCTGAAAGGCCAGTACTAAATGACAACATGTTCTGTCTTTGTACCGGTGTGCAGTCTGAAACTGTTGCCATGAAAAGAGCTTCACTGCAGTTCCACCTGCCCCAGTTGTTACAACATCTGAGAGAATATTAATACTTAACAGTACAGACCAGTACAACCAGTACATGTGATGCAGCCAATGCAACTGCAGGCTCTCCAAGCCACTTTCCTAAATACCATATAGACAATTAGTCAGTATTTAAAGATTAAACATGATTCTATGCACAAAAACAGCTGTTTGATAATCAGATGGTGACATGTAACTTTATTAGCAACATGATTGCACTCTTAGATAAAATGACAGCTGTTATTTTGTCAAGTTTTTTTCTCCAAAATGTAGATGCCGTGTCTTTGAATGAATCTCTGTCTCTTTTTGTTTTTCACAGGTCTTTTCATAAAGTCTTGTCTGAGGGAAACAGCTGTAACATCAAAGCAGGAAGGTGTCCTGGTTAGTGCGCCAGACTGAATTTGACAGTGACACAAAAAAAAAAAGAAGTATCAGGTGATCAAAACCCAACAGAAAGATCAGGTACGGGTAAGCAGAAATTATACATATTCAGAATAATAATATAATGTTTCATGCACAGAGTATTATCTTGTAATTTAACATTTGTCTGATATGCTCATACAAACTCTAAACCCCTGGTTCTCAACCTGGAGACCGGGGACCTCCAGGGGTCCTTGAGGTGGTTACAGAGGGTCCCCATAAAAATGGGGAATAATTTGATTTCACTATTATTGCATTAACAAGAAGTTAGCCCAATGAGAGAATGTATAAGAGTGACTATTCTGTTGATAGGTTTCACAATCTTTGTTAATCTGCTAATCTACAGTACAGGCAGTTGTGGAATAACTAAATCTTAGCACATGGGGGTTACTGATGACTACATCTAATCAAATCCAGGTCCACAACCGGATATGTATCAATTTTTGGGCCCTTAACAGCAAAAATGTGAAGAACCACAGCTCTACCTGATTTAAAAATGTGGGTTATACATCATAGGCAGGTTTGCCCTCCTCTGCAGCCGTCAGTGTGACGCAACACAAAGAGCAACTCTTACTTATTCCTTCTATTTTCTGGTTTGATTCAGCACAGCAGAAGAAAAGTGCATGAAGAAGCAGGGAAAAGGCGAGAGCACCACCATCCGCCTCTCTTCCCCAACAGGGAGCAGCAGCGTGCAGGTCTACAATGACTGCCAGAGGGTGGTTTACAAGATGCACCCTGGGAACAGCTACACCGTGGAGAACGGGTCACACACCATGACAGGCGGGCCGCACCCGGTCACTGGGAGAGACGGCAGAGGCAAAATGCCAGAGGACATCGTCTCCAACGGCCGCGGCCAGGGGGACTCGGTGTGGATAATCGACTCCTGCTCAGGGCCGGAGGACAACTCCACAGACCCACATGAAAGCCTGACGGAGACGTCCACTTTGACCTTTGCAGACGCCCACACCATTGACGGATCAGGAGAGAGCCACAGCCTCCAGGGACTCGGGGTGGGGATCGTTTACACCAAGGAGTTTGTGCTGATCGACGACGACGACGACGGGGACATGTCACTCAGAGAGAAAACGGTGACTGACATGTCCGTCATGGATGGAAACGCTGCCGACCTGGTGTGCGGGAGGCTGCTGTCCGTCTCCAGCGGCTCGCTGTCCGAGTCTAAGCAGGAGTCTCCGGCCCCCGAGGCTCCTCCCCCTGAGGAGGCTGGCACCTCGGCCAAAGACCAGCGCTGCTGCCTCTGTACCATTCTATGACCCGGCAGGAGGCCTGGCCTTGAGGAGCAGGAAGGAAGCTCCCAGGTCTGACCCAGTCCCCGTGGAAACGTCTCAATCAAAGCTACTGCCGTGCTCAGACCCCTCTGCTCCAGTGTGTTTGCGTCTCACACAGATTTGCTCAGACTCAGATTCCTGCTGTCATTCATTGTGTGTAACACTGTGACTGAGGAGCTCTCTACTCCTAAGAACATGTTTTCTACTGGATATCTCGATGAAGCAGAGTGCACATTTAGAGGCATGGTGGTGTTTCATTTTGTTTTTTCATGCAGGTTTTTCCTGTTTGAATGTTCTGAGGGACTTCACTCATGTACAGTGCCATTTTCCCAAACAACGTGAAGCCACATTCTCTATATCAGCTGCCAACATCAATATTTTTCATCTTCATCGTGAGCTTCTCTTGAGTTTTGGTCTCATTTTTCATGTGAATATGAAACATACGTGTCCTGACAGTGGTTCTTTCTGAATGTGGTATATCACAGTAATCGAGTTAGACTATTCACAAAACGTCAAAACCAAAACCATGTGGTAAAAAGTTCAGCTTTCTCTGCTTAAGGTGTAAGGCATTTCTGTGATGGTACAGGCTAAGATCGCATCATTCCAGATCAACAAAACCTCTAATGTCTCTGCAGAGATCGTTTACTAAAAACCTGGACTGTGCAGTTGCACAGTCTTGAAAAGTTTTGACTCCTTTTTATAAGTGCATGTTCTTGTAAGACTTTTTATTTGAATGATTGACTGTGGAAACTTTAGATGAGCTCTGGAAAGATCTGGTGCTAATGTCAAATAAAGAAAGCAAGCTATGATAAACTATATGAACTTTAGCTTTTCTCCATTTGTCTGGCCATTTACTATAATATTAGATCCACATGATACTATTATCACCACTGCGACTGCTAATTCTTTATACAATACTTTTTATATAAAAAAAAAAAAAAAATCGACAAGGTGCTGAAACAACTCAAAAACGACATCCACAGCAGATGACCTCAGCCACAACAACATGTACTATAATAAAGACAACAATGCAAAATGATACGGAGTGCGTGAAAATGTGGGGTTTGGTTAGTAAATGTGATGTAAGCAGATGTTTGCTTTTCAAGTGTGATTTGTTCTTAGAAGCGACTGCAAAATGTTTGTACCAATGTCATTTTGTATGCCACTCCCAGTTTGTCCGCCACTGCTGGTGTTTTATAGTGAACTGTATTGCTGACAAACAAAAAATAAAAATATCCTGATCTTGTAATGGCCGAACATGAAAAGAATTTCTTTTAACAAGATAATCGTGTTACATTGAGGGAACATTCTTGTTGTAATGAGACCTTTTGATGTTATGACGAGAAAACTTTCTCTGGTGTTTTCGAAGTAGGTCATCCTGCACATATCATTCTTCCTTCTCTTTTTCGTTAAACTGCCACTGAAAAACTGATTTTTTTCATGTGACTTCAATTATTGGCCTACCCATTGAGGTGGGCAAACAGTATTATTATTTTTTTTTTAATTCCTTATGTGTGGGGTCGTATAGAAGCATGAAGGAGGCTCTTTCCTATTTTTAAGGTCTGTCAACTCAAAACAAACTTTTTTTCTCTGATAAAGCCGCTGGGTAGACCGTGTCCTACGTAGCGTCCTGATACTGATAACAATCCTGTCTGTATTGCTGAGCAAGAGCAAAGTCTCATCAACAACACCCAGTTCATTAAAGCTGTAGATCCAAGGAGAAAGACGTCACAGTACAGGACACAGTTTGACTGACAGGGAAAAACACCTCAGCCATCTGCGCTTTTAGCACCAGAGACGGAGACAAAATCAACACGATTCTCTCAGGTTGCCACTTTAATAACCTGCGGCTCTCATTTGGATTTGGATTTGAAAAACAAAAGTGTTGAATAAATAATTTTGGTCACCATGTACCCTGTGAAAAAGATGGATTTCAGGCGTGTCATGATTGAGGGCCGGCTGCTGCGAGGGACACGGTGGTGTTAATCAGTCGGTGCCAGCAGGCGCTCGGTGAGGTGGGGGCTCTCTGGTTTGACTGACAGAGAGACCCTGGCCTCGGCCCTGGTGGGCAGACAGATAACAGCCCACCACTCTTATCTCTCCCACTCCACACTGTTTGCCCCCCCTCCTCTCCCCTCCAGGACCCAGCAGAAACTCCACAGCAGGATGCAGAGGAGTGTTGGTCCCCCTTGACCTTACAGCTCAGTACTGTGACTGTGAGCCTTTTCCCTGGCTGGTGTGTTTTGTGGGACATTGTCAAGGATTAGTTGAGACACTTGTAAAATCAAAGTTAAACTTAGTGTTGAGTGGGCCCTGGAAATACTACACACAAGTGAAGGCTAAACTGGACTAAAGGTAGGATGTAATGTAATGTTTGTTTTCAAGAGCAGAGGCCAATCATTGATACTTGCTACCTAATAATCCCCACAGTGCTCTGTGGGTGTACCTGATGCACTTTTCCTGCAAGGCAGTCATCTAATTTAACAGTTGTTTAATTTTTGTACACATATGCATTTTCTACTTCCCTGCCAAACCCATATTAAGGACATGAATTGTTGTTAGTATTGTGCTGGGATCAACATGTTGCTCTGAAATTGAACTCAGATGTTGTTTTATCCCCCACGAGATACACAGATGTGTTGAAAATGTCACATCGTTATTAAAAGGGTATCCAGGCAGGTTTGTGAGGCCAAATATAGTCCTTATCAGCCAGCGCAGCATGAGTGTGCAGTTCAGCAGGGTGAGCATGGAGCGTATCACCAACACATGTGAAGTATAACTGAATGTGTCGCAGAATGACAGATGAGGCCACAAAACCACAAGCTGGGAGAAGACCATTGAGAAAAGGGACAGTTTTTCTGGGTGACCTCAGCTCACCCACGCACGGCTCCGGCTCACAATCCTGGTTATCAAAGCAGCTCAGCGTCTTCACGGTCCGCAAGGCGGAAACTGGGGATGAGGAGGGTGTGTGCCTGCTGAACTGAAGAGAGGGAGACACTCAGAGAGGATGGACGGGAGACACAGAACCATGGCTCTAGTTTTTCTGCTCTGGACCATTGCAGGTGAGAATGTCATCCATTTTTTTGTGGTCAAACAACCATTCAAAGAAGTCTTAACAAGCTGGGTTTGATTGTGATAAGCAGTTTTATCTATAAAATGTCCTAAAAATATTCTTTGACTTCAACGGAAAACTTTAGCATCATTCAAAAATGTGTTCAAAAGTTAAAATGTATTCACTTCATTCCCTGACTGATTATGAAAATCATTGTTTTTTTGATATATTGTAAATAAGTATAAAAAATGTAACTTCAAAATTGTGGCACCACAAATCACAGCATTGGGTTTGAGCTGATGAGTGTGTTACAGGTGATGCGGTGAAACAGGTATTTCAGTTTATGATGGTTTGGTACTGAATCTCACTATTATAAACCCAGAGTGCAGACAGCAGGGTGCTCACTCTGTTCTCAAACAACAGCAGGCCTAAGCACAAGTGCAGGGCAGTTGTGGTGCGATGGAAAAACCCTACAAGACATTGACTGATGGATCTTCCGTCCTCTCAGACATGCAGGCAGCGGGCCAGATTCTGGATGTGTGTGCTTCCTGCCACGCTAACGCCACATGTGATGACAAGTCTGACGGCTCTGGGAAAGTGTGCAACTGTATGTACGGCTTTGTCGGGAATGGAAGAACCTTCTGCCAAGGTCAGGGTTTGTCTGCTGAGCTGATGGTGGACTGCTGGAGTTTCTTTCAAATATAATACGTTTTTAAGTTTGTTTGGTTTTTTTGTTATGAAAATTTCAGTCAAAAATGCGCCAAGCCACTAATTTGTGATAGAAATGAGTCTCATTCTGATAAATTACTAAGAATGATGGTTGCATCAATATGTGAATTGCATTCATCAATTTACCTGTTGAACTCAGTGTTGTAAAAAAAATTACCTATACTTTGTTGCTCATGCTTCAACACATTCTGCTCTGTGTGCAAAAATAAGTGTAAATTTTCTCTTGCAGACAAAGATGAGTGTCAGATAGGAGCCAGTAAGATCTGTGGGCAGCACACCTCCTGCCACAACACGTATGGTAGCTACTACTGTACCTGTCTGGACGGCTACAGCCCCTCCAACAGCATGGCCAACTTCATCCCAAACGACGGAACCCACTGCCAGGGTGAGATTCAGACTGGCACTGGAGACAAAACTAAAGGGTCCAAGGTCTAAAACGTACAGGCAAAATATTTCAAGTTGAATATACAAAGGATAAGTGTCTGAAAAGTTACATATATAAGTTCATAAAAATATAAACAGTAAGAGATGAAGTCTAGAATGAGATACGAGTAAAGTGGAGGAGCTACAATAGATAAAAAAAAAAAAAAAAAAAAAAAACAAAAGCAAAGATATATGAACAAATTATACACCAAAAAATGATGTGGAAGACAACATGGGACAGGGAGGAAGCATTTTGGCTTGATGGGAAAAAATATGTACAATTATTCAAAATCTTTTTTGGCTCTTCACATCTCAAAATGCAGGATTGCTTTACTTTAAGTCATTCTTTTCAAGCACTGCAAATGAAACAAACTGTGTACAGCCTCAAAATCTGCCTTAAAGTCACGTGTAACTGGCACATAGCCGTCAGGTATCATCAGGCTTGATAACAAATTTGAGAGAGCAAAAAAAAATCTCTTCAACACAACAAAATCACCAGGTAGGATACGTGTTCTGTTTCAACAGAGGGCAGCACAGTGACTTTATATCCTCAGCCTTGTGTAAAATAAGTGTGGCATGTTTTATTTCCCCTGCTCGGTCTGCTGTCCTGGTGGTTGTGTAGACATTGATGAGTGCAGGATCCCGGGGCTCTGCGGAGAGGGAGCTCTGTGCAGGAACCTGGAGGGGAGCTTCGACTGCAGCTGCCAGGTGGGATACCAGGTGCACAACGGAGCTGAGCCCTTCCACCCTCAGAAAGACAAGGCCTCCTGCAAAGGTAACATCAGTCAGGTAGCTCCACACAGGTGAAAGGTACTTTGGATTATCAACACAGGACACACACTGATAGTCTGAATGTATGGTCGATGACTGTAAAGCCATGGAAAGGCTATTAAGTGTGGTGGTGAAATGCTTTCATTAGTTGGACTGCTAATCTAGAATAATGTCCATTCTCTCCATTCACTTCCAAAGTGCAGCAAAACAAGTCCTACAGTAACATGCTGAGCAAAACAACAAGTCCCAGTCGTCATTTTTTAGGAAAGCAGCTCTTTTCTTGTTATTCCTCTATTTGAATTTGAAAGTAGATCCGGCAAGTAGTACTTCCATATAGCATCCTTGTTGGTTTTTAATTTGGTATAATAAATGTTCTCATTCGTTTCTGTGCTAAAAGTGTTATTTTGGGACTTGTTATGTTGCGCTATGGTAGTGAATGGCAAGGCAGAAATACAGTATTCTGGATGAGCGGTCCAAATAATGAGAATATTTCGCCACCACACTTGATAGACTTTCAAATGCTTTTCCATTATTGACTTTACATTCTATCAGTGTGTGTCCTTGAAGTAAACAGTAACAGTGAAGTGCAGATACTACTGAGCCAGATCTGCTTTCTACATCATTAAATCCTGTAAGCAAATTGCTGCTCTGTAGTGAGTATGATGATATCTAAACTCAAACAGCTGCCAGTTTAAGGCAGGTAAATTTCACGTGTGGCCTGTTACCCGTCATCATCTAGAAGTCCCGTCCTGTGTTGCAAAAATGACACATGACTAATGAAATAGTGAAATTGCCTTATGGATTTTGGAATAATGGAAGCAGTAGGAGTAACTACAGTGTTGTATTTATTGTTTGCCAGTGGTTGACTGCGGCCAGCCTCCCTCAGTGGAGGACACGGTGCTGCTGTCAGCCACAGGGACCAGGTACGGCAGCGTGGCCATGTTCGGCTGTGATGACGGCTTCCTGTGGAGAAGTGGAGACAACACCTCTGTGTGTGCAGCTGACGGAGCGTGGAGAGGACCAACCATGGTCTGTGAAGGTAACACAACATATCCTGACCAAAAACAATCTTTTCCTCCTCTCTCTTCAGTTCCTATCATCATCCTTCAAGTGTCACCAGTCCACTCTACTCACTCATTTTTACATCAAATGTCAGAGCACTGCACTGCTTTGAGCTTGGAATGCTTTCATACTGGCTGCTCTTAACATTGCAAACTTATGTATCAAAACTTGCCATTTGGTTGATGCTTTCATTCACAGCACCTTACACTAAAATGAGTGTTTCCGCTTCTAGTATAAAACAGCACACCTTGACATTATTAAAGCCCTACTTTATCCACAGAGCTACACAGGTAAACCAAGAGAGGTAAAGGTGAAAGAAGGTAACGGAAAGTCAGTTTCTTCTCTCCTTGCTCTCATGTCTCTTATGTGTTGTTTTACCTTTCTTATTGCTGATTAGTAGTATTATTACTATTCTTAGGTTAGTAGTAGTATTACTATTAGTTGCAATGGTAGTAATAGTGTTAGCGTTATTAGTTGAGGTATTAGTAGTAGTGGTAGAAATAGTAGTGGTAATCATAGCAGTCGTACTGTAAATAACAGTAATAGTGTATTGTATTGTATTAGTAGTAGTTGTAGTAATCTTACAGTGGTAGTAGTTGTAGTAGTAGCAGTAGTAGTATAATTAGTGTCATTGATACTTGTTGTTAATGTTTTTTTTTTTTAATTATGCAGGAATCATGAAACCCACTTAACACATAAAGCATGAAAACTTTCAGTTCCAGTAAGGAAAACAAACTTGGAGTTGTGTGAATCCGGTTCCATGCTGTTTGTCATCGCTTTGGCTTTAGAGGTCGACTGTGGCTCTCCCCCCGCCCTCCCTCACTCACACATACTGTGGAATAAATCCTCAAAGATGGGCTCTGAGGTCATTTATCAGTGTAACTCGGGATATCACCATGTTGGGAAGGGCAACGTCTCCGTGTGTGCTCCCAGTGGACGGTGGGAGGAGGCGTCTGTGCTCTGCCGAGGTACAGTCACACTAAGCCAAACCAAAACTACCTGCTGGTTCCTCACTGAGATGACGGGCGGGGCTCAGCTCTCCCTCAGCTCACTCAGCTCAGACTGGTACCTGATACTGCAAGTCATATAATAATGAGTTTAAGTAACAAGTTTGGGTTAAAAAGTTTACTCCATGGCAGTGAAAGACCTGATTTAAAGAACTCTCCCTACACATGGCTTTAAATTTACCATGCAGGCATTACCATATGTCCCTCTATGAAGCACGTACAAACAAAACCAAGCAGCTGAAGGTTTAATCATTAAGAAGAGCACAGACAGAGCATCCTTATGTTTCCTCCCCAGCTTAAACAAGCCGACCAGCACATGATTTGTATGTTATTGGTGAGGCAGAGCATAGCTTGGCTGGATTTTACAGCCTGAATTAACATTGGTGGAGTCTTCATTCTAGCTTACTGATAAGACAGAGAATAGAACATTTTAATCGCAATAGATTACTAATTCTCCAATTCTGAAATGACACGGTGTTAATCTAGTTCCTCTATTGATCTCTATCATGTATCACAATTTGTTGGCTTGAAGATGAGGCTAATTGTTGGATCACTGGATAATAGACTGTGATAACTGTCTGAACTGACTGAACACAGAGTGAACTGATCCAAGCTGTGGTGTTGAAACAGCTGATGTCATGACATCGTTGTGGTACATGTTGTTCCTTGTAGAGATCTTGTGTGGGAGTCCTCCTGTGATTGAATCCACCGAGCAGGTGTGGAACGGTAACTCAGCCCCCGGCAGCACTGTGCTCTATTCCTGTAAAGAGGGCTTTTATGACAAAGGAGGAAGTAATTTGTCTGTCTGTAATGAAAGCGGTCGTTGGACGCGGCCAACCCTCTCATGCCAAGGTAATTCCAGCGATGAATAGAAACCTCTGAAATGCCTTTGTCTCTCAATGATGACATGGTAGGAAAACATTTCTAGTGTTTCATTCAAACATGCGATTTGATGTCCTGTTGCTGGTTCCAGAAAACAGTGGATGTCTAAATTTTATCTCTCAGGGTTTCAAAAGCAGTCACCAACAATTTATATGTTTCTACTAAATAATAAATTGTGCATTGACATTCAAAATCCTTATGTAAAAGAAGGTGTCACTTTTTTGCTAGTGGTTCATATCTCACATGCCTTTTAGTTATGTACTTGAAATGTATTGCTAAACTGTGATATATATAGTGTAATAATTCCACTTATATGTCATTTCCTGTGACAGAGATTTTATGTGGGGATCCTCCTATTCTTCCCCACACCTGGCAAGTATGGAACGGTAGCTCCATCCCTGGAAGCTCAGTGACTTACTACTGTAAAACAGGATTTTATGACGAGGGAGTAAATAATATCTCGCTCTGTGCAATTAATGGCTTCTGGACAAAGCCAAACATCTCATGCAAAGGTAACAACCAACTCCTACATGTTGTAGTCGATGCAGTTTTCTCCTCTTTCTATCCAGAAATATGCTGCTTCTGGTTTATATGAACCTGCTGACCACATTCGCAGGATGTTGCTGTTAAATTTGATCATATAATTTCCATCTCCCTGTAGAAATTGACTGCGGTACGCCCCCAGCCCTCCCTCATTCAGTCATGCTGTGGGATAGGAGGTCTGCCATGGGCTCTCAGGTGGTTTATCAGTGTAACTCTGGATATCATAATGTTGGAGAGGGAAATGTATCGGTTTGCTCTGCCAGTGGAGAGTGGGAAGTGGCCTCTTTCCTCTGTCAAGGTGATGATGACCGGCCATCACAGTATTGCGTTGAGAAGGACACTTTTAAAACTTTATCTATTACAGATTGCAGATTACTAACACTGCAGATTGCTAAGCACCTAGTTTCTTTACTGCTAAAATCTAAACAATCCCGTTCAACAGACAATCCACTCCAATTTGCAGACTCTCCCTTTAAGAGGACAGGTGTTACTGTCATCATCCACAACCATCATCAACCATTGTTTATGTAGAGTTTGTTTTTTTTTCTTAATTATGCAATAAAACAGAAAGGATTTGCAATCAAAGCATAGATTTGAGAGCAAAACTATCAACAATGCACTTAAAAAGACATTTAATTGCAACTGAAATGCATTTGTGATTAAAATGTGAATAGAAACTTTTGTTTGTGAATCCAAAAGTTTGGTTTGCATATCAACAACATTTTGGCAACATCGTCTAACATTATAATTTAATAGTAGGCCAGGGTTGCCGTGGAGCTGTGGATGTTGCCAAGCTGTCACTGTGATTGAAACTGACTTATAGAGACGTGTCTCAAGATTCAGCTCGTGGGCAGGACAGTAAGCTAAACACGAAAATTTTGGGGATTTGCATTTTGATGAAAAATTTATTTTACTTACAATAAAACATTTTTTAGATTCCAATGTCAATAGTTTGCTCTCAAATCCGTTTTTTAACAATTTGAATTCCTCTGTTTTGGTCAGAAACGAACAGAAGTAATCCATTTCTTATCAACACTGTAGTCTTTGTAGACAAAGTGTCTGACTTCCAATAATCTAAATTGAGTTGTCCCTGTTTTTGTTGTAGAAATCAATTGTGGGGAGCCTGTTTTTATACCACACACTAAAGTACTATGGGATGGCACATCACACCTTGGTAGCTTGGTGTATTACCAATGTGATGAAGGATATTACAGTAAAAGCACCCGAAACTACTCAGTGTGTGGAGAGCATGGACGTTGGGAAGATATCGACCAATCATGTGAAGGTGTGACTAACAGTTTATAGATATAAAGTTTATTTTAACTGCATTTCATCAATTTCCTCAAACTAATTCCAAATACCTGTATATTTTAACATATGACATACCGAGTTTTCTCACATTTGAGGCATGTGGAAGCAGTAGAGCCCACACACTGCACTCTGTTCCCAACATCTATTCAACTATTGACGCTTTAATAAATTTATGCTATTAAGAGCGCCTCACAAGTGCTATCATGTGTATCTTTTTTTTGTGTGTGTGTGTATCCCTCTGGGACACATATGGACATATGTGACCAGTGGGGTCAGAGATCAGCAGCAGCTAGAGGTGACACCGCTGGGAGAAAAGTACAGTTAGCTAGAGCCTCTCCTTCATATTTTACATCCTGTTCACTGCCTGTCATCATGGACTGGGATCTGCACTTCACTGTTACATCCTCCCTGTGTTTTTGTCATTGGTGAAAGATACATAACCTGCGCTACTCCCTTTCTATGTGCAGAAATAAGCTGTGGCTCTCCACTAACACTTCCCCTTACTAACCTCCTGTGGGACGGCACCAGTCGACCAGGCAGTGTGGCACTGTATGTGTGTATGGATGGATTTTACCAGGAGAGGGGAGATGGTGTTTCAACATGTTCAATATCAGGAGAGTGGCGGAAAGTATCTATAAAATGTAAAGGTAGAGTAACAGTCTTTATATACGGAACTGAATGAACTCAACTGCAGGACATGTACATGAGATTATTAATGCGCACTAACAGATGAGTTTATTGCTGCATTGATCTCACAGATAACAGGATGCTCAGTGTGTAGTAAAGTTTTGAGAAAATGCTGAATACTATTGACCATTTTGAGGGACATGGTGATTTTAATACCCCATGTTTGTTTATTGATATGTCTTGCCTTTGGTTTTCCATTGGAGATCATATTACACACAGTTAATACCACTTGATTATTTTGGCAAGTGGGATATGTTGTCATTTAAGACACTCAGTTCCAATGTTTTTTCCCAGCTAAATGTGGCCCAGTTCCACTCCTGGCCAACGCAGAGGTGGTGTGGCACAACAGAAGTGTTGTGATCCATCGCTGTGTGGACGGATTTCACAGCTGGAGGGGCAGCAACGTCTCTGTGTGTGGCCACACCGGGATGTGGCAGATGGCCACGCTGAGATGCATAGGTGAGTAAGAATGTAACATGCTGCAGAAAAGACATCATATGACCGTAATGTGTTTTATGTGATCAGTCTAAGTATTGGAAATAGAACGGATAAGTAGCTGGAGCAGCGTAGTTGCACAATGTCAAATGTAAAAATGAGAGATGTGGTTTGTGCTGATCAATAATCAGTGGCTTTTTATGTTGGAAAAATAAAGCAAAAACAGAAACTCAGCAAGAAAGAAAGAAAAACAACTGCTTGTTTGGGTTGGACTGCATGACCGTACTGATCAGTCAAGCAGCAACACATGGGAGGGAGTAGCGATCGTGCTGAGCTCTTTCCACTCAGACATTTCTCAGCTGTACAGTAAAGGTTTCTTGTTGCTTTTCTTCTCTGGTATTTAGTCATATAACTACAATTACAATATGTATCATAGATCACACCTCAATTATCCATTTTTTAGTGCACTAAAACGTTTTGTATGCACTACGCCTTGATATCCTGTTTGGCATCGGAGCAGAGTTGCCTGTCCCGGGCAAGAGCCCTCCATCTCGAGGACATCAGCCTCTATCAGTTGTATAAAGATAAATTAAAGGTGTAATGTCAGTTTTCACATCTGTCTCTTTTCATTCTCACATCTCTGACAGAAATCAAGCCTGCTATCAATCACTTAATAGTTATTAATGAGAAATGTCTGCACTGGAAAGCAGAGAAATATGAAGAGGATACTGAAATTTACAAGGTAAGACAGACCTTCATCAGCATATTGTGCTATGTACTATGTTTATCCACACGGATTATTTGTTTACCAGTGAGGGCCACACAGAAAATAGGAGCTTGCTACTTTCTTGTGCTTGTGCTTTTGGGTACGTGTGTGTGTATGTGGAGGGACATTTTAACATATCTTATTTGCCTAAATAAACAAATCAGTCAGGGCTCTGTAGCCTTTAAAAATACATTAATTGTTTAAGTGAATCTTTAAGTGAGCAACTGGAACATTCACCAGGGGATTTGAACTAGCAACTATCTGCTCACTAATGTGCCTTTTTTAATTTTAGGGTATTCCCATCCTCATAAATAACACTCTGTGTAACCATTGTAGGTGATGTACTTTGGATCCAGGGAGTACCAGAGGTCATTTCGTGATAAAAGGACGCAGTTTCTCAGCTCCAAGGCTGAACAAGTGGAACTGTGTCTCAACCTGCTTCCTGTGACAAACTACAGCATCTCCATCACTGCTATGTCCTCCAGCTTCACCGCCACCATCACCGCCAACACCAGCTTACAAGGTATCACTGCAGGCAGCCCTGTCTACACTGAGATTATCAAGCCTGATCAGGTCAAGATGACATGGGACAAGATTGGGGTCATCTGCAAAACTCAGTAACTATGATCCAGTACAAACAAAAACCATAGCTACTGGATTATCAGATATTCAGATATTCAGGGAGGGGCTGGTGATTACTTTTTGATCTTTTTAAGTTTTAGATTGTAGCACTATTCATGTCACATTGTGTGAACTAAATAGAATTTTCTTGGTAATGTAATTCAAGATTAATTACCATGTTTCTAAATGTACATACTCCAGTAGATTGTGTTGAAAATTACAACAGAAAGTAGGTGTTTTGTAACATTACATTTTGAACGTAATGTTGCCAAGCTTGTTCATATACAGAGATATGAAAGAGTGTACAGATAAAGATGACAAAATGATGTGTGTTTCAAATTAAGGCATCTATCCTTTCTTACTACAAAATAATTTCTCTCATGAACAGAAAACTCGCTGTCATCGGTGTTTTCAAATATTTAGCAGTATGAATCAAGCAGCCATCTTCTCTTCTAAATGAAGCTTTTCAAATGTCTAAAGCTGGTATCATATGAAAACAAAGAGCCAACACACTGGATGATGGTCTTTCCTCATTGTGCAGTCCCTCAAGCCCCAGTCATCCACTACAAAGAATATGAGACTCCGCTGCCTGTTTTGAGGCTACACAGATCAGCGAACACCCAGGACCCAATAAGGTAATAACTGAGATAGCGAGCGACTAGACGCCTGACTTGAAAAAAAAAAAATTATAATAAGAGGTGTGATGTTGACTGGGTGAACTTGGTGTATATCAGGGGTGTCGAACTCGTATTAGGTAGCAGGCCACATTCGTTCAAATGAGACCTCATGGAGGACAGGTTGTTTTTTACTAACATTAATTTGACTATTGTTTCAAATCAATCAGTTTGTAGCCCACTAATCAATGAGAGCTTGCATCTTGGCATATGAAAATAACACATAATGCTTAATTACATAAAGCAGAAGAGAAAAATGCAACAAATATCTAGCACACAGGTTTGCTGTTTACCTCCAGGAAGAAAAAAACTGAAGAAAAAAACTGCTCTTAACATATTTCTAGAAAAATTATATATCCATGTCAAACTTTTGCTTTTATGATTATAGCATGTTTGCTAGACTAATATAATGCAACAGTAGTCAGTGCAGCAACTGGCTTGGTGGGTTTTCCAGCCTAAATGGACGCATTTATTTCAGTTTAATTTTTTTTTTTTTTTTAAATATGTTCTTTTCTTCTCTTTATGTATCTTTTTTTCCACTTTCCCATCTATGACATCTTGGCGGCCAGGTAAGATGTGATCACAGGCCAGATTTGGCCCGCAGGCCAAATCTCTGACATCTCTGCTGTATAGTCATGCACCTTTCACCTACAGAGAGAACCACAAATGTTACAATTTCAAAATGCTATAAAGTGTATGTTTAATGCAAAAGCCTTCAAATTGCAAACCTCTTTTTAATCTCGTGTTGCAGTCTGTACCAGGTGTTTGTGCTGCTGGTGGAGGGGATGATGGTGTTTGACTGCACCTCTCTCAGGACTCCAGACTTCTTCAGCCAAGGGGAGCTCCTGGGACAGTACGTCACAGCCCAGGTCCAGGTCACACACGTGGGGACAGAGATGAACTTCACTGTGGGGGACGGACTCTACTACGAAGGCTTCTTCAATGCACCGCTGGAGAGCGGCAGAAACTACTACGTCATCCTTCGAGCTGTCAGTCAGTGGAGAGGGGTGGGTGCAGCAATCTTACATCAGTGGAAAAATAATTCTGTGTCAGAGATCCTGTCAAATTTAAGATTAGCAGTATGGAGGTCACAGTTTCTTTATGTTTCATTTTTTATATAATTAAAAAAAATACTAATTAAGATTATTAATCAGATTTGTGTTAATTACACTCTTAAATGGCCTGAATGGTTTCCTGTAATTCTTTTCTAGGCTTTTAAAAGTTCCTGTGTTCTGTGGGCAAGAGTAAGAGGTGAGCAGTTTTGGGATCCCATCCCACACACACACACACACACACACACACACACACACACACACACACATACACACATGCACAGTGTCTGTAAAATCATGCTGGTCTTCCTGCTCCAGGTACATCCTATGTGCTGAGGGTTTCCTCGCTGTCAGCTGTTGCATCAATAGGGCTGGTTGCCTTGGTCATTTTGGGCAGACTCACCTACATGTGGTAAAGACAACACACACACTCTGTTCGCCTGCCCACTGATGTTCGCTTAGGGAAGACGTTGTTTAGATTATACTATTTTTTGCACAACTGAAAACGATAAACAGTAGTTATCAATAAAAATAACTAACTACTGTCTACAAACTATACAAGTTTGTTTAACGGCAGAATTTTGTTTAACTGCAGATTCTGTCGATTTTAGTAGCAATCACTGAATTGGAGTACTCAGTGATTTTATTATTTAGTTATTTTTTGCATTCACTCTAGGATTTTAACGGTTCACCGAGATGTAATAGATCATATTTCTCAAGGTGCAGCTCAGCCACTACAGATCCACGCACGTGCTGCAGTTCAGGTTGAATACTGTACAGGATATACAATTAATCTGATCACCTTGTTTCTTCTTTTTGCAGGTTTTTCAAGAAGACATGACACCCTGTGCATCTCTTTATTCTGACAAATAAATGAATCTGTAATTTAACTGAATTTAATATGAAACTGAATTCAGTCTCCCATGCCATTTGTACAATTTGTTATAATTTGTTGTGCTTTCTGTTTTTATGTTTTTTCTATTGTCATTGAATGTTTATTGAATGTTTGAGTGCTTATTGAATGCTATTTGCTTTTGTACAATTGTAAACAATCCATGGAATAAATATATAAAAACAGTGGCCTTTAATCAGTTGTGTGTGGGGACTAACACTGTGCTGTGCGTGTTGTTGCACATTACGTATTAGTGTGTGTGTGTGTGTGTGTGTGTGTGTGTGTGTGTGTGTGTGTGTGTTAAAATTATTAATTTATGAGAGAAAAAATCACAAATTTATGAGAAAAAAACGTAGAAATTCTCAGATTATAAAGACACAAATTTAGAGGAAAAAAACTTGTAAAAATAGTTTTTCTTTAGGTTTTTGGTCAAGGAAGTACATGTGTTGACTTTGCGAGGTTGGATCAGCCTCACACTGCAGACGCTGCTGCTCGCCCTGTAGCTGATGACCTCATCAAATTACACTTTGCCATGGGATTAGGAGCAAGGAATTCCTGCTGATTTTAGCCCAGAATCACATTATTGTTCTCTTTGTGAAGATTGTGATTCTGGGCTCAATTCACCAGGATTTCCTTCCTACTAAATAATCTCATAGTAGCAGAAACTATGGGTTTAGTAACTAAGTTTTTTTTTTTTTTTTTCTCATAAATGAACTGTGTTATTATGACAATAAAGTCTTGTCATTACCTTGTATCTTGAACTTTAATCACGTTGTACTGGTGTATATATATGTATATATATATATATATATATATATATATATATATATATACATATATATATATTTTTTTTTTTTTTTTTTTTTTGGTCTGGCTGGTCGTGGTGACCGGGCTGGGCATGTGCACGGGTCATGTTTGAACGTCCGCGCGAGGCCGCAGCTCGTGACGTGAGCGCAGCGGGGCGCAGCTCGCTTCGGACGCGCTCGTGGCCTTGCCTCCTTTGCTTGTGCGCGAGAGCGGGTTGCACTGGGCCTTTAACGCGCTTTCGCTTCCGGAGCAGCTCCGTCCATTTCTCCTGGCGGACAGACGAGGCGACTCTCCATAAGAGAAACCAACCCAAACAGGTTTGTTTACAAGCGGACAGCAGGTCAGCGGATTTTTTTTAAATTGCCAGCCACAGTAAAAACATTGTGCTGTGTGTCCATGTTAATGAAGAGGCCGACATGTGAGCGCGAGAGGCGAGCAGCAACGTTAACGTCGGGCCAAACCGAAATGAGGGGTTTCGGCTCATGGTTGTGATTGTTGACAAAAAGCCTGGGGGAGTCACGTTCTGTAAAATCGCCGCTGTTTACCTTGCAGCAGCTAAATGAGAGGAAACTACTTGGTTAATACAAAATGAAGTAGCCCTTACTGTTGTACTGGTGTCGCTAATGTTATTGCAGTCGTGGTCAGTTGTATAGAGTGCGATATGCCAAATTCCTTTTAAAAAAAACAAAAAAGAAAACTGTCATTTAAAGATTACCTTGCATATCGGCTAACCGTATATTCCCCGTGTAACAATATTATAATACGTTTTACATGTGTTAGGTGTTTGTATTTAATGCTGTATACATGTTACCTGTCAAGCAGCGATTTATGTCAAGTTTTAGTGTTGGTGTGCGCTGCTCGGTTACACCCACCACCGTGTAGTTTTGGCTGTGGAAAATTTTACGCATTTGTCCTACAAGTTTTTATCTTAATGAAATGATATGTGCTTGTAAGATCAGACGTATCAATCGGACGTAAGAATGGCTCCTGACGATTTGGAAAACGTCTTGAATTACATTTCACTCTGGGGGCCTTTATACTGTTGCTGAGAAGCAAAGTCCCATTAGACTGGCAGGTTTTTTGAGTAGAGTTTGGTCACAGCAGAGTGGTGGTGATGATGGCCTGAGAGAGATGGTGGTTGCTAGATATCTTTTTCAACGTCTAAAACACATCTTGTTGAAGCTGCATATTTCATACTGTAAAAGATTGATAATTTTCATGTCTGTGAATTAAATTGTCACATCAAAATAAGAAGGTGGAACATGGTGAACTACAATCATGTATTTATAAGCAAAGTCCAAGCAACAAAGCACAGACTCAGCTCAGCACTTATTTGTCCCAGTATTGGAAAAACAATACATTTTCAAAACACTGCATTTTTTAAATTAAAAATGTGTTGGAGTTAGTTCAGCAGAGATGATACTCTCTGTGTTTGTACCAAACAGGTGCGCTGCTGCCTCTGGCCCCAAGTCCACCATGGCTCAGAACCAGGTGATCCTGCAGTTCCGCTTTGCCACATTTGGGGACTCCATGCTACAGAAGATGAACCTTCTGCGTCACCAGAGGCGCTTCTGCGATGTCACGGTACGCATCAATCAGCTGGAGGTCCCTGGTCACAAGGTAGTGTTTGCTGCCGGCTCATCTTTCCTGAGAGACCAGTTCATCCTGCAGCAGGACTCAGGGGAGGTACAGATCTCCATGATCCAGGAGGCGGAGGTGGGTCGGCAGCTGCTGCTGTCCTGCTACACAGGCCAGCTGGAGTTCCCTGAACTGGAGCTGGTCCACTACCTGACTGTGGCCAGCTTCCTGCAGATGGGCCACATTGTGGAGCAGTGCACTCAGGCCCTCAACAAATTCATCAAACCACAGCCTGCTCGCTCGCTGGAGGTGGATGTGGAAGTGAGGAGGGAGAGGAGGGACGAGGGTTTATCTTCCCAGCTTCAGAGAGAACAAGAGCGCTCTCAAACACAGACTGTCCCTCAGGAGGAGGAGGGGCTGGTGGAGCAGGTGGAGGATGATAACGATAACGATAATGATCATGATGATGATGACGAAGATGAGGAAGACGACAACGACATGGACGATGATGTGATCATACAGCCCAAGACGCCTCTCCAGACCGTGGGCAGACGTGCCCGGCAGGGTGTCGTGGAGAGTGACATCACCATAGTGAAAGTGGAGTCTGTGTCAGATTTACCAGAAAACTCTATTGCTGGTCACTTCCCGACCAGCCCCCCCGCTGCCCTCCACTCCCCAGAGCCCCAGCACTCCCTCATCAACTCCACTGTGGACAGTCGCGGCGGTGAGCTGGCAGTGGCTCCCCTGCCCGGTTACCCTCTCAGCCCGCCTCCTTCGTCACCCCCTGCAGAGAAGCACATCACCCAGGGCAGCGGGCACCAGAGGAACTACGACAAGCCGCTCCAGTGGTACCACCAGTGCCCCAAGTGTGCTCGAGTCTTCCGCCAGCTGGAGAACTACGCCAACCACCTCAAGATGCACAAGCTGTTCATGTGCCTACTGTGCGGCAAGACCTTCACGCAGAAGGGCAACCTGCACCGGCACATGCGCGTGCACGCTGGCATCAAGCCCTTCCAGTGCAAAATCTGCGGGAAGACCTTCACCCAGAAGTGCTCCTTGCTGGATCACCTAAATCTACACAGCGGGGACAAGCCGCACCGATGCAACTACTGTGACATGGTGTTCGCTCACAAGCCCGTGCTCCGCAAGCACCTCAAACAGATCCACGGGAAGAACAGCTTTGACAACGCCAATGAACGCAGCCTGCACGACGGGGGGCTTGATTTTGACTTTGGCCGAATATGAGACCTGTGGACCTTCTTCTTTTTTTTTTTTTTTTTTTTTATAGATCTGTCATGTGCATCAGTCACTCCAGTAGGCCAAATTATTATTGTGTAAACTTGTCAACCAGGGGAGGCATGGTTCAAATCTTGAATCATAGTATAAGAAATTGAATTAACACCACAAGAAATTGCAATGGCTTGTTAAGAAGCAGTGACAACACTTTATGGGAAGAATCAAAAAACTGAGATTGCAGTAAAAGACACAAACATATGAATGTCATATGCAGAGTAGTGAACATCACAGTTTAAGAATCTCCTCCAGGGATGCACAGAGCCGATGTAAAAGATCAGCAACAAAAGGCCTGATCACATTCCAGTCATTATGATTTTCCACTTCTGCAAAATTCACATAAAGATCCGTTACCACAAATCATCACTTTCCACTGTTTGCAGTAAACATTGTTGAGGAGAGAGGCACATTGTTGTAATGTCAGCCAACTATGTGCAGTGTTTACAATGCAAGCATTTCAGCATTTCAACAGTTTGTAATAATGACTGACAAAGATCATTATTGGAAAGAGCCATAATGTAGGCTGCAACTGCTCAATAATTGGCAGATACTATTCAGTTGGGGATATAGATATTTCAATGTAACTTCATTCCAGGCTGCCCCCTCCGTACTGAGAAAGGTACCTGATTATTGTGGAAAAAGGTAGAGTTAATAAGAGCCACCCACTGTCCTCTCATTGGTCTTTTAAGTTGTCCATCTTCATTTTCCCCCGGGGGAAACACATTTCGCAGGGCGGATGTAAGTGGAAATGAAAATTCAAAAATTCCCAACAGTCCACAGAAATAGGAGGGCTTTGTTGAACGGGACATCCCTAATGTCAGCCTTATCGTGATTGGTTAAACTGGAGGACACAAGGGAACATGAAGGGAAAGTGATTTTCCTGGTTGAAGTTTCACTGTAGCTTCATTATCGTGGACCAATTTTGGTTGAATCATTTTGTACAGACTAATAATTTTAGCTGCAATATTAGATGCCTTCATATTATACTTGAAAATTCAGCACTGAAAGACAAAAGAATAATCACTGTATATTCTTAGTTTTATTGATGAATTAACATAACCTGTTCCTGTATAGTTTGTCCAATGAAAAAAGAAATGTTGCAAGATGAAAAAACATCCGTTTGTATGTTGTGGATACAGTCTACTGTAGGCCTTTGTAGGATATCCTGTGAATATGAATGACATTGATTTTTCAAGTAGCAGAAACTTGAGAGTGCGTGGACTAACATAAATGAAGGCAAGCTACACCAAGTTCTCCTTACAATGAAAAACGGAAAGCCAAAGTATCTCTACGAGCTGAAACACTTCTTTTTTTATTGACTCAAAATACTGAATAGCTGAGGTACTTGGACCAAAATGACATTGTGTCTGTCCTATATTCATTGAAGTCAGTGTGTGGTATGAATTAAAAGTCTACTAAACTAATGTTTGGATCATGGTGTGCTTTATTTTAACATGCTGCACGTCCACTAATGTTCAGCTGTTCATTTTCAGGAAGTTTACTGAAGCGAATGTGTTTTTGATGGACACTATTTGCATTATTGGATAAATGAGAGTGAGGCTGCCCGTGTTAAATAATGCATGACAACTCTGAGTAAAAGTCAAGAATGAAAGGAAAATTTATGATCACTTCTGAATTGAAGTCCCCATTATCATGGTTTTAAATGCATGTGCCGTGTCACCACACTGTTTTCAACTTATTTCATTTCCATCAGCAGTCTTCCTTAACTGATAAATGCTGAATTTGCTACCAAGGAACAAATGTCAGTAAAATGTGATTTTCATCTAATTGTCTTAGCACTTGTAAATGAATTTTCATCACATCTGTTTTCCTCATTTGATTTTGATTCCCTCCGCCTCTGATGGCGACTCACTGTAAACCTTTGATGTGCCTGCCTTCCAGTGGAAACTCGTGGAACACACCTTTTACCTGGATCAGGAAGCTGCATCTGAATGAGGAAAAGTAAATTTAGCTTTAGAAAATAAATCATTTGACATCCTTTATTGTGCCTCAAAAATTACATTTTTGAATCAAGGTAGTGCTTTATTTTACATTTTGCATAACTACAGGGTAATTAACATTTTTGGTCTCAATAGATACTTTTACTTGTAATGTGTGTCCATATGGTGACTAATTGTTGCATTAAGAGTCTATGGCGGGTGGATTTGGTGCATGGTGACTCAAATGCGTCAGTGATGAGGGGGGCCCTGACACGGTGCACATAATGCACAGGGACTGCAGCTGAAATCAATCATGGTTCATGTGGCAACAGTTTTAGAAAGGAAAAGGTCATGAGACATAATATCATCCAATTGGAAATAAGAAAAAATCCTATTTTTATGTTTGAAATTATGACATAAAATGTTGTATGAATTTGAAATAAAGTCCCAAGTAATCTGTGAAGTCTGTTAGTGTGTGTTAATCCCATATTCAGGTCCTTCAGGTCTGTGACACTCATGTCACTACACAACGGCTGAGGGTTCTCCTATTCATCTACTACAAAATAAAGTGCGACCTTGGTTCAAACATGTACTTTTTACTGTAATTTGTACAGTTTCACTGTAGTTGTAACTTTGGGGCTGTAAAATAAAGTGTTGCCTGAATTAGCTTATTTATCCATTATTTTTTCTACTTAAAGGTTCAATGCAACCAATTTAAATGTATGCAGTTCCAATACAGTTTCTGCTGGCACTGATCTCTTTTCAGAATTGCCTGCAGAACCACATAGTCTCAGTTTAACAGCAGAATGAAAACTTGTAAAATTATCCTGTATTTTGTTGATTGGCGAGCTGATAGGGACCAGCTACCCGTCAAAGTTAGGGTTAGTGCAGTCTGTGCAAGATGAGTAGCAGGTAGCAATAAAAAGTATCACCTCTATTGTAGTGGAGCAGCTGCTCTTTATCTACACTGCTGATATGCTCTACTTGGAAAAATGTGGAAAATAAAATATCCCAACAGAGCAGAGAGATATGTCTCATGGGACAATTGAACACACAGTATAACCAGTAAAAGAATTTGCATCCTGAATATCTTGAGGTTGGATGTAAATGCATGGTGAGTTGTTAAACTAGCGGCTTTGTAATCTTGTCTCCAGAACATTTTGTGTGATGTGCTGTCACACACACACCAGCAGGACAACGGACGTGTGAAGGCCCTGGTGGGAGAGCAACAGTGGAGGCTCACAGGCATCATGGTGAAAGAGCAACTTTAAAGTAAATAAAGATGAGGTGTGTATTTAAGTAGCAGCAGGACAATATTTGAGCAGATACTACAACATATCAGGATATAGGGAAACACAGATCATGGAAACACCACATGACAACATTTACTGAGCACACAGTCCCCACCGTTAGTTACTGAAGTCATAGATTCTTATAATAATCAGAATCAGAAATATTTTATTAAAAAAGTGCATTATGTAAAAATAAGTGCATTGCTCCTACAATAATGTTAATACTAGGTGCTACTATCCAGCTCATATGCAGTGTTCAGATCTATTATATGTCCAGCAGAGGTGCACTACCTGTAACATGGAGTGATGCCAAAGCAGTGTGTAGGCATGCCTATGTTTTGAATACTATCTTATCTGACAGGGACGGGTTTGTCCTCACTTGACACCCCTGCACCTCCCGGGTGAGCAGCACAGCTATGTGTCAGGACAGGGGCTGCTGCCACAGCTGTCTGCACTACGTCTTGGACTATGAAACACCCAAAACACTGGTCATCCAGAGCAAAGCAGTTGGCTTCGTCTTCAGATTCACACAGCTTCTGGTCATCCTGTATGTGGTCGGGTGAGTAAAGCCTTACACATGGAGGAGGCATTGCTTTGTCCTGTGAGCTGGTGGCATTTCAGCTCACTGTTAATGAGTGGGTTGAGATATTCTCGCAGGGTCACAGATTAATAAACACTTGCATCAGGGAACATTGTGTAAACTGAAAAAACAGTTAGGGACAACGTAAAAATTTGTATCCCGAGCTAAATCAGTGGTGAGCTGTGACTATAATGAGCTGCACGGCCACATGTACGGCTGTTTGTTGGGGTTTAATCTGCATTTTAACACCGTCACCCTTCCTGTCATTAACCTGCCAGGTATGTGTGTGTGGTTCAGAAGGGCTACCAGGAGACCGACTCTGTCATCAGCACCGTCACCACCAAAGTGAAAGGCTTTGCCTACAGCAACACATCTGACCTGGAGCACCGTTTTTGGGACGTGGCTGATTATGTTATCCCCCCTCAGGTGCTTGAACATGCTCTTCATCCTCCATTCCATAAAAACCACACCTAATAACCCTTTTGCATCCTTATGATTCAGTCCTATTCAGTTCCCCATCTTTTGTCCACCAGGGTGATCACTCATTTTTTGTGTTGACTAATATCATCGTCACTCCCAATCAAACTCAGTCCCGCTGTCCTGAGGTGAGCTACTGGTGACACACACACACTCGTGCACAACATGTAATTAAATGACTGCTGATTCCTGATTCTAGTGCTGTTATGTAATGTAAATGTAGCGTTAAGTATTTTTAGCACAGATCACCCCATAATTATAGAGGTTTTTTCTCTTCAGCTTGCCTGTACTTTGGCCTGATCTGGCCAGTAACTTGATTTTTGAATCTAAATTAATATTTTTGGATGCTGATTAACGGACACTTGTGAACGCCGGTTATCTGTCCCCCAGCTTCCCACCCCGTCCTCCATTTGCACCGCTGACTGTGACTGTACTGAGGGTCACAGTGATCCTCGGAGCAACGGTAGGCTTTCCACGCTGGGTGACAACAAACACAATGGATCAGCTTTAAACTGCTTCAAAGGCTTTTTAAATATAACGTCATATGATAAACAGCTGTTCCTCCTTTTTCATTAAGGTATTCAGACAGGATTGTGTGTGAACTATTCAGACACTCAGCAGACCTGTGAGGTGCTGTCGTGGTGTCCTCTTGAAATAGACACTAATCTACCAAAGTAAGAACGTGCACAGTCTCATGTTAGTCGCTGGTGTGTAATATCACATGTGTCTGGTATTTGAGGAGATATGGTGGCTCTGTCTCACAGGCATGCGATGCTGGCTGCAGCAGAAAACTTCACCGTGCTGATCAAAAACAGCGTGACATACCCAAAGTTCAAGTTTCACAGGTTAGTGTCTCCGAACATGAGAGGGATCAGAGGGAGGTGCATGCTCTCACCACGATACTGTATTCTGACATGCAGTCATATCATATGTATTGAATGTCTTCATTTCCTGCTCCAGACGAAACATTATGCCTCAGATCAACTCATCATACTTGAGGAGGTGTGAATTTAACCGCATCACTGATCCCGACTGTCCCATATTCCGCCTCAAGCACATCGTTTCAGAGGCCGGAGAGGACTTTCAAAGCATGGCTGTTAAGGTGGGGCCAGAGCTAAACATCATACACATTTTTACAATATACAGGAATGTAATTTACCCCTCCAGGTAGGCCACACTCCCTATTTCTAAGTGATTTTGAGTTGATCCATTTTAAATAATGAATTAAGTTGTATTATGTTTGTAAAGGGCGGCGTCCTTGGGATTCTTATTGACTGGAGCTGTGACCTGGACTGGTGGGCCGGTAAATGTTACCCCAAGTACAGCTTCCAAAGGCTGGACAACAAAAACCCCAACAACAGTGTGGCCCCTGGATACAACTTTAGGTGAGATTATGTTAGATACACCACAGGAACTCGCTGCAGTGATGGATGAAGCTCAGAAAATGTGTTTCTTCCACAGGTTTGCAAGATACTACAAAACGCCAGATGGCGAGGAAACAAGAACCTTAATTAAAGGCTATGGGATCCGGTTTGATGTCATTGTGTTTGGAACTGTAAGGCCAGAATAAATCCTCCTTCTGCAGCTACTTCGTGTTCATCCAAGCCCTAATGTCTACGTTATCTTTAATATCCATTTACAAAAGCTGGCATTTTTTATTTTTATCTTGCAGGCAGGTAAATTTGGCATTGTACCAACCATCGTGAACTTGGGTGCAGCACTTTCATTCCTCAGTTTGGTAAATAGGCCTGTTACCGTTACAATACTCCTTCATCTCATTCTATATTTTTCAAGAACAATATAATAATAAAAATCACTTTTCTGGAATGCAGAATTGCATTTGATTAACATGCTTTCCCTCAGGTGCCTGCAGTTTCTGACTGGGTTATGCTGACATGCGCAAGGAAAAAAGATTTATACAATAAACACAAAGTCACATATTTGAATGAGGACTCTGACTCTGAATCAGTAAGTGGTTGATTCCTGTCTTTTGTTATTTGAAACACTTATTCACGTGAATGAACTGTATTAACTGCTTTGGGCCAATTCTTATGGGACAATTAATTTATGTTTATCATTGTTTATGATACAGATGGCCATGGGCACAAGCTATGGCACCCAGTAGGACAGTCACTTCTGGAAACAGTGATACCTCCCTGCTATGGAAAGCTGCTGTGTAAACATCTTTATTTGACATGAACAGAAGCCAATAAAAATGCCATTGATCAGTTCAAGTGTCTGTTTAGTTGCTATCACTATAGGTGGCAGTGGCGCAAATTTCCCTTAGACATTGGGGGGAACACATTTAGCGGGGGGTCAGGGGGTCAAGAGGGGTGCCAAAGTAATATATATTACAATTTATAAATTTTGGGGGGGACTTGTCCACCCAGATAAAGGACCCTTTATCTTTCAAAGGATGGAAAAGTCAGTTTTTACATGTTGAATTTTCATGTTGGCTTATTGGTTAAGGTTTAGTTTAAGGTTTAAGGTTTAGGGTCTAAGTTGGTTGTGGCTAACATTAGAGAAAGGCTGTAGAAAATAATATATTTGATTCAATATCTGAGAATGAACGTGATAGAGAGTATGTATCTTTAGTTTCCTACATTTAGTTTTCTCATTTACTTTTTATTTATTATTAGAATTAGTGAATTTACAGTTTCCCGATCCCCACTCCACTCCAATGGGGGGCGGTAATGCATCGAGGCGCCTCAAAAATCAAGACGAAGAAGAAGGCTATAGCGAATGACTGTGCCTGCGTTCCAAATCGCATACTTATACTTTTTACTTTTAGTATGTACTGCAGCTGCCCTCACAAAGTATGTAGTTTAGTATGAAATATGCATGCTAATTCTTTTTTTCCGCTTCTAAATAGTATGGTAGTATGAGTATTGGAACGCAGGATGTAAGTCAATTAGGTCGTGCCTTCGCCATCCTGGGGAAAAAACATCGGTAACCGGACACCAGCAGCTGCTCACAGCATAGCAGATGAGCTAGCTAGGAAAACAACAGAGGACCCGTTGAGCGACTGAGGCAACAACCATGGGTGTAGGACCGAAAACTGCTTAAAACATACTAGCTCAACTTTAGCTGCTAATTGGTTGTTAATAGAGCTCTACCAATGGCTCGGCTGGTTTGCTAACCTCGGGGTGCGAGCAGCGGTTCAGCCAGCACAGTGGTGGTAGTTAGTTAGCTGGCTAGCTAAACTCAACCATGACAGCTGGTGGACTGTAGTTAGCATCGATGAAGCTGCTCAGCTCCGGCTTGGCCTCGGTAAACAAGTCGGACTGCCTTGTGCTCAGCTAGCTGCTTACCTGTCTAACAAGGAAGAAAGCCCCAGAATGACAGGTGAGTGAGACCTCTTGGCTGTCAACACCAGTGTGAAAATCGAGCAAGCTAACATAATTGTTTCCCGAACATGCCTTATTTTAAATTACTATAAAATGCAGTTTTTAAATGATTATAAACAGCAGTATTGACACATTTCCACAGATGATGTCGTCCTGTTGAACGTACCTGCCATCCGGCAGCTGTACCACTGGGACTGCGGGCTGGCCTGCTCCAGGATGGTGCTCAAGTGAGTACACACACTTTTCTTTGTCCGACACACACGGAGACACTTTGTTTTAGCGTTTTACACCCAGCCTGTAACTCCTCCATTAAGTTGCGCTGAGCAGCCTGGCCGCTGTGCCAGCTGCTCTCTCCTGGACGGACCTTCATACCAGACGACATTCAAAAAATCGTCAGTTTAACGCGGACTTGATTATTGGCCAAATCACTGTATGTATGGGAGATTTAGTTAGCAACACACGGATCTATAGGGGTTTCTGGTCAATCCGGCTAGCCTGTCCAGTAGCACTTAATATCATTAACATCTTAACTTTTACTTTTAGAGGCTAATAGACGGATTTTAGCGTTGAACTGGTGAGTGATAACTCGGTCCATCTCTAATTTAAAAAGGGAAAAAAAAAAAAAAACATTTTGAAGCTATATGAAGTTAGTCTGTGTTCTTGAGAGGAATTTCAACTCAAACATGGAATGTAGCCATGCAGGAAATCTCAGAGAAGGAGACTGAAAGTTGCAAGTTAGAAATGAATCGATAGTATAAAAGACGCTGGTTTTAAGTAGATGACATATGAGGCCATGGGATAACTTATGAAATAACTTCAACTTGGATTTACAAAAGGACAGAGGCAAATCTTTGGAAAACAAATAAACACAGACGTACTCAGTGCACATATGTCAGAAGAGGAGACACACATACACAACTTCCTTTATTTCCTTCTCTTTTTTCTTCTTCCTTTTCTCATCTCATTTCTCATCTTTTATTTATATAGATGTATATGTAGGTATATCTGTATGCCTGCATTAGTAAGTGTATGTCCATATCAATATTTGAGTGCATACATACTGTATACGTGGATAAATATGTAGTTCAGTCCTCTGTTAACTGTGAACCTTGCAGGTACCTCCACCCGGTCAGTGATGAGGAGTTTCAGAGTGCATGCTGGGAGCTGAAGCTGACAGAGAGTGTGTGGACTATTGACTTGGCCTACCTCATGTGCCATCTGGGGATCAAACACCGCTTTTGCACTCAGACTTTGGGTGTTGACAAGGGCTTTAGGAATCAGGTACGACAACGAGTCAAGCATTTTTTTTCAATCAGTGCTGTTCACAGGACTGTCTGTTTTTGATGTGACTCTGATTAAGATTTTGTGCTAGCATGTCTTTGTCTTTCTCTGTGGTTTGCAGTCCTTCTATAAGAAGCATTTTGATACAGAGGAAGATCGAGTGAATGAGCTCTTCCTTAAGGCAGAGAGTAAAGGTGTGGTGGTGAAAAAATGGTGAGTTTCCTCTTAATGGTTATTAATTTGCACAAACCAGCACCTCTGACTGAACACACATTTAAACTAACGCGTGAACATTTGCCTGTATTTCTTTTGCAGCTCTGTGACAATTCAGGAAATCCAGGCTCATCTGGACCAGGGCCACGTGGCCATAGTGCTGGTCAACGCTGTCGTCCTGACATGTGAACTCTGCTCCTCACCTGTCAAATACTGCTGCTTCCTCCCTGTGGGCCAGAAGTGTTTCTGCAGAAAGCCAGAGTACCAGGGTCATTTTGTGGTTGTGTGTGGCTTCAACAGGAGCACCGGCTGCATATTCTACAATAATCCTGCCTACTCTGACCGTGAGTCATCTCACCTATCCAAAGCCCAACAGTAGAGATGCATGATAATTATATCTCACATCAGGAGCTGCCAAGTCAAGCATGTTTAGGTGTTCAGCCCTTGATCATAATTAAAGTGCTTGACAATAATGGAGCAAATAATGAAGATATTTCAAATTCAATTTAGCTAAAAGTTTTTGTCTCATTATTTTAGAAAAAGTACATGTAGAAGTCAGTTGCCGTCATGAAAGCTAGATTTTAAGTTGCATTAATTTGATTTCATTTTGACAAGAATGCCAGTTATTCAGTGGTTTGACTGAGCATTAATGAAGAATGTCTTTAGCAGGTACCTGACATGTTGGATGTGTGTGTTTTACCCAGGGGTGTGTTGCACCAGCATCAGTAACTTTGAGGAGGCTCGGCGGAGTTACGGGACAGATGAAGATATCCTGTTCATCTTCAAGGAGAGCTGATGGAGGATTTGAATCCCACTCGTCCAGTCCCATGTACATTGTAGTGACATCAAGGTGCTGCGGGTCGCCCGTCTGGACGCAGCGGCTCCTGCTTCAAGCCAACCGTCACAGATTCCTTTGGCCAACCTCTCTGGTGCTAACATGGCCGCCCGCTCACAGAAAGAACATTTCACTGTTGCAGATTCATTGCCCCGGCCCCCATCGCACAGACAATATCACTCAACCCTTGAAGGATCAACAGCCAGAAGGCTTAACAGCGCAAGTTTGTTTTGTTTGTTCTTTTGTTTTTTGCTGGAGATGAGCAGATAATTTAAATTAATTTTATTATGTCTTTCTTTAAGTTTTAACGTAGTAGCTTACAGATGTTTTTTTTTTTTTTTTGACATCTCAAACTGTCAACAGACTTGAGAAAATAGAGTGAATGGGAATATCAGGAACTTTGAGCTGTAGTAGGAACGGCAGGCAAATAATGTGCTCCAAAATAAGGTCTGATGGCAACATAAGCACATTTAGCAGGAATTGTGATCAGTGTAGAAGTCTATGGGGTTCCTCTGCAGCCACAACACTCACCTCAACTAGTCAGTCCATGAATTCTCTGTAACTACCTTGACACTTTTTGGTGTTCAGTCACTTCTTAGTTCAGTTATTCTATCAACAGGGAATAGAGGGAGTAATTGTATTTTGAAAGTCTCAGGTAAAATAAAGCCCTTGAAGTGTGACGTACACATGAATTGACAAAACTTGTCGTGCTGAATTCAATGCAATACTCCATAGTTTGTCTATGGAAGCACATCTGCCTGGCAAAGCTGCTTGGACAACACTGACAGCCGGCCTGCTGCTGCTGCTGCTGCTGCTGGACGGACACGGTGACTTTTTCAAATGTGAGTTCACTTCTGTTTCATTCACATCATTGGAAGAGGTGCTCAACACCATTTGGTCTAAGTTTAGATGACCCCTCGCAGGGTCACTTTGATCCTGTGGCAGAACATAGCTCAAGATTTTGGCATGGACATGCTCTCTGTTGAAAGCAGCGATTATTGGAAACTCAATATGATGACATTAATTTTTCTCAATTTCATGTTTTATTATAATTTTTTTTTTTTAATTTTCGTATCATGGATGAAGTTATTGCACTATGCTTTTCATACCAGACATAATTATGTGTTATTTAAATTATCAATTTTACCATGAAATGGCTTTTCTAGATCTATAAGGAAAATCTGATTTCTTTCTGGTGGAGCATTTTTCATATGAACAAATGGCACGTTTGAAGACGCAAACTTTATTTTTATGAAACATGCAATTGCATTATGTGCTGTAGTCAATAAAGGATTTTGAACACACCCATGTCAGTTCAATTCAGTATGTTCAAACAAATGAAAATTTGATAATAACTGAACTAATAACTGATCAATACTGAAATGGCTAGAGGAAATGTACAATTTGCATGTGAGCTGCTGTCTACTCCTTCACTATGTTGGGTTTGAAGTCATGTCTGACGGCTGCGGACAGTTCCTCTGCATACTCAGCATACCGCCCAGTCATCTACAAATAGAAACACATGGAGGAAGTACAAAATGGAGAAGACCATAACATTTTCATTCTTTTTCCCACGCAAAGCTTCCTAAACCTATTAACCACCTCTAGAGAAAACCTGTGGGAATAAGTAAAACTACACAACCTTTACCCTTTATGCCTCATTAATGTGTGATTCAAAAACTAAATACGCTGAGCAAGCATTAATTTCCACCACCTCATCTTCTCAAACTACTTTAAACCACCGAGACGCCATCATGACCAAAGCAATGGTAGGTCAATTATGACATCCAGCGAGACTAACTTTAGTCACGCCTGACAGGATTTACCTTAAAACTCCATTTGTCACTGATTTGTCGGTTCATGTTGAGATCCAGTTCCACCACTAGCAGCCCGTCCCGGGTCCGAGAGAGGCCGGGGGAGCGGCTCCCGTCAGGGGCGGCCACGTAACTTGACCCATAGAAATGTCCAAAGTCATGGTGAGCTGTAAAGCCAAAGAGAAGCGTCTGTAACTGCCAAACAAATATACTGTGAGTGTCTACCAGTCATACTGATGCAAAGAGAGGTGAAAAATGAAGAAATTTTATATTAATCATGCAGGTGAATGAGGATGAAGCACATTCCACTTTATTTTAATTACCTTTTTTTCCATCACCAGATGTAAACTCACTTTTGAAATGTTCCTGTGTAAAATGAGAGGAAGCAGTTGAAGCCAAAGCACTGGTACAAACAGCAAAGTTTACAGACATGTTTAAGTGAAGCTTGTAAATTCCTGTGCAAATTTCTGAGTGAAGACCATCCTTCAAAACATAACTGAACGGCTCACCTGAGTATTAAAGGCATAAGTCATTTTTAATACCCTGTTCAATGCTGTCATTGACTTGGAGCATAATCGACTTCTCTGATCTCTGGCAGTCTGGAGTTACAATGACAGACGCACTTACCGTCCCGACACGGTTGATTGCACAGGTGAAGCAGTGGTTTGCTATTGCTGCATTCCTGGCCTCAATAGCCCACATAGGTTCACTGTACAAAAATGAGATTATTCTTGATACAATGGTAACAACAACAGTAATAACCCTGTGCTACTGTTTTATCACATTTTAGTTACATATGCAAGCAAAAATGAGAATTAAAGAAATAAAAAAACAAAATATAAGTTGCTGGATCTGTTGAAGCAGGCATTCTCAGGTGATTTTGTCCCGTACCTGAGCGCTCCCACAGTAGCCGAGGGGTTGAAGATGATCTCGGCTCCGTTCATGCTGTACATGAACCAGTTGAGAGGGTGATGACGCCCGTAACAGATATTCACAGCGATCCTCCCAAACTGGGTCTGGAACACTGTGTGGCCGGTGTTGCCCTCCATGTAATATGTGGACTGAGAGACAAGGTAAAGCACAAAGGAAAAAAAAAAAACTAAACATGGCAGAGTTCATTGTGAACAACAACATATAAACTCAAGAATATGGAATCGGCACCGGAGCAAAATGACTCAACTCCGAAACTCAACATCTTGCTGCTTCACAGTGCAAATAAATGTTATGCTAAACATGTCATGTGCAGGACAAATTCTACATGCAAATGGTGCCAAAGCAGAAACTGGTGCAGGTGTAGCTGTTCAGGTTTCATGCTGTATGTATGCCAACAAGGAAGACACCATGAGCTGACCTCATTGAAGTCTCCAATCCTGGGAATATGGTTCTTCCTGGTCTTTCCCAGCATGTTTCCTGAGTTGGAGATGACCACGGCTGTGTTCCACAGAGTGCTGTGCTGCTCATCTCGCTCCAGAATGGGAGAGACCACCACCATGTTGTACTTCCTGGCCAGCTAAAAACAGCATTCGTGTTCACTGACTTTCACCGTCATGACTGATATTTTTGTTCCCTATGTTATTGCTTTTCATTTATTATCATTTTACTGTGTGTCAGTGTGACATTGTAAAGTGTCAGTGCATTGTTATTATCATTAATTTGTGGTGGCTGCAGCAGTGGGTTGAGGGCGGTCACACACGCAGTAATTTTGTCAGCATCATTATCACCAGCATTATCATTACTATACTTATTAGTACTGAATGGATCAGCAGCACTAATGAGAAATTATGTGTAAGTGAATGATTCAATGACATGCTGCACTTTGCAATAGTGCTGCATTGGATCTGTGCACTGCAGCAGCCTCTATAATCTCACCTCCTGGCAGAAGTGTGTGGTGTTTCCATCCTCGGCAGACTCTGCAAACTCTGTCCAGGGTTCTTTCTCACGAGTGCAGAAAGCAAAGGGCATGGCTGGAGACACCAAGAGCAGGTCAGTATCTCATACTGGCTAAGCTAAGCCACGCTCACACTCGACAATATCTGTGTGATGACGTGAACATGTTGCAATTTAGGGTGGTTGTAGCTTTGACTGCACTCACTCCAGGTCTCTTGAAAGCAGACGATGTTCACGCCGCACATTGCTGCTACCTCAACTATTTCACCAATCCGGCTGTGCATGGCGTTGATCTGTGGAGCCAGACAAATGGAGGAGTCACTCAACTGCACGTATTTACTAGCAATTAAAGTGTGCCTGGCTCTGATTTGAGCAGATAGTTTGTCTTGACCTGGTCCAGGACTGGAGCATCGGTTGGCAGAACAATGTGGTTCTGCACGAGTCCCACCCGGACCTTCCTGGGAGGCCTCAGCTGTTCCTGGGTGGCTTCGAACTTGTAGCCCTTCAGCTCGAAGTTTCGCTCTGAGGCAGCGTCCACAGCACATGCTGGCAGGTCCAGCTTCCTGCAAAAGAGCAGGGGTAGTAAATAAACGCATTTATTTGCTTTAAGAGGCACGAGTCAACCTGCACAACTTGCAGCTCCAAATGGCAACAAGAAAATTCAAACTTCAGTGATAAGAGAGGTTATATCTAATGCTGATGTGCTCAGTCACTTCTGCTGAGGAGAAATTACATTGCATTAAATTTGTTGTGAGTGCAGACGTCCATGTCTGATCCTGGAATTTCATTTCAGGAAACAGAGCAAATCCAGGGTCTATGTTAGTGGAAAAGACACACTTATTTATGAGTTAGTCTCCTTAGATGGATGGATGTTTATATGAAGCCAGCCTTTGGCAGCTTTAAGTCATGTAGCGGGGCAGACCCAAAGGGAAAAAGGCTTTTGAGTGAAACAGGACTGGGAATTTAGATGGAGGAGACGTGTAAGGCTGATAAAACTGAGCTGCTGTTGATGTATTTCTTTGCTTTTTATTGGATTGTTGTCTACTGGTTAGTTATTTTTCACCCCGTTTTGTGTGTTTCTTCTTATTTTTAATTTTTTGCTTGTATTGTCCTCTTATATTAACTTAGTTTTTTTCTCTGTTTAAGTTAAGGGAAGGTCTCTCGTACAAGCATTTGGCTTCATGACCTCTCCTGGCACATCTTTTATTTGTTATGATCTGGATTTTATGCAGTCTTAAGTATGTGCAAATACCTAAAACTAAAACTAAGACCATAAACATCAGTTTCCAACGAGTGAACACTTAGCAATACTGACGCAAACACATCTTGTTTGCGTCAGTATTGCTAAGAGCTTGTAATGTCTGACATAAAATAGGAGCAGGTTTATTTACTTTAAATCAGCCAGTGGCTTTAGTGCTACTGAGATACTGGCCACCTACAAGTGTTATAGGCAGGTTAAACACCAACAGAAAAAAAGACTCAGTGCAAACAGGCTGGTCATATGAAATGTTATATAACCTCAGAGGAAATGGTATGGTATGCCCTTAAAACTGCTTTAAAAAGCTGGACATGTTTGCTCTTGTCCCTTATGTAAGAATTCCAAACAGTGTTTGGACTGCAACCTCCAGTTGCTTAGCCCCCTCCTCATGCTCTGTGTGTCCCTGCACAGGATCCATACCTGCACACCCTACCTGACAGACTGTGGTTTGTGCTTTACCTGCTTCGTGTCCCACCTTCTGTTTATTCATTTCCTGCAGGTTTTGACCCCGGCCTCATGATTCTGCTTGTCCAGACTGAGCTCTGCCTCTGAACCTTTGGCTGTTTGGACTTGTTATCTGTCCTCTGCCTCCAGTACACCAGCTGATCTTCATATGCTCCTGCCTCCCAACTGTGTTCCGGCACTCAAGTCCTTTCTGATCTTTGACAAAATAGTAGGGGTAGCAAATAATGTCCCTCAGGTCTACAGTTTCGCTCAACTCCATTCATACCGCAAATGTACTGTGTGCATTCTGTCACAGCATTGAAGGACGTCATGTTCATCAGTCGTGTGTGTGTAGCCTGTATCTACCAGCTTGAGGCCAGAGGTCAGTGTCAGCTGCCTGGGACTGCACCATTCAACAGAATATTACCTCAACACAAACACAAGCTTTTAATTGCTTTTTAACTGATTGTTTTTTCTACTTGCATTAAAGTTCTGGCCAGAACTACATTTTACTCCTATTTTTTTGGTTTTCACTCCAGTGATTTTACTTCGAGGAGCCCTACTTAGTTAAAATACCAGCAAAGTGCCTGAGTAGGACCTTTCAACCACAGCTACTTTGACTCAGACTGTGGTTAAACTGAGCTTCCAGTGTGTTTTTCTTCAGTCAGGCTGAGTGATCTGTGTGGTGTTGCTCTCACAAAACTGAGCAAAGTCCGCTCAGCCGAATAATAATTTACTCTGAAGAGAACACCGCAAGAAAAACATCAGAAGAAGAAAACACAGCTCTGCAGCCCATCTACTGTATACAGCTCCCCAAAACTACAAGCAACCTGACTGGGACATTAGGTGATGAAGCTCCTCATTTTCAGTTTGAGCACTGAGACCGTGCTGTTTCACTAACACGCACGCACGCACGCACTCACACTTTGCTGTCCCACCAACTCACTCGGTTTGCTTTCCGAATAAAATGCGTTTCACTTCTCTCAGCTCGGCCTCTGGAAGGTGCGTCTCCAGGGTTTCCTCCAGGGAGTCCAGCTCGCAGCCCGCCATGTGTGCGGCTCTAGACGCGGACGGTGTGCAGGCGGCGTGCGGGTCGACAACCTGCAGGTTACACAGACTAACTCCTCTCCTCACCTGCTTCACACTTTGCGTCATCCGCCTGCAGGCGACTGCTGAAACCCTGCATGCGGAGAGAGGAACAATTCGGAGAAGGGGTTGTAAAATACAGCGTGCTTTCTATTGATTGGCTTGATTTCTTTCAAAAACATAGGAGAAAAGTCAATGAGCAGCTTAGCAAGACATGATTTGGTTTTAATGGCTCAGTCCCAAGAGCTTGAGTCATACAGTCCATCCCCTTTTTAAGAAACCAAAGTTGGATCCTCCTGTTAATATTCAGACCAGATTTCTCTGTGCTTCTGTTCTTAAACTACCATGTCCAAGCTACTAATGAGCTTCAACAATTCATTTGGAGAATTTTAATCTGGTTTCACAGCATCATACAGTCCTGAAACTGATTGACTTAAAGTGACCAATGACCTTCATTTAGATTCCAGTACAAGTCAGCACTCAGTTTTTATTCTTTTCAATCTCACTGACACTCTGTCTGTGTCTTCTGAAGTGTCACTGTCTCACCCAGGGCAGTCACTAGGAATTCTGGGCCCCCTGAAAGTTACACAACAGAGCTCTGTTTTGTCTTGTCTCACTTGTCTCAAACGTCTTAAATTCATTCAAAATGCTGCAGTAGACTGTTCATTACACAAAAATAAAGAGTTCATAACTCCAGTAGTAAGATCTAATCTGAAGAAAACAGGGACAAATTCAAAGAGGCTCTGTCTGCTGGCTCAGACCAGCAGGTGTACGTGGTTGTATCCGGTTGCTGCTTTTGGAAGAAATAGTTGTTGCCCTGCTCACATTTCCCTGAGGAAGATCCTGCTGATCAAAACATTGCTCAAACACATTTAAGTAAATCAAATTCTTTGTTTGGAGCTTAACACAGTGTCCTGACTTATGCTAGATTATATTGTAGAAGTTTCCAGACACTTAACCCTGTACTCATACCCACAGATGAGCTCATAACAGAGTTATCCCCTAAATTACATTTCAAAGGCACAAAGTTTTATTTTTTGTTATTATTTTATGATAGCAGTTTACAGCAAGGGTACATGAATAACATGACATCATGGAAGAAAATGCATTGTGTCATGCATTAATGTCTCATGAATTAACAGGAATGAACACAAGCTCAAAGTTTTTCATTCATAGCCTCATGTATGAATAACTTAATTAATTGAAGCATATTAATTAAAGCTCATGATGATGTACTTACCTTTGTTAATGCTTTAATTCATGTGCAGGTATTCATTTATACTGTATAATTTTAGTCATATAATTACAATTTAGTGAGCAGCATTCTTCACCTCCAGTAAAATGATAATTTCTCTGTGTGGTTTATAAGATTTGACCAAACATCCAGAGTAATATATTTTGTTTTCTGATTTGACGTGGCAGGTCAAACGACTTTCAAGAACAACAGAAGGCTCCGGCACACTGGGTTCACTTACCTGCAGGAAAATACTTGAATTTAGCAACAACACAGTTTGAGTCCTCAGACCTTCACCTCTTTTTTTCTTAGCCTGATGAAGGTCAACACGGTGCGTGAGCTTCTGAACCATTTCTCCGACACACCTTTTGTAGCTGTGCACAGTAATGATGATGACAAAATGAAGACCACTGATTAGGATGTAAACAAAACAGGCATTTTATTTGAAAGAAAGTGCAAGGAATGTTCATAATACCCATACATCTGTAACAGCTCCAGTGTGCAGGAAACCGTGTCGTACTGAACTGACGTCAGAGGCAGTGATCATACAGCAAACACACACACAAGGACAAAACAAAGCAGCTGTCATCCTAACTTTTAAGGCCCAAAAGAGTTAATAGCAGAAGTTTACCATGCACAAAATGACAAACAATAAACAATCAAAAACACATGTAAATTGTAATGAAGTTGCAAAATGACCCTGACAACTGAGACCTGAACTTAACAGCCAGTCATGGCCTCCAGCCCAGCCCTCTCCATGTGATCATAAATCACAGGTTAGCAGTGTGATCTCAGTGTTAGTAAAAGATCCTAATTAACTGTTGGCAAAACTTGTAAACACAAACGTCTTCAGCAGCCACGTCATAACAGGCATTGTTTGGCAGATTCTTGCAGATATTTTATCCATTATTTAATTTGATGGCTTTTCTTATTTCCAGAGCTGCCTTTGCCCTGGGTTTTGTTGACAGGACTGTCATTCTGAGCCCATCCTTTCCTCAGGCGCCCAGCCTTTCTGTCTCGCTCTTTATCGGGGTTTGATAATTTTCTCAGCACATCTGCAAAAAATAATTAAGAGAAGACAACAAAAAGTTTGGCATAAACAACCAAAGTCATACTCACAGCCCTTGTCACACAGGTGATCATTTTGTCAATTGGGGACTGGAGGTTTTTCTGAAAGAGTAAATTATTTATTTAAATGTATGTAATTAAAAAAGTTTTTAATTATAGACCACAGAGCTCCATGTCGACTGATCAGCCCAGTGTGGTGGTGATTCTGTGGTGATATGGATGTTATGAGTTTGTTATTACCAGTTAACTCAGGGTGGCTCAGGCTCATGTTATTCAGGAGTGACACATACTTCTGACCTTCATGATCATCACCTGCAAGAAAATAAAGTCATGATCCAGGTCTACTGCAACAGGGTCCAAATGTACAACCAACCATCACAATAACAAGTTTAGCCCAGCGACTGCTGACTGCTCCACTTTCCTGCAGGAGGCGACCAAACTGCAGACAGGCTGTGTCCTAAGTTCAACCTTATTTAGAGACAGTTTATAGGAAGAAAAAAAAAAAACATGTTACCACATGTCATAGTAGGCAAGAAAAATCTTCCACAAAGGCGCAGAAGTCAAAGGGAGGGAGATGGAAGAAATCTCAGAAAGGATCACAGAGACAGAGGAGCCCCGTCCCGGGCCTCTGGTGAAGAGAAACAGGAATTTGTTTGACATAGGTGGATGAGAGAGGATGTTTAAAGATTTGTGAAGGTTTTATTGGTTGAAATTTTGATTTACAGGATAATGTCACGTTTTAAGATTATCTGTTTTACAGGAAGTAGAAGTCATGTGATGTCATGTCATAACTTTCCATTCAGCGTGGCCACAGTTCACCATGACTTCCCATGCAAAGTTTACCCCCGCACCCTCCCAACACTGTATCAATATAAATGTATATAATCTAAAATATGATATATGCCTTTTTGTCTTGCCTTTTGGGAACCTTTTCCATGACAGGCAACACATATTAACATTTTATCAAATTTTTCACAGCAGCCGCAGTCAAATAACCAGAGAGTGTGACCAGTGTGTGTGTGTGTGTGTGTGTGTGTGTGTGTGTGCGTGTTTGGACTCACGGCAGACACGTAGCAGGATGTAGTTTTGCCTCTCTGTGAGCAGGTTGCTGGCCAGATCCACACTGTGCTGCTTCTCCTCCAGATTCATCACTGCACCGCTGCTGTCCATCAAGGCAACGCAGTCTGCAGGAAGCATTTACACAAGACACTCGACATAAAAGTTCCTGAACACATAATATCTGTGATTAGTTCATGCTAATGCAGTTCTTAAAGGTGATTTTGCTGTCACCATCGGTACATTACATCACTTTTGTCCGTTCCTCCACTGATTTTCTTGATTGAAAGTCTCAGACATGTCAAAAGGATAGTAAGTTTTTGCTCAGTGACAATATGCAGGTAATGTTTTTCACCGTGTTTCTTGAAATGTTTGTACTGACAGTCGCTTGCAACAGTGCTCACTACACATTTCAGGCAATTTTATGTCACACTCTATTGATCCCTTTAGAGCAATTGCTTTTCTTTCTCAAACATGGAAACTCAAACGTCGCAGATTTTTGCCAACATGGAATTTTAAACCCATGTCTCCCGGTGTGAAGGCTCCACACCACCTGCTGCCCCAAGCAGAGGTTTACTAATGAATAATACAATCTGTAAGTTCAAATCCTCTACATATTTTCTCCAACATGATCTTGGGAGTTGATGAGTACCTTTATCATCCAAGCCGCACCTCTCCTTCAAGCAATGGACGAAGTTTATCAGCTTGCAGTTGAGGTTGAACAGCTCCATTCTGTTTTCTGCCAAGAAAAACAGATCCTGTCAGGTCACTTTAGATCATCACATGGTGAAATAAAATCACTTGACTCACTGATTCATTATGGAGGAGTTTGCTCTCTCTATATTATACTCAGGTTACACTGTCAAATATCACATGCCAAGTTTAAACATGTATCAACAGGGGTCATTTACTGAAAACTCATCTGATCTTTAAACACAGAAACAAAGTAAGCATGCCCCATGATTTTACTAACCTCCAAACAGCACAGTGACAAACATTTCTCCTTTTGGTGTCAATTGAACAGTCCTCTGTGCAGCCCACCTCCTCTACTGCCACCACCAGCAGCCCAAAGTGCCACAGTGCCAAGTTATGAGCTTTGGGCCGGGGCACACAGGCCAACAATAGAGGCTGTTAAACCTGTGTTGTTGACTACGCTCGATACTTGGTGACAAAGCCTGGGATCCAAGTGGGAGTTCCTCACTGCGTGAGCTAGGCTGCAGCTGCAGGCAGAAAAACAACTGGTGAGGCACTTCAAATGAGCCCGACATGTTCAGTGAAAAGCTGTGAACCAATGCAGAGCCAGTAAAAATGTTGCTCGTGTGCACACATTTTAGCCTTCCACCCAATACACAACACTGTCACCATCATCACCATCATCACAACATTCAGTGCCACCTCTGGCATGCATCCTCCTCCCCCTTTAAAAAGCCTTGTACTCCAGCAGCTACGCGCAATATTTTGATGGAATCGTGCACTTCACTACACATCAACAGAGGAGCATTGGCTCAGCCCAGTCTGGTCACTGGTCCCAGTCTGTGGCGGGGAAAAAAAAGCTTCTTTATCATTCACCCAGCAGCTGAGTTTGAATTCACTGTTCAACAAGAAGCTGTAAATGCTTCTCTGTCTGTGTGGAGAAACTCCATGGATACAAACAACAGCAGCAGCTTCTCCTCGCATTAAAAAGGCTCAATAGTCCGGCGGCTATGTGAAAAATCGTGCACTTCACGATACAAGCATAAAATTTGGCACACTGTTAGAGCATGCCCTAAGGATCATTTTTGGCTATATCGCAGATTTGTCCCGTGGTAACCGTGGAAACCATTTTTCAAAATGGCTGCCACCTGCTGTGATTTTACCTGTAACTCAGGTTCTAGACCACCAAGGATCTTGATCCTGGTGGCTAATCCTACATTTTCAAGGATGAGGAATACAGTGGTACTATTTACAACATGCTAGCAACTTCCTAACTACATATTTCCAGCATTCAGTTAATTAAATAATAGTAAAAACCATCAAAATATGTATTTCGGTGGTAGAGTACACTGTACATGTTTTCTAAGATGTTGACAGATATGCCATGAAATGCATGTGTGCTATGGCAATGGCCAAAGTGGAGCTATACAGCAGTACAGAGAGAGGATACCATTTAGCCTAAAGGCATATTTAATAAAGCCAAAGAGGAAAGAAAGTGTGACAACACAAAGTTACGTATGATGACACAGTCCACCACAGTAGCAAAGGGCACTGCACTGAAGTGCTGCCTCGGCACATTTGCATCTTCCACAATGCCCCTTTTTGCAACCACAGTGGAGGAGGTCATGACATGCCAGGCTTGCCTCTGGTAGTGTGGTCCAGTGAACTTCCCATCCACCTGACAGAATCAAAATAGACTTTGTTGTCACATGACACATTTTACAGGTGTAAAAAAGTGGGTTAAATTATTCATTCATTCATTCATTCATTCATTCTGTGTCCTTCCTCTTCCACCCCCAGTCACCTGGGGAAGGGAGTTCAGGGACTGCAACCATGGCCTGTCCCCAGCAGTGACCAGCTTGGTAGGCTGCCCTCTTTGTATGTAGTGCTGCTTGTGTTGGGGGGGGGGGGGGGTCCACCAATTGTTCTACCTTTTTGGGTGAACAGCTGCTTCCATGATTCCTGGCTGCTAGTATGGTCATTCAGAAATACCACAAATCACTCAAGAGGCTCCATCCAGTCATCTACGGCGTCTGGTGTGGTAGCCAAGGCACAGAAGGCACGGGTCACATCACTGAAGTTCTTCCATGTATCCCATGTCGTCTTCTTACCCCTGCCTCCAAATGATGACACAGTGTCACAACCAGTAAAGGCAAGCAGCATGGTGAGTGCTGATTACCTGTTTTTCAGTGGCAAGGGATGTAACACAAGTTTCCAGGAAGGAGAACAGCTCAGCTTTGTTTTCATCAATATGTAGATACTCCGGCCAATTCCCAGGAATGGCACTGGATGGCTCAATGTGTCAACCAATTCCCTTCCCTCTCTTGCTGCATGTTTTAGCCTTCAGCGTTTCCAGTTAACCAGACAATACCACACAAAATTTCCCACCAAGAGAAAAAAACCTCCCTCTAATTGGCTGGCATCCAGGCCAAGAAAAATCTCAAAGCCTCAACAAGAAAATATCATTCCTCAAGAATGACTGTTCCTTGTTCTTGAGGCTCTACATTGGAACACAAACATGTGATGGAACTCTGGATGAATTCTTTGAGCATGAAAACCAGGCATGTCCACCAGCACTGTCACAAATGGGCAAGCTGAGAACTGGTACCAAGTCGGACTTGGTGGGCTGTTTGATGGACTTTGTTCCTTCACATGAAAATGCATCCACTCCCACTGTCCAGGTCATCATTCCTGTGGTAGCCAAGGCACAGAAGGCACGAGTCACATCACTGAAGTTCTTCCATGTATCCCATGTCGTCTTCTTGCCCCTGCCTCCAAATGATGACACAGTGTCAAAACCAGTAAAGGCAAGCAGCATGATGAACATTGGCAAGGCTACACATCGATCTGAGCCTAATACCCTCGCCATCTCATGAGTTGCTAAATGCCGGAAACTCTTCCCAGCTCCAAAGGCAATCCACAGCTGGCTTTTATAAAAATGCCTTTAGGCTAAATGGTATCCTGTCTCTGTACTGCTGTATAGTTCCACTTTGGCCATTGCCATAGCACACATGCATTTCATGGCATATCTGTCAACATCTTGGAAAACATGTACAGTATACTCTACAACCAAAATACATATTTTGATGGTTTTTACTATTATTTAATTAACTGAATGCTGGAAATATGTAGTTAGGAAGTTGCTAGCATGTTGTAAATAGTACCACTGTACTCCTCATCCTTGAAAATGTAGGATTAGCCACCAGGATCAAGATCCTTGGTGGTCCAGAACCTGAGTTACAGGTAAAATCACAGCAGGTGGCAGCCATTCTGAAAAATGGTTGCCACGGTTACCACGGGACAAATCTGCGATGACCCTATAGCCAAAAATGATCCTTAGGGCATGCTCTAACAGTGTGCCAAATTTCATGCTTGTATCGTGAAGTGCATGATTTTTCACATAGCCGCCGGACTATTGAGCCTTTTTAATGCGAGGAGAAGCCGCTGCTGTTGTTTGTATCCATGGAGTTTCTCCACACAGACAGAGAAGCATTTACAGCTTCTTGTTGAACAGTGAATTCAAACTCAGCTGCTGGGTGAATGATAAAGAAGCTTTTTTATCCCCGCCACAGACTGGGACCAGTGACCAGACTGGGCTGAGCCAATGCTCCTCTGTTGATGTTTTGTTTTCTGTTTTTTTTGTACATAAATATAGTAGATTTTTAGTTTCAAAATTACAATTCAATACGTGTGTGTGTCTATTTTAGGGTGCAATGAAGAATGAAGTTTGAATATATGACCAGCATTAATTTAGACACACAACTGAAGACAGTTACAGCTCTTTTTAAAAATATTGTAGGTTTTTCTAAATCCTTGGTTGAAAATTTACTTAAGCATTTACTGGCTAGAAACTTTAGACGATTGAATTGCAAACTTCAGGAAATGGTTTCACCTCTGCCAAGGACAAAACTGTCTCTGTTAGTTTGTCAGTCTGTCTCTGTGTCAACACAATATCTCAAAATCGAATGAAATCTGGTGCAGCAATTGTCTTTGGCCAGAGGAATACTCAATTAGAGTTGCATGAAACCCAGGTAGGAAAATTTAGACTTTGCTGACATCTAGTGGTTCAAAGTGTCACCATTCCACAGCGCTACATCACGGGTGGGTGTGATCACAAATGCAACAGGTGCAACTCTTACGACCACACACACCACATGTGTGACGTGTGGTGTGGTCAGAGCAACAATATTTTTATGCTATAAAGAAGTAAAATGAAGTGTTTCCCTACACTTTAAGCAGGTTGGAAAATTATTCAGCATTACTGGATGCTTTCTGTGTGTCTATTCTTCCAGAACAGATATACAACATTCTGATGCAGACATCTTCAGATGAACGTCTCATTAATAAGAACCAAGAATCAAAAAGCTGACCTTCTATCCTCCAGTACCTCAGAAATAGGTTGAATTCAGGAATCGCCATGTAGGACAGCAGCAGAGAATGAGGACTTATGGGAGGTCTCACTGGTGAATCTTTAAAAAGCACCAAAGGCCCCTGGGGAAACTATCAAAAAGGAGCAGGCCCTGAGCCCCGTAACCTGAACTCATAGGGGAGTTAGGATAAAAGCTGGGAAAATGAAGAGCTCCAAAGATGGTTTTCCTGCTGTAACTAGCCTTTTCCCAGAGTAAGCAACCCAGATCTCGAGTTCAGGCCTTCTGCCTCCCTCACCTCGCCTCTGATATGAAACCAGACCCTGCGGAAATCCAAAGGGAACCCTGGAGCTTTCCTCTGCAGCCACTGAATAATGCTTGGGGACATTGTACACCAACGTTACGTAAGATAGTGTCACAGAGTAATGCAAACAAATACACTTTGCAGTGAAAATGTTAAAGTATTTATTTTGAGACAAGACTTTGGCCCAATGAACATTGCATCCTACTTATGAAAACAGAGGCATAGAAGGTGACAGCTGCTTTGGACTGAGCACATATTCATTAAGTTACACAACTCCCATGATTTTGGTTTGGGTTTTGCTGCTAAAATGTACTAATGCACAATCCTGTCATTTCATATGTGGCTCCGTCATTTATCAAATGACCTCACAAGTCAACATTTACATGGATTTAATTTAAACACAAACACAATCACATATTAACCTTGAGCAAACATAAACACAGTGCTACATTTCAGCTTTAAATAACCAAACTGCAACTTTTGCTTTTACAAAAGTGAAACACTACATAGTCTTTAACAAACAAAAATAAAGCAATCAATCAGTGGTGAAACGTACTGTCCTTGCGTTGGTGGCAATAGGAATTACATTATCTGAGTGGCATGAGGTGCCATTTCAGCTTTAGCCTCTGACATGAGTGCTGGCCTGTCCATTGATAATGAAGGCTGACACGTCGTGTCTCTGAGCTGATACGAAACATTTCATCCATTCATGTTTCATTCAAAGGGCAAGATGCTCATGAGAAGCGGTGAACGTCTCCTCTCCATGCATCAGGACACCTTGGCCATGTCACTGATGCAGCAGTTCCTGTTCTGCTGGTTCAGCAGTGATGTGACCTGGGCAGAGTAGATGCTCTCCTTTCCCTCCACCGCTTCTGGAGCCAGGCAGCCACACTGCTGCTCTGCATACTGTAGATGCTGGCCCACGGTGATTTGTGTGTGTGTGAGGGCCTGCAACGGGCACAGATCCCCCTTAGGACTGTGGGGGATGATGACCGACAGAGGGGGGTGCGATACTGCCACCAGACCGCCCCCTACAGGAGTGATGTGGCTCGGGTAGGAGCTCTCACAGCTGCTGCCGCTGCTGTGCTCTGTAAAGAAGTCAAAGCTCAGACCGTTTGCCTTCAGTCTGATGGAGTCTGTGATGCTGTTATGGGTGGAGTTGCGCTTGCTGCTGCCGCTCTCCATCAGCTCATGCCGGCCCAGGATGTGGCGCCGGATGATCTTACGAAAGGTTTGTCTGAACTCTCGGATGCGGTAGGCGTAGATGAAGGGGTTGACCACAGAGTTGGCGTGGGACAGGATGATGGCCACGTACATGATCCAGAGCGGAGGACGAGGACAGTTGGGGCAGAAGAGGGTGAAGCAGTTGATGATGTGTAAAGGCAGCCAGCAGGCGGCGAACAGCCCGACTATGATGGCCAGAGATTTGGCTGCCTGAACCTCTTTCTGCAGGATGGAGCTCGACTTCTCCCCGTGAACAGCTTTGAGTTCGATCAGCTTCAGCTGGTGGCGAGCTGCCATGAAGATACACAAGTAGATGGCCAGCATCAGCAGCAGGGGGATCAGAACACAGCCGAAGAAGTTGAAGTAGACCATGTATTTCATGTCCACCACCGCCTCAAACAGGCACTTCATCAGGCCGGGCGAGCAGGTGCTGTTCATGTGCCGGTCAGATGGGTAGACCTTGTGCCATCCCATCATGGGGGTCAGACCGATGATGATGGAAAACACCCAGCAAATGGCGATGATACCCCGTGCCCGCTGGCCCGTCACCAAGCTGTTGTACCTAAAAGGAGGACAATACAGATTACAAACTTTAGGCCAGCTTGTTACATTTTTTTTTTCCAGCTGGGTACACCCATATTTAAAATGCATGTATTAGAGTGCATACAGGACACAGTACCATAATCTTGCTATTTCTAAATTTTGGATTTATGAAGCTCTCCTTGGCGTATAATTGTTTCAGACGGTCGCTCGGTGGAAGCGTTTCTCATCCAAGAACTAACACAGGGATAAACAAACAAATTGTCAGGACCCTTCAGAAGGAGAGTCTATTTTAGGTACGCCTCTTGCACAGTGTGGGAGAACAGCTGAGCCATTCAGCCTGTTCTGTCACATTCTTGAGATGTTAAAGTGCAAAGGTTAATGCTGCAAAAACAACCCCCCGACCTCAGGGATGCAGACAGACACACAAACCACGGCACTATCTCCAGCAGAGGGAACTGTGTGAAAACTGTGTCAGGGAAGTAGGAATGTTGGACGCGATGTGGAACCGTAGTAGAGCATTTAAATACGGTGAGGTCACTGTGTGAGCAGGGGGATCAACATTTCTTGATGAGTCCAGTGATGTACTACAGATGACCTGAAGTGACAGGTTTACTATCTATAGTCAAACCGTCCTTGGAAAATGTGTATGCTTAATTGAAACTGACTTGCATCAACCAACATAAACACAGCGTCTGACACGCGTTTTATTTTTTTTCCAGTGTTATTAGAGTAAAGTTTAAGCTGGGGGATACGCCGTCTGGATAAGCAATTAGTCCGAGCAAAATTCATTTTACTGCTCCAGGGAGACGGTGCCTCATGGGAGGCTCCATATCTGGACGCATTCATCCAGCCAGAAGTTTCTGGCTCAAATATCCCATTCTTACAAACAGATAGAAATGGAGGGGGATGTTAGAAAGTTAAAGCTTTTTATTAGCCTTCCATTGCTTGAGACTAATAAATACATTGGGACTTTTATTGCCACTTTTGATGCACCTGCAGCAATAAGAGGGAGGGGGTTCTCATCCAAAATAAGACATCAGTCTTTTAAAATAAAGTGACACCTCTTAAAAAAATGCTTAATTGCACAAGGACAAAACAAATGATGACATATTTACAAGATAAAATGTGTCTTACAAACTATGTTTAGAGATATTAAATAATGAACTTCAGCCCTAGAAACAGTCTTTATTTCTGCCCTTTAAGCGTTGCACTGACCTGAGAGGTAACTTGATGGCGATGTAGCGGTCTATGGCGATGGCCAGCAGGCTGAAGATGGAGCTCTGAGTGAGGACCAGCACGAAGCAGGCGATGAACAGGCAGCCATAGAAGTTGGAGCAAAACCCCGTGCTGATGACGATGGCGAAAGGAATGGCCAGGACGCCCACCGCTATGTCCGCCACCGCCAGGGACACCACGAAGAAGTTGGTGATGCTCTGCAGGTTGCTGTTGAGGCACACGGCCCAGCACACCAGCACATTGCCCAGCACGGAGAAGACGGCGATCAGCAGCTCCAGGAGGATGTAGAAGGCAGTGGCGGTGTTGTGCTCGTGCATGGTGAGACAGAAGGCGAGGTCACTGACAAGGAGGGAGGAAGCCTCGCCTCAACGACCATAGCTGCAGCCTGGCAGCCGCTGACCTCTGCCCCCGCGCCCCCAGCACCTCCACAAACATGGAACTCCCTGAGCCGCGGTGACAACTCCTCCACACCACTCGGCTCGAAAAACACTTGGCAAAAACCTCCTCTGAGCTCTATTCAGCTCCGCATGAAGCTTTGGAGGCTTTGATCCTCGTTCCACAAACAGGCTCCATTCTTTTCCTCCGAACGCTCCTCTGCTGCCTTCTCCCCCCTCAGGTCCTTCCCCTCAGCGCTTCACGATGCAGGACTTTTTCCCATGAACTTCTCGAGGGGCTGAGACGATGCCAGGAACACGCATCACATGGACATCATGTTGCTGGAGATAAAGAGGTGTAGAAGTGAAAGAGAGGAAAGGCGTTTTCTTTTTTTTTTCTTCAAAAGAGGAAGTGAAATTGCATTTCAGCGTGCTCCTTGCATCAGATAAGTTACAGTGCTGTAGGCAGGAGACCACTGACACTGCGGACCAGCTCTTGTTTCTAATGTCATCACTGAGGATTCATATAGTAAAACATCCTCTTACACCTATATTACACTATTATTAATCAGAGTTAACCAAATGTAAGAGTGTGATATTAGGCCATTTTTAAATCCACTTCTTTGTAATAAAAATGCTTCTTTTCATGGCAGTGACATGTCTCAGAGTTTCCTCTACCACTAGACACACAGCCATGAAGAGCTTTAGTGTCCCATGTTGAACTAAATGCTTTTTCCATAGCTTTTTTTTTTTTTTTTCAACCCAGACGAGACTAAAACTGTGGGGAAAACACTGAATATTTGGGCTTAAAAAAATAGTCAAAATGATGTGAGGCATCCTGCATGGTGGTTCAACCTTGCTGCAGAGGCCCAGGTTGGATTCTGGCTTGAGCCCTTTGTCCGCCTCTTTGCGCCCTGTATCTCTCTTTCCTGTAATGATCTAATACAGCAGAAACGCCCGCGAGCTGAAATACATAAATATTGGTCTTTATATGGACCTTGGAAAGCCCTTTCTGCAGCACATATGAAAGTCCAGTTTGGTGGGGTTTTGGGTTCCTGGTAACATTTAAAATCAGCCCCTGCTGACCTCGGAGCAGCCATGGGAGAGCGGTTTGTGCAGACAACATCAGCACTGAATATACATGCAGCAGCGCTCTGGGGACACCACTGGGCTTATCAGGAATGTAGGCCTATAACACATCAAGTTCTTCCTTACATGTGACTGTTAAATATTGAAAAGCAGATTTTACAAACAGCTAATTGATCGCTGAGATTGTCTTGATCATGTTGGCACTGGGAGAATCTAGTGTAACCTGCATATATGGGGGAAACAAACCATAAAGAATAAAATGAATGGCTATCAGTGTCCGCTGTAGTGAAAATACATAGCCTTTGATTCATGTCAGATATTGTTACCAAGTCCATTCCTCATCAGGGAATTACACAGTTAGATTCCAGGAGATCTTGGTAGTGACGGAGGATAAAATAGTGACAAACAGAAATCTCTTGTTTTTGCGGAGGAGTATTCCCTCAGAGGGAATGCTTCCTGAGGTTATGTGTAGGTTTTAGGAGATAACAGCTGTGCTGGAACACAAAGGTCTTTGCTCTCACAGTTGAGCTTTTCCCTTTGGGTCGGACAAGACCTTTTTTATTATTAATATCAAAGACTTGTTATTTCCAAAGTCTGTTTGATGATTGCCATGTGATTTTTTTGGTTCACTGTATTTGTCTCACAACTAAGATTCTGTACATGTTACTTGACTGGGCCCAGGGTATTTAGGTATTTATTTATCTTTCGGTTGGCCATTGTATTGTTTCGGATAATTTCTCCAGAACAAATTTCTCCTATGGGACAGTAAAGGAAATAACGATGTCTCTTGGATTTTTACAGACCTACAGCAGTGGACCGACTAAGCTTGTAGTGCCTCCTACAATAACAAGCAGTCCACTGATGTAACTGTTAAACACATCCCTGAGGGGAATACTGACAAAAGAGAGAGATAAACTCTTCAATGGAAAATATTCTGTTACGCAGTCGTCCTTGTATCCGGTTGGTAAATCACCCACTGAGTATGAGTAGTCAATAATTAGTAAGTGGAATCAAAATGCAAGTTAGAGATAGAGATCAAAGTGAGTACACCTGACTCACTTTGCCCTGCAACACTTTGTCCTCATGTGTGCGGGACGTGCAGAGGCCGCTGTGGTGCCTCGACAGTGGCAGGAAGCACCAGAGATGAAAAACAACTGGTTCTGCAGTCAGAGGACGAAGCTTCACGCCCGTGTGGCGACAAGTGACAGAGATCCGGCTGAAACACTACCAGTTCCTGTCGATGAGCTGGACCTCACAGTTTCAACACAGGAAGTGATAGTGTCACTAACGGAGAAAACAAAACAACAACAACAACAAAAAAAAAGCTGCACACAGGGCTGCATGACCTGAGTCTCTTCTCCAGAACATTCTTGATGTCTTGGACTTGTCTCACTTTTCCTTCCTGTCCTGTTCCAGTCACCTCTCATGCTGAAGAGTTTACTGCAGAGCCGTAACAAATAGTATTGACTGATTGAATTATTGATTAATTTTGTGGGTAAACTAGTTGAAAATAGCCTACATGATATGTGATAAAACTACTAACAATCATTGCACTTCATTTCTTTGCAGCTGTGGTTATTGCGATGACCTGCTTTATGATTAGGTGATATTGGACTGTTTTATGAGTCAAACTAAATCTGAACTGGAACACTGGGGAGTTTTGTTGCTTTGGCTTATAGCTCTTTTAAAGGGATTAGTGTTGGAAGTTAGCTTTGGCAGTAAACACATGTTCAGTGCATCAGACTTTGTGAATGCAATTGTCAGTGGTGCCTGTAGTTGCCCCTTACAAATAAACAACTAAACTGCACTAGACACATCCATGCACATTTGACACCACAGGAAAGCATTAAAATATCGATTTCCACTGTGGTTTTCAATGCATACTAATCACACATCGAGACAACATCTCAGCTTATCACCTGTATCATCTTCTTAAACTTTTTTTATATATATATGTTGGAAAGATACATACATTTTTTGTCTATTTTAGGATTGAAATTGTTCTGGTCTCTTCTTCTTGACTTGATCTCTGGACCTGGTTTTGGAGTTGGATTCAGATCATCTTCACAACACCCCTGACTGTAAGCAGCTAACACAGGATATGTGACTGAATTCATCATAAAATGCTCAACAGTGGGCCCTGCTGGATCAGATGTTCAGATCAAAACCGAAGATGTGGAATAAGGATGACTTATTAGTGCAAAAGGGGAAAGAAAAGAACTAGATGCATGTTCAATAGCAAAATGCAGTTGATTTGCTTAACAACAGCAGCAGGCAGCATGACTCCCTCTCTTCATTATTACACTGTACTTAAAAGGCACCATCCAAAAGGAAGTGTACTAATCCTAACACACATTTTACAAGGATGATATACAAATATGACAGCCACATTACTGCCTTTAAAATATCACAGAGCTACAACAACAAAACCCACCAGGAAATCCAACAAATAGCACAGAGGGTACAAAACATACAACAGGAGGAAGTCACTATTTAGGGTACATAGACATGTTATGAAGTTTGTATAGTTATAGTATAGTGATTTTTCTTCAGGTCCTGTTTCTCCTACACACACACACACACACAAACTTCCATAATCACCTCTCAAATGGCAGCGCATCTTAGGCTGTGAGTCACATGTAAGACATTGTTGTGGCTGCAATCTATCAATGTGCTCTATGTTTGCCATACTATACGTTAAGTTATACTAAGTTACAGTAAAGCAAGTTACACATAAAATCCAGCGATTGGTGATTTGATGTAATTTGCGCAAACTCTGAATTCGACAAGAAACTTTTGCCATCAAAAAAAAAAAAAAAAAAAAAGATACTTACGTGTTTTGCTTCACCAGACGTGTTTGAGATATATTTGTGATAATGATAATGATATGATCGTCCCTGAGTGACCATATGCAAATAGTTCTTTAAGATCGCGCACCAAATCGTGTCCGACACAAAATCATGAGCAGATGACTATTTCCCACCGAGCCGCCGCTCCCCGCCGGGACAGTGAACTGGTTTCATTCTGGTTCCGCAAGGCGCTTATGGGGTCGACTCAGGCTCCACCAGCTGGGTCCGTGTCAAGGAAAGTCAAAAAAAGTGCAAGCAGTCCCGGTCCAGTTAACGTGTCCGGCTCGGGAGCGCAAACCAAACAGCTTCTTCTCTGGATGACTTCAGACAGATGAGGCTGGAAGTGTCTCCCCCTCCCACCGCCCTCATAAACTGTAAGCTGGCTCAGTTCCCTCCGCACGCTGCGTGAGACCAACAGAGCAGGTAATAGGGGTGTGTGTGTGTGTGTGTGTGTGTGTGTGTGTGTGTGTGTGTGTGTGTGTGTGTGTGTGTGTGTGTGTGTGTGTGTGTGTGTGTGTGTGGTGTGTGTGTGTGTGTGTGTGTGTGTGTGTGTGTGTGTGTGTGTGTGTGCAGCTCAATCAGCTGAAGACAAATTGAACACAAGAGAAATTGCTGTGAAAGCTTTTGTCAGGTCTACATGTATGGCCTGTGTTCAGGTTTTGTCACAGTGAATAAAAACTGTCTAGTCATGAGAGGGGCGGCTCAGGGCCAGAGCCCCTCACAGCTAATCACTGCCGCAACGACACGCGCTATTCATTAACTAATGATGCCATGAGACAGAAAATTGAATTCATTACATGTAATTGTATGAAAATGAAAAATGGTCACCAGTGTAGTACTGAGAGCATGCATTGCCTCTTAGATGATTCTTTTTTTACAACTGCTTTTATTGATTTTAATTTAAAATAAATAAATAAATAAATAAAATAAAAACACAATAAAAACTAACATGCTGGTTTCAATGGTCTTTTATTACTATTGCCAGAAAAATAAAGCCACATAAAAACAGACAGCCTTTTGACAGTTGATTATTGTAATGGTGTGCACTTAATAGCTTAGTCCCTTTACACTCTCACACACACACTCTCTCACAAACACACACCTGATCATTCAGCTTCGTCAAGGGACACCTTCAGCACTTCATGTAGTGGTGATCATGATTTTCTCAAAAACAGAAAATCATCCATACCTTACACAACCTTTAATCAAGACTGTGAAACGTGGCATGGATGGCACTAAGTCATGGAATTGTAGGCAACGTAGAGAGAGAGAAGAAGAAGAAGAAGAAAGGACACGAGGAAGAAGGTTCAGTGGAATTCTCAGAGCTTTTTCAAGTAAACAAAAAGTGTAGCATGAAGGAGTGGACCCAAGGTCAAAACAATATCTTTTTCACATTTGTTTTGCTCGTTGTGGTAAAGTGGTACACACACGCAGGGCATTAGACATAGCAGCTCAGGTCCCAGCTCGTGGTAACAACGTGACAACTCCCTCAACACCGGATCATGTCAAGGTGGAATGTGCTTCTTCGCCTCGCCAGCCGCCTGGTCTCTCCTCGACGGCAGGCTGGGATCAGTGCTCATCAATCACCCCGTATCAGCACACACTGGAACACTTAAAACACCAAGGATCACTGGAGAGTGATCAAAACACATTCCACTTTTACTGCTGACACACACACACACACACACACACACACACACACACACACACGCACACACAGACACACACGGTATTGGGAGCAAGGAATACATGAGCCAGCATTGGAATATTGTCTCAACTGTGGTGGGCTGATCACCTTTACCATCACGGCGTCAGGTACTCCATTAACAGAGCGCCTGTACTTTCAAATGTCAACACACACTCACTCTCTCAGCAGACTTTTTCCTTGAACCCCACCCCCAAACCCCCAACCACCCACCCCCTCACACACATACACACACACACATGCACAAAGACAAACCGAAGTTGCAGAAAGTTCTTGTGCTAACTTTTGCTCAGTGAATGTCTCATGCAGCTACAGACTGTGGTGATGTGGCTTGGCAAACCGCAACAGGGGATGTGCTTCTAAATCTAGGAAAAAAAAACAAAAAAAACGTTGCTCCTGATGTTATAGCAAAATCGGACCCAACTCAAAGCTGATTTGATCCCTGGACACTCTGAATTTTAGTTACCTTCATAAGACATGTTACAGGGAGAAAAGTTTGATCTCTGATATTGCAGTTTCCCTAGAATGGTTGATTAAATATTAGCATTCCTTGAGGGAAAAAAAGACCTTCAGTGAGAGACAGTGAACAAGCCATTTTGAGGAAACTGAAAGACAAATTTAGAAACTATTTCCACACTGTGACAAGTTCCTGCGGAAAAGAGATAACTAAAATTTGAAATGTCATGGTATCACTTAGCGGGAGCCTCAGCTGAACTGTTAAGGCAGGAAATGAGTGTGATATTAAAAAAAAAAAAAAAAAAGCTTATCTCAGTGCAGCTATGTGTAGTAGATTCATGTACATTTCAGAGACATAAAAAAGCAGTGACCTCACTACAATGATTGAAAAACCATGCAAATAAATACAATTAAATTGGTATGTAGAGGCACAGTAAGCACTCGGTGGCCGAGCAGCATTATAAGAACGCTGCTGACTGAATTTACACAAATGAAACACACTGGGTGCCATACAGTATCCCTATAGTAATGCTTAGTTATACTAGGAATTGAGAATTTCAAATACTAATAATCTAACAGCATCTAACACACAAAATAAAATAAGTCAAGAGCACAGTGAATTCTCGAGCCACTTGTACATTTCTTGTAGTGTATACTGTACGATGTGCAAAAAGAAAAGGTTTTTGTTCTGCTGAGCCGATGCAATAGATCAGTGTTTTGTTTTCTTAAACTATGAATGTGTTTCTTTTGGAATCCCACAAGAAGAGTAGGAGTATGTTAACTTTTCCTAATTTGATTCCCAGGCTGATAAAGCTTAAGGGACTCAAATCTAGGACAAGAATCACAGATGACAGAACACATCGTGCCAGTAACAAAGAAAAAAAAAAAAAAGATGTGGTCCACATGCTATCTTAGGAAGAAAAAAAAAAAACTGTATCACTCTAGTCACTCACATTTTGGCTATGATCAACAGAGAGTGTTCCTATGTGCCTAGTGAATGCAAATGTTTCATACCAAATGCAAGTTGTTAAAACAGACCCAGAGGAAAGCAAACACTCACAGTACGGCAGCTGGAAGTCTACAGTTGAGAACACACCAAATTAATATTTAGTACTGTGTAGCTGTCCACTGTTACATATCTGTGCTTGAAAATCATCAAAAACCATAAAGAATGTGTTAGTGTTGCTAAACAAAATGTTCCCATCAGAGTGCGTAGTGGTGCTGTTCAACACAAACACATTCCCGTGCTGGAAAAACAGCCGCTCGTTATCAGACAGGGAAGCGGAGACCGCGCTGACTGGATTAAGCCCTCAGTCAGTTTTGTTGACCAAGCCAGCAATCAACCACCTAAAGGCTTCAAAACACATTTGGCACCTCCTAAAATTCCTCAGCTTCATTAATAGTAAAAAGACACTGCCTCTCGGTAGTCCTGGCCCGTACAAAGAGCCCATCTCCTTTCTCTCCTGCAACATCATTCAGACAGGCACTTGATCCATTAAATGAGAGGCATCTGTATCACAATAAGTCAGGAAGACCTGGTGCAAAAAAGGCTGTGTCTGTCTGAACTCCATTCAAGGGAAATTCATTATTGCCAGGATTAAGGGGGATTACACCACAACTGACATTTAGGTTGTTATTCTGCAAAAGTAGATATTTTTCATCATATCTTCAGAATGAAACAAACAGGGAAAAAAAAGAAACACTGCGAATTTTGCAAAAATAGCAACCTAAGAGCTCATTTTGATGGAATGCTCCTTTAACAGACGGTGCACCCTGGATATCGAGTGTGGAGGAATATTATCTGGGAGGATCCTGGGTGAGGAAATAGCTGGGTAGAAGGCACAGAGACTAGGCTTGTCTTCAGTGTTGCTCCTTCAGACGCACTGAAGACAAAGATGATCTGCAGATGGTGACCGGACCAGGTCACTTCATACTTGGTTCAGAGGCATCAGCTTGAGTCACTCGTCATGGCTTCATAGTGTGGACATACAGGTGTCACCTTAACACGGCAAGCCCTTGAAAACGACTACAGCGACATATTTAGCGCCTCCTGCGCCGCAGTGGAAGGATGGAGTAGCTGTTTGTGTGCTGGCTTGCCTTAGTGTTGCTGAATATGGACAAAAGTGGAGCCAAGGGCCAAACTGCGTGACATGCAACATGATTGGGTATTGCTGGGTTTTTTTTTTTTTTTTTTTTTTTTTGGAGGAGGGGGTGGGGGGTGACTCAGCCAAGTGAGGTATAAACAGCTGAAAGTGGGGCTGAGGTGTTGCTGAGAACTCAGGAAAGCTGGCTTGGCTCTGATTGTGCTGAAGGAGCGGGGCGGCAGTGCGGTCAGGTCTCAAAGTATTTGTAGATGGCGGTGACGTAGGTCATGACACTTTGCCAGTCCGGCCTCTCCGTGTGCACCATCTCGTTGATGTCCTGCAGGACAAAACCAGAACAAATACAGTTACTATGGCTGGAAAAATGGCTGTATGGTAGACTCAAAAAACTACCCAGTTTGAAAGTTCAATGATGATCCAACAGCTTTAAAATACGTACATATAGCCCGCAGAACTATACTCATTTTGTCAGCTTTGTAAACAGGTTACACACTATTTTGTAAAGCACTATACGATGCTCTCAGCTGTCAGTCCTGTTCAGAGTTCATTTTTTCACTTTGAAATGAAGGTCTTCAAATGTACAAGGCATTTTAAAAGTAAGTATACTGTTTTTAATAATAATGAAAAAAAAAACATTATTATTGGTCGGCTCCTCTCACTGCGCCGCAGAACTGAACAATTCAGGAGATCCTTTGTCCCCACAGCAATAAGACTGTTCAACTCCTCCTGAATTCAGTCCCTACACACATCACACATATCACCTCTGCCACAACTGCACTGAACGATAAAGTGGGCAATTAATGTGAATTTTGTATTTTGCACTTATTTTAACTTATTTTATCCTGTGTCTATCTCAATGCCAATGTCTGTCTGAGTGGAAGTGTGGTTGTTGTTTTTATGAGCTACTTGATATTTTAATTTCCCTTAGGGGGTGAATAAAGTTTTATCTATCTATCTATCTATCTATCTATCTATCTATCTATTTTTCTAGAAACAGGAAACATAGAGTGAGTATTTAATAATGGACACATGTAAGAATGTGTATAAAACATACACATGCATCTCAAATGTGACAACTATAATGTTACTTTGGAATCACACAGTCAGAATCCCTGAGAAATTGTTTGCTTTGAAAGACATTCATTTATTATTAATTCACCACAGTAGCATTAAATTGATTAAAAAAAAAAAAAAAAAAAAAAGACAACCAAGGCACTGATAATGTTATAATGTTATAATTTCCTAAACTCATATTTGGTTTTGAAAATGACATTTTTCTGCACAAAGTCATCAGTGAATTTAATAATCAATTTCTTTTAAAAATGTAAAAAATTCTCAGAGACTCCAAAGTTTTGAACGGTGGCACATTTTAGGGCAGAACCACACAAACACATGCTGTGGAAACCCAGAACTTGCTTCATTTCTGTGATTAATGGCTAGAATTAACAAACAAGGTCAGCGGCGAGAGTTTGCTTTTTTCTTACAGATATAAATCAGACAAAGCGAAAGCTTGCTTTTTAAGTTGGTGAGCCGGCCACTTTTCTTGCAAGCACATATGAATCTGAAAACGTGTTCTCACATTTAGCAAAAAATAATCTATTTTTGCACACCCAGATATGCACTGATGCAAAAAAATGAATATAAAATATAATCACTTATGTAGATATTTTAACTTTAGTGATTCCAATGATGCATTGCACTTGGAGTGCATCAGGAGTGGAGACCCACTTCACAGGTGCTCAGAGGTTGGAAGGACACAACATTGAAAACAAAAATATAACAAATTTCTAATGTCAACAATAAATAAATATGGGGGCAGGCACAAATGTGAGTGAAACATAAAATGACTTTATTTGGTGCCTCAACATTTCAGCTTACGCCTTCCTCGAGGTGTACAGAATGTCCAAATTAGGACATTTTAAATGTGACACACAGCGGTGCCTGGACCTGGATTTATATACTTTTGAGGCACCAGGAAAATATATATACACGTTTCCATTTTTGTTTATATTTAAACTTCTTTGATCATATTCATATTATGCTTACCAAAGTGGATTTGATGCCCACGCTCTCTGCAGCTTGGAAAGCTAAGGTAAAGTTTCTCCTCTGCAGAAAAAAACACAAAACACAGAGAAACTCAAAGTCACACAGCGGCACAGACTCTCGGACAAAAACTAATGCCAGCTCCGTTGTGGTTTACAGGTCAGGGCTACTGAGCTCGACTTGCCTTCTCTTGGCTGGTGAGCTCCTGGTAGGGAATATGAGCGGGGAGGTAGGTGTGGAGCACAGCGCAGAACGCAAGGCCATCGTTCCAGCTGCTGCTGAAGTTCGTGATATCAATATTCTGAAAAAGAGAACAACGGTCTGTTCAAACTTATCTCAGCTGACAGAACAGATCCAGCCCAGGGCCAAAATGAAACACTCACTACTGGGCCTGTTCTGAACTCAGGGAGGCAATATTTTTTTCTGGGTCATGACTGTCAGCCACTGTGCATTTTCTGCTTTCGGAGCTGCCTCCAGCAACATTATGACCACAATAAATTAAAATGCTGTTCAGCTATTTAGAAGTATTCAGCCACAAAGACCACCAGTTTCTACTGATAATAGTTCTGGGAATTCATAAATTCTAAGCATTAATTGTCCACATCAGACTTTTAATCTTTTCCACTATCAAATATTCTTCAACATGATTCAGCAAATATTATTTTATCACTGATATCAATGCCACTCAAAAGGGAGCTCCAGCATACACTTAGAAATTCAAAAGGTAAAAAAGCTCTTCAGTGTCCAATAATAACAGATCAAGGCACCACATGCTTGGGAAAATAACAATCTCTCAACTATTTTCTAAATCATCTGCTGCAGTTCAGGGAAATCCTCATGTTTTTGTCAGGTAATTCACAGGATGGGTTAAATGTTGCACACTTCCTGGAGAGGACCGAAGGAGTCATGGTAACCATTCCCACTCTGCATCAATTAAAAGAGAAAAACAGTGCTTCAATATGGCGTGAAGCTCTAGACACACCGATTAGTGATTGTCCGTTCAAACAAGTGGTTTCTGGGTCAACATTAAAATGTTTGTTTCTCCTCTGCACGTTTGAAAAGCTGTTTCCTGATTTGAGTCAATGGCTTGTGGGCTGCCCTGTGATGAGGGAGAGGAGAAAAGCGAGAACGTGTCGGGTGCTAACTTGGAACCCAACCTCTGCTGATACTCGACTGATCAATGAACAGGAAAAAGACAAGCTTCCTGCAAAATAAGGAGCTCACGGTGCAGAGCTGGTAGGCATTCAGAGTTTTGTGGTTTAGCAGCGGAGACACTTTGGTGTTTGCAGTGAGGCAGTAACCCACAGTACCTGGTAGCCCTCAGTCTTCTTCTGGCACCACTTCAGCAGGGCGTTTCTCTTAGAGCCTCCGTACTCTCTGGCCAGCGCTGACAGAGGATCCTTCCTCTCTTCTCTTTAACACACACATACAAGAGCAAAGAGGTAGTAAACAGTCTACCAAAGTCTTAACACATTTAGTTTTGAGATCATTTTAAAAGTACAGAGTGCAGGGGTGACAGGGAAAAAGGTGAAACACAATGTAACAAAATTAATGAACCAGATTTTATAAGCACATTTATCCACTGGTTGCCTCAAATGTCTAAACTTTGAGTTTTACTGATAGTGTACAGAACATGTGTGTTCATATTATTTGTTTTTTTTCCCCCATACTTCCCACACACTGGTAGACAATAACATGCAGCCATTTGGGAAAAAGTTACACTACAGAGCAGAGACAGCTGATAAGTTCAATGTTTTAGTGGAACTTTCATGAGGTGGACCAGTTTTCTGACCAATTTGAATGAAAAAGAAGTGCCATGTCACATTAGCTGTCTGACAGTTGACCACAACAATCAGATTTTAAAATGGAGAAAAGTCGAGAAGAAAAGCTGCTGATCAATGTATTTCCAAGTGTACGAGCTGTATTGTGGCTGCTCGCCGTAGTTCTGCTTTTTCTCCGACAAAACTGGAACGGAGTGAACGCTCGCTCAAAGCCGTACCGTAGGCGGCTGCGTGCTGTGGGAGTGACGGAGGCGGTGGGAGAGGAGGAGGACAGGGACAGCTGGGACGAGGCGCCGCCCATGGCCATCAGGGAGGAGGAGGAGGCCCCGTCTGGAGCTGACATGTCCCTCTTTATCTCCTCGCTGCTCCGGCGGGACACTGGTCAGCACAGAGCAGACAGAGTGCAGTACAGTGTGAGCAGACATGCAGCTACAATAACACAGATTCAGCGTTTTAATGTACAAGCCCCAAAGCCAAACAACAAAAACAAAACACATATATATGCTAGGTATGTAAATGTAAGGTGTGTAAACTCCAGCTGAGTCAACACTACCAAGCCTGTTTCAGAGGGCAAAATTTTATTTTAGCTAAAGGTTATTTTAAGACCTTTTTACTTCCAATTGAACTGGAGCCAGCCTGTTTCTGATAGAACACAGTTCAGGACAGTCTGAAGTCCAACTGTGTTCATTAAAGCAGATAAAGATGGAAAAATAGCATTTTTCCATTTTGCATACTGTGCTAACACTGTTCTATATTAATGTACAGGTGGACGTATAGCACAAAGAAGTCAGTCATTTAATAAAAAAGAAAAAACAGACACCTTGTTATTGTGTTTGAGGTATTTTGGTCAATTGTAAGAAACCAAATTTATGTAACTTAGTTGAAAATTATATTCAGTACCAGGCACCCTGCTAAATCTTTTCCCATGTTGTTCTGGACTTGATAATCTATAGAGTTACTTCTCACAACTAAACTTGTATTTCTTTAACCTGAGATTGACTTTGTGGAATCCATGTTGGAGACCCTCTGGAGGACAGATGGAGGGCGGCTAGCCGAGGTTCCCCTGAGAAGATGCTCAGCTGTGGACACAACAACATAGTCACATTACATGCAGTCGTTACATCAAATATATACAGTAGTATGATCGTGCCTAAAGCGCCACTTCCTCTGACATTCGATGTAACAAGGTCAGGAAAGGGGGACATTCCAAGCCTGAAGAGTTCAAGGAATACCGAGCACTGAAGCCGACTGTGTGAGCAAGAAAACAATAAATCAGAGAAAAATAAACGAAGCTTTGGAAGCTATGGCCAAGCAAGCACGTTCACAAAAAGCACTTGAACTCCTCACTGGTTGGAGTGAACTGAGGGAACCTCTACGTGGTGGCCCTTTACATGCCTGGGGCCCCCCTCTAGCGCTCCGATTAACCAACACAACTAATAAAAGTCAACACAAACTCCAAACTTCAGGCCTCTGGGGAAACACAAACCCCAAACTAATTTCTAGCCATTTTTCCCAAGGAGAGAGAGGTCAGTGCACTTTCCTTGAAATCTTTCTCTATTCAAACAGAGATAAGGCAAGACTCCTGTGGATCTGATGATCCTACGTGAGGTTCCAGATATACGTGGAAAGCAGGAAATGCTCTTCCATGGGAATTTGTGTTTAAACAAAGAGGGTTCTTTTACTGTATGTAGGGGAATTTAAGATTATACACAAAAAGAGAACCGGACTGAAGCAACTGTTCATTTGCAACAAGGTAAAAGGCCATTATGGCTAAACTGTATTTCATAGAGGCCTAAGGATTAGTAGCAATTAGTCACACAACAAAGATTTTTTTTAGTGTTTCAACAAGGAGCTGCCTTGGTCCTTTCCTACTTTTTTGTAAAATGTGGTTTCAAATACTGGCACCCTCCTTGAACACCATCCTATTATTACTCTGAGGGAAGACACACACTGAAATGATGACCCATGGTGTATTACTCTGCCTTTTACACATTAACACCTTGATTTTTGAAGATATGCAGATGTCACTGGACATTTGAAGGTGACACATATTTGGACAGTCACCGTGAAGCAACCTCACCTGGCATGGCGATGTCTGTGTAGCTGGGCCTCTTGTCACTCAGAGAGGAGAGAGGCTTGGCTGCTGACATTGAGCCAGTTATGGAGTGTCTCTGAAACAGGCAAGAACAAATATAATGCATTACACATCCTGCAAAGTGTACATTTGAAGGGAATGTAGTGTAAAACTGACACATTATCTGAGTGGCAATACTGAGCTGACATTAAGAGTACTTCTAATTTATTGTGACTACTGTATTTTCACATTATCGCTCCATGTGTTTAATGCGTTGTGCTCCACAACCATTAAGTCGGGTAACAGCCCTTGCTAGAGCTTTGTCAAATTTGCCATTTTCATGTTTATTTTACTTGATAGGTCAAAACACTGAGCTGTGTATTACTGCAATGAGGTAATTCACAAATGAGAGTCTTGTTTACCATAGCACAAGCTTGCCAACTCAGACGTTTCTCACTAGTTTACCCAATCAACATGGTTTGAAAATCAATGTGGAGACACTTTGGTTTGAGAACTGTTTTGAGACAGATGGTGTAAATGGTGATATGTTTTATGGCATATATGGATATTACGGATGGACGGTGTTTTATTTCAAATTTAAGAAAATGCATTTACAACATTGTGAGCCAGCTAAGTGTTTGCAAAAATGTGAGTTGGCAAGATCGGGCTGATAAATTGAGAATAGCTCCTGACCGCAGGACAGGAAATGGTTCATATGAGCAATGTTATGACAGTATGTTTGTCTTGTTTGTGGAAACTATGGCACTTGAGATGCAAAACAATTTTGTATCTATCTATCGCTTAGGCAACTAATGAGTAAATAGGGACAGTCTTGCTGAAGGACTAACTTTTTGGTTACAGAGGTTAAATGGTACTGCTGCATGGAACAGGCAAGCAACATTGGGAAGGAGAAAAATTCAGATTAATTTTCTTACTCTTATTAATATTCAAGCACTACACAGATAGGATGAGCAAGCTTGTGCCAAGCTGTTGCAACCTGTGGGCAGCAAACAGGTGTTACTGTGGTTTGTCACTTTGCCACATCCTCTGCCGCTCTATCACCCAGACAAGTTGTTCTTCAGAACATTAACTCCACTGCCTCTTTTTCTGTTGGTTTGTATTAGCATGTTGCCCATATGTGTATTGTCTTACAAACCCTGACAAAGTGCTTGTACAGATGTGCTCAGTTCAGCAGGCATTGCTGATATTTCCTTTTTGTCATTTGTTACTACTGGTTACAAGACACTCCAGGCGGCCACCCTGCCTCTCTCTCTCTCTCTGTACCTGTATGGGTGACACGGCAGCAGCTGGGGGGGTCTTCAGAGGGCTGGGACTGAGGGGGGTGCGTGGCAGCGGGGCAGCGGGGGCTGTTGGAGCCACAGTGGCACCATTGGACGGTGGACCTGAAGTGAGACAAAGAGGCCAGTCATGTACAACTCAGCTTAAGGACTGCTGCAAAGAAAATTGTTCTGGTTATACAATAAATTGTCAGTGAAAGGCTCCTGTGTTCAAATTCTGGTCAAGTTGTTATTTCTGAAAAATAAAATTATCTTGGTGCCAACAACAGATGACTTATTTTCTTTTGTAATCTATGCTATATCTAAGGCTAAAAACAGTATTAAACAGGTTTCGACTACATTTAATGTTCTCTGGAATGATCATGCATTAAAACATTATTAAGGATCGAGTCATAGAATATTATGATAAATAATGCTGACACATTCTGTGCATATGAGTCAAACCTAGAGACCCAAACTTACTTAAATACAGCAAATGCTAGTTAGCAGCAACAGTACATAGATTTAAAATTGAGAGAAGTAAAGCATCTTACACTGGCAGGGTGGGGTACCTTGTGAGGCACTGTCGAAGCTTTTGATGAGCGTTTTGACCGTGGGTGAGGGCTCTGAGGAAGTGGAAGAACGTCGGCTGAGACCCATCCCCTGCCTCAGAGCTGCCAGGTCCCTCTCCACGGCATTCATATAATTATACACCCTGCCTCTCTCCTCCTCCTGCCTGGGGAACAACAGAGAACATATGAAAAATTCCTTCCTGTCCTCCAGAAAGTAAGTTTGCACTGAACTTTGCTGTCACTTTTTCTGAAATGACTGATCACCCTTCATATTTATACTAATGTGCCAGTAACTCAACTAATGCAACAAAATTTTTGGTTCAGAGACGCAGAGTCATTCCTGGATCGATTCCAGTCAGTGTTGCAATTGGAGAATAACTGTAACTTACACACTTATATCATTTTATATGATGTACGATGATGCTCCCCTCATTTTGTTTGGAAATAAACACAAGATAGTTGATGTCAGTGTGACCGCTGGATCTCATCCAAACTTGTGTGTATCTGTGTGAGTCTTACTTGCGGCTCTTGACCTCGTCCAGCTCCTTGCTCAGTTTCTCATTCTTCTCCTGGGCTTCCTGCAGCCGGCGCCGCAGGTCCCCAATCTCCTCCTGTGCTTCCGACTTGATGTCATTAGCGATGACAACAGCCGTTTGCAGATCAGCCTGGAACTGACGCCACTCGAGTGACTCCTCCTGCGCGCGCACACACACACACACACACACACACACACACACCATAAAACACCAGCTGACAGATTAACATGATTTAGGCTACACCATTTATCAAATTATTGAGACGAAAAAAATATGCTGTGTTCCAGTAATTCCTGCAGAAGCAGACCAGACCTGGGTGAAACAGCATTTGCAAAATAATTCTTAGCACTAGTTTTAGCCTGCATTGAGCACCAGCTGGTGGTTGGTTGGTGGCTGATGGTTAATTTATCACATGAATAAAGGTTACTAAAGTGATGTCTGGATGTTTTGTATAATTGTCTAAGTATTCCAATTCACTGTATTCCTCTTTGACAAGTCCCTCCCATGTGTTACTACACGTGAATTAAAACAAAGAACTTTTTGAAAATACAGCTTGACCCTGGTTTGCCCCAGAAAGTGGTGAACCAGCCCTCAGCCAGCCCAGCGGCCCACTGTAGCCCCCTCACCCTGAGTCTTCGGTGAAGAATCTTGATCTCTCGCTCCATGTCGTGTTTCTGGTCCTGCAGCTTCTTCACAGAGTCTGAGAGAGGAAGTAGACACATTGTGGGATCCATGTGAACGAGCCACAGCATAGATTCACATACAGAGCAGGAGAGCAGGATGCCCTTGTTATTTAAAACAATTCAAGAGCCTCTTGGCCTCATTTATGAAAATGTTATGTGAATGGCTCCGTCCGTGCTTCTGTCATTTGAAATAGACACTCCCAATATGTGACAGAAAATCAAAGGATGTTAATGTAACCTGTAGATTTTAGTATTAAGATCATTTATTAATTTTTTCATACAAACTTTTGGTTGGATGTGGTCACATGCAGTTCAAGCCAGTGTTACTTTCGTCAACGATTATGATGATGAAATATTTACGTCAACGACCCTTTTTTTCATGACGAAGACAGGACGATGACAAGCTAAAAATAGCTCTTTGATGACGGAAACATAACGAGACGTGTGTGTATTTTCGTCATGATGAGATGAGACGGGACGAAAATGTTAGTAGGTGGTGTAGTGGACTTTCAAAATGCATTATTTCCTCCAGTTGTGCGTGCAATCTGTCTGCCAAAAGCTCAAAATATGAGCAATGCATCTTGTGGCTTGTTTGGTTGAGAATGTGTGCATCTGGCTCAGCCACGGTGCGGCTCGGTGGCCTCATTTACATTGTGGCGTACGCCGGAGACCCGCAGCTAACACAGCTGACACAGGCTACAAGCACACACCGCAGCAGCGACCGCGACTGGTGTCGGCGAACACAGCTGATATACAAGCCCGCACTGACGGCGGTCGTGTTTGCCGCGTGTATCCGTCCATATATATATACATATATATACGTATATATACATATACATATATATATATATATATATATGTGTGTGTGTGTGTGCGTGTGTGTGTGTGTGTGTGTGTATACACACATATATGACTAAAACTCGACTTTTAATTTCCGTCGACTAAGACTACACTAAAACTATTAAGGACCGCAATGACTAAAATATGACTAAGACTAATAAGCATTTTCGTCAAGAAGACTAAGACTAAGACTAAGACTAAAATTAAAATGGCTGTCAAAATTAACACTGGTTCAAGCATTACAACTTTTTATTTGTTAGGCCCCCTGACTCAACCACTGACTTATGAAACAGTAGGCGCTCCTTCAAATAAACACGACTGAAAACCCTAACCTTAACCCTTACAGGGCGATTGTAATTGTATGTCATTGTATTCAGCACAAAAATTGTCTTACTACCATAAGTGTGCAAGTTCTGTGCTATTTAAGCAGAAGACGTCTTACACAGAAACTTGATAAGTACAGATTAAAACTTGTAAGATATGCGATATGATAAGCTGTCACGCACGGGGCAGGAAATGAGCTATTTCACCATCACCCTCAGTAGCTGTTGGATCATTTTATACTGCTTTAGTGACCAAATATAATCTTTACAACAGAACAGGATCTCTAAATGATCACTGGTTGCCCGCCAAAGTGTCTGGGAGAATGGGTTAATCTACCACTGAGTCCAGCCAACTTACTCTCCAGGTCTGTGATGATGAGGTTGTCATGGAGTTTGACGGCTCGGTGCTGCTCCACCTCATCCTCCAGTTCAAAGATGGTTTCCTTCATATCAGCGATCTCTGTCTCTTTTTCCTGCAGTTCCACACGCCGCTTCTCCAGTCCTCGCTCCTGCTCTGCCATCTGCTGCTGCACCTGCTCTTGGAAGTCTCTGTACTCCCTATCCAGCTGCAAACATAGGAAGAGGGTTATCCTTTCATCAGTGTGTTTGTTGCTGCTGTGTACATTCAAAATTCAAAAAATGCATTCCAGGAATTGTATGAGGTCATCAGCAGTGACATGACAGGTGCTGTTATTATTGTTGCTGGGGATTTTAATCAAACGGACCTCAGAGCTGTTGTGGATGTGAGGAAAGTCCTGCTGAAAGTGAATATGAGTAAAGCTGCTGGGCCTGACAACATCCCTGGCCGTGTACTAAAAACATGTGCCAACCAGCTAGTAGATGTCATTACTGACATTTTCAACATATCGCTGTCACAGGAGACTGTTCCCACCTGCTTCAAGACAGCCACCATCATCCCTGTGCCTAAAAAGTCTACAGTGTCTGATCTAAATGACTACCGCCCTGTGGCACTCACCCCCATCCTGATGAAGTGCTTTGAGAAACTGGTTCTCCAGCACATAAAGAACAACATCCCTGCCAGTCTGGACCCTCAGCAGTTTGCATTCAGAACCAACAGATCCACAGAGGATGCCATCTCCACTGCTCTCCACTCAGTCTTCACTCACTTTGAGAAAAGCAGCACCTACATCAGAATGCTGTTTGTTGATTTCAACTCAGCTTTCAACACAATCTCCCCCATGAAGCTGATTGGAAAAGTGAACACTCTGGGCATCAGTACCACTCTCTGCAACTGGATACTGGACTTCCTCACAAACAGACCCCAGTCAGTTCGGATTGGCAGTCTCTCCTCCTCCACTCTAGTGCTCAACATCGGAGCCCCCCCAGGGCTGTGGACTCAGCCCCTTCCTGTTCACGCTGTACACCCACGACTGCAACCCCCGACATGGAGAGAACTCTTTTGTGAAGTTCGTGGATGACACCACCATCATCGGCCGGATTTCCAACAATGATGAGTTTTCATATCGGGAGGAAATCAACCATCTTGCAGAATGGTGCACAGAAAACAACCTACTGCTCAACGTCAGCAAAACCAAAGAGCTGATAGTTGATTTTCGAAAAAAGGAGGCAAAGACACACAACCCTGTCTACATCAATGGAGCTGAGGTGGAGCAAGTGAGCAATCTCAAGTTCCTGGGAATCAACATAACAGAGAACCTGTCATGGACTTCACATATCTCTGCCCTGGTTAAAAAAGCCCAGAAACGGCTGTATTTCTTAAGGAAACTTAAGAAAGCAAAATTCCCACGCCAAGTTCTTGTCAGCTTCTACAAAGGAGCAATTGAAAGCATCCTGACTGGAAACATCACAAACTGGCATGGGATGTGCTCGGCCCAGGACAGGAAGACTCTGCAACGAGTGACTAAAACTGCCCAAAACATCATTGGCACCCATCTACCAAGCATCAGTGATATTGGGGAGGTGAGGTGCCTGCGCAGAGCCAAAAGGATCCTAAAAGGCAACACCCACCCCAGCCACAGCCTGTTCACCCTGCTGCCGTCAGGCAAAAGATACAGAAGTATTCGCTGCCGTACAACCAGACTACAGAGCAGCTTCTTCCCTCAGGCTGTGAGACTACTTAATGCACCATCTGCACTCCTCCATGTTTAATAATTTTATTTTTTATACAATCAATTAATCAATCAAGAAGGAACCACATTTTAATTTCATTATACAACCTGTTGTATAATGACCAATAAACTTCCTTGTATCCTTTATCAAATTTTCAACAAACCTTACATGTAGTACTTGACTGCCTGGGGTGCAATGTGCATTCCCAATCATCATCAGTGCTGAGAATTTCATATCATAATTTATACCAAAGCATTGTGTGTGAATGATTGTGTCTAAAGTAGGAACTACAGATTTATAATATACAGAGTGATTTGTGTTTAAGGTTGGCCTCTGTGTTGAAGCTAGCAGCACTAAACAGTTACATGTGGGGAAATAACGGATATGACTTGTGGTGTTGTGATCCACTCTTTGCTAAGAGATTAAACTAAACATCTACCACTTTGTTGCACTTAACACCATTAAAAATGCTGCACTGCCATGAAAGCACAACAGTGAGTCCTTCCCATCAACAATTACAACAAAAGGAAGTCAAACTTGTGAAGGGAGGTGCTTGGTGGACAGAGGGCCTTGAAGACTAGCAGAAAACTTCTGTTACACTGCTCTCTGGGGGTCAAAACGTTCAAGCCTGTTGCACTTCTGGGCACATTCAATCAGTGATGTCATAGCTGGTGTGTTGTCTTTTGGGGCAGTCAGACCACAAATGGAAAGGCAGAGATTTACCTCCATGCTTTTTTTTTTTTTTTTTGGAAGAGACAGGACCAGAGGGTTATGTACTCTTGGCTAGGGATCAGCATTTCCACCGAGCAGTGCACTGTCTCAGCATGCAGTTGACGTTCTATCAGAAGACATCTCTAGCTTTGCTTCTCAAGAAAAGGGGGTTGTGGGTGCTATCTGGCAACAATCAAGGCTTCTGTTTTGAATTTGGTGTGGAGAGGAGGTCAGTCCCACATAATCTGTCATTGACTGAGCAATTCTGAGTCACACAAATTAGCATGTTAAAGGTCAGCGGGATTGAACTCAGTGCAGAAGCGAGAGGTGAAATTATTTTGTCACCAGAAGTGATCTTTTTCTTTTTTCTGTATGTGATTTAATGTTGACTCTCTCTCTAAAGGTGGCACTGGACTGAACTAACCTTGCTGAAAGTCTCCTGCAGTCTAGCGATATCGTTGTGGGCATGTGCCAGCTCCTCCTGCAACTTCGCAGCCTTGGCCTCAGACTCCTCTTTGTCGAGCCGCACTCCTTCCAGCAGCTGGCAGATGTCATTTTTGTCCCCAGCATTGTGAATGGAGTACAGCTCAGCTACTTTCTGCCTCTCCTGGTCCAGCTGGGCTCTGCAGCGGCTCAGCTCCGCCTGGTCATTGCTCACAGCCGCCTTGTACTCTTCGAGGGCTGCTTCCATGGCGGCCCGGTCCTGTCTTTCTGATTCCATGATGCGCTCCATGTGGTGGTTCCTCTCTTTCAGAGCTCCGATCATTTCTTGGGCCTCGGCATTGTCCTGCTCAGCCATCTTCAGTGTGTTTGAGAGGTGCTGTTGTACCCCAAGAAGCTGCTCTCTCTCAAAGCGAGCGTTATCTGCCAGGTCCACATAGCGCTGTTCCAGCTCCAGGTAGCGGCCGCTCTTGATGTCCTCCTCCAGCACATAGGACACATGGTGTTCGTCTAACAAAGAGCGTAGGTACTCGATCTGTCGGCCATAGAGCTCCAACTTGTCGCTCTGCTGGCACAGGGAGTCCATGAGGATTACCTTCTCCTCGCCTAGCCGCTCGTTCTCCCCGTTCAGCTCCTGGGTGATCTGCTGCAGGTCTGCTAGCTCCTGCAGTGTGGCCTGGAGCTCCTCAGCTGTGCTGTGCTGGTTCTCTTCCATCTGGTGAATGCGCTCTGTCAGACAGGCCACGGACACTTCACTGGCATTGCCACTGCTGCCCCTCCGCGAGCGCTCTCTGCTGGGCGCACTTTCCGACTCAGAGGAAGAGGAGGCTCCAGAGGGGGCATCCAGAGCATCATCACTGGAGGTGACGGCCTGGTAGACCTCACTGGATTCACTGTCCAGGTTGTCTGCTGAGCCTCCATGCTGGTGGCCCGTCAGTAGATCCTCCAATGAGCCTGGAGCAGAACCCTCTACTGAGGAGGTCAGCGTACCTGTGCCTGCACCATCACTTTGGCCACTGCCGGCTGCTAGGTCTGGGCTCAGTGAAGGGTAGTTGAAGAGCTTGTCAGAGCCATCTAACCTCTGCTCCAGGGAGAAGCCCAGAGCATTGAGCCGGTCCTTGAGCATCCGGTTCTCACTCTTCAGCAGGTTGAGTTCCTCTCTGATCGCCTGGTTCTGCTCCTGCAGGAGGAGCAGGGTGGACTCCACATCAGCTGCTGTGATGGCCGAAACCTGGGGCTTCTCTTCCTCCCCAGCTCCTTCCTGTGGTGGTGCCTCTTTCCCTCCCAGGCCAAGCTGGGCCCTCATGTCCCTCAGCTCACTACGGAGGTGCAGAATCTCCACATCTTTGCTCTTAGCCAAACCCAGCAGGTCTTTGACTTTGGCCTCAAGAGCCACTTTGTCACTGATCTGGCCATCTGATTTCGACTTACTCATGCGGCCCTCAGACTCTGCTAAGACCTGGCTGCGTGAGCGCTTCCCTGAGGCCACATCTCCCTGTGCAGTCCCTGACACCAACTGCTTCTTGCTGGCTGAGATCCTGGATGTCCGCAGACGGTCTCGTGATGAGTTTGGCTCCTTGGAAGCTGAGGATGTTGTCCGCTTTGCTGAGCTACCTGATAGGGGCAAAAATGCAAATAAAACATTTTTTTTTTTTTTTTTACAAAACAGCACACAGGATAAAATTAATTGTTTTGACATGAGTTAATAGGAATACCTGATGTTGTCTTTGGCTTGCTGTCTGTGGTGCTTGCACTGGTCCCAGTGGAGGCGGTCCTCTTCGTCTTTGTAACACCACTACTAGCTGTAGTAACACTTCCAGCCATTGCTGCTAACAGATCATCGTTGCTTTTCACCTGGAAAAACAAAACTTCAGTTGATTCAATTATAAAAGAGAGAGAGAAAAATACAAGAGAATTCAAGCAGAGTAACAGAGCTACAAAACTGTGGAATATCACGTTATTAGGTTTACCTTAGAGAGAGCTGCTGTGGTGGTGGTCTTGGCTGCAGCCTTTCCAGTACCTACTGCAGCCGTAGCCTCCGTCTTCCCTCTCTCTCCACCCACCTTACTCACCACTGGCCGGACTGTCTTCTTCATACTGGGCTCTCTGCTGTCGATACATTTACAGTTCAATCTGTGCACAAGGAGGGAGGAGAAAGGTAACATATGTCAGTACACAGAGTGATAGCTCCAGTTTTCCATGGAACAGGAATTCTTTCCACAGCTACCATTTCCATAACACAAGAAAAAACGGAGACTGGGTCCAAATGCTGTACACATCTAGAAAAACAGAAGCATGTCTTCCTCCGCCTGTCTCATTTACTAGCTACAGCAAAGTTGACTGTAGATTTCTGTTAATGTGGGAGGTGGGGGGTGGGGGGTGGGGGGGGGGTACTGGAATTTTGGCTCTGAGAAGCAGGTTTATGCTTGTGCCCATACAAGGATCAGTTCCTGTAGGTTTTGCATTTAAGTAATGGCTTATATTTAGATATTTAAATAATTATATATGGATAATTTTGCTGTTATTGCAATTTTAATTATTCTTTGAATAGATTTTGATTGTATTTCTATTTTTCTACCTGTCAGACCAATTTTCCAGCTGTGGGAGACCACCACAGCTCAAGGAATGTAGAAGAAACTCCAAGGTAAAGGTTGCAACATGCCAACCTGTACCTCCACTAGATGGCTGTCATGGGTTTGTTATAGTCCAGTCCTGCCACACAGTTCAGGGGTTTCACTCTGTTGTAACAACAGTGACACTGATGAAGATTTAGTTTAAGCCACGTGGGTGGTCACTGACCATCTCTGCACATGTGCAGGGTTCAGTCACTGGTCTTGAAAAAGACCAGCAGGCTCAAGAGTCAATCAACTGCTTGTTGCTCTCCCACTTCCTCCTTTATAAAATGGACTCCTTCACTGGCACAAATTTACTTATAAGCACAGGAATGTCGAACTCCAGACTGGGCCCTGAACTCACATGATTAACTTCTCCCTATCATCTACCCAGGGCACAGACAACGCTGAGCATGAAAGCCTTTCTCTAATTCTGTGGGGAATTATTGGCAGAACAATTTGAAAACTTATTTCGTGATACCAAGATATTCACTCTAAATACAGTAGATGATCAGACTGCTGTCATATTTTGTCAAATATCTTTGACTTCTACCAAAGGCAAAAAAAAGAAAAATTAAAAATTCAGTGGCATACATTTGTACAAGATGTACTTGACAACCCAGGAGAGAACACGTAGAGACTAATAAGAATTTAATAGGGGGGCGGGGGGGATTCTGAACATACTTTAGGTGGGCTACATTTCAAAAATCTGCATTTGATAGATAACAGATGATTTTCTTATTCAAGAAACAAAATCAAACATTCCCCTTGTTCAAACAATTCCAACTGAGACATAACTTTGTCTGCCATTTCTTGAATGACACCACTCACAGATTTGTTAATAATGTTTGGCTGTAATCAAGTAACAAAACTATGCATTCCTACTCTTATCATCCATTTGGCGGCAGTCAGGCCAAAGAACCATCTGATTAATACATGAAAACAGCAGAAATCATTGTTCAATATGGCTCACATGTTTTACGCAGGTCTGAAAAGAATCTGACCTGATGCCATGATAGCCGGAAAAGTGATCTGGGACACAACTGGAGACAAAGAATAAGTGTTTTAGCACAGACTTGGATGTCTTGGAATTTTTTTTTTTCTTTGCACTGAGGCTCTTCGGAAAAAGTGAGCTGAAGTGATTTATTGCGCAGAGGAATCCTAGCTACAATCAATCTCTAAACCAGTGCTCTGTTGTTTTCCTCGGGACAAGTCTGTTGTTTGGGACTGGGAAAAAACACAATCAGATATCAGTGGTAAAATAGAGTTGCAAGAGAAGACTGCTTAACTAATATAGCAAGAGCAAAATGTTGAGACGATTTACTGACTGATACCTTTCTTTGAAGTGGAAGCTTGCGTACACGCTCCACAATGTGACAACATTTAAAATGTGATACTAACCAAGCAGATGGAAAGCTGAGCAAAAAAAGAGGCCCTTATCTTAACATGTTCACTGCTTGCCCTCTCTCCTGATACTCCCAGTGAATCCAACGTAACCTGCTACTTAACCACAACTGCAGTCTATTTAAAATCAAATACTTTTCTAATAGGCTTCAGCTGTGTTTGCAGGGTGCAGGTGTTACTGTAAATCTGTCGTGCCGCATTAGATCTTTCACTGCAAGCACACAGCCTCTTCAAAGCGATTCGTCTTCCTCTGCCAAGACGACATTTATTTAACTTATGATTTCAGTCAGGATAACCTTGGTTTCTGATGACACAGATGCTTGCGAAAAGTGTTTTTAGCTAAGCCTAAACTATGTAAGCAAACCACAAAAACATCAAGCCCCCGCCTTTAAAGCCCCCAAATGGAATTTATTTGGAAACAGGAAACTTAGGTGAATTTTGATTTTGTAAATAGTTTGTGTCCATTTTTCAAGTTACAGAACTCATCGTTACTCAAAACATGTACTAAACGTTTTAAATAATTTCAGAAATTAGCAATGGAGAAAGAAAACTTTTACAGCCACAAATTACCCAGAGTACTCATGTTTAGATATCACATGCTTTCAGTCTCTTCATCAAAGGTTCAGCCATTCCGTCAACACATAAAGAATGCAAACAACAACATTTAGACAGGGGCACCATGCTACAATTACAGACTCGGGGATGACCTTCAGCAAGACAGAGCACACTCCATCGGAAAGAAATTGCAAACCACATCACTCTGTCAGACTGGCTTTGTTCTTTCTGAACTCGGAGAATTAAATTATTCCATAGCCTTATAACTCAATGCCTTCTTTCTCCTCTACGTTGCCATTCTGGGTCAGAGAAGGTTGCAAAAAGAGAGGTTATACTGTTTTGGAGTCAGACTTGGGACTTCATTTCTAGATTTATAATAAGTTGCCAGCAAACAAAACAAAAACAGGCGGGTTCTCCGGGAACACATTCATATTTACAGCCAGAGTATGGAGAGGTGGTTTCAGAGGGATGGACAGTTACCTGGAAGATGTCTGGTACACACTGTCTAAACCTAACTTTTTGTCTCACCTGCCCAAGGCTAGAAAAGAATTTTTAACGACAACCACAACACCATCTTTCAGAGAAATATACCACTCTGCCCATTTTCAAGCTGTGTCTGACAGAATCAGGTATTGTGTGCTCATTTTAAACGTGTTCACTTGTTTGTTGGATTTAGTTTGTGATTCATCAAGAGACGGGGATTCAGATGACAGGCCTACTGTCTCAGAAAGTTACTGGCCAGTGTTGCCGTCGAGCCTGAATCATTAACTGAAGACAGATTTTAGCGGGATTTGTCAGCTTCAATTCAGACCCTGCTGGTACAACCCAAGCCTGAGTAGCACGGTGGAAAAGACGGGGGAAGAATGCCTCGCTTTACTCTTGGAAGAAACACCAACTCCCACTGCCTTTTGCCACCCAGATTTTCCAGACGGCCGGAGGGATTCAAGCTGCAGAGCTCCTGATCATTAACTGACTTCATAAGTCACATGTCAGAAGAGGAATCTCAGCACATGTGGTGTATCTGAAATTATAACTGCCTGTGACAACACTGTCTCTGCTTGCATCTCCCCTCTGGCCTGTGTGGGGGAAACAGCAACTAATGTGTCTCAGCTGGCGAGTTTCTGCTGTGTGCTGCAGCTTTGTGGCTCCTGCGGTGGAGAGGTACTTTTTATTCAGAGCCGTCACTGAAATAGGCAAGAGGTTACCATGCAGACTGGACTCTTGACACACTCAATTTGTTGACAGAGGTATACTAGATTTAAGCCTTCGATACCCTTGTACCCAATTATTTGAGTGTCAACTTTAATTTGAAACCTTGTCTTTGACATTTTATCTTTTGGATAATGCATCTTTCCTGAAGCAGTATACTCAGTAAGTTTTCCTAGTTGTACATTTTATATTCATCTATATAACTTCATCTCTATTAGGCTCTCCATACCAGGTTTATGTTTCTATTTGGAGCCATGAGGTCATGTGCCTTCTGGACTAGAGCATATTTTTCTCTCGACATCTAGTATGCAGCAACCTTCTGTCGTTTTATCTGCCATGGTAAGCAGCACATCTCCAATCCGGCTGCACCTTTCTTTTTTCATTTTTTATGATACAGAGTGGAACATGATACCTTTTCAGTATAAAGTGAAGTACAGTACAAAAAGTGCAGCAGTGGCAGTGCTGCACTGTACTGACTGCTTTATGCCATCTAACCAACAAATTCCCAAGATACTGGGCCAAGTTACACTTAGGTTTCTATAGCAGGCTGTATCATTGACAATACCTGAAATGTACATTTACATACAGAATTTCATGACAATGTGAACGTTCTGCTGTTTGAAGTGGCTAAGGCCCATGGCATGCACTAATGACATATCTTAAACGCCTCATGACCTGGTGTTCACTGACCCCAGGTGCTGACATGGCCACTGAGCACCTAATCTAGCACCTGAATGCAATGCGTGTCAAAGCAGCTGTGTCAAACACAGAGCAGCTAGCAAGGGGGCGGCTCTTTTTATTGGCTCTGAATAGGCATGGGAGTAGAGGCTGGGGACCAACAGCGCTGCTAAATGAAGCAGTCATCAGCCTCTCATTCAGTTCTCCTATTCTGAAACAGTATGGACTTTGCCATGAGGGCCTACACTACATACTGCAAAAAGGTTTGCTCACTTAGGCAAGCATTTTCTTTGTCAGTGTGTACCATTTAAGGCACTCTCAAAGCAATGCTTTCTGCGCATGCCATATGAGTTCAGGAACATTCAGTGACTAACATCAACAACTGGACACATGGACACATCACTGTCACTTGGTTAAATTCAGAAAATAGTTCTAATATGTTCTTATAACAGTTCATAATACGTTCAGCAATGCATAAGGCACAGCACTCTGTCAGACTTTTCAAGAAAAGCATCATTTCCTAATTCTGCAACAAAAATTTAGAAAATAGGCCTTCCCTTTACCGCCGGCTACAAATTATAAGGGAGGCTGTTTATGAAGTTGTCTAGATATATGAAAGCTAAAAATGCGGCTTAAATCTTTACTGTTTAAAGAAAAGCACAGAAAATGAAACATTACTTTGATTGAAGCACAGCTTTCAGGATTAGTCAGAGACAGTTTGACATGTTTTTAAATCTTGGTCACAGTGATTCATGGCCAACTGTATAAACCTGTGTGGGAATATAATGTTTGCCTAGTTAACATTCAAAATCTCCCACTTAGATCTAATGACCTTGCAAACACAAGAATATGATTATGTAAGATTTAATACATTTTCCTCTAAAATGTCTTGTTTAGTGAATAAGGGAAGACTCCACTCTAACAGCTATGACATTATAAACAAAATCACTTCCATCTACAAACCATGACAAGGCTGTGTAACCACAGGCCTGTGAGCCATCACTGTAAGAGCTCTGGGCTGCACAATGTAGGCCGCTGCTCTGGACCAGGCCAGGAGCCAACAACACTTGTCCTGATTCAAATTAAATAGAGCTACAGTGTTTGATTTCAGTGTTAATGAATGCAATGGATGCGTTCCAAGGCTGGCCAAAGGAACAAGTGTGCTCGGTGTTCCTTTACTGTCTGCTGAACAAAAGCATGCGACTGAAAAAGAGGACGAATAAGAAACAGGCTAGCTCGGCCTGGGGAAGAGAGAGGTGGGGGTGGGAGTCTAGTCCCTTATAAATCCCCCCTCTCCCAGCTGCCCTTCCTTATTCCTGCTTTAACTGCAGGGAGGCACTTCCTTGCCATAACATCAGCTTCCTGTGGTGGCGTCTCCAGTAAAAAAAAAAAAAGAGGGGGGAAAAGTAAACCCTAAAAGAGTAAATATGTGTACAGGGACAAGCAGGCACCGGTGAAATGGAAACAGAGGAGACTCTGTTAAACCTTGACTGCCATTTGTCCAAATATCCTACAGAATCAAAACAGAAAGCTAAGGAAAAAAATTTAGTCAAGCCATCTTTTATGATGTAGCCTTCAGTCACAAAATGGCGAGCTAAGACTTCATGCCACACAGAACTTTATAAAGATGGTTTTGCTTATTCCCTGCTTTGGTAGATTCTCACAAAAACAGCATGGTAATACTTATGTCTATTAGTTAAGATCCATTAATATCCAATATCTGTTCTCTGAGGAGGATGCAGCGACCCAAAGAGTAACAGATGCACTACCGAACACAGGTTTCTGGTAAACAAACTCGGCTTGAGCTCACGCTGTACAGCAAGAACGCTGGTGGTATTTTCACCTCTGCATTGGCTCTTTAGTGAGCTGCAGCATGGTGCTTTTGTGAGCTAGCATGCACCATCCCCCAAAACACACAGTGTGCTAAAATGTTGCCATGCCACACACTGCTGAGGAGTACATAAATAATGAACACACACACACAGATGTGGATGGCTCCAAACCCAGTGCACAGTGCAGACCTGAACTGATTTGGCTGATATGGACATCAGCATCCAAACATCTATCCCTCCAGCCGTCCTGTTCACAGGTTACACTGCATCGCATTGCATTCTCCCCCTTTGTTCAGTGTCACATGGAGGCAAAGTTTCCAGCAGTCAGGGAGCTTTCACTTGGACATTTCTCTCATAGAAATCCAAAGGCTGGGAAGACAAGTAGGAATATTACATAAGTCATATTTCCTGTACACCTACTTAAAAGAGGGGGCTGTAAAATATTGCTCTGTCCAAGCTGTTCCCGGAAAGTTAGGAAAGTTCTGTGGACATAATGGCAAAAAGGTGATTTTAAGTGGATAAGAGACAAGAGGGAGGGAAGGAGAGAGCAAGCGAGACACACACACACACAGAAAGAGAGAGAGAGAGAGAGAGAGAGAGAGAGAGAGAGAGAGAGAGAGAGAGAGAGAGAGAGAGAGAGAGAGAGAGAGAGAGCTGTAATCGTATGTATTTTGGACCAGATCAAATCCCGTATGATTTGAGCGGAGCAGAAATTGGCACGGTGTAACATCAACTGAATGTTGACTTTCCTGTCAGGGGACTGACGTACTGACATTGTTATTGGCATCACTTACAGCAGTAGCATCACTGCTAACGCTAGCACGTAGCACTGTGCCATTCATTTGCACAAACACACACAGTGACCAAAGCTGAGCAGCCAGAACCGAGAGACAAAGCCGACTACTTTCTGCAGCAAACAAAGGTTCATACTTACTGGGCAACACACCACTGACGACTGTCCAGGAGGTAGAAAACCCAGCTAGCCAACTGAGTAGCTACAGCTTTACTGTCAAGGTAACAGGAAGTCGCAGTCACTTCATTTCCTGATTGGCAATTTCGCATTCAAAATAAAAGCACCACACTAGACACTTGAACGCAAACGCCCCTGTCAAGTAACATTATGGAGTTGCGTGACAGACTTTGTTTTTTAAAACCTGGAGCGAAGTCAGTGCTGTAAATACTAGCCACCATATGAGGGATTATAATAATCTGACTGTATTTTAAGACCGACACTCAAAAAAACAACGAAATTGAAGCTGAGATGTGAGAAAACAAACGCAGACAGTTACAGCTAGAATCAAAAGTGCCATTGCTGTTTAGCCACCAACATCACTCCTGCCTGCGTGGTACACGAATCAAACAAACAATCCATATATATTCTCCAGCTTTGAAACACCTGTTTGATAATCATGACAGTCCTCAGACTAACGTGAGATTTGTGGAGATACAGTACCAACCACAAAAAATACCAGATACGCTGCTGACCATGAGTGAATCTGCCTAAAACTGTAACAGTGGAAAACAGAGTTTATGAAAACTATGTCACGGCAAACTCACGGCACTGGACCCACATTTCACAGGAAATTTTCTAGTTTCTTTCCGAAATCTTTTTTTCCCACCTATGGATGACTTATTTTGAAAAAATCAGCGTGGAAACGTTAACAGCTAGTCCAAATAATTACTGCTAGCTTGGCAACAGAGCTAAAATCTGGTTTGTGGGTCAAAAACACTGCTTGTCTAACGTTAATTCAAACAAAGAACACGCACCAAGTGTCTCTACTTAAGTTATTTAACTCAATGTTCATTTTTTCTGTCTGTTAATGTAGTTGTCACTAAGCTGGGGTAAATCAAAGCTAACGCAGGTCTGCTAATGCTACCGAGCTAGCAGTGTTGTGTTAGCCTGAGCCTCGCTAGCAGACACAAGCAGCTCTCTCTCAGCGTGCACGCTGCTCGCTAAAATCCTCCTACCCGAGCTTGTCCCGTCTGCTTCACTGGGATAAATGAGTAAAGGTCCGATGGAAAGTCATAGGTGACGGCTGAGCAGCCCGCCGGCACGGTAGCTGTAATCCCAAGGCTTCATGGAGCAGGCAGCATCGGTTTCGGATGTCAGCTGTGTCGGCAGCAGCCGCCGGATCCCGGCCCCCTCCCCGGCCGGTTGCATCACCTCGGCACGGCAGCATCCCCCTCCGCCAGGGGGGCACGCCTGCTGGAGGACGCTGCTCCTCTGCTTTTGTCTCGCACTTACCCTCAGGACACAGAAAAGCAACCGTGTTTTTCCCACTGATGGTTTTCACAAGTTTTCATTCAAACTCAATAACCTTATTACAGCAAGCAGCGCCTGCAGTCAGAGAGGAGCCGCTGAGGGTGAGCCCACCTAAACTCAGTAAACCCAGCTTTTTATTTGTGGAAGATCATTTGTTATCATTTGGTTACATTCTTGCGTCACTGATTTAAACCTCGAGAAAATGATTACAATAAAAACTGTTACCCAAGTTTATGTATCAGTTACTTTCTGTTTCTTGTCGACTACCTTCAATAGCCCTTTAAATGAAACATAACACCCCCAAAGTTTAGTCATAGTTTAGTTTTTTATCAGTTTCAGTATTAGTTTTAAGTCTAGTTTTCGTTTTTATTTCAGTTAACATTTTTTTCCACACCTAGTTTTAGTATTTAGTTTCATTTTAGTAAACTATTATAACTTTGGCAGGGCACATGGCTGGGGGCCCCACACCACCAAGGACCCCAAAAGCCCTGACTTGTCATGTAGATAAATTTCACTGTAAACCAGCTTGCAGTCATAACCGGCTTCAGCAGTTCCACATGGAGCACTTGTTGTATTTCTCTCTCCAAAATCCGAGTTGTGTCAAGCTCATATGCAGATGAGACAATAAAGTCTAATGAGTGAGCTTGATCTCACACTGAAAGAAGAGGCTGCACAAGAATGTTTCACTTTTTATTTACATAAATCATACAGTTGGTCATTGCTCGGACTAAGGAATCACTAAGACTTATTGCTTATACATTAATTTACATGAATCACAAGCATTTTAGGTTACAGTTATGTGCTAAGATGTGTCTCAATACGTTTGAAGAATGTTTTGAAGACGATGCTTTACGTAAGCACACATGCTATATCTTCACAGAGCTCTGACAGTAATGGTAGGCTACAAATCGTGGAGGTTCATTGACAGTGTTAACAACCCAGGAGACTTGGCTGTGAATGAATCACTGTGCTAGACACATCCTACCAAGGAACATCTGGAATATTAAATAAGTACTGTTTCCAGATCATTTCTCATTTCTGTAACACAACAGCCTGTGGTTTTGACCCATGACGGCGGAACACAATAGAGAGGGAATGGAGGAAGCAGTAACAATACCGTAATTTTTGCCAAATAAATCAGATGATGTCTAGAGAAAAAAATTAAAAAAACAACAAAAAACTATGACATATGGACAAAAGACAACAGTGGAATCAGAGAAATACACAGCACAGCATATATTCCATGGGTGTATGAAATTAGGGTCTAGTCTGGGCAGCGATGTTGCTGATTCTTGGAATGATTTGTCGTTCATCTCATTGTACAGCCTCCGAAAGAAAAACAAAACAAAAACAAATGTACATACAATTTGCCTATTTGGTCAAACACCACCAGAAGAACCAGTGAACTGAATAAGGTCACTATACAAGTTGTATAGCAGAGAAAAAAGAGAAAAAAAACAAAACGAAAGAAAAAAACACTTTCAATCTTTAGGTCAACATGCCTGCATGTTGCGTGTGAACTACACTTTTCAGTCTTAAAACATTTCAAATCTGTACAAAATTAAGAGTGTAAACATTTAGGTTAATGGAAATGTTCCTATCATCAGCAGGGAAACATTGGCACAGGTGAGTTTTCAACCAACTCAGAAACATTAAAATGGGATAAAATGTACATAAAGACATGATGTCCATCCATTCAGCCATAAATCTTACAAAATCCAGTAACGTAACAGTAGATATTCCTGTGTGTGAATATGGCGCTAATGTGTATAATGACAGCATGATACAGGAGGAATATACTGCATTACAGTGAGGCATGATTGTTGAGACAAACCTAAGTAAAACAAGGAATGATGTGTTTGACTATAGAGATAGTTTACAGGTTTGCACTGACACAGCAGGTTAGCTTGCAGTGGACAGAACACACATGCTCATCACTTCTTGAGAAGAAGAGGCTTTGGTCATGGTGTTGATGTCACTTTACAGTGTGTTGTTGGCTCCCCCTGGTGGCTAAACTCTGCACCTTCTCAGTACAGCAGCTGGCTGTGGCCGCTTCGCAGCATCCAGCTCTTCCAGCAGCACGCCTTCTTTTGAGAACCACGTTTTCTGACAATGTCCCGCTATACTTCAGTAGAGAAGAGAAGGCTCTGACGTTTGCTGTCGGGTGTTGGGATGCTCTCGAGCTGAAGGAAATACAGCAGGACTTGTACCTACAGACACAGCAAGAGTGAGGACAGATGATCAGTCTATAACATCAGTATACCACTTCCACTGCATCTGTATCGATATCCTGGCACAGTTTGATGAGGATTACCTGAGACATGACCTCCAGCGACCAGCTGTCATTCATGGATATCGGCAGTGTGGTACTGGCTGAGATTTTGCTGTCTTTTTCTGAGGGGCGCAGCAAAGTGGGGCCAAAAACTGTGGCCAAATTGTGGAAAGACATCTTGTTGATGCTCTCATTTTCAGCCACCCTTTGAGAAGATGAAAAAAACAACAACATCAGATTATAAGTTCACACAGAGATTCCAATTCAAACAACTTACAGATCTTTTTTTTCCATCATTGGTGAACCGAATCTTAACCGGCTTAGTGTGACCCGTGTCAGCTGTAATATATTTGTGTCTCTTGGCAACGTAAAATGTTTTAAGTACAAAAGACTAAAGTTTTGTACACTCCAGAAATGGCCAAATATTAATTACACAACAGGCCTGATGTTATGTTGTAAGTGGCATGTCTGTTTACCTCTTTAGGTGGTCCAGCAGGAAGAGGAAGGTCACCAGATTGGGCTCTGGCAGAGACAGCAGCAGGTTGAGCATACAGCTGTCCTTGGCAACACTGTCAGAGAGAGCTGCAAGGGAAAAGGACAGTGAATATGCTAGTGTGACAACTTCATCATGTGACACATCATATGTGTGCATGCATGTTTGCTTGTGCTTCTGAGCACTAATGGCGGATTAGGACAAAGGTTCGGGCGGTTTGATATAAGATTTGAAAAGTGGTGCCTTACCGATGCCTCCAGCAAAGTTGGGGTACAGGTCATCGGTGAAAAGAGGCTCTGGCAGCTCGCGGAAATACAGCTTCAGTGTTCCAGCGATGGCATTCACGTCCATCTCCCTCATCATCATAGACACGTCCTTGTTGTCTGCCAATGAGACAAGAATGGAGTCACTAAAGTTTGACAGTGAGAGACTGACTGGTCCTCATGAACAAGTGTGAGTCAGGTCTACAGTGATATAATTCACCGGTGAACAGATAGAAGAGGAACCTAAGACCTGCAGTCTGTGACTGTTATGAAGCAAAGAGCCAATATAAACAAAAATAAATTAATTTTATTTTCTTAAAAAACACTATCATCATGGAACTAGAATCATTTTAGGACTGCATATTCTGACGTATATTACTCCACCAATAAAATAGATAGGTAAAATGAGTTTAGGTGGCATTGCCCTCCTTTACACCCCTGCATTTGTCTTGTAATGTAATGGGAGCCTGAAGCACAATCCAAAGACAGATTTCAAACACCATTCAAGACTGCATCCTGTGACTGCCATGGAGAATTTTTCTCCTCCCATTCTCAGCAGCTTGACTCCTCAGTTGTGTTTTCATGCGCGTCCATGTCTGTTGTTTTCCATGTTTTTAACAACCTGACACGAAGAGAACATTCTGAGAGGAACTCACTCGAGTCGAAAGCGGCTTTCAGAGCCTGGATGTCCGTGGCCACACCAGACACTCGGTAGATCCCCACCTCCTCCATTCCCCGTCGCTCAATCTCCTCCACACACTGTCTGACGATGAGGGGCACCTTGGAGCGCTCCCGCCTGCCAGCGTCACACACAAACATGTCAAGTGCTTACAGGTAACCGTCAAGACATCATTGTCAAGTTAAACGGGAATGACAACATGGTTTAGATGACTGGAAGTCTTGGCAATGTTTATGGAGTGTTTCTCAAAATATATGCTGCATTTCCATGAACTCTATTGTTTCCTCAGCTGCAAACAGGATGCTGCTACTTGTCCCTCTCCTTGGCACCTGACTAACAGCGTATGACAGATGTCCTGCAAAGTCTGACCTGCTGGAACACAATTTAAAATGCACTGTCGGCTGCCAGTTTTCTCAGTCACATTCCCATTTCTCTATATTTAATCTCTTAAAATTAATGCAGCACTTAGTGATTTTAAAATGTTGTACACAGTAAATGCGGATTACCTTTTTCCAAAGAGGAAAATGTGCTGCAGCCACGTGTTTTAAAATTAAGTATTTCAAGTTGATCTAAGGAAATTAGAGAGCACATGTGTAGGTGAGTGTTTAAAATATCAAAATCTCCTAATGATTGTGAGAGTTCAAAGCTCTTTATTCCTAAACTGGATTTTGTACTATGTATCTGTTGTCCCCTGTCTGTTTTTAATGTGCTCTATTTTTAATTGCCCCTGGCCTGTTTTTGTCATGCTCCTTTTTATTATTTTTGTGACCTTGGTGAGCTGTCTTTGTCTCCCTCAAAAAAAGAGATTTTATCTCAAGGGCCTTCCTGGTTAAATAAAGGTTAAAACAATACAATAAATAAATAAACTCACTTTGTTACTACGTTGATTTTCACTCCAAACACGCCTGACTGTTTCCTTGAGGGCATCCGCTTCAGACTGAACTCTCTGCTGGTGAATTTCATGGAGAGCTTCACCTCAATCTGAAACACAGCAAAGGAAAGTCGTCATGGGAGGGGGAACCTTGAATACCAGCACACAATGAAAGCCAGCTGGTGCCAAACTTTGACTCCTTTGTACCATACACCTACGTTCCATATATCATCTGGTGCAACATTTACAAGTATAAAGGTAGATAAAACACTCCAAATTATTAGTAAGTATTTTACCAGCACATCTGTAGGTGCATGAGTCAGGTCAGTTTTAAATAATATAATTTTTCAAATACTAAAGCTCCCACCCATAACTGCCTGACAGCAACTGTCTGTTGCATTAATTATCTGTCCGTGCATGTTGCCTCTCTCTGAGTTGGTCCAGTACCTACCCCATTCATAGAGATGACAGTCCTTTGCCAGTCTTTATTTTGCAGTGTCTGGGGATCCATCTGAAAAACATGAAGGAGAGGTACCTGTCAAGTTTTGGACACCAGGGTTGGGGTCAGTTTGGTTTTTATGCATCCAACCCAGGACGTACATACTAAAATATTGTGCTTATTCCCATATGTAAAGATTATTTTGTGAATTCCTCTATCAATTTACATTCTGAATATACTGAGTGGAGAGTAAATTACTCACTCCGCCATCATTCAAAGCAAACAACTTAATCCACCAGCCACAATAGATTTAAGCTCTCAACACAGTGAGGATAATTCTACACTCAGTCAGGTAAGCATGTGTATTACATCTCAATAACCTGTTCAATTACTTCACTCGCGCGTGCATTAAACCCCATATGGCCAGGTGGTGTCAACCCATGTCACCGATCTATTTTAATCATCTACTAATACCCAGCTGCCAGCCTTTATTTACAGTGATCAGGCATGAGTAATGTGATAACATCATGTCCCCACCGCTAAGCATTCTGCTTCTCCAACATGGCAGATGTTCTTTCACCCAAGAAACCATCCAATCTCATTCAGATAATCCTTTGTCCAGTGAAAATCAATTCCTTACATAATACTTATAAACAGGATAAAAAAAAAAAAAAAATCAAAGGCACCGCAGGCTGTAATTCTCAAAAGAGACAAACACAATACAGTGTGCAATCTAGATAAAGATTTAAACTATACAGGGGAATGAGAGAAACTACAACCACGCAAAAGTTTTTGTCCTCAACTGTAGCGTTTCCAAGATGTCTTGTCCAGCAACAAACCGAGGAAGCCCATCCACATTTTGTTTTTCATCTCTTTACCTTCTGTCTAATCAGAGTGCTGCGAACTCTGTCCCACAGACGGGCTCCTGTGCTCGGGGGTTTCCTGGGAGCCGCTTCCTCTTCCTCCAGACTTCTGCTGGCCTGTTCCACATTTTCCTCACTCGGACAGCTCTCAGTCATTCTTACTCACATGAGCCTCTCTCAACTCTCTAAGCCGTCACTTTCCCTTGCTACCAGACAAAGAAATGAGCACTGCACTGCTCTCCAGATATCATAGGTTACTCTTTTCTCAGTTAATTAAACATTAAAGTAACAAGAAAAGCAGCCCCTTCTTCCCTCAAAAAGCAGCCATTCATCATGTTTCCTCCAAAACTCCTGGGGATCTTCATTGATGTGGCCCAGGAGAATCCTCACAAAAGTCTGTGTGCCATGCCCATGTCTTGGTAGTGTTAAACTCCAATCCGTTTGATTCCTGTGGGACTCAGAAAACGAACAAAGCCAGGCAGCCTGCCGACCATGCTGCCTCTGTGTTGTTCTACTTCCCAGATGGATTTGCGGATTAACTCCTGAGAATCCCCTCCTACCCTCATTATCAACGTGCTCACGACTACCACTGCTTGCTGTGAGGACTGCTGTGAGAGTGACCGTCATTTAGCATCTCAGGCCGGCTACCCAGGATCCTCTGGGGAGAATTACTGATTGGCACTGGTGACCTTTGACAACAGGGCTGGCATGAGCTTTGCTTTGCCTTTTTATCACCCTCAACTACTTAAAGGCAGACTATGCAGTTTCACAGGGGAGGGCACCCACCTTGATATGATCTGGTAAAAAATGATGAATGCCACTCACGTCTCAAAAGAACAGAACTTAGAAATGCCTCAGGAGTTCACTCTTTTACCCCATCATAACTAAAAATACGCGAGCATTTCACTCCATTGTTTATGCTTTTGTGGACATTTGACATCAAAACATTAGATTCATGACAGGCATTTGAAAGTGGTCCATCAATTAGTCTTGGCATGAACTTGAGCGGCTTCGTCCTTCCTCAGTCTCTTTCTTAACATTAGTAAACAACATGGTGTGCCCTCTCATTTGAAGCTGTATAATCTGCCTTTAAATATTCAGTACATCTTCTGGATTTTAATCCCATGATATACCACCATATGCATCAAAACACTGCCCAGAGACTCTTCGTCCAAATAGAAGCCATTTCTGTAAATTTCCCACAAAGCAGATTTGGTCTGGGAAAGTCTGGTCTGGCAGAGTGTTTTTTAAAAAAAAAAAAAAAAAAAACCTCACTGTAACTCATACATGTCCATTTTGCTCCACCAGTACAAACGCAAACAAAACATTTTACAGCTTCTATATTTAAAGCTTTTAAAATACGTTTAGTTGATGTGCACTGGCTGTCTTTGCACCGTGAGCTCAGGCAGGCAGGCTGGCAACGAAAAACTGCATCTTCACACCAATTTTGTACATATCAAAGTCAGCAGAGAGGTGAACATGACACCCCAGGTGGCGCCACACTCTGCTCCAGGATAGCACATTTAATACCCAGCAGGTGTCTCAATCCCACATGATCGGCTCTTGGAACAACATAGCAGGTCTTTGATTGAGGGTGCCAGCGCCCACATGCTCCTTTTCACTAAGACTCCATGGTGTTTTGACCCACCTGTCCAGCAGGGAAATCCCTTCACTGGTTGATCAAAGACAGCTCTGTGACTCTCTCTCTCACTCTGTCATTGTTTGGACCGCTGCCAGACGCTACATTTGGTTGGCTTGTGTCCCCCCCCCCCCCAAGTCTAATCCTCCCTCTGTCACAACACCCTGTCAGCAGTCAGGCTGAGGTGACCCACCAGCGACCTTACAGCCGTTTCTTTTTCATCAGCAAAGGCAGGATCATCAAAAAAAGAGAAGGTACTGAGGTTCATGGTGTGGCTAAGTAATACTCATAATACTGTGGAGCTATTAGAATCAATATACAGTTCACTGGACGTTGAAAGAGGATGGTATTTGCCAACAGTATCTACAAACACTGATTTTTTGTTTGTCTTTTTCTGCTTAGGGGCCATATGGTTGGGGCTGGCCACATGGGACACTATTTACTATATGATGAACATACATGAGTGGTTGAGTGATCTCCAGATTTGGGTCACATACAATTTTTTTATAATCTACTTGGAGTTTCAGCAAGGAACAACAGGACAATGCAGACAACAACAGCAAAGTGTTTGAATGTCAATTTATCATACCTTTTTGGGACTGACACCCAGATGATAGTCCAAGCAGGCGAAAAAGTAAGAACTGCTTGCCAATACCATTTAACCCAGGTCTGCCTCATCTGTTCATACCTTTATCTGTCCTTTGGCCACGATCTTGTCCGTGTTCTCTCCATCCTCTTTGCCCTGTTTGGTTCTGTTGCAGCACTTCTCATAGCAGAGCAGCCTAAGAGTCTGAGAGCCCTCCAGCTCAATCTCAAACTCCTGGCATGGAAAAAGATGTAAAGTCTCATTAGTAAAAGCTTGAGAGGCTGCAGCCCAGTGCGCAACACATTTTGTAAAAAATCTGTTATTCTCTCTCTGAGAATTCATACCCTTTATCAACAGTGCACTCTTGAACATTCATAGTGAAACTCGCTGATGCCTGAGAGTTGCCCAGTAGAAACTACTTCTACTGCTGGCCACTAAACTAGAGATCCATTGCCTTTCTCACGGGGACATAAACACAAGGTATTAAAGGAGGGCAGGGCTTTACTTATACTGACTTTCTCCACGCAGATTTGCACTCTCACCTCGTTCCAGCTGGGCTCTGTAGAGTCCCTGTACACACGTGTTTTGGCTTTGTTGACAAAGTAGCCAAAGGAGTCCACCTCAAGAGTGCAGTACAGATCTAGTGGGCAGAAGCACAGAGCAGTTGAATTAAATTGAGAAATGTGAACCTAAAACTAAAGATCCACATCAGTCTGCTGGTTGAGACCTGATGGTGTTGTGGTTAAATCTGTGTCACTGGAACCCCATGCTGGCCTTGAGTTGCATCCTGCCACAACCTTCTCTTCACACACGTCATTCGTACACTGTGCACCTATCAGCTCTCTTACCATCTCAGTAAAGAAAGACATATAAAAGGGGAATGGACTGCTTGCCAGCTGACACATGTCCATGACTGTCGGCTAGCTAGCAGTTCTTGTCACTGCTTCTGTGTCTGCGATGGGGACATAAAAAGTGGAGCATACACTGGCAATGATTTGAGAAGCCAAAGACATATTTGACTAGGCTTGTACACAGTGTCCCTGGCTAATCCCACTTGTTCCTCTGCAGCTGCCCTCCCAGCTGACAGCCAGAGACAGAGTGTGTGCATTTGATGAGATTGGACTGACACAACTGCAGAACACGACCCACAATATCCAGAATGATCAAGTGATATTATTTATAGTCAGAAACAGCGGGGAAAACGTCTGACAAACAAAAACAAGCCACTTACTTAAGCTCTGTTTGAGCCCTGATGCAGAGTGGACAATGACATTGAGAAAGCCATACAGACCAGGAGATTCATCATCTGCAGATTAAAAAGTCAGAGAGAGATCAGACATACTAAACCACAGGAAAATGCAAAAAACAGTAATAGTTTGTTTAAAAAAAAATTATGAAAGTTGTGTGAGTGTTAAAAAAAATCCTGAAGATCAGAAATTATAATTCCACACAACAGTATGACGCAGTGAATGTCAACTGATACAGTGAATGTCAAATAATACAATGAATGTGTTTATACTTGGCATCATAAAGAGTTTATTAACAGACTAAGAATTTTAGATGAAAATGAAAAGTTGTATTCATACTTGCTATAGTGCAGTTTGTGGTTAAGACCCTTACCTTCCTTATTCATGGTCATGGGAATAGTGTGAACTGTCTGAAGCTTAACACATGAGTTAGTCAGCATCTGCAGCTCCAGAGACGTCAGGGAGAAGCTTTTGAAACCTGCAGGGCAAAATGAAGGTAAAGAAAAACATCACATGACAGTTACAAAGTGTTGCGGTAATGCTGGCATCATGTTACATAATGTTACAGGGAAAACCCACATTTCTTCTGCTGCTCACGGATGATCTCCCTCCACTCTGCACGCTCGTAGTCAGAGGAGATCAGGAATGTGAAACCCTGAAAAACACCAAGCAATATTTTACTACCTTGCAATCACAGTATTTCATTCCACCCTGACCACAGCACAGTGCCGCTTCACCTGCAGGGGGCAGCAGATGTCAACATGAAGAGCAGTTTACTCAGAGTTAGAACAGTCTGAGAATATTTTGTTATCTGTTTGCTTGGTAAGAGGCAACATAGAACCTCCAAAGGATGCGAGCTTCTTGTGAATGAAATAACTGAAAACAGACTATCCCTTATTTTACTGTGGACCACGTGGAACCTCCTAAAAGACCTCTGCCGGCACTGGGCTCAACTGTTTGGGGAACCAGCTTGCCTATCTTATTTATCTTTACACCAGTATGGGACACTGGAAACAAATGTTTCAATGTGGTTCAAATGTGAGGACTCGGTCTGGGATGGAAGAGGCCGTCACTATTCTCCTGTGAAACATCCTTTGACTCTGCTGCCGAGCCCCTCGACTCACCTTGCCATTTCTGTTGGCCACTCTGAACGCCATGTTGGGGGACATGAGAAGCAGCAAAGACTCCTGCTCTGATAACTTCTTCCTCAGTCGCTCGATCACCTTGGATCCTTTGGTGGTTCTCTGCAGATACAACAGAATGATGCAGTACAGAACATACAGTCTAAACCACGGTGCATATTTCCGTTATTGTTTATTTTTTAAAGCAATAATCCTCAAATCCCTTGTCCTTCTTAGGTGCTCAGGGTCAAAGTTGTGTTGTTTGATGGTATTGCGGAAATGTGTTGTCTCTTTGTTCCGCCCTCTGTCGATGAGCTGTAAGTGGCGCTCTCTTCTTTGTCTGTTCAGCCATGGTACCTATCACTGTTCATTCTAGCAATCCAGTTCTTCTTCTGATTAATCCAAATAAACTGCTGATGCTGCAGGAAAAGTAAAACTTCCTGTGTGCCAGAGGGTTTTTCAAAGGAAAGACCCACCCAACACCAGGTGTTCAGAGCAGCAAATGTAAAAGCTTTTGGGAACTGACTATCAGTGGACATACTACTGTGCTGTATTAGTTGGATTGAGAGCAGCAAAAATATTAAATTACTTATTCAGTAACAGTCGTGTGTACTCACAGTGAGTCTAGAGAATGGAGACAAGCTTGTGATAATAGGTTTTTCTCCTGTACTGTTTGCATGTAAGACAGTTTAATAAACAAGAACATCTCTTTTGTAATGGTTTGCACTGTCCTCTTGCACTGTGTGTGAGGTCCTGTTGCACCTCTAGCATGTATGTCAGCATGTATTCTCTATTTAGGTCATCTGTGTCTCAGCACCAGTATCACCAAGACAAATTCAGGTATTTTTACTGCACTTGATAAATAAAGTAAAGAAGCAGTCTGTCCACCCTCACCTTCTCTCTCTGGATCTCGTTCTTAATCTGGGAGATTTTAATCTTCATGGCATCAATCTCCTCGTCCTGCACCAGGGGGATGGGGTTGGACTCACAGTCCTCAATGTTCTGGAAGGTCACATCGGCCAGTGGGATGTACCATTTACAGTCATACTGCTGCCCTTTCCTGCTGGCAGACACACCGGAGGACAGCACAGGTTCACACATAGAAATACAAGTACTGTATAACTGGAAAGGAACTTTTATCAGTTTGATTTGGAAAATTTTCTTCACTAGATATTTGTTGCATTACCTCTCAGTTCACTCAAAATGTCTTCCTAGTAGGATAGAAAGTAAGCAGAACACCAGCTGCAAGTTCACAGCTACTTCCTGCTGCTACTGCCCTGTTTCAAAATTCCTTAAAATTCCAGCATTTATCAAGTTTGCTGTCTTTTTCTGACCGAAATACGTCTTTCTACATCCCATGATAGTGCAGAAATTACATTACTGGAAGGAACCACTGTGCAATAAGCGGCTAGTGAGACATGTTTTAAAATGTCAAGTTATCACTTCAAATGTTCACATGAGTTGTGGTTTTAAATGCACTACTTTGCATTTAAATTAATTGTTCCCAGTAAACATAAACTTGGGTAAACTACAGGCTCCAGTTGGTCAGAAAATATTAACAAATCAATTCCATTGTCAGAAAAGTTATATTTTTTTTCCCTTTACAAGATCCTACGACCTAACCGCCTAGAATCAGCCTCTCAATTTGATACTATGTACTATGGTTAGGTTATTTTCCACTGCTGTTTAAATTGTTAATACTTCTGTTTAAATTGTTCATATTTCTATTTTTTTTTTATAATCCTTGTTTATAGTGTTTATATTGCTTACTGCTATTTATCATCTGTGTATACTGTATATTTCTTCTAAATTTGCACATTGACCTACCTCTATGCACATTTTATACACCCATGCACATGGTTTTTTCTGTTGCACATTGCTTTTTGCACACTGGGTTGGGTACTCAGATCTTATTCTGTTGTACTTAGATCTTATTCTTTATTTTATTTTATTTTATTTTATTTTATTTTTATTTTTTTATTTTTTTTTAATCTTTTTTTATTTTATTTAATCTGTAATCTGTGGATACTGCTGAAAAACTGTGAATTTCCTGCGGGATGAATAAAGTATCTATCTATCTATCTATCTATCTGGTGTACAGTCTGACTTCATGTAATCAAGAGTTATACCAACTGAGGGTTAGTGTTTCTCATTCCCCAGCAGTCTGGGGGTTTGAACTAGTGATCCGGTCACGAGCTTTCATCTCTGACCTCTGTGTGGCCGCTGGTACACACTCACCCTGCAGCCTGTTTCTTCAGCTTGGTGCAGAGCAGCAGGTCAGTGAAGAGGAAGACGTGACGGAGCTTCCTGGAGCCTTCGACCAACTCCACCATGAAGCGATCTCTCAACAGCTGCCGGTTCTGCCAACAGGAAATGGAAAACAGTGACTACCATTACAATCAAAATATCAAGATCACCCATGTATCTCAAGTTTCATTAATTCAATTAGAGTTTAAAGAAATATTATCATAAGATCAGTGCGTTTACACATACTTTTTCACCAAAGCTTCCACCAAGTTCTTTTATTAGAAGTGCTGAGAAAGGTATATCTGAGTACAATAAGGATCCAGGATCATCTTAAGTAATTTTATTTTCTTGCTACGGGAAAATGCAGTAACCTAATATGATGCAATATTATAACAACATATTTGATCCTCAAAAATGTCAACCTGAAATCTTAAGTCAGGTAAAACGTGTTTTACATCAATGCTTGGAATCATTTTGTATGATTTTGTGCCACATTTTTATATGTCAATATCATCTTGATTGCATTTTGATGTTGCACAACACACAGAAACTTGCATGTAATTACAGGTGGAGGTGTTGCAACAGCTATCTGATAAACGTAGCCCAACGTGATTGTGCATGCAAACAAAACTTGTAATAAAAAATCATTTGTACAAAGCAGGTATATTTCCTGGACCTTCAGACTACCAACTTCTAGCAGAGCTCACACAGGAATAATGTTGTATTCTCTGAGCCAAGTTGAAATTTACCCTGCATTTCAGGCTCAGATGCAACCTCTGGAACTGTAAATTAATTGGGTCAGGTCAATGACTAGTTGCGCTTCTAGCTTGCCAGCCACGTTTTTTTTGATAACAGATCCTACTTTCAGAGCCTCCTCTAATCCCTGTCAATCCGTCCAGCCTGAGGTTAAAGGCGGATGTGATGACATCTGCTCTTCCTGCGGCAGCGTGCATCTAAATTTCCCCACCGCTGCTTCTGACGACTTTTGAACTCCAGGCTGAAGCTGTTTACACTGACACTGTCCATGTGAGACTTTAGTATCCTGCACCAACCACGGTTCGACAAAAACAAGGAAATCACTGCGGTATGTTTTTCCACAGAGTTCAGTCCACTGTGGGCGTCAGAAGCATGCTGGTGAGGAACCAAACATGTTTGGTACTGTCCCTGTTTCAGAGAGAGCCGGCATCTGAACATTCCTCTCCAACACAAACAGGACAAATGCTCAGTATTCCAATGGAAAATCAAGAGTTGTGATCCTGTGTCATACACACAGCTGGTCCCCTATGTGCATGGCACTCCACAGGGAAGGGCAGTCGATTCGTGGTTAGTCTACTGACACTGGCATCTGCTCCTGCTTTTTCCACGCACTATAATGAGACGTTGAGCACCACAGCATGTAGAAGAGGCAAAACTAAACAAACTTGTGGGTTTAAATGATCATGATAATTACAGGCAGCCACAGTAAAAATGATCAACATTGAGTGCAAATTTAGTAGAGAGCCAAACCAATGCAATAACAAACTTGTATTTTAAGTTATGTGTCATTGTCATCTGCCTATTCCTGTGGGATTTCATTTGACTTCCAAGACAAAACACGGTGGAATGTTCCCAGGAACCATTCCTTGATTTACTTGGTAAAACAGTCAAGTCTGGTGGGCAGGGCAGTTTTCCCAGGAAAAATAGAGGAAGTTGCTGATCAAGATTATTTGAATCAGAGCTCTGAGATGCGGGATGGTTGGACGGAGGACTCAGGAAAGGTGAGGAAGCATGGGTAAGTTGGTCCACGCCCACTGGAGAAGTCTGCGCAGACAGTTGTGTGATAAGGGGAGCTGCAGATCATTTCTGGGAAGCGGAGCTGAGCTTCTGGCGGGGAAGGATGGGAGTGAGCAGAGAGGTGGGCGACCGGCCTTCCTGGTTTGCAGCACGGAGACCCTGGGCTTCAGTGTTGGCTGTACTTTGTCATGAGCTTCCTCTACACTCCACTTCCTCCACAACTAAATCAAACAGGCTGGGATGACTCAGCAACAACCTGACTCACGAACCAGTTTTATTACAGCCCCCAGACACCCTGTGCTCTCAGCTTTTACTGTCACCAGTCAGGATCTGATGGAAATTACTTCTGCAGTATTAACCCTCAATGCCAAGAAGTTCCTGTCTGAGTGAGAGAATTACATAACAGAAAATGTACTTGATGAATACTGTGTGCCCATTTTGAAGGTAAACTGTTTTTATCCCATGTTTAGTATAATGCAGCGTATGCACTGTATTGCCATATGTTGTCATTTTGTAAACCAAATACTTAATCTAACCCCAATATTTAATCCATCTCCTAATTTTGTTGTGAATTGTTTCCCAAGAGTGGTTGTTTTTTTTTTCAATAGTGGATATCCTCTCTAGCAAACAAAAGTCCTCAGTTGTCCTAAATGAAGCTTGTATAACAAAAACAATCTTGCAGTGCCAGAGAGTTAGCATATTACAAAACGGCGAGAGCAAATGAAACCAAGTGTAAAAGCACTGCGGAGTTGGCGAGTGAGTTGGTATGGCAGTGCCAGGCCTGGGTGGCTGTACCAGTGCAGCAGCTTCTCTAACCGCTAGATTTGTCCTTGGCACAGGGAACAAGTGCTCCACAGAGGGAGCAAGCTGTACCTCCTCTTACTGTAACCCTCTGCTCTTGGTCTGTGCAAAAAAAAAAAAAAAAAGCTACAACAAGTTAGACTAAATTTAGTCTAGTCAAGCAATACATTATATACATTTTGTCAGATAAACAGCCCATCAAATAACTTAGAATTCAGGTTTTTGTGCCACCTGCCAAAGACAGGTAATCTTAAAAAAGAGTTACTCAATAAGAATATCACAAGCCAAAAAAATTATCTCATTTTCCATGGAAAATGAGATAATTACCACATCCACAACTCTTACCACATCACTGCCATTTAGTGCATAAAATCAAATACCCTGTGCTCATGTAAAATTTAGTTAGTGATTCATCATGAAGTGCAGCAGAATTATATCTACAAAAGAGCATAGTTTGAAAACAAAGATGTACAGTGTGGTGGGTGACTCTTATTGATTTATCCACAAAACACATATTTTACCAGTATTTGGCACTTGACAGGTGTTAATTTTGAGCCTTGACAACACAAGTGGGTTCACGAGGAGATGCAGTGACAGCCTGCTGTACTGACCTCTCCCTTCTTTACAGTCATGGACTGTCTGCGCGGAGTGATCTCCTCATTGATACTGGACAGGAAGTTCTGGGAGATGCGCAGGGCGTCCTGCAGCAGTGGATAGTCTGGGTGGCTGGAGGGGGTGTGCTTCAATAAGTCCTACAGAAAGAAAAAAGATTGACTGATGTAATCAATCCTCATGCTGCACATCTCTTTCATCATCATATGCAGACAAGATGAGGCTTGTGTTACAAGACACAGTAAAGACTGGACTTACATGCAGAACGAGGGTGCTGCGTGTCACTCTGTCCACAGGTTTATATAGAAGGGCTGTGGGGCAGAGTCACAGGATTTCAGTTGGACAGGCCTAGTCACAGCACAGCTACTTATAGCTGTATTGATTAATGAGGGGAAATGCCATCCTTTTCCCACTGTACTTACTTTCCAGTGAATTTTTAGCAGACTGGTCTTTACAGTCCTTTGTGCTTTTAACCTTGAGGTTCTAGTGGGGCACAGAGGGGGGTGGGGAGGGGGATAAAAGGGTATTGAAAAAGAAAATAACCTCATTAAATCAGAGCAATTACCAAACAGCGCCATTAAAACGATCAACACCACTGTAAAGAGCTACTCAGCTGAGGACATGCGGTGTGAGGAGTGCTGAAACTGCCCTGTCATCACTTGCCCGGGGCAGCTGCAGAGCATCAAACACTCGCCCGCCACAGTCTCATGTCCTGCTGTGTGTGGTGGCGTGATTACATACCTCAGATATCTCGGCAAACTGGACGTTTGCCTGGCAGCACTTGTCTGCTGTCTCCACGGCAACCTTATAGTTATCCACAAAGGCCCGGTACACTCCCAGCTGGCTGGCCTATAGGACACAGGCAGAGGGGAGATTACATTCATTCCATAATAGAGCAGATATACTTTACTGGTCCACGATGTCCTCTGGGTATGTTGTAATGCCAGTGTACGCTGTGCTCAAGCATGATTTGGCATAAGGTAAAATAATAGGATTACAAAAGGAATGAACCCCATTCAGTGCAATACAACAGCACACGTGTGTATGTGTGTGTGAGAAAAAGAGACAGTAAGCAAATGTGTGCTCACATGCCTGTATGTATACGTGTGTGTGTGTGTGTGTGTGTTTCATCTTTTTTCTTCCAGCAGTGAAATAGTGATGTAGCTCCTCAGTCAGCAGCCTCCTATAGAGCGTTTTGTTCTCCTTTACTGCCTGTCATGTGGTTAAAGCGAGGCTTTCATCTGAGCAGGAGAGGACTCCAGGCAGTCTACTCACACATGCGCTGCCGGGACCCACTAAACATCACTAACAGGCAAAGACCCCCGCCTTTTTCCCTTAAAAGTCTCCTTTTTTTAAACTATCATTAATGATCAAGGCATGATATTTAAGAAGTGCTATAATTAAGTCAGTTTCAGAAAGTTACTGACTTGACTAATACTGGCTTATTTGATCAAAAGCCAGCCTTTTATTATCTATCTGATGCTATATGAGGGTTCAGCCAACATACTTTTGAAAAAGAGAAGAGAACTATAATTAACTGTCTTTGAAAAGTGGCAGATTAGCAAAAATGTTGTTTGCTTCATCAAAATTCCACATTATTTGATGTTCAGGGAGGTCTATGCTTTGTTCTGGTACTTTACAAGGGTGAAATAAAAACATCTTAAAGGACTGACATACTTGACTATGACTGTCACTTGATTCATACATTTGATCAACACACCATTTCATGTGTAAACACTACCAGTGAAGCTACACCGGGAATCTCTGCATGTTGGCAGCCACCAATGGCAGTGAGAGGTAAGTGTTTCAGTTTTGCAGATTTCAATATGTAGAAATGTCGTTCTTCATCTGGAGGGGGTGACGATGAAGAGGTGCAGCCATCCATCCATGAGTCAGCGTTCTCGGGAGCAAGCACTCACTCACTGCTGTTTAGGAGGCAGTATTATAATTCCTCCTTAAGTTTGATGCATTTCTTACTGTACACCAAGAAGATTTCATACTGGTGACCAGGCTCAGCACTGGGATTTCATTTGAGAGAGGGGATGACATGCAGCAAAGGACCTGAGGTCGCTGCTATCGGGACTAAGCCGTGGTACATTGTGCGTGCTCCTAACACGCCCAAGATGGGTACATTTTTAAATTAGATCTTGACTATTCCAGCTGTAACAATGTTCAAACATCACAAGCTTACCAGTTTCTGGAAGAGATCACCCACACACTGTTGGTAACTCCAGTCCTGGACTCTGGGCAGCAGGGCATCATAGAAGTCCTTGTGAATCTCATGGAGCTCTGGCACCTTGAAGAAGATGGTCTCTATCTGCTGGATGGTCAGCATCGGCTGGGAGGTTGTAGCTGCTGCCCTCAGAGGCTTCATGGGCTGTGCAAAAACAAAGCAAAAATACTATGGATTGGGCTTTATTTGTGAGCCTCTGCTGCCTCTTTTGGATGAAACTTGGGTGAATCACGGGTTTTGACACTGGGGTCCAGCATTTTGAATATGTATGTGATTGGCCGACCACAGCTCCACCACCAGGCCAAGAGGACAGTAAACATCATGCTCAGTATCTCTGACATTACTGGGTCTAATTCAATGAACCTTGGGGGAATGGTGTTTTACACTGATATCCAGTATTCCCAAAATGATGCTGGTGACAGCGCAACCAACAGGCCAAAAAATCCCAATATTCAACAGCAATGTCTCAGACACTGCCCATCACACACACCAAAAAACAAATAAATAAATTACACCAAGGGCAATTTGGACTAATTGTGTGAGATGTCATGGTTAGTGTTGACTTATTCCCAAAATATTTTTAATCCAAACAAGAGAACACTCTTGCCAGTGGGGTTAGATAATAAAACCTTTTTCCAATGCAGTTTTACCTGTTATGGGAAACTTATGGTGTATGTGTGTGTGTGTGTGTGTGTGTGTGTGTGTGTGTGTGTGTGTGTGTGTGTGTGTGTGTGTGTGCGTGTGTGTGTGTGTGTGTGTGTGTTTTAATTAATACTTACTATTAAAAGTGCCTCCAGCTGGCTGAGGTAGATCTCCTCACTGGCCAGGATTCCCGACAGAACCCACTTCCTCATCTCCAGTCCCTTCTCCTGATCGAGCTCCACCTGGAAGAAAAATTGAATGTGAGGGAGTGTTAAGGCAGTTGTAAGACATGAGGCTAAGACATTCCCTAAAAGACTTAGACCAAGCTCATCTTGATAGATTTTAACTGTAAACATGTTTGATCTACACTAACCCACCCAGGGTGTTGGGTGAGAGGTCTGTGAACCACTAGATATTGTTCTTGTGGGATTAGGACAGAGCAGATTTGATTAAACTCAGTGGGAGTCTCAGATGCCAAGACCTAAAGGGTCATAGCAACTTAAGGGACACAAGCATGTTCCTCGACCGGGACTTGTTATTTCAAACAGGTCAAAGTCATCAGTCATCCTGGTGCATAATCTCTGGTCAGTATGAAGACCACTGGAGCGTTATACTGGAGCCATTATATTGACTCAATGGTGAAGGAGCTATATGCACAGTCCTCCCCCTATGGTTTAGCCTTTGAAGATGACCAAGCGCAGAGGACAAGAATACCACAGATGGGTCAGTGAACAAGGTAGAGGGGGAGGGGAACTGGATTTCTCTTTAACCTTTGTTTGACCAGAAAATGTTTACTGAGCCCGCATGGTCTTTTTCAGCAACGCCCTGCTTCATAGCTACAAGCACCTCCAACTGGAAGCTGCCATGTGCACTCACTCACTGCTAGACAATGCTAGTGCCATGCTCAAAAGCATTTCTTCATTGAAGTTTTTAAGGAGCTGAGAGAGTTAATTACTCACTTTCCCTGTTCAGATTTGCTCAGCTACAAAAGGAATTTAAGTGCGCTTCCCCTCACAACATGATTGTTGCAACAGGAAGTGTGGTTTCGGGGAAATGTGATCATTTATTTTGAATAACACTAGCGGTAACACAGGCGTGAGACAGGGGCTACCACTAACCTCAACTGTGTTCTCATTTGTTTACTTTTATTATAGCCAGGAATCAGAAATGGGTTGACATTGATTAATGTTTCAGAATGTTGCACATAACCGTTAAACCACTGCCGTCAGATTTATAAGATGAGGCAAGACTGTCGGGACTGAGCGATTTCTCTTATCATCAAAACAGTTTACTGACAGAAGTAGTTACTCTTTTCAATGTGGTGACTGAAAAAGGTGGTATCAAGAGCTGCGAGACAGTTTATGTGTCAGACAGGGGTAGGGGTTGACCCAGTAACATTACCGACAGAGAGGACTCCAGGGAGCCGGAGGACTGAGTGTCTCGGCTGTTGCGGCTCTTGGAGCGTAGGCGTGGCGAGGAGGAGGGAGAGCCGGCGAAGTGGGGGTCGTGGTGGGGCTGGTGGTCCTCCGAATGCTCCAGGTCATAGCCATAGGAAGGAGGGGTCTCACTGTACGGAGCCTCTGTGAGCAACAATCAAACAGCGGACACGGGTCAGACACCAAGACATGAGGTCATATAGTAAACACAGGAAGGAGTCATGGGAAATGCAGCTGACTGTAACATCTTCTAGTGTTAGCATCCTTAATGCTTGGCACTGAAGCTTTTTGGGGATAGAAAATATTAAGGAAAAACTGATATAACACGATATCATCATCAAGATTTCGTCTTCTTGTAGCGTAAGATGAGTTATATTGGCAGGTGCATTGGAATAGTTTCATTCTAAAATGGAGCATATCCATTTTGGGGGAAAAAAAATCACATCCTGAACTCCATCAGGTAATATGTGAAAAACAAAGTTGATTCTGTCCTCACAAAATAAACTGTGAGCTAAGATGACTCATAACTTCAGTGCTAACCCATAATGTGCTTAACTTTTGTGTCACCAGTCAGTGAAAGAGTGGGAGAGTGAGTGTCAGTTTTGTTTTTTAAATGGTGGACGTCTCAATTTGGAATAAAACTCTCTATTTGCAGCCTTAACAGAGAGGCATACATGAGAAATGTAAAGGAAATATGTAGCTTTATTTATAATCAGTTCATTTTGTAAAGTGAAATATCACGTTCATGCATGTCACACAAGCACAAAAACACAGGCTTTCTGTTTCATTTTCTAACACTTAGTTTATAACGCGCAGAAAGCGAAAGACCATGACTGAGTGCTGTGTGTATTTGTATCAAATCCGCTTTAACCTTCATAAACCTGTGGCCTATCCAAATCTACCAGAGGTTGTGCCTGCTGCAGAGGGATTGGCCCATACCAGTGGATAAGCCAGGGTAACTGCAGGGGCAACACACGTGCTCTGCTCATGACATCCTTTAATGCATCTCCATCAGCTGCCAGGATGATGCTTTTTCAGCATCACAGTGAAACTGACTACAGCAGCCTGTTACACTGAGTGTATCAAAAGAACATTTTTTTTTACTAGTAATCGTAGTACTAGTAGTAGTTAAGATGTTAGATGTTAATCATTTTTAACTTTAGTTATTCCAGCAATGTAATTCAACATTCATTTAATAAGTGTACATGAACAAAAGAACAATATTTAAAACTATAATGAGGATTAATAATTTATCTAAAAATGTGTGCCTGCTTTGAAACACACTGTAGTACACATTTTGCCCATCCTCTTCTCCAAGAGAAAGCAGTGGACCTCCTTGTGGATTTCCACATTAGACATAAGGACAGAAGAGGCGTTTGTGTTCAGCTTACATGTTTGCTTTCTTAATCATCCACATGGTAGATCTTCATTATTCATCTACATGGTATCCAGAAAGTTTGAAACCGCTAGTTAAACAGGAATCAAAACTGCCTGTCACAAGCCTCCATTTGGAAAGCAGAAAACCCGGCGCCTGAGACCACACAGCCACCCTGACGACGAGTATGTGCGGAGGAAAACAAGTGCAACAAGAAAAAAAAATATGTACACTATTACTCATCCAAATGACTCCAGACTCTCGGACACCCTGTAGATGCGGACCAACAAGCTCTCAGTCTTGTAATTACTGTCAGCCACCCCTGACTCATCGTCAGTTATCATTATTATTATCATGATTATCACTTTAAAGTATGTGGGAGCCGACAGATGGAGCAGCAATTTCAAACAGCAGCAATAAAAAAAAAAAGGGCAATGCTGTTTGTCTACTGTGGAGTCTGGTATGTTAAAAAGAGGCAACAGAACTGGTTCACCTCTGCTTGAAAACAGGAAAGAGAGGATTCCGGAAGCTGGGGGGAGATACAGCCGAGTCCCCCTGGAGAGGCCTGGCTGACACTCAGGCTTGACAGGATGACATCCACAGAGGCAGTGACAAAGGACTCCAACAAACACACTGGGCCCAGTAGAGCGCGAGTGAGAGATATATAGAGAGAGAAATAAAGAAAGAGAGAGAGGGAGCCGTATCGACTGCTTGCGGAAGAGGCCAGCGCAGGCCAAGGCAGCCAAACAGCACAGGGGAAGTCCATGTGAAAGGCCACTCTGTGTTCCTGTGAGATTATACATCAGCCGTGGCACTGGATGAATAACACATCCTCTCTCCGACAGCAGCCTGGGACCCACAAACTATCTCCTTCCAGTATGAAAAGTTGGCGTCAGGGCTTTTGTAATACACTAAACACAAGAATGAGCGAGGAGGATCTGAAACGTGTTTGGCCGTCATAAATACCAGGCCGGTTGTGGCTTTTTTTAAAAGGTGCTTGGCTTTTAAAATACAGGGCGCTTATTTAAGCACGGCTGTGTGAGAAAGCGCTGGATATCACAATAGTTCCTCAGTAAGCGTGGTCGCCCTACTGATCACAAGGACTGCTACTGAGGAAGTGTCGAGGCAGGTCTGTCCGGAAAATTCAGCAATTCATCAGCTCCGTAGAGGAAACAGGCTTTCTGCACAAGGCCATCTTTTCACAAACACCTCCCACTACCCAACACACACAATTCCTTCACAGTCATGACCACCATATTATATTCCAGTTAACTTTGAGATGCTCTTTGAAATAAAAATCTTGTTACCAAGCCCGAATGATTTTATTGAGCTGTATAAATTCAGACATACATGGAAAGAGCTTTTTACAATGTTCATATCCCATCGTAACTCATAATACAAGCCTGGTTTACTTTCCGTATTTTTTTTTTTAATTCACTGCTTTTCTACTTGCTTTGATGTAATGATTCTTTTTCCATTACTTTATTTGCTTTTACTGCTGTCCGTTTGTTTTCTTCTTAAACCTTGTTTCTGTGTCTTTTGTTTGTCTTGACTGTGAGTTACTTTCATATAACTTATTTTGTAAAGTGCAAAAGACATACAACTATAATGCATACCCTATGTAAACTGCTTTTTTTTTTTTTTTAACAACCTCATAATACATGTATTATGTAAATCATAATACCCTGTCAGTCCTTGAATAACTCGTTATTTGGTCAATTTGAGAGTGGAAATAATGCTGAAGAACAGCTGGCAGGCTATCGGCACTGGGAGCTACACATCTGAGATCACATATCGGCTTTAACAATGAAGCGAAAGTCAGTGGAACTGGTACAGAGGTAAGATTATTTTCTTGTTCACACTCTGCAGGAATTCAGTAACTGAGAATCTGTTAACATTAAAACATCACACAGCTGTGTGGTGTTACAGAAATCCTGGCAGTCCCAATGCTTTCCCTGTCCCATACCTGGCTAGCTACAGTTTAAACTGGTCTGAACTGTGCAACAGAGCTGTAATAAATACACTGTAATGACATTACATAAGATTGCTTAGCTCAACAGCTGTGATTGTGAGCTGTATAGCGCCAAGGATCAGAATGGACCTGATTTGGCTGTGGACTGTTTCTGAACTCTGTAATTCTGTGTTTTTCAAGAATTAACTTGACTGCATTCCAGTGATCTTTAAGCGTATGGATTTCACCACTCTACAATCATCAGAAAACGACTTTTTGCTGGAATCACTCTTGAATGCACAATTTAGAAGTTCTCAGGGGAGTGTTTTTGCTTTTCCACACTACCCACAAACATCACACTGAACACACACACTAAAAATAGAACCCAAGGATATATAAGGACTTGACCAAACAACTGGTTCCTTGCTCTGCAGTCCCTCCAAGCACAATAATCCATCATCATGAAACCCTGTTCCTTCCTGCAGCATGTCAACAGCAGGCATGTTCACAGGACTATCGCTGCAGTTTAATACAGGAGCATGTAGGATGTTCTATTGATGACAAAGCAAAGACACATGGAAACCCATAATCCTAATCCATAGAGATGAACACAGCACGATAAACAGGCACAGAGGGACTGACAGATGTGCAGAACTTCATGTTATCCGAGATTCACTACTACAACAAAATTCACGTGGCTTTCTTTACAGAGCTCACACAGGACGGCTTACTTAAAAAACTCCGCAGGACACTAACGAGGAAGCTTTTTCTTAGGACCTCTCTGCAGATGCTTCTGTCCTTGGGTTAAAACAAACAGCTCCATTGTGTTGTTTGTCTTCTAAATTGCCATCACCACACAATGCGTCCATCAAACCACTGTCTTTCACTTTGCAACATTTAGCTAGAAGACATTTTTAGATGGGGAAGGATGAGCTCACTGTTGGTTATGGAAATAACTAAAAGGAGGAAGTGGTCCAGACAGCAATCAGAGTGACAGCATGTGGATACCGCTCAGCCCATAGACATACCAACTGCACTTCACTTAATGTACCAAGCACATTTCTATTGGGAGGAACTTATTTTTTTAGCGATGCCCAAAAATAAGCACAAGAAAAAAATAAGTATTGATCGAGCACAGTTCCAGAAAAAGGCTTTAATTGGGTTTTGCCATCCATAATTAGCACTGGTGAAAAGGTACAACACCCCGCAGCCCAGCATCCTGACGAATCAATGTGTTTAAATTGGCCAGGGTGGCCAGACTCTAGCTTGCAATGCCTCACCAAAGAGAGGGAACCAAAGCCCAGTTATTGCTCCCCTCTGTGACCTTACTGAGCATACACAGACACTGTTCACTTGATGGGGATAATTTAGATCACAAGGCCCCAAGATAAGCACCAAATAGCAAATGTGTTGATCGACCCAGAACAGAAATGGCCGGAATTGGGATTTTAGCATACATAATTTACTACATCACCACTGAGAAAAGGTGCAGTGAAGGACAGCCTATCTGTCGCCTCTCTAATGGGCGTATAGATCTGGAGAGAAGTTGCACCTTTGGAAAAAGCAGCAGAAGATGCCAATGTGAGATGTTGTTAAAAGGTTAGCGCCACTTTATGGCTCCAGTAAATGGATTCTCCTTCTGACTGCGTGGTCACTTGGGAGACAGCGGTCACAGGCGAACAGAATAGAGGGGGAACTGGCTGAGGGGTGATGGCTGTCAGGCTCTGGATGATAGCCCTGGCCTGTGGCCCTCATACTTCTCCACACTTTATAAGAAGCAAGTGGAAAAAATGTTGATAGAGTTATCTGCAATCCACTTCACATGGTGACATTTGGGTCCTCAGACTACAAAGAGTCACACCACTGCTGCAGAGGAGTGTGCATGGTGTATGGTGGACCATGTAGGGTTGATCTATCAGTGAAGCAGCACTCACTTCCTGTCAGCAGCACGTTCTGCTTCTCTTCGACTGAGATTGAGTCATCGAGTTAAAAAGTAACAGCCTTTCTACCTGTGGCATCTGGAATGGGGACTCAAGATGAAGAGCCTGTTGTGTGTTTTGGCAAATCATCAGATTGTTAGCCAACCAAAAATCATCACATCCTGGGCCATCTTAAGTGTCTGCTAGAGTGGGAGGTACTTTAAAACCACAGGGCCGGTCGAGGCAGCGAGGCCCACCAGCGCTCTGCTCTGATCTGTTGTGGGAAAGCCTAAAATTAGTGCCAGTCATTGAGCAGTGTAGGTCAGAACTGGGCCGCCCAACCCAGCACACCTACTAATCAGCGCATTTAAATAGCTCAGGGTGGTCAGGCTACTGCTTGTAATGCCCTGCATAAGAGAGAGAATGAAAGCCCAATAATTGCTCCAGTCTGTGACCTTATTGAACGTAAACATAGACAAATGAGAATAGGCACGCAGAGGCTATACACAGATTAACTATAGTGAGGGTGGGGAAAAATAGCATGTTTAATACGGCATAGTGCCTATTTAGTCTTATTTGGCCATTGGAAATGAATTATTTATATCTCAACAAAAATTGGGGAAAAAATGATATTTGAATCTGCATTTTACAAATGTTTTATACTCTACACAGAATGTTGTAAACCAGTGATTCAGAAAGCGTGCATTCTCAATAGTTACACAATAGCAAATGACAGTCAGAATGGGGAAAGTATTCATAAGCAGTGACAATAAAGTCACATTGACCCTCAGGTATGATCAATTATTAATTTGCGTCTCAGAGTAGCATTAAATATTTGTGAAAGTTTCACTGACTTCACCTGATGATGTGCTTTGCTCTGATTGGCCAAGTCATTATCTGCCTAGCAACACAGGTTTTATGACACAAGTTTGCACTAAACAGATTTGCTAAATCTAATAGCATAGAACTCATCAATCAGGCCATCACTGATTTAGGAATCATTTGATTTGTGTGGCTGAATTGGTTTTACTTAAGTTTCATCAGTCAGGCTACATGGATAAATAGCTGCTACCTTTGAGGAAACTCAGCAATTTGGCACCTTTGCCCTCACTTGTTTCAAAAGCTTTTAACTATCTCATTCCGTCACATTGAGCAGGCTCGCCGTGCAGACTGAACATTCATCTAAAACAAACTCTGCTGACCAATGACACATCGAGCTCCATGGGTCAGGCTGTTGTTAAGGGAGGTGAACTCATACGGCACTTTACATTTCATTAGCTGTTTCCCCCCACACCCCACAAGCAGCTGAGACATTCCATAAACACTTGGCCTGCCAGCCAGCAGCACAGAGAGCCCTTTGAGTGGGACCAGGGAGGGGAGCTGGGACTACAGGGCCAGAGGGCTGAGGCAGAGCACGAGGGAGGATTACTGAGCCCAGGGAGGCCTGTAGGGGATGGCTGCTGCCTCACAAACATGTCAAAAATGTCCTCAGTTAAGGCCTATCTATGGGAACATGTAACTAAGTATGTGTTAAGAGTTGTACTGGTGTGAAGTTCAAGGCTTGACAGTCTTGAATATTATTGTAAACAAGCAGAGTGGGTCTGAACAACAGGGCTATTCATCCCCTACACTGTGAGAGCAGCTGGTGAGGCCTGGCCTGGTGTACTGATGGCCTGCCAGCTCTTGACCACTTTACCCAGTACACCACACACAAGGACAGGTGTTGTACTTACACGCACAGGCACGCATGCACACACGCACATGCACACGCACACGCACACACACACACACACACACACACGCACACACACACACACACACACACGCACGCACACACACACGCACACACACACACACACACACACACACACACACACACACACACACAGGCCTGTGTTGCCCTAAAGAGCTGCCAGCACTTCCTCTCGTAGGCCTAGGCCTACATTTATTCTAGGAAAGGGAGAGGCTGAATTCTTCAGCTTCCTTAACCACTAACCTCAGATGTTGATATCAAGGTACAATGATAGGTCTGTCTGGCCTTCCTTAAGGGACCTAAAATATTCATGAGTCTGCAATTAGCCAGGAGTGTAGACCAGCACCTTTCTAACTCCTGCTGAGACAGCAAGTAGTGCCAAGGCCTGGACCGAAGCCAGACATTCAGACAGACTTCATCACCTTTCAGACAGACACTTTCTATTAGTGTCAAAGCCATAGGTCAAAGCCATCTGAGACAGACCCATCCATCTACTTTCACAAACTGTGCTAAGCAACCCACAGGCTGAGCTAAAATGCATCGAAAACAGACAAAGTTCCTGCTTTTGCACAAGGATTATGATTAAACTAATGGGAGATTTATTATTCCTCTGTCAGCCGACCTACTCACCCATGGCCTCATCCACTCACTGTAATACATTAAGCACGAGACAGTCTACACACCCAGACTCTCCTTCAGCCATAGCAAAAGGATGGCCACAGGCATGTCAGTGTCAAAATGATAATTAATTATGGCAAAATAGACCCATCAGAGAGTTGGCCTCCTTATAGGCCCACAGCTAATCAGCAGCTCTATTCACAGCCAGGCTTGACAATTGGCCTAGATAACCAGAAACCAGGAGACAACACTCATTCTCCTATTCATAGGAAAAAAACCCTTGAGATGTGTCAATTTTAGACTGGCCATTTCACTAAGATCACAGAGAAGGATCAGGATGCAGTGGGCTGGTATGATCACAGGTTTGTTGGCACAAGCCAGTGGTTGTGTACACCAAGCCGACACAGGCCACCATGCCAGACAACACTGGGGACCATGTCAGGTCTCAGCTGTCTGCTTCAACACTTAGCTATTCCATGACAGGGTGTGTAACACAAACATACACACCAAACTCAGGAGTCTATGCATGTAAAGCCTAATTTAGACATAACCACAGACATATGAATACTACTGTGTATGAAACTTAGCCTAACAGTTACTTCACTGGACTAAAAAGCTCCTTTACAAAAGCAAGATTAAGATACATTTACAAGGCTGACTTAATAGATTTGGTGAATGCTGCTGTGTTTTATAATAAATACAAAAAAAAGTGCTTTCCAAGTGCTCCCTAGAAGTCCCTGACCACAACAGAGAGCATTTTATTGTAAGGCTTGCCTCAAAACCACTCCTTACCCAAGTCCTGTTCCAGCAGTGTGCACAGTAATGTTATTATGACATCACAAAATAAATCCAGATTTTTGTTAATCCGCAAAGCATGGCTCACATGAAGTAGCAGTGTCATTACCTCAGCAGCATGCCCACCCTGGACAAATCTGGACAATGCGCACACTTCAGCAGCATCATGCATTTTAGCAGTAGACATTAAACAGTGCAGGGTAATATTACTATTATTTAAAAGAATTAAAAAAAAGTTTTCCCTCCAGTGTTATTTCCATGACAGGTTTCTCCTCTAATGGGCACTTTAAATAAATAGAGAACAGATCTACATATATATCTGTTTTTTTAAGTTATTTTAATTTGTTGCGGGCTATTTCTCTCCACTTTGGAAAGAACAGGAAGCTTCGTACATGAAAACAATGGAGCAACACAACACAACTGACAGAAAGTTTACAATATTGCGCGACAAATGGTTTAGTGAAACAGGGCCGACCCACGGTGAATGGATTTGCACGTTTCAGTCATCCGCGCAGTGTGCAAGCTTCCTCTTCATGCTGATTATATGTGATTATGCTATCTGATTATTCATCGCATGCTTTGTATTAACAGCTTTGGGCTCGATCACCTTATATAACAAACAGACTATTCTGATGATCTGCTTAATCTGCTCCACAGTGGATAACACTGGTATTTGGGAGAGCCAGACAATTTTCGGCTGTAATCTGTATCCCATTCCAGCCAGCTGAATAGTTGGCATGAAACACAGAGCCTCTCATTTTATGAAACCCTAATAACACTTCTTTGTGTATCATTCACTTTGATGAACGTGGACCCCTCACTCCCTCGTCTCTTTATGTCCTTGGCAGTACCAAGTTGCCAGGACCACTCTCCTTATCCCACTTAACATTGTTACATTGTTAACATGTCAATACACATTCTAGATGAGCGATTCTCCTATTGTGCTCACACATAACAACAGGAAACACTGATGGCTGAAATTTTGATTGGAAGCTGTGTGACACACTTTAAGCCCCTCTGTCCTCTCCTTTAGTGAGTTGTCAGGGCTTTTTCACGTCCCGCCCCCTGCAACAAAGAGCCTTCCTAAATTTATCACGCTACACAAACCCCTTTAAGTTAATTACTCCGCACCAAGGACAACAACACTGATGTGCGCTGACATGAAAACACTCAGGGTGGACAGGGCCGAGCGACTGGGAGGCCTGGGGGCACCCGCTGTCTCAGTCAGAGCATCTCCACAAGAGCACTACAGCACTCAGTGGGCAAAGAGCAGAGCAGGGTGAAAAAGAGAAGGCAGGCATGCTTACAAAGGGTAAAGAAAACAAGTCATGCACTCCTCAAAGAGCTACAAAACCACTGGGTTACTATAACGGCTCAGGGCATGTAAAGTGTGTAATAATCCTGGCTCCAGAAAACATTTTATGGAGATTTATAATATCAGGTCAAAATATTAGGCGTTCATTAAAGAGATTGCAGGTGCATTTAACACATCACTGCCTTAGTGTGGATCAAGATCAGCCGGGCAAGCACAGGCATCTTTCAGACAGTGATTAGAGAGGGCCTTTAATGTGCTATTTAGTGCTTCAGCTTCCATATTGCTACTCATCAAAACACTTTGCTGTCTTTAATCCTGCATGTGAAAAACAGAGGAGGGGGGGTGTCTGTCTTGTGCAGTGTGTCTTGTAGACCTACCCAGATCTCCTTGGACACTGTTGTCATGGGAGGTCCTGCTGGATGTGGTGGAGTCCCCATCACTGGGCCAGATCTGACCTGTTTTACGGACTCCAATTATGGAGGCCTCAGAAACCACCACCTGCTGCTGCAGACGTTTCTGAGACAGAGGTGTCGGGGGGCTGCTGCTGCCAAAGGACTGCTGGGAAGGCGAGCGACTTTTCTCTCGGTACATTTGATAGGTGGTGGGACTGGGGGACACATGGCTGGACTGGCCTGAGGAGAAGTCCTCCTCGCTGGATGTTAGGTTCTCATTGGAGCTGCAGTCTGGCGTGTAGCCTCCTCCTACATCATCAAAGCTGCCAGGTGAGTAGGAGCGCCTCGGCCAGGTGAGATGCGCATCTTCCTCTACACTGTGGTCCCTAATGTGGATGACACTGGCATCATTGTCACTCATCATCCCCCCAACATACACACTGGTGTAGGGCTGACAATCTGCTGGCTGTCTATCAGACTTCCCCCCAGTGGTACGAATCACACTGTCTTTAAGGAAGTGTGGGCTGACCTCTACGTCGTCACACGACCCATTGTAGCCACAGTTCCCCTCAATGGACTGTCCTCTCTGGACGGACTTGCTGATGTCCCCCATGACAGCTGACAGGTTCCCTGGGACAGAGTGCAGTGATCTTTTTCGCTCCATCTGCATGGCCTGGCAGCCAAGGGTGCTGATCTTGTCTGAGACTTCCCTGTCGTTGACTTTGACCAGCCCTCTCTCATGATGGTACTCCATGTTCACATAGAAGGGGCGCTCTGGACCTCCCATCACCGACAACCCTCTCCCATCCCCGGCTGTGTGAGAGCTGACTCTCTTGATGCGCTCAAAGTTGGATCTCAGAGCTGCCACCGAGCCTGTCCCAACTGGGAAATCCGGTAGCTCTGTCTCTTGTCGAATGGGTGACACCCCACCCTTCTGTTTGGCGGGGGACACACCATCCACCTCTCCTTCTGGATGTTGTTTACACCTTGCTGTCTCACCACCCCCTCGCTGCTGGTCCTCCACAGATGCCTCATCTGTGTGGGAGCGCTGGCTGTCCGGGCTGCTGGACTGATCTCCTGCAATCATTTGGGGCATCTTCTTGAAGCCCCATCGCTGACCATCGTAAGACTTCCTCTCCTTGGCGAGTAGAGTCTGCAGGTAGATCATCCGAAAGCGCTCCTTGTTCACTTCCTTCTCCAAGTGTCTGATAGATGCCTTGCATTTATCCAGTTCCTGCTCAATGTCCCCCAGTGAGTTCAGCTCCATGCGAGGGGGGTCTGACTCAGGGAACTGAGCTCTCCATGCCTCCACAAACCCCACTGGCTCCACCATTGTTAATCTCAGAGAAAAATATTCAGTCAGCTAACAATGGGAACTTACCAATTTCTAAGGCAAGGCTTGAACATAATTGTCTATGACTCAGAGCTTGCATTGTTCCTAGCATATGCTATAGTAATAAAAAAGGAAACAGTTCTTTCTGGAGGGTTGGTAGGGATTCACTCTACAGGATAATTTCCTTCCCTCCTTCAGCTTAGTTTTTAATCCTCACTTACAAGCATAATGAAAAAAAAAAAAAAAAACTAGTTCCATCTCTCCGCTCGTTTTGACAAAGTCCAAGAAAAGTCAGATTATCCTTCCTTATCTCAGTACTTCCCACACTTGCTCCTCGTTTGTGTGTGTATTCTCAGGAGATCCTCTGTCATGTCAGACCGACTCGCAGCACTCTGGTGTTTGCCTGCTCGTCAGCCCTTTAGTTATAGTTGCTGCAGAAAGAGGAGGGGCCACATGGATGTGATTTAGACTTGTTCAGAAATCTAGAAAAACTACCATTCGTCAAAAACACAGTTAACTAATCAAACACTCCAGCGGCTTTAGCAGGTAGGACTTGCCGACGTCGAGACGAAATTCCCCAGTTCATCTTCTGTTCCCGAGAAAATGTTAAAAATGTTTTGCTATCCCAGCCGGACTGCCATAATGGAGTTTAGCAGGGTTTTAAGGCAAAAAGGGCTTCCGACGATGCGGTGAATATGAATAAAACATACTGGAAGATGTTCTGGAGGCTGGTTAAGATTCAAGTGGACGAAGAAACCCGAAGTCCAGACTTCCCAAACAACATTCCTTTGTTAGTTGCTAAAATGCAGCCTTCATTTTTTTTAACCCCCTCTCCTGAAAACTAACTATTCCAGTCATTCACCGCAACTCCAGCCAGCAGCAACACAGTTTCTAACACAGCACCTGCTTTTAACAATGCACTCAGTGCTCAGTAAACTCTTGTTTGTTCCTACCTCAGTGTAATGTGTTGTGCAAAAGCAAATTGTCCAAAGAAAACATCGCCACCTGACGGTTCAGAAGTTCACCGGGCTGGCAGGGCGGTGCTCTGTGCTCTCTAGGTGCTTCATGAGTCTCTAAACGTATAAAAGTATTTAAACTCGATACGAAGGTATTAAAAAATAAAAATTAAAAAATAGCATCTGAGTGTAATTCTGGACGTGGTGACATGATGGGTCCTGTTCCCTGTTTTTACACCTGCGAATCGGAACAATTTCTAACAGGCATTATTTTTTTTCTTGAATTATGTCTAACTTGACGATAACGTCCAGCCTCTTTATGCGACGCTCTCTTGGGCAGAGGAATTATAAAGCTTTATAAACAAGAGATTGCCAAGCCAAAGACGACTAAAAAAATGAAGAGCTAATATATTTCCCATATTTCATCAAAGCACATACCGTTTAAAATGTGACTAAAGACTTTTCTTTTAATAGTCATAAACAGTTATTAATTCGGCGTCCAAGTGATGCAACAATCAGCACTTGTTTCGATTATTTCGCAACTTTTATCTTAATAATTTATTTTGTCGCAAAGTAGACTGTCAGAGAGGCTTTTTGAATGCGGGACTGGCTGCCCTGTAAGTCCGACAGCATGTGTTTTCATGTTTAATTCATGTCGTCACTATATCAAATAAAATTGGACTATTTTTATTGTGTCGTGCGCGCGGTGGCTGAAGAAGGCATGCGCATTGGCATGGCATTATGACCCTCGTGAACGAGCTTTTTAAAGCTACTTCCTGTTAGCAACCAGCTCACGACGCCTGTGTGGTTTCCAAGGCGCAGTTTGTCAACAGCAGCTATCTAAGCTAGCAAACGTCGGCCATGTATCGGTAAATGTGTCGTTGTCAGATGTTTTAGGCAAAGGGTTAACTCGTCGTCTGTATTTAGTATCTATATTTTATCTGTATCCACCTTATAACCGTCAGCAACAAATCCACTGGCCTTAGAGAGCTTTTTGTTGGCTAGCTACCTGACAGCACAGTGCTAAATTATCCTCGTTAGCTCGCTAATCCACGAAAAAAGAGGACTGAGGACGTCATAGTACTCAAGTTTCAAAGTTTTCGAGATGAGTGAGCAGCTGAAATTTATCGTTGAACAACTCAACAAAGCCCCCTTCAAGAAAAAGTTCAACCTCATCACTTTTGATTCCCTGGAGCCGATGCAGCTGCTGCAGATTTTAAATGATGTTCTGGCTGAGATAGACCCAAAGGTGAGAGGCTGACCGCTGCAACTGTACTGACTATAGCGTGTGACTGTGAGTGGCATTGAACTAACCACTGGAGGTGAACATGATGACACGATTCAAGTATGTCGTTTCTGCAGTCTTTATGTTCTCCACTGACTCTATTCTTTACAGCAAGCTATTGACATCCGTGAAGAAATGCCTGAGCAGACTGCAAAGAGAATGTTCACTCTGCTGGGAATGCTGAAATACAAGCCTCCTGGAAATCCCTCTGATGTGTAAGAATTTACTGTAATGTACTGTACTGTGCTCCTTGAGCTCAAATGTGCCCTCTCCACTTAATTGAATGTGCATTGTTGTTGCTAAGGCAGACCACTTTGGGCTGTTTTCATCATACACTGTTCTTACCTCACACAGGAGCAGTTTCAGACAGGGTCTGGTGACTGGCAGCAAACCTGTGATCCACCCTATCCTACACTGGCTGCTGCAGAGGGTCCCAGACCTGAAGAAGAGGGCTTACTTGGCTCGTTTTCTTGTCAAACTGGAGGTGCCTGCAGAGTTCCTGCAGGATGATGTCATCAATGACACCTATCACCAGGTTTGTCAGCTTGTTTTATATATATATGGATTACATAACCATGTCCATCTCCCCTGTGTTTGAAGAGGAAATGGTGACTACATAAATGGCAAAAGAGACTAAGTGCTAACACTGTGCATTTCTAGTATGAAGAGCTGGTGGAAGGATTTAAGACGTATCACAAGGAGTGTGAGCAGCTGAGGACTTCAGGCTTCTCCACAGCAGAAATCAGAAGGGTAAAAAAGACTGTAACGTCTTACAAATGGTGTCATAAATTATTTAAAGGCAAGCTGTACTCTCATGGAATATACTAAGTACTTATAATTAAGATCCCTATGATTTATAAATAATCAGTCACCTTCTTAAGCTTTTGTAAGTTGACACAATAATCTAAAAGCATCCATCTTCTCTCCAATGACAGGACATTAGTGCAATGGAAGAGGAGAAAGATCAGCTAATCAAACGTGTGGAGAGATTGAAAAAGAGGGTAAGGCAATCTGGAATTCACTGAGAAGTGAAACATAACACCAGATATATTTTAATGGCTTCCTTTAAAGAATGGACTTAAAGCCTACAGTCTTTTCCCTTTAACCAGGCTGTGAAAAATGTTGTGTGGTCTTACCCATCGCCCCTGTCAGAAAAGGAAACAACTCTGTTAATGGAGCTTGGTTATCTCTGCTGACCCTGTGATGATCTCCCAGTCAACTGTCTTTTTAATTTGTCCATCCACTAGGTGGAGTCAGTGTCCAACCATCAACGGATGCTGGAGCAGGCCCGACAGCTCCGTGTGGAGAAGGAGAGAGAGGAGTCCCTTGCTCAGCAGAAGCAAGAACAGAGGAACCAAGTAATTACCTATGATTGCTTGTGGTTTGTCATTACAGCTGTTCCCAATGGAATAATATACTGATTGTATGTTGTCCTGATGTGTCAGTACCTCATAGACCAGTCAGACAATCCACTGTCTGATAGGGCTGGGCAATTAATCAAATTTTATTTTCAGTTGTGATTTTGGCTTCCAGTGATTATGAAAACAACAAAATCACGTTAAAACAATTATTGTGCCGCATTCAGATTCACAACGATGCTCTCATTTTGTTTTCCTTTGTAAATCCAGTGTACCTCTTTCCTTTGCAGTCGTGTGCTTCCACCTCTCTGAAAAAAGACCAAACACATTCCCAGCCAGGCTGTGGCAGATTTATATTTAAAGTTCAAGGAAATCCACTGTTAATAAGCAAATGTTTTTTTAAGTTCAATAAATGCATGGAGTTTCCAAAGTCAGTGAGTAGTCATGTTAAATAGTTGTGATCTCAGTATTGAACTCGATATGATTTTTGCCATAATTGAGCAGCCCTACTGTCTGATGTACTTCAGAGGCCTGAAAACAAGAACAACCACAACAGATCTCACATCAAGCATCAATTTATTCTCAGTTAATTCATTTTTCCCATCATGCTCAAAGTATTTTCAACATTTCCCGCTATAGGATCTCTCAGGTCTCGTTTCTTGTTTGACTTAATCAGAAATCTCAGCGCAATTTAATGAATTTTACAAAGGTACATGATAAGAGTAGGCCCCACAGTTCCAAAACTAATTTGCAACTGCAAAATCCTGCCTTTTGTCATTTGGTGTGTGAAAGGCATTAAAAGTTTGTACATGAAATAGCAGTGTTGGTGAACTTGTAGTGCCTTTGTTGAGATTTGCTACATTAACTGAATACTAATAGGTACTGCTTGTTATTAAATGTGTTTTATATTAAGTATACTAATAAAGTTATCATTTGTGTGTACACAGCTGTTCCAGGCAGAGCAGAGACTGCAGAGGTCTCAGCAGCAGTTGAAGGATCTGCGACAGGCAGCAGCAGATGCCAATCCAGAGAGTGAGTGACTGTCAGTGTTGCAGACCACAGCTGGATGGAAACTCAGGGACACAGCAGACTGTTGGGGGCTCTCTCATTTAGTTGGCTCGGATCTGTTCAGGCCCTACAATTACACAGCTGTGACGTTCTCTCACAGAGCTTAACTTATGTGCAGTTTCCACTTTTGGTTCTTATCTGGCACTGCGCTCTTCAGTCAGTGGGGGATTTGCACATTTGCAGTTTTTAAGATGACCCATGCAGTGCAGACAGAGATGGGGGTGCACAAATGAGGATATTCATCACAATGGCCAAAAACGTGTTCTGAATAGTCAGGAGAGAATCATTAATACTAACATGTAATAATAAAAGGGAGTTTTCAGTTTCGACAAATTTTTCACGAGCTAGTGGCTTGTTTCCCATACACCCAGTGGCTTTACAAAATATGTTGTTAATATTTGGTTTCACTTCAAGGAGTAATCAGACCAAATGGATGAGCTGTTGCTCATTGTGTTTAAAAGCCTGTCCGCCTGTTTTATCCTCATCAAAGAGCTGAGTGAAATCTTTGTCTCTGTCAGGCTTAATGAAGAGGCTGGAAGAGGAGATCAAGATCAACTCCTACATGGTCTCTGAAAAACTCCCCAAAGAGCTGGAAAGCAGGATTCGCACAGATCAGTACCTGCAGAAGGTTGTGTCAGAGCCTGCCATGGGCCAGGCTGAGCTCCAGGAGCTGGACGACAAGGTTAGAATACGACATCAGTAAGAAAGAATATGATGGCAAAAAAGTCAGTGTGTGTGTGCATTTATCCGAGACTATACATTAGTCTCTGAGTCTTCGCAATTTATACTTCTACAGATCAAAGAGGTGAACGCTCAGATAAACCAGCTGATCGAGAAGAGGATGATGAGAAATGACCCCATGGATGACAAACTGACTCTTTTCAGGCAGCAGGTGGTGACTTCATTCCCTTTCTTCAATGTCTTTCATCTTCTCTCTTGTCTCTCTGTGTGTTGCATGAGCTTGGCTATTTGGGTGTTTGCTGCTTTTGGATAAAGGTTAAGATCGGACGTGGTTTCATGTTTTATCACTGAGTTTATTTATGTTGCAAAAGTTCAGTGCTTTGGCATGTTTCCTCTTTTTTTAATTGTTTTTCTTGGCTTGTCTACTCCCTAGCGTCACCCATGGGTTACAAGTCACTGAGAAGACACTCACCATCATGTATGTATGTCGGCTGTAATTTGACTCTTGCAGGCCTCCATCATCATACGTAAGAAGGAGACAAAGGCAGAGGAGCTGCAGGAAGCGAGGGAGGAGCTAGCAGCAGCAGAGAGGGACCTGGCCCAGAGGACCAACCAGGCACGAGATCCAGATGGACATAAGGTCGTCCGGGGTGACGAGGTATACAACAGGAAGTGCTTCTCACCGCCCAGTGTGGATCATTTTTATCATTTTATCAATACTGATTTGTTGAGAGTCGTGGTTATAGTTTTGTTTAGTATCTGGTATAAAACGAGAGCCAAAACAGATTGATATACTGTTGAATGCTCTTTTTTCTTCATTCTAATTTGAGGTAACTGATAGCATTACTCCTAAAGTGACACCTAAACTCCAGCTTGATCAGAATGCACACTAGCTGATTTGCGAACCACAGAGAACACGAGAGGCTATTTCTGCTCTTATGTAAACACAGAGGGCTCGCTGTCAAATGTAACTTATCCCTTTTCCCTGCTCTCCCCCACATTCCCATGCAGAGCCATAAATGGAACACAACAGAGAATACCCAGAACAAGGAAATGAACTGGACAAAGTGCCTGAAATGTTGGCCTATTCCTTATTCTTAAGTGTAATCAATCTTCTAATTGAAGTCAGCAGAGCATATTAAACAAAACTAATGCATAAATCCTTCATCTATATTTAACTCCCATGATGAGGATGTACTTTTCCTTGTCAAACACATAGCATGGGCTCATCTGGGCTGTCATACTGAGGAATAGGACTGAGCTATTGGCAGGGAGAGAGACACTCAGACTTTACAGCATCTTTGCACTTCAGTCAGAAAGCCTGGAGCCGTTGCTGCTCTGTGTCATTGCACCCTCTGGTCTGTGCATTCATCAAGATTACAGAGGAAGAAGTGACCACTCTTCACCTTCCCTGTTGGATGGGCTATAATCAGTCCTATATTAGCAGGGGGATGCTGATAGATGGGGGTGGTGATGTGACCATATGCCCCGTGTGGCTGGAAGTTTTTATAGCCATGCGTTGGATGCATAGTGATATCCATGTGCTGAGAGGAGGCCAGACTGCCAAGGCACAGCATGTCTGAAATAGCAATGACTTTCTCCCTGCTCTCCCCTGAGTCCTGTGGGGCTTCAGGCAGTCCCTGTGGGTGGTTTGTGCATCTAGGATTTTTTCTTTTATGGAATTACTTTGCAGTATTTTGCAGTGTAGAAAAATGAGTTAGAAGGAGGGGTGTGCATTTGTGAACTACATTTGAACCCACTATGTGTCAGTCTACTAAGGGACCAACAGTATGCACATACTGTATATGCTCAGGAAGGAACCTACCTTTGAACCACAGAACCAAGGTTCAAACCCTCATTCTGGGAAGCCTCTGTTCTGCTGAAATATCCGATCTGACCGCTGACCTCCCTGTGGAGGGGAGAGGGAGGACGATGTCCCCCGGGGGAATTCATAGAATAGGACACTACCACTTGTTAAAGATGTAACATGCAGCATTTAAAATCAGTAAGCTATTACTTCTTTCATTTTTAGACCATTTAATCTCCATAAACAAAGGAAAAGTTTGGCCTCTACAGTGCATTTTACATTGTGGCAAATCAGGTTGGATTTCGCAGGAAATTTGCTGGATTGCTCTACACCACAAAACGGGAAAAGGATGCTTCTAGCACAAATAGAGCTAAAGGCTTCATGGTAGGTGTCCAAACACAATGCCCGACACGCTTAAGAATGCTGCACACAAAAATATTGGCCACCTTGTGGGCAGCAGAGTAGGCGCATTTGTAACAAATGCAGGTTTTGCTTTCATAGCAGGGTTGTCTGCTATTTAAATACCACTTGAATAGGATAGCATGCAAATAAATTCTGTACCCACCATCCACACCCACGATTTCAGACACTCTATGCCACTTTGCTTTTTTCTTCTGCCATGTTGTTCCAATAAATATACTTCATATAATATTGGGTAATAATTCTTCACACTCCCTCACCATACTGAGAGGATCAAATGGCAGGCTACATTTGTTTGTTTCATGAATTAACTTAATTAAGCTCCTTATTTGTTAATGCCTGATTTGGCCACATGAAAGTTTGTATGAAATCACTGAGGGATCTGCTCCTCCTCTCCACCATGCTTGCAAATTCTGACCAGTCACAATCTTCTGCAAAATTTCGACGCTTGCTCTTGTTCAAATAAATGGGAAGGATCAGTTTGCCTGCACATTTCCCTCCTGGTGGACAGCCACATTTCACAAGGTCAGATGGTGGAGCCAAGCGTGTGAAAGTCAAGTGGAAAAATCACTTCAAACATGTTTATTTATACACTTCAGGAAAATGAAAAAAGAAAACACCTGCCCCCATGACTGGTGTCAGAGCAGGTGAAGAATGACATGCACCAAAATCATCTTTTCAGTCATGTGAGCCATATTCGTATTTGTTAACAGTAAGTTAATCAAGGAATCAGTGTTCTGATAAAATGCAGCATTTATGCTGCACATAGTAGCTCTCAGATGCCTGATGGCAAAAGCTAGCCAAAGGATGAGAAGGACCCAGTTGCGGAAACAAAGCAAGTACTTGAGTCTGCAGATGAATGAAGTTAATGGAAAATGTTCAGTTGCACACATCTTATCAGACTCCCCCATAGTGATTTTGGGCTTTTGGCCATGGTGGAGATGATCACTTTATCAGAGGTATTTTCCATTCTGCTTGTTATGTGTCATCACATGCCACCCACCAACTGCAGGGTCTCTCTGAGGGATGACTACATCTGCTCGTCATTGGCTGGCTGGTAAAATGATCCCACTGCATCAACCAGCCTGCCATCCCCGTGGTAACATTCAGTCAGAGTTCAGTTAAATCCCTGTCACCAATTAGAGAACAGACACTCTTGAAATGTGGACGAGCTTTTCATCTGAACTTGGTACATTTTGAATGCTGCCACTGTCTGATCTGCATGCAGTTATTCAGAGTGTTTGCTGCATCGCTTGTGTTTTTGTTGATGCTTTGTGTGTGTCTGTGTATTTATGTGTGTGTACGTGTGTGTGTGTGTGTGTGTGTGTGAAACAAGAGTGTTATGATTCAACTGCTGTCCAATTTAGCAGCAGTTGTTTTGGGGACATACTGTAGGTGACAAGGGAACACTATGCAGTATTATTCTGCCGTGCTAATTCCTCCCTCAACCTTGTCTGCCCTTGATGTCCCAAAATACACAAAGAATAAACGCTCAAGCATACACAGACACACACATACAGACACACACACACGCACACCAAGCCTCGCGGGTCCCCTAGGGACATGAAGCACATTCTGTGATTTCTGGGGCTGTTCTCCCGTGCCCATGTACATTTATAGCTGCTCTTCATTGTGGAGGAGTTTCATTGTGTCCCAACAGAGAAGAGTCTGGGCGGGGAGTGAGTGAGCGTCCAGTGAAGCAGTCACTGCTGTGTCTGCCAGATGACGATGTTTGCTGTATGTAGCTGGCTGTGCGCCTGAAAGGATCGGGTGACTGTTTGAGAGCACAGCGAGACCCCCCAGGCACCTCTGCTGCAGGCACTGCTGTTTACTAATCCATTCTCTCCCCCCAGCTCAGCCCATTGTCTTCTACAATAGTCTGTCATAGTATTTTTGCAGCGCAGGACACCGAGACTCCAAATAAAATTTTCGTCTTTTCATTTCCTAAGTAAACAGTGAAATTGCAACAGGCACACCATAGTGGGGTTCACTGCATTGTTGTCAATTTCACAATGATGTATACTCATTTTTTTTTGCTTCAAAACTCCTAATTTTGGTTTAAAAAAATTCACAAAAATCTCTTTAAAATATTATGATTTCCACTTATTTAGATTATTTTCATTTAAAAGAAATGCTCAATTCTGTCTTTTGATCTTTTAAAGCTGAAGCGTTTGGTGGTAAAACTGCGCAGCAAGGGAACAGTTCACAAGAAGAAGCGCCAGCAGATTGCCGAGCTGAAAGCAGAATATGGCGTCCTGCAGCGGACAGAGGAGGTTCTCAAACAGAGGCATGAGGACATCCAACAGCAACTGGTAACCACTGCGTGTTTTTGAAAAGTTACACATAAAAGAAGCTTAGAAGACAAGCTGACTGAGAACACAGTTTTATTAATAGCAGCAGCCTGGAGATACAAATACAGGGTGAGGGAGAGTAACATGCATTCACATGTTCACACAAAGCTGCCTTATAGTGCCACAATCTGATTGGTCACTGAGCAGCTCCACTGGACCAGGTGATGATTCACTGCTTTGCACAAGAGCCATTTAACAGTAGCCAAAGCTAAGGAAGGTTGACCATTAATTACTGATTTTTAATAACTATTTTTCCAAGTTTTGGAATTTGAAGGGGAGTTGCTATTCATAAGCAGGCATCTGAAAACATCACAGCCTATATTCATGGTACGATTTCAGAAGCTCCCCCCGCCCTCCTGTCTGTTCTTATTGCCCTCTCTGTCCCATAGTATCCCCTCTGTATCCCCTCCATTCATCTCCCTATTCACACAGATTGTGATTAAATTGAAGTGGTAAAAGCTTCCTGGAAATGACTTCACACCGCTGCAGCATCGCAGCTCCTGACTCGTTGATTGCCTGTGTGACGCAGGTTAGGCTGAGCTGCTGCTATTTATGATGGATGCATCTGCTCCTCTACTTCTGTCTCCATCACACGAGAATTTTTTTCAGCAGTGAATGTTCCCCTTCTGGCCATGTGTCTGGCTGGTGTTATATCCAATCTACTCGTCTCCCTTCCTGCAGTCCTGTTTTTCTGTGGCAGGGCTGCGTATTTCCTCAAGCCTCCTAGTGCTTCTTGTGTTCTGCAGATACAAACAAGTGGCAGTGGCGCCTAGAGTGCGAACAAACTATGAAGGATTCCAGATGAAATAAATTATATGATTTGATGACTGGGTGATACTTGGACAGTTTTTAAAGCAGTGTAAACTGGCCCAAGCATGACTTAACACAATATCAACACATGATAAACATCTGTGGAGGCATGGCTATTTCAAAAAGCTTGTGCTGATATTGCAAAATCATTACTCACTCATTAGAACAGCACACTGACTAATGGTTCACTCTGTAAGACAAATTCCACATCAGCTAGGACACCAGGAACAGTGCCAACGTGTCATTTTATGTAGGCTGTGTAGGTTCTTGACATTTGATTTACATGCTGAAAGTAACATTTGCTCAAGCCCATGTATTTGTCCTGTGTGTTTGAAGCAAACCATGGAGGCTCAGAAGGGGATCTCTGGCTACAGTGACACCCAGGAGGAACTGGAGAGGGTGTCAGCCATCAAGAGCGAGCTGGACGAGAAGAAGGGCCGCACACTCGACGACATGTCTGAGATGGTGACTATAGCCGGGGCTTTGAAGTAAAATCCACCCTAAAACAAAATTCATATCGCGTTGTAGTGTGGGAAAAGTGACAAAATACAAATTTTGTTATATTTCTTTTAACACGTTAACATGGCTCTGGTGTGATGAGTGAGTCTCATGACCGTTTGACCGTGGAAACGGTCAACAAAACCTCAGATTACAGAATACTAGAATCAAGTGACCTACATCTTTTATATCATCCAGCTGCACTTTCTGTTGCTGCTCCACTGACAAAATATGGGAGATTTATTTTGTGGATTGCATAGTAACTGTAAAATTAGCTTAATAATTTAGGTGTAAGGAGTCCATAAATTCAGCCTTCGCTATTAATGATCAAAGCAAGTATCCAAGAAATCTGTCTTGATGACATTACAGACAAAATAAAAATTTTGATGGGGCAGTCAAAGACAAGTGGAATAACGTGAGATTTATTCAGCAATATTTCAATAATTGTATTTAGCAATTTCACTTTTCATGTAAACATTTATTGTCAGTACGTCCCTAATCCCCTGCTGTCAGCACAACTGTGCACACAGTTTGTGTTAACTTTACAAGAACTTGCCGTTATGATGCCCCATCCTGTTAGTTCCTGAGCTTCATGCAACTTGAAAGTGTGATTCGTAGTTCTTGGATCTCTCCCTGCCTGTCAAAACGACTTCATTGATTTCATTTGTAGGAAAATACAGGGTAAATGCTCAGTGTTACGCCAACGTAGCTCACCGCTTCAACCTTATTTATCAACCTGTCATCCCTTTGTGTCAACGCCCAAAAGGAAGCAGTTACAACCAATTAGGCCACATTCCAAGATGTAGTCACAGTTTGTTGTAGAGTTAGTCTGGCACTCTGCTCTCTTGGCAAAGGACAAAGTGCTCTCAATGATGGATTCAACATCCCTGGCTCCAGTTTCCTCACAACTTCCAAATGCCCTGAAAAGCCTTAAATACTACTTCCTGAGCTTTACCACAAACCCCTTGAAGACACTGAGAGGCTGTTTAAAACAGTGATTACTGTCAACTTAAGATTTATATTCTTTTTTTCATTATGAATGTAGTCTGTGTTATTGGTCTTTTACAGGTGAAGAAATTAAACTCGGTGATAGCGGAGAAGAAGTCGGCTCTAGCCCCGATTATAAAAGAACTGAGGTCACTGAGACAGCGGTGTCAGGTGAGCATCACACACATTATAAAACCTCTAAGATCTCTGTGTATCGCATCAAAGAATCCTCAGATTTTATCAATTAGTGTGTCCAAAGAGCATTTGCTACCAGAGTGGCTAAAAATAAAAACCCTCAAAAATTATTGTTACACACACTAATCCCCCTTTCCCACCGAATCAGGAATATTGTGTCCCAAAAAACAAGTGACACGGCTTACATGCTGGATTTTCACACCAAGCGGGGCAGAGTTTGACCCGGGTCACAGCTCTGATCTTTCCCAGGGTCGTTTCCTGGGACGGCCCTTTCATGCTGGCAGTCAACCCGTGGATTTTGTTGGTCACTAATCTGGTGTTAAAGGGATATAAGGGTTTATTCGTACTCCAGAAAACAGTGGTAAATGTACAGGAGAGAGAGAACGTCTACACAAATGGTTTTTGGGCTCCTTTTTTTTGGAGTGCAGTTCAGTGACTGGGCACTTCGCATGTGACACTAACATATGTTACAATGTCATGGTGAGTCTGTCTATTCAGCTCTACACTCTTATAGAACAATACCAATTTCACAATAACTGGAAAAAAAAAAAACAATTTCCTACTTCATATACTTTCCACACTCACATATTCTCCCCACAAAACAAAAGCAAAAACATATTAACCGATGTGAGTGAAATGTGTCTTTATGCCTTCAGTGAGTGTTTTTATGGAAAAGCCTGAATCATATTTGATAAACCATGGGGGAATTCTTAACAGTATGCTTACAAGCCATTTAAGAGATGTGTTTTTGTGTTTTCATGGCAGATTACGAAGTCCAAGAATAATTTAGATAATCCATACATGAAAGTCTTGATCGGGAAAGCCTACAACAATACTGAGCTAAAACAGAGGCTCATATTTTCCTACACGTGCTCCCAGAATTGCCCTGCCGTCTTACTCTTTGTTTAATAGTGAAGATCTAGATCAAGAGGAGATAAACCAGAATTTGTGAGAGCAAGCTGTAAGCCAAGCTACTTGAATGCTACTCTGATCTGATGTTTGTATATAAAACAGTATCAAGAGTATGACAGAACTACTCAAACTGTAGTGTTTTTACTGAATTTGTATATGTTTATATACTGTGCACAGTAAATGGTTTATTTCAGTGTACTTCTGTATGACACTTGGGATTCCCAACCTAATAGGAGCTGACTCAGGAATATGAAGAGAAGAAGGCCCACTATGAAAGCTGTGCTGCTGGACTGGAGAGCAACAGATCCAAACTCGAGCTGGTATAGTTATTCCCCTCTAATTATTCTAATTCATTCATTTAATTTATTGAAAACCTCAGAAAACACATTGAGGGAGAACCCTCATTTTCAGTGGTGCCAAGGTACATAGAAAACATAGACACAAATAAAATCAAATAACAACAAAGAAGAATACAGGGCCATATTAAAAAATATATATGGCCAAAAATATTAAAAAACAAGGTAAAATTAACAACGCTAAAAAGTAAAAGTGTAGATAAATAAATAAAACAATAAGAACAATAAGAATTTTAAAAATTTCAGAGAAAAAATAAAATGAATAAAATAATATACATAAAAAATAAAAATTTAATTAAAAGCAATGACAGTTACAATCAACAAAATTAGCAAGTAGACCTTGAAACTGTCTCAAAGGTTTTATTGAGGTCAGCTTAAAATTTAGTTGAAGCGCATTTCAAGTGTGTGGAGCACAGTAACAAAAGCAGATTTTCCTAGTTCTTGTGAATTTCAGGACCTGCAGGGTTTACCAAGACTGAGAGCGGGTACAGTGGCTACCAGCAGTCCAGTGAAGCAATGCTGAGAGGTGGGGGGGTGGGGGAGGGGTGGGGGTGGGGTGGGCAGCTTTTGTGAAATAGCTTTATAAATAAATTAGAACAGGTGCTGATCCCTCCTCACTGATTTAGCAGGCAAGCTCTGTCAGTGAGAGGTTTTTTGATATAGAAGGCAATGGTGTGTCCCGTAACTATCTCCAGTGATAAATCATAATGTTGAGTGATACACTGCATCTAAGGCTTTGAGAGTGGAACCGGCCGCCCGCCCATAAATAGCATCCCGGTAATCCAGCACAGAGAGGAAAACCACTTCAACAACACATTTTCTTGTAAATAATGGAAAGCACAATTTACTTCCAAAAAGAAATAAAAATGCATGCTATTGCTAAGCACTAAAATATGTACATAAATGTAAATGAATGTGAAATGGTGACATTTTTCCATATTTGTCTTTTTTCCCTTACAGGAGGTAAAAACACTGAGAGAGGAGACTGCGCAGGAGGAGAACCGATACCATTATATCAACAGCATGACAGAGGCAAGGAGCTTAAAAACGCAAATTCACACTCAGTGCAGGAAACATTTTTTGGCCGTTAGCCACGACAGCTGATGCGCCAGTCATGTTCTTTTTTTTTTTTTTTTTCCTTTTTCTTTTCTTTTTTTACAAACCAAACTTGGTAAAATCATAACTGAGCAGGAACTCTGAACCTAGACTGGTGACTAAGCAAAGTGATGGTGGAGCACACAAACAGTCACAGACAAATATAGCAGCTTCAAGCAAGTGGCCTGTCCCGCACACACACACACACACACACACACACACACACACTGTGACTGTAACCCTGAGCCCTCCATCTCTGTCCTCCACAGATCATTGGGGTACAGCTGCAGCGGGCAGCCGAGGAGACAAAGGCCTACGTGTCCTCTGATCCGCAAGAAAGGAAGAAGGCCATAAGGTGAGCACGCTCGGCCAGGCCTGCCAGCTGCTTTGAGTTCCCTGTGACACTTCAGCAAGCTCTCGTTACACCATAATCAAGCTAATGCTGCTGCCGCCTCATACTTGGCATAACGCGCACACAGTAGTCACAAACTTCATGAGAGCACATGAGTGAGTTTGGCACATTTTGTTTGAAATAGCATTTGCCTACATCTGATGTGTACCCATCTGGTTCTCTTGCAGGGAAGTGTACATGAAGAACATTGCAGAACAGGAGTCACTTGGCAAGGTTAGCAGTGTGTCCTTAGTCACCTGCTGTGGGTCAATACTTGGAGTTATTTCTTCCTTATTCTGACAAGAACGTGATCTGAGTGCTGATGTGGTGAGGCAAGTTAGATGTAGCAGAACTGCAGCATTGTAGATAACCTGAAGGTGTAAACTGTATGACAGGTTATTCATCTGTCCTGTCGGTGTAATCAGTCAGGCTACAGACAAAGACTAAATGCATATTTTACAGAAAAGAAACATATTGCCCAGATTTTTGTTTTGTTTTCTTTCTTTTTTTTTTTAAAGTCACCTGCATCAGCAAGCCACCAAGCAACAAAGTCTTTATTTTTGCAAACTCACTTAGCCAATAAAACTGATTATTCTAACTGCTATGAAAAGGAAGCATGCTTATGTTCTTGAAGTGTTTGTCAAGTAGAAGGCATCCAAGGTAAAGCAATCATATATAGTTAATGTCTGTTAAAGGAAGGAAAGTCAGAAGGAAAAAAAAATGATCAAAAATGATTCACGGGTGATGTAGGCCTCACTGTTGACTCTTGCTCTTCCCGTGTGGACTGCAGAAGCTGCGTGAGAAGCAGAAGACGGTGAGGGAGAGCCACGGTGACAACATGAAGCAGATGAAGATGTGGCGTGACCTGGAGCAGCTGATGGAGTGCAAGCGCCAGTGCTTCGTCAGAGCCCAGAGCCAGGCCTCGATTGGCCAGGTAATCCAGGAGGGAGGAGAGGACAGGCTGGTGCTGTGAGGCTCCTCCTCGCAGGGTCACAGAGATTCACTACAGAGAATCGCTCAGCGGGACACTCCTTACTGTATCACAGTGAACATTGTGTTCCTTTTCAGCAAAATGGATTATTTATGGTCATATGTAACTTCATTTTGAGGTCCTACCTAAATTACATTTGTGGTTTTTAATTAAGTTAGGGAGAGTTGTTCAATAAGAGGTACTTGGTACAAAGTTTGGTTCCTTGGGTTCATCTTTCCTACCATCTCCTCCGTGATGCAACACTGTTTAGTTTCACTTGATAGCTTATCTCGTGGAAAGGACACTCTCCCAGTGATGACACTGTTTGAGATGCTTCATGACTCCAAGGCTGAAGGAACATGTGTACAAGGAGGTGTCGAAGGATAAGGGCTTTCACTTTCTCTGGCCCACTGACTTCAAACATGCCCCCCAGCCTCCGTTTTGACACATCTTTAAGAATACACTTTCAATCAGTGTGCAATGATAACGGTGTACAAAGTGCTGCACTTGGGACATGGCTGCTCGCCACTATTTTTGGCAACAGCCATGACCTTGGACATGGTCTCTTGCCAATTTTGGAATTCTATGGGCCCTCCATTGTTTCAAGCACGGCAGCACAGATAAAATAGTCATAGTATTCCACTTTCTTCTATTTTGTATCATCTTTATATATTTTTCTAACTTTCAATCCACCTCAGCAAAAATAATCCTACTATGTAACTAATAAATAGTTATATTTTGACACTTGTGCATTTCTATTAAATACATGCGTTGTCTCAATTTTGACTTGGGTTGAATTATTATCTTTAATTCATGTTAATTGCACCAAGAATGTGGTTTTGCTGAAAATGTCCCGGTGGTTGGTGCAGGATACTCCCTCCCCTTGCAACTTCATCTGCTGTTGCAGCAAATGTTAGTGGCCCTTGTGCCAGATGGATCAAGTGTGGATTGTAGAGGGCAGCTTGATGTGGAACTGGGCAGTGATACGGTGTTATTATTGTTACAACACCGGATCAACCTTGTGCTACTTGAGGCTTCATCAAGATATGTCAACAGGTGATGCATGCCAGTCTTGTTAAAAATAATAATGATAACCCTCAATAAGCACACCAGGGAGTATGTTTTAACCCATTGCCCTTTGCTTACATCCCTACGTTTGCCTTCACTGGCTCTGCAGGTGGAGTTGGATTTTTTTTTTTTTTTTTTTTTTGTGGATGGCAATCCCCAAAAAAGTCTGGTGAATAAGTTTCTCCTTACAAACAGCGCTCCATCTTGACCTATTAGTGATGGTAATCAACACTTGAATATTAGTCTTCCTTAGAGATGTTTATTGTTTATTGTACAAGTCTTATCTGTAAGTCTTCCATTTGGTTCACTACAGTTGACTGGTATGTGAGGCACTTTGTTCTTTAACCAGAAGTGCCTTCCCTTTTCATGGAAAATGAAATGTCCCCCCAGCCCGCTTAAAGAACCTGTGGTGTAATTCTATTGAACAGAATGACGTCGGGGATGATCTAAATCTGTAGGTATTGTGTTACGTGGAACAAGGTATGGGCTTGTTACTCTGCTTTTAGACTGGCAGCAGTAGCAGCAGTAGGCTTGCACCTTTACTCCTTGGATATTTGTCCCGTTTGGCCATCTGTGGGTGCGCGAAAGCCGTGTAATTTCGTTACGAGGCCGCTATCAGCCTCCACACTACGCCAAATTTTGGCATGTGTCTATATGCATATACAGCCATCTGGGTACTCCTCCAAACCGCCTTGCTTATAGTCGCTTTACGTATCTAATAGAATCACAAATTGCATAACGTTAATGTTACACAGCTACTTAAATAAACATGTCGATCACATGCCGAAGCCGGTGTGATAACATCAAGAAAAGGCTACAAGAATTCAAACTACTGACGACACAAAAGTACGTGGTTTGCATGGGAATACACGAGTGTGTCCCACTAGGTTTACTTCCTGTTTTTTTTTTTTCTCTCCTCATGTCTCCCCCTGTTTGAACGTAACGGACACCTTTCGTCCAATGGTATCAGTCCACATGCAGAGCAGAAGAGAGGGGCAGCAGTGAGGCGCTTTGATAAAACCGGAATATCAGCTCGGTGTAGCGCCACTGAGAGCTGCGCCACGGTGAGGCAGAGCACGGCACGGCTAGGACAGAGCACCGGACTGGGCGAATGCAGTCCTCATCAGGGGCCACTGCTGCATACTCCTTTCCACCATTTTTGGAGATAAAAGGACACTCAGAGTAAGCTTTGTCGAGAGAGGGCAGAGGTGTCTAGCTCCACCGAATATTTCCCCGGATTTTACCTCTAGAAAAATTAGCCAGGGGACAGGGGACACGTCTCAGTTATCACCAGTTCACGGTCTGTAGCCGTCGATAGCAGCCCGAGTGTGAATGCCCGTCGGTCAGTTGGCAAACTATTTCTTGCTCTGAGTGTTTTTAAAGAGCCGGTGGGGTGTACAACACAGGAGTATTGTCGGTAAAGCCGTGTGGGTAGGAGTCGACTGTCCGCCATGGAGAACGCTCACACGAAGAGTGTTGAAGAAGTTTACAGTTATTTCTGCGTCAATGAAAGCACAGGACTTGCCTTGGACGAGGTGAAACGACAGAGGGAAAAATGGGGCCTAAACGGTATGCTAATTAAAAACCAAAGTGTGTGACTAACACTGTTGTTGTGAATGGGGAACGCTTGCAAAATGTGTGTTTTTTGCCAGTGTAACACAGTCAGAGGGAGTAGTGTATACTGTATATGGGGTAAATGTCACCAACATTAGCCGGCCGGCTTCGTGTAGTGATTTGGCTGACGTCATCACTGATGACCTCGTGGGTTTCCCATCTCGTTTTATACAATATAACAAACAATCACTCAGTAAAACACTGCAACATTGTTAAACACTGTGGAGTGTGTTGAAATCACCAACGCCAGACCCAATTCAGCCATGCAGTATATGGTTACTTTGTTATACACTGTGATGTTTAACATGGTACCACTGTTGTGCACTGTAATGTTGCATAATGTGTGACTTTACTGAGCATGGTATCATGATCACACCACCCAACAGTGTAACGTCGTTAAGCAAATACCCCTGACCATGATATCTTGGTTACACTGTTGAGCACAGTGCCATGGTACCAACGCCGTTGAACGTGGTAACATGATAACATTGTTGGATATGATTGCTACCATGGTAACATTGCTGACCACTGTAAGATTGTTGAACATGATATTGTAGTAAACTTGATGAACATTGCTTAGAGCAAACACAGCCCACGTGTGTGCAGGTCCAACAGGCATTTGACACTGAACAGTGGTCACAGGATCACCAAAGTAACATTATCCTTCAAAGTTAAGCTCTTCTGTCCCAGGCTTAAAACAGCTGTTTTATATTAATATAACCACGCACGTAATGGATGGTAAACCCACTTAACACTGCTTTACTACTTTTATTCATAGAACAGTTTCACCACCTTACCTACCTACTCAAACGTGCGCTATACGTCATAGTAGGTTGTTTTAAACTGATATCTGAAGACTGGATTTTTAAAGTAAAAAGATTAAATTTATTCTATTTAACAGAGCTTTGCACCTATTAGTGGTTGTTTGTCAAACAGAAGCATCTCCACATTTTTATTTACCGTTATATCACTAATTATAGCAACACAGTACAAACCGTAGCCAATTAATTTTAGTGATTACAGTATAAGTGTGGCTCTCTGACTCCATCATCATTAATGAATGTGCAGGTGTTGTCGTAAACCTGTGCTTTGGGTGCTAAGTTTTGCAGAACCTCATCGAATTTGGCTTTCTCTTTTGTTCTGGAGCCAGTGCTCTGTGTACAAGAAGCAGGAACACATAATCACACATGATCCTTAAAGTTAAGTCTTGACTGTTTTTTTTTTTTTTTTTTTTTTTTTTTTTTTATGTAACCACTGATTATCCTTTTCATTTTCTTCTTTATTTTCCTGTATGCCCCTGGATTCATCACCCCTGTACACAGAGTTACCAGCAGAGGAAGGTAATCACTGTTTCTGAAATCATTAGTCTTCATGTGATTGCATGTGTCTATAATGGATTTTTTTTTTTTTTTTTTTACTAACTCTCCTTTTCTGTAGGAAAATCTTTATGGGAGCTTGTTGTTGAACAGTTTGAGGATTTACTTGTTCGAATTCTTCTGCTGGCCGCATGTATATCTTTTGTAAGTATATCGCTCGATATTTTTCTTTCCGTTTGTGCTGCTAGACTAATCACTGTATACTTGCTTGATTGATTGTATACACTCTTAATCCATCAAGTCATTCTGGATTTATTGAATGCAAGTGAAACTTGCATTTTGATGAGTTACACACCATCACTCTCTCGTTACTTTCTGTTTTTTACCTTGTAATAGAGGCGATGTAGAAATAACCTAAAAGTTGAGGGAATTTAAAGGTGAGTTGGTGGATTCAACTGCAGAGAGAGAGCTTTCCACCCTTGGGTGAAAGATTTTATAATATGAAGTCAAACAACAGGTGGACTTATTATTAAACCCGGTGTGATGAATGGCAGAGGAAAGTTTATGCATTGCATAGTGGCAAAGTGTGAACGTCTTCAGTTTGTTTAGCTCAGCTGGGGTTACACTCACAGATTAGGGAGCCAAACAGCTGAGAAGGCTAGCGACCTGTCTGAGGAATGGTGACAACAGCAGTAGCTGGTATTGAGTTGCTATCACCATGTGCCAAGTAAGACGTCTAAGTCATCTTGCATGCTTGCTGTGCAATGACTTTCCCTGTTCTCTCTCATACCTCTGACTCGTCATTACAGCGTTAGACGGTTAAATATATGGTGGTGAATTGTCACAATGTAGTGGCATAGTGCTAATTTAAAAGTGTAGTGTCCTTTAGGTCTTATGTAATAGCTGAACTTTACTGTTTGGTTTGCTATTTCAGTCACTGGAAAATTCATTTTGTAGGATTTAGAGTTAATGCAGCCTCATCTATGACCTCTTCCACTGCAAAAATATTGTGTTTTTCAAAAAATTTAAGGTAAAATTTAGATTTTCCTTTTTTATTTTCTATGAAATGATGGCATCCTGGGAACCTGAGTAGTCATTTTGATAATTGAGGCCCCTCTGTCTGTGTGTGTCAGCTAGGAGGGCCGGTATGTAGTGTGCAGTGCCCAGTCAGGTGATACAGAGGTGTCAGTGGCGGCTGTCTGACAGGGCAACAGAGCACCATTCAGGACCAAATTTGGGCCCTGACCCTGAGTGGGAGGGCACTAGTCAGACAAATGCACACACCCCACCTCAACATAAGCTGCATCACTCTCATGCATACTTCCCATACTACTTGTTTCTGTTTTAGATCTGTGCACATTTTTCACCCCTTGCTCTCCATGAATGATCTTTGTTGAGTGAATAGATCAGAAAAATCATGCTCTACTTAGCAGTGCTGTAATCTAGTTTGGACAACAGAGTTTTTCCAGGAGTGAAATAATAAGGCGAAGGTGTGATGAAGTGTAACAAGGCCGTGACTGTAGTTGGAAACCAAAAAAACTGAATTTTTGGCCAGCATGATTCAGCAGTTAACCAAAATTAAACAATGAGTTGTCAGTATGTCTGCTTGCATAATTCTGCTGGTACTTACAGAGAGCTCCTATTTTAAAGTAAGACATTATGCAGATATCTCTCATAAATGTTTTTAATCTGCATGTGAGGGAGGCCAAGAGTATGCCTTTTTTCTGTCTTGAGGAAGCATTGAGTAGAGAGTGTTTGGACTGTGACAGGCCACTTCAACATTCAGGCCTATGTTTCTGTTGGGTATTGACACAACTATTAAGAGTTATGCTTGCCATTTGAGTTATGCCATTGAAAAGGTCTTTGGCATCAAGTGCGGCCAGTTAGGTCTTATTGTGGCTGATTGCTTTACTACATTGTGGGACATTAAGTAATGGCTGTGGCTCAAAAGACAATTATAAGACAGCATTCCCACAAAATGAGTCTTATGGTCAAAACATTGTCCAAGTAAGAGGTCCCTTAGTAAGCTGTGCAACAATGCCGAGGCAACTCCTCAGGCATTGCTGATGGGTATAAGTCTGTCCTAGCCTGAATACTAAGCCCAGCACTCCTGAGTCTACAGTCCAGCTGCATTCCCACTCATTTCCATATGGCCTATTCACTGCAGCCTAATCTGCAGTTAAAAAGTCAACAATTACAAATGTCCATAGGGGAATATCAACACTTGCTCACAGTGAACAGAATTAATACATTACAAGTAACTGTATTTTGCTCAGAGTGGTCAGGTGGTTTGGATGAAATTCATTAACACTGCTACATAACGTACTTATCTCCTGTGTGTTGAGGGTGAATGTGATATGTGAGGAAATGTTGCTGTGCAATTGCATGAGCTGATCTCTTATTACAGTACATTAACTTTTATGTAAGAAGTGCGTGGGATGATACTAATCTACTAAAAACAAACAATCTCTGCCTTTGATATTGTGCCTCTGACTGTTAGCAAACAGCTAAACCATCACATTATTGGAAAGAAGTGTTGCTTTCCCCCCAAACAAACTGCCTGTGGAAGAGCTGAAAACCTGTCTAGTTCATTTAAACTCATAATTTGTGACTTTTCAACATGAACGTTTACAACAGTCAGGGATCTGATTTTTCAGGATTTAAGTTTTCATATACAGTCCCCATTCCTTTGTAACTGGATGTGGTAATTTGCACGTTTTTCTTTCTTTTTTTCGTTTTTTTTTTTTTTTTTTTTTTTTTTTTTTTTTTGATGTTCACATCTGTAAATGTTGATGCCTCTCATACTGGATCATTTTTATGTTCTTTGAGATGTCTTTTAATAAATAATGACATGTTGTTGTACTGTTTTCAGGTATTGGCCTGGTTTGAGGAGGGAGAAGAAACTATCACAGCCTTTGTGGAGCCTTTTGTAATCTTACTTATTCTTATAGCCAACGCCATTGTTGGTGTGTGGCAGGTGAGAAACTTCTAGATCTAAAACATGCTGTATCCTTTAGCTGCAGACACTGAAATTAGATCCCACTAAATCTCCTGTATCTGTGGAATAGGTCTGGGTATGATGAAATATTTTCATCTCAGTTCTGTTACTTAAAATTCACTGCCTTTCTTTGTTGAAAGAAATCGCATTTCATTATGCAATACTGTATTGTATTTCAGTACCCGTCTCTGCTGTGGGATGTGGAAAGCAGTGTTGTATTATAGCCTGGATAGTCATCAACATTCATTAAGTGGAGAGAGATAAGATACCTATCTCAGATCGGCTTATCAGTGGCGCTCGCCCATTAAAGATCTATAGTTTTTGCCATCTCTGTAACATTATTTGCTTTTCAATTGGGAGCCAAAGCCTCGCTGATGAAGACTGGTCCAGACAGTGGGTCAATGATAACATTTCAGAAAAAAAGATGTAAAGTACATTCCATGTACCAAAGTCACAACTTATCCTGGTTTGAAAATGTAACATTTTTAATATCCATTAACATAGTAGACTAGTGTTGAAACAGCTGACTTTGTCTCATTGTTGCAACGCATTAATACCCATGTAGGCATCCTGATTATCTGGAAAGGAAACAGTCTGTTGTTTGTTGCCGTAATTGGAAGATCTAAATGTCATCGCTGGTCTTAATCTGTAAGCCACTTTGCTATCAGGCTAATACAATCAATGAGCTATTTTCTTTCTTGTGGTTAGATTATTTCTTTTTTTAAAAAATGAGTGGGCAGTTCACTTGACTCAAGGATTTTTTTTCTCAGAAGAAGTTTGGTAGAATGAAGTCAAGATGAGCATCAGTGGGGAAAGTGTGTGTGGGATTGGACCTTGGTCACTAGGGCCAAGCTGTAGGTGGTGACAGATGTTTGTCTCTGACCACATCCTAGACATTACTGAAATTCATAATGGCTTAAAAATAATATTTTAAAAATAAACCGCAAGTTATTCTCATTGTAAATTGAGCAAAAAATCACTAAACAACTGTGTGCTGTAGACAGAGTAAATGCTTTTCCTGTAAACCCTAAGTTACCATAGTGAACAGGAAATGATGGATTTGGCCACATCTGATATGTTTTGCTCCTGAAAGCTGCCCAGCAGCAGACTTCACAATTTAATTTTCCTAACCAAAACTGGCTATCAGAAACAATGCAAAAATAAATATGCCTACATAAATGTAAAATTAGATCTTTTATCCAGTTCTTTTATGAGTTCTTTTATCCAGCTTGTTCACTATGAAGCCACTGCATATTCAAAGGGGAATCCCTGCATGCCATTAAGGTTGGCGCTGCCACTATTGGTTAATGTGATTTTATCATCTGATACGCTTTAACTTTCAACAGTTAAACAATGTTGGCACCAAAATTTGTTTTTCCACTCATCAGGAACGTAATGCTGAGGATGCCATTGAAGCCCTTAAGGAGTATGAACCTGAGATGGGTAAAGTGTACCGCCAGGACAGGAAAACTGTCCAAAGGATCAAGGCCAAAGACATCGTGCCTGGTGACATTGTGGAAGTCGCTGGTAAGCTGACCTGGCCTTTGTTATGTGTTTTCCAATGGACTGGGATATGTGTGTGTCAAAATTTTTCCAAACAATTGCCTTGGTCCACAGAAGAAATGCTCTCTACCCATCTTCTGTACCTCTGATTTCTTTACTTAGCCCTTTTTGTCACACATGATTGTTCTAGAGATGCAGGAATATTTGTGATTCAGTGTTCCCACTAGTAATGGAATTCATGGAATATCATGGAATTTCAAGAGGAAGTCAGAGAATTGACTAAATTATCTGGAGACATCAATGAATATCAAGGCTTTGTACAAGTGGAGTGGAAAGCAAATGACTGAGCTGAAATTCATTAACAAACCAGGAAGGCATATTTTTAGATCATAGAGGCACTCTGATGTGGTCGTGAAATGTCTTGGAAAAGCCAAGGAATTTTACATCAGGGCCACAGTGGGAACCCTTGTCACAGCTATTGTGGTGGTTGCTGGTAATATTGGTGATTTAGGAAGTCAACCATATTTAACTGTCATACTAATTTTTTCCTCCTTAAGCTTGAGGCTGCTGAGCAAACAGCATCAGGCAAATCCTTAAGATGTGGAAAGTTAAAATGTTGCTTGGTGCTTAGACTTACGTCAGGCAAAAGGACCATCTGAATATCACATGAGCTAAACAAACCCAAACAAGATCAAACCTTGTTATACACAGAAAATTAGCGATTTAATGCTTTTGCAGTTACTATCAAGAATTTTTTGTTTCTTTGTAAAAGAGGGTTTATTTTATCTCATATCTCATTGGTGATCAAAAAGCCTTGGTGCTATGGTAGGATAGTTCTTGTTTCCATTTGGCTCTGCCTCAGGTAAAGTCTATTTTTAACAGAGCATATGATTCCAGGTATGGTCATGGATTACATTTAGCACAAGCTCTAGTTCATACCCCCCTTCCCCAAGTGCCACTGCAGAGGTGACTCACCCTACAAGATTGGTGTATTTTGAGATGTTCCTATTAACCTGTTGTCTCAAAGGGCTGGGCACAAGTGATATTGAGGCCCATTTTGCTGTGTGTGTGTGTCTGTGTGTGTGTGTGTGTGTGTGTGTTTTCCTCTTGTGTCCACACACAGTCTGGATGAGGCTCAGCTGAGGTTTGCTGCTCCCAGCAGTGCTACACATTGCCACATCCTCAGCTGCAGCCTCCTGACTCAAAAGACAGTTTTCTTGCAGTGCAGCATCTGAATGAGCACTGGAGTGATCAACACTGCTGTGATCCCCTCACTGTGTATCCTTAAGTGAAGTTCGAAGTATCAGGATTCAGCACTTTGGCTTTGAAAGGACTGTTTTCCCCTGCAGCATACACACATGGCCGTATAGAGGGATGAACAGAGACGGCTGTGTTGTGGAATGCGGGAGTCCTTGAAGTACCAGTGTTATCAAGATACTCCATTTAACCCCAAGCCACGGAGGCGATGCAGTGTGTTTCTGTGCATAGTGGTAGGTTTTATTTTTAGCTGTCATAGGGCTGTTTAGATTAAGGAATACCTTATTTATAGTAGGGAGTGACAGTAGTGAAGATGACAGGTGTCTGCCCCCCCAGCCCCCTCCCTTCCCGGCCTGCCCTCTGAACCGTTGTTACAGTGGGTGATGTGGGACAATGTTCAGCAGGACTCTGGAGTAACCTTGACAAGGACAAATGCAGCACTGAGTGTATCAGGAGGAAAATTCACCCCATTTTGTAACCCTGTGGTTGTTTTAAAATATATAATTTGTTTTCCGTTGAATGCTAATCATGACTTTTTGATCATGTGTCACTGATGAAAATAAGTTTAGTGAGCTAAATTGTTTAGATTAGGTTTAAAAAGAAACATGTGGTTCTCCACATGTATAGATGCCTGGCTATTTAAACAACCCGGGTGAAGGTCATCGTACGTTTTGCTGTCAGCAGTTATACTGAAACGCAGTTGACAATAAACCGGATGCTTTCTTCCTGCAGTCAGAATGAGCCCATCAGCTCAGCTTACTTCACAAATCCTCCAAATCTCCTTCATAGTGGTTCCTGTCAGCCTCCTTTTTTATGAATAATATTTTCCCAGAGCTCCAAAGTGACCCCCTGCCATGCAGACGAGCAATGTGATGACGCACATGCTATCCAGCCCGCTGCTGAGCTGAGGCAGAGGACAGAGGCGCAAGCCCTCTGTGGCTGGCTCAGCCGTGAGAAGAATAGGCTAGCAGCTCAGCTGTGGAGCTGCTTGTCAGGGTGCTGCTGTGGATTTGAATGCTGCTTCCTGCTCCCACCTTCAGCTCCCATCAGCCCTGATGAAATAGACACGCTGCTTTAAGAGGCTTGCTCACTCAACTGTGCTTAACATCATGGAAATTGGGTGTGGAGTATTTGTTTTGCTCATCGCCTGTCTGTGTAGTGCATTTCTCTTTTTTCTCTCTCTCTCTACTAGACTATTATCTACTTGCAGCAGTTCGATCTTTATGACTTAGCCTTCCCTTTTCAAGCCTGGGCTGTCTCATCTTAGTAGATGAAACAAAAAGACGTTGGGCTGCTCTAACCAGGCTGATCTGCAGCCCTGTCCATTTCTCTGACTGCTCTTGTAGGGTTGATAAAGGACCTTTTTCAGCTGTTTTCTTCACAGCAATGTGGCTCAGGCTAATGGTGCAGTGGCACACCAAAACTAACCCCGGGCGTTTTCTAACTGCTAATTTACTGCCGTCCAGGTCAGGAAATCTGGATTCATGTTATGGGTCTTACTGAATAACACTGATCATCCATTTTTTACACTCAAAACTTAAGCTAAAGAGAAATTGATGCAGCTTTGCATGATTACTAATCAGGATGGAAAAATGCCACCAGCCAAATGCTGATAAGTCTGTGTCTGGTAAGTCAGTTAACTCAACAAGCCACTTGTGTGGTTTAAAAAAAAAAAAAAAAAAATGATGTTAGCTGGTAACATTTGGAGTTCCCCAGCTACAGTATCCAGTGGATAAAAAGTTTGGGTTGCTGCCCAGGTCATAACACAGGACTTACTGTATGTTGCCAGTTTACAGTTTGGTGTCGAGGACTTGGTGATTTGGATGTCTGCCTTTTCTCAGAGCAACAGAGCTGAGTGGGTATGTTCTCTGCCGCATGTGAACATGTGGAGTCTGGTAGTGATACCAGCCTGTGTGGGGGGTAATAAAAGGGGAGGATCTCTTAACTGCTCCTATTGTGTGGAGAGTGAGATGGCCTTATAGGGAAGTGCTTTGTGGATAACAATCCCACCCCATCGAGCCCTACGCACAGGAACCCTACCCATCAGCACCCACACCCTCCACTGAGATTCCAGACACCACGGATAGCGTGTGGCATGTTGTGTGGCCTGGCAAGCGTCTTTTGTCACCGAGGGACAGTCTTCTGGTGAGGCTCTGGTCCAGCCAGGTGTTCAGTGTTTCCGGCTTGTCAGCTAGATGGACCAGAATGGGCCGACCTTACTGACTAAGCAAGGACTAATTGGATGCTCACAAAACTCAAATGTAGTAACGGTCTTTGCAGCAGTGGTTCTTGACCATGTGCCATGTACATGCAAAACTATATAGGAGGGACACTACAGCTCACCTTACTGACTAGGTCTCTTTTGTGTTTGAAGGTGAAAGCACCTGACAGTGTTTTGTTTGAATCAAAACCTGCCATATACCATCAAGACCCAACCGTCTCTTGGGTTGGATGGTGTATGGTTAAGCGCTATTTTGAATTCCACCAGAGTTGAGGACAAAATCCACCCACGTGGTTATGGTTATAGTTTGGTTGGGTGAGGGTACATATAATGGCTGTTTTTATGTATTTTCAACAAATTTTCTGCCCAATCACAGTGCTTGTGGGCGCATGTTGCCCAGAATTCTTTGTGGGATTCATAATGATGCTGTTGTACAGGGTTTACAAAGTCCACATCCCTAAATATTCCTGTACTGTGTAACTCAGTGGAGCATGACACTCAAGCTGCTACAGTTTCAGTCTTCACTTGGGCTACTCATGCTTAAACACAATTATGCTTTCAAGGTACCGGTTATTGTCTCTGTATAAAAGTATTCACTAAATGCTTTTTGTGAAATGAACCTCCAGTACAGCTAACAGCGGGACCAAGCCTCCATTAATAAAGCTCATGCTAGTTCTCTACAGACAGTGCAGATGCAGTCCACTGTGCTAGTCTTGTTAACCTTGAGTCCTATGCAGCATGCATTGACTGCTGGGAATCTGTGCTATGCTGTCTGGTTAGAGGTGGGACAATGTGAGGTCAGCACAGTGTTATGAGGGGCCACTGCTGAAAGTAGTGACCTTAAGACATGAGGGGAAAGTGACAGAAACTCGAGTACCCCTATGAGCCCCCCACCCACCCACCATCACCACCACCACCACCAAAGATAGGCTGGTGTGCATGCCTGTTTCTGTGTCTCTAATCCTCACTGCAGCCTCCGCCATCACACAGCATAATAAACAGGGAATAATAAGTGGGACGTTTGCAGCTAACCTCTTTTATATAAAATGAATAAAAATATTTTATATGGTGATTATCATATTTCTAAAACTGCAAGTACGTTAGAGGTATGATGCATTTATTTCCATTTTTCTAAAATAGTTATTTTCTCTAATGCCTATGCACTACACTTTCACAAGGTATGTTTTACTGGTAAATTGTAAAAACAGAAAGTTGTTCAAATCCTTGCACCCGTGTTTTCCTTTGGCATCACATCTGCACAGGCTGTGGTGAAACCTCTGTTGAATAAAAATCTATGAGGAATTCTGGCGGATAAGATTTGGATTTCAGTACTCAGTTCATGTTACGTCTGCCTTTAGCTTCATTTGCCTTTTAAGCTTCCAGTTCATCTTGACACAAACAGCTTCGCAGTCCTGGGACAGGTTCTGTTACTATGGCAACTCAAACAGTTGCTTGCTATGTAGATGCCCAATCTGCTGCTTAAGATGCATAACAGATGTAGTATGGATCTCTGGGGGAAGTGGAGAGATGGTGCTTACATAACCAAGGTCAGAGGTGAACATCAACTCCAGTCAGCAGTCACATATATGAATCCATAGCATAGACTTGGTAAGACAAATCTTGGTAAATTTAAGCTCAAGTATGTTTTTATTTTATTTATATTATTTTTGTTGTTGTTGCTGTAATTCCACAAACCACTTTGCTAACCAAACATCATTTAAAGATCCTGCTCCATTCTTGTTGGCTAGTAAAACAGTGGAACTGACTGGTGAGTTTTGTTATTTACTAGCCACTCAAACCAACACACAAAACAGGTTTCCTGCCCTGTTAGGCCTACACACAGTGACTTTGTTTACATTCACACAAAAAAATACAATTACAATACAATTTAGACAATTTAAGTAGCGCAGGACCCACGTAGGCATGATATTCTTTGTGCGTCAGTGCACTTAAGCCCTACGTCAAACCATTATCACAGTAACGTGGTGTACTCACGTGAATAAAGACTAGTCAGAACACAGATAGACCTTAATTGCATTTAAGTTTGAACAAGTTGTTTATTTGTAGCTGTGTTCCAGCTCATATTGTGTGTTTTTTATATTGTTGCATTTTTTGCGCACAGAAAACATAACTATAATGTGATTAGAACAATTTAAGTGAAGCAGAAACCATATTCTGATCATGTTAGTGCGTTTATGCTCTACGTCAAAGTATTAATCACAAAGTCGTGTATTTACATTAATAGAGACCATTCATAACATGGATCCACCTTAATCGCATGTGAGTTTGAACAAGTAGTAATTTGTGACCCAGCTTATATTGCTCCTTATTTTTTTCAATTCCGGTTGAGTATTTGCAGTCAACCTATGTCACATGAAAGCCAATTATTTGGGTAGGCACCACTTAATAGAATAGTAAAATCACCCTGCTGATTTAATCAAAGTGACCGTGGAAAAATATGCACTTCAGAGGGTCTGTCAGTTGGTACCACAGCTTTGTTCAAGCAATTGCAAATGAGAAAAAGAGTACAGAGATTATATACTCTTTAATGATTACTCTGACTCATGGAAATGTAACTCCAGTACTCAAGACTGCCAAAAGCTTCATTTCAACTGGTTCAAACCAGTTTATCATATCTTTAACTGTCATATGAAGCAGAGAAGAGGGAGCCATAGAGGGCTAGTATTTTTCCATCTTCCAGACTGTTGTTCTGTAAATGATTTTGTGTGTGTAAAAGTAGCCAGTGAGAGCAGCAGTAGAAGCTGCGTTGGAAAGCTGCCGCATGTGTCACCTGTTGACTGTGCTTCTGAAATAGCCTCCTCAACATGGCAGGAGCTCAGCCTTTTGTTTCAGCTGCCATCAGCACATGCAGCCTCCTGACTGGCCACGAGGAAGCCTAGCCTACCGAGCCGCACGCCATTCCCTAATACGCAGCAGAGGCAGGTGCCAGTCAAAACTGGCGGCTTGGGTGCCGTGACTGCCTTGCTTGCTGTTGAAAGGTGGACCTCTGGGAGTCATATTGGCAGCGCCGTATCACTGCAAGCACAGGGGTGAAAAAAGCAGAGCTGGGAAATAACAGTACTTGAACAGTTTTTTGGTGCTTGCTCTTTACTTCTGCTACTTTGTACTTAAATACAAAAAAATACTTGGGTAGATTTTTCAGTATATATTAACTATCAGTGCATTTTACTGCTAATATCTCTATACTTTGAATGTTGAATGCAGGACTTTTTCTATTATGGCACTGCTGCTTTCACTTAAGAAAATTCAAGAACTGTTTTCCACCTCTTTGTTTGAGGAGATGGTTGGACTGCTACCAAATAGGATGTTGACATTAAGGGACAGATGATCTACACCTGATCTGGGGCGGGCCTGCAGTGTAACACAACTTAAGGATAATGCACATGTTGCACAAAGCTAGCCATATCACTCAGCACTTGGTCTTTTGTATAATATCAGCACGTAACACCATAGGCACCCAGCCCTCCAGCCATATTTCTTGGCTCAGTGCTCTGTCTCTCTCTCTCTCTCTCTCTCTAAGTTGTCAACATTTCTTCAAAAGTAATGACTTTGCACAGGAAGTCTTATGCAACCATCAAGAATGCAGCTGTAAAGCTCTTCTATGGAAAATTTTTAATGTTTTGTTCCTGTGGTCTAGCCAAAGACAATCCTTTTCATCCTTCCAGAGATGAGATCAGTTATCTTCCAGTTTAATCAATTGAGGGACCTTTCATCATAAGTTGAATATTGAAAATTTCTTTCTTTGAAAAAGGATTCATATCAAGCTCTATCATCAGTGAATGAAGTGCAATCTTGGTTTATAGTTTGAACTGAAAGTGAGCTGACCCTAACCCTGCTTCCTTACATCTGTTGTGTGGTCTTCTCAGAAACGAAGCTTCCATTGCGCCTGTTGTTCCACATTTAGATGGTAAAAGATGCAGCTGAGCTCAACACAAGTCTTTCTCAGAAAAGCTGTCACTGTCTCTCTTGACTGGCAAATGCCCACTGATAGATCAGAGTTCCTGGCACCGCTATTGGTACATCTAATGAGTTGATACCCGTCCAACTACTGGCTGGGCCGTCTCGCCCGGTGGGGTGTCAAAACTCAGGGAACCAAGACTGTTGGTACACACTTAATTGTGATGAATCTTGTGTCTTAAGTAAGAAATATGTGAAAGCTTAGAGACATAAACTTGTCAGTGGAGGGTTAGCATGCTGACACAGTGGTGTGACTTCTGAGAGTTTAGTCTGAGAGACTTCTCTGTTGTGTCTTTGTCTTCCACTGATTGACAGGGGCTGGTATTATCCCCTTCTCTTCCTGTACTGTGGTGACGATGAGGAAACAGCTGCCATCATGTGTCCACATTTAAACCTGATCAGCGCATTGGGAAACATATTGAAATACTTTTCCCATTTTTAGCTGCATGCGTTGTTGGTCCTGATGCTATTTTCCCCCTCCCATTTCTCAAGGGCACAAGAGGGTTAGATTACTGTATGTGTTTCCCTCAAAAGGGAATCCTAATGTTGAAAATGTAGACAAAAAAAATGTACCAGTCATGCTTTTTTCCCACACAGGGGAAGGAGTTTCCATCTCAACTTTCTCCTGATTAAGAGGAAGATTAGACGTTATGTTCGGCTTTGTTATTTTGTGAGATTCCCGCTCAGTTGAGTCTGTCTTCTGCGTTGTGAGCCTACCGTGTTCTTGATTGAGGTCTCTCAAATCATTCTGACACAATTAGCATTTAACAAGTAGGCCTATATGTAGATGACACACAAGGATCTGTGCCATAGCCTGAGCCATTTCCCCAGTTTCTGTTGCCTTTATGTACTATTAGGAAGCTGAATTGGGTCACTGCAATTCAGATGTGCCCAAATTGGCCTTTTCCTTTGAGACAGCCCTTTTATGGCTCACAAGTCCTCCATTTCCTTCTTTTTTTTCCCCTACAGCGATGGTAGTGCTGTTCTGTTGCTGTATGGCACAGCAGCCAGTCCTGAAGTGAGCTGTGCTTCCTCCGTTTCCATCGACGCTGAGTGACTGACTGCAGAAAACGCAGAATGCCTCATCTGTTAGGTCACCATTTAGCTTATAGTCAAGTGCAGTAACATAAATGCCATTTGGAGGACACTTTAATCTAAAGCACCTTACAGTACCATGAGTGTATGTATTTTTAGCATGGGTGGGCTCAGTGGGAATCAAACTCCCTGACCCTGGCATTGTTGGTCTCAGGCTCTTCTTCTCATTGGGCCACACAGGGCTGTGTACTATGCAAATATCTACGTCAATATATGAATGGCAGGATTACTGCTGTTTTTGATTTTCCTTATGATCACAGGAAAAGCAATTTGTTTCACGCTCATTGATTGTAATAGAGCTTTTTTTTTTTTTTTTTTTTTTACCACAAAGTCTGCTGCTTGTCATTATTGTAAGCTTTGAAAAGTAGACTCTTATGCTCTTTTGTCTTTCCCCTGTTGATGTTTCTGTATGTTTTGTTTATTTTGTCATTTCCTGTTTGATGTGTTTTATCTCTGTTTATGGTTTTGTTTAATTCTAGTTGGAGACAAGGTGCCTGCTGACATCCGTATCTGTTCAATCAAATCAACAACTCTGAGGGTAGACCAGTCCATTCTGACTGGTAAGACATATCTGCTGACTACTGGCCTTACCATTCATACATTAGCTATGTTAAGACATTTTTCACAATTAGTTTTGCTCTGATAACATAGTATTTTGAATATCTTAACTTATGCCTCTGAATCTTGGATAATTAATAGAAATTACATTGCTGTAATTTGGCAAGACTTACATTCACACTACCTTTTCTAATCATAGGTTTCACTTCCATCACTCATAAGACTGATTTACTTTGACTGTATTATGACTTTCTTCCCATGAGCACATGTGTTTATCAATTGAAAGTTTAGTGAGCATGTGAAAGAGAGTTAGGGTGTATCAATTAGAATAATTGCAAATGTCCATTCTTGCTTTCAGCTTCAAGTTCCACATTTGCTCCTTGTTCTGTTTTCCAGGTAGCATGAATTATTAGCACCATAGGACCCTCTGTAGAGAGTGTTGTCTGTGCTTTCTCCTAGAGCTTTTGTGCAGAGACATATGCAAATAGATATGACCTGTTGCCCTCTGTTCTCTGTGTAGGCGAGTCTGTTTCAGTTATCAAACACACCGACCCTGTGCCTGACCCCCGTGCCGTCAATCAGGACAAGAAGAACATGCTCTTCTCTGTAAGCAGCTGGCTCAACTCTCCACAAGACACCACTTATCCTCTTGTTGACCTTGAACCACGTTTGTTTGGCTTCGCACAACTTCAGGGGAAATATTGCCTGTTTTTATTTAGAGATATGTTACATGAGATGTTATCATTTGTACTTGCTCCAGCATGTATGTGCTTTCTGTTTACAGGGCACCAACATTGCTGCTGGCAAGGCTGTGGGTGTGGTGGTAGCCACCGGTGTCAACACAGAGATCGGTAAGATCCGTGATGAGATGGCGGCCACCGAGCAGGAGAAGACACCCCTCCAGCAGAAGCTGGATGAGTTCGGTGAGCAGCTGTCAAAGGTCATCTCTCTCATCTGCATTGCTGTGTGGATCATCAATATCGGGCACTTCAATGACCCCGTGCACGGAGGCTCCTGGATCCGTGGTGCTGTTTACTACTTCAAGATCGCCGTAGCGCTGGCTGTGGCCGCCATCCCTGAGGGTCTGCCTGCCGTCATCACCACCTGCCTGGCTCTGGGCACCCGCCGCATGGCCAAGAAGAATGCCATTGTGCGCAGCCTGCCGTCCGTGGAGACCCTGGGCTGCACCTCTGTCATCTGCTCTGACAAGACAGGCACCCTCACCACCAACCAGATGTCTGTCTGCAGGGTGAGTCACTCACTCACTCACTCACACACACACTCACATTGTTGGTGGTGCACTGAGCGGTTTAGTTGTGTGCTTTCTTATCTTTGTAATACCTGAATAATCGAACATCGTGGTCCACAGGTTAGAGATACCATCCCTTTAACCAAAAAGCCACTGGTGCCCTTCCTGCTGCAGTTAAGCCATGTGTCCTGTGGAAGTGCCCTTTAGCAATATACTGAACCCCTACACACTCAGTTACTATAGGTCTCTCTGGTTAAGATTGTCAGTGTAACAAAAGAGAGTGCAGTCTTCTTTGTGGTAGAGAATAAAGGCTGTTTAACAAGGAGCCAACATGCTGCAGTCGCTCTAATCTACATTGAGTTGCTGGATGACTTGCAGTGCTGCTGTTGCATAACTGACCTTGCGTCACCAAGCTGCAAAGCAGTCTGTAGTTCCTTTCCCTCCCACTCTATGAGTGGCACCCTGGTGCCGCTCGGCCCCACATTATCAGGACATTTTAGCATTTATTAAAGTTTAATCCTCTTTGTTGCCTTTGCATTGATTTCCTCAGAACTGTTGGCTCAGCCGCTTTTAGAATTGGACTTGTGGCATTACTTTACATTATTTATCGAACAGTTTACTACAGTTTTTTAGGTCTGTTTTTATTTGGGACCTCACACTAAGCTTCATGTTACACTTGCGATGATTCAGTAACCCAATGATCCTGCAATTACTGCTGTTTTTGATGAGGCATTGTGATTCACGTTGTAAAGTAAAGAAGTAAACCACTAAAAACAATGCATTTGCTTTTAGGACAGCATTAAGAAAAAAAAAAGGCGAAAAGGCAATGACACCCGTATTGTGACCTTCATTAAACACTGACTTATCTAAGTTGGTAGATCATTGTCATCTGGTTTCTTTGGCAGAGCTTAGTGCCAGCATTGCCAGGGTCAGGGGCTCAGTTTATGCATGGGTCACCCATAAATGGCTTTGCATAAAAGTGCCAACATCAAGTGGTGTAATGTAACCTTGTGAGTATGAAATGAGACCCCAAACACCGCCAACAGGAGCATGTAGCGTATCTTCTACATGTCTTTGTTTTCATTCTGTCCACACAGGCTAAAGTCTGTGTGATAGAAGAGCTTTATAAGTCTTAAACTGAACAGAAAAACTGAGCCAAAAACAAGCCTAATCGAATGTCCATTTTCTTCAAATCATCAGACAGTAACAGCAGAAGTCTTTGAAGTGCGGCCTCTGGCTTGAGGGGGTCTTTACTGATTGTCATCACTCTTCTTCTGACGTTAGTCTGTGTAGGCAGTCCCTCTGATTAGCTGTGTGTGTGTATGTGTGTATGTATGTGTGCGTGCGTGTGCAAGTGTGCATCCGTGCATGTGTGTGTATTCTCCAGTAGGAAGGAAGCTTCCTGTGGGAGTTGGCCTGGCCCTGTAGCTTCTTCCTTTTGGGCACCACTTCTCTCTTTACTCTGGCTCCCTGGTAGCCTCTGCAGTTTACTTATGGAGGGAAACTAAACACCCTCTTCTCACAGCATGCAGCAGGCCACCCAGCTTGGCCCTCACAGAGACACTGGAGGCTGATCTGATATCTTAATAGTTGTCGCTGCTCATGCTCACTGGGGACATCTGTGGTTTCTGCTGCCACCTGCTGTGGCAGTAAAGACACTCGCAGTCGATTCACACACTGTTGATCTGATCACATGCTGTCTGCTTTGGGAACGTTCATATTCATCTTTGTAATGTCCCACCTTGTCTTTTGCTCTCCAGATGTTCATTGTTAACAAATCCGAAGGCGACAGCTGCTCTCTGGCAGAGTTCACCATCACAGGTTCTACCTATGCACCTGAAGGAGAAGTGTGAGTACCCTAACCATACTTGATACTTTTTTCATGGTACTTTTTTTCTTACCTGCACACTGCACAAAACACGGTCAGTCACTGGCGGTGGGACATTTTCATGAAGCAATGTGGTAGTTTCTCCTTGCCTTGGTCATTTGCTTTGCACCATGTTGGGAGGAGAGGTGCAGTTGTGGGTGTGATGTTACCCAGAGACGTGCTCTGATTTTTTAAAAAATTTATTTATTTGTTTTGCCATGGGTGACTGTGATTTGTGCCTGTTTGGACCATCTCAATGGCATGGTGCACCCGTGAATTGTGTTACATTCAATACCCCATTTGGTGGAGAAACTTTAAGCTACAGATCCCAGAAATCTCAAAACCCTGGTTTATGTATTATGCATGTCTGTTAAACTTTGATATGAATCTCTCAAGATGGAAAAAATATTTCAATACATTGTTTGTGCATTCTAACGCACACGTGCCAGTGGTTAAATGATCATATCAATGAAAAACTGCTGTGCGTGACGCACAAAATAATGAAATCATAGAATTTTATCCATATAAACTGGCTCAGTGATTGGTTAACTAAATAGATTATGCTGTGTTCAAGGGAATATAGATTGATATATATAGATTGATATATTGAAGACAAAAATATGATGAGGAAGTATGGAATCTTTCATTGCATCTCTTTCAAATGATACAGCGCTCTCTTCACCACCATAAAAGTAAATAATTAAAGGATCAATAAATAATGCAACATTTAACTTTTTCAATTAGGAATTATGATATTTATTCTATTTAGACAAGAAGGAGAAGCAATTGAGAACTGAGACATGGATGTGGCAAAGAAGGGTGTAAATTACTATTAAAAGGATGTTAATATTTTTTCTTAACTTTGTTGCACACAAACAGATAGTCACCCAGGTTGATCGTCTGTGCTTTTCCTCAGCTACCACGATGGCAAACAAGTGAAATCCTCCCAGTATGATGCCCTGGTTGAAATGGCCACCATCTGTGCCCTGTGTAATGACTCCTCTTTGGACTTCAATGAGGTTTGAACGCTGCCTGCTCCACATGCCTGACTTGGACAGAGTGTAATCTGGTGTAACGGTGGCTAACTGGTCTGTTTTTGCTATCAGGCTAAGGGTGTGTATGAGAAGGTTGGCGAGGCCACAGAAACTGCTCTGACCTGCCTGGTGGAGAAGATGAACGCCTTTGACACAGACATCCACCACCTGTCTAAGATTGACAGAGCCAACGCATGCAACTCTGTGAGTGGCATCAGCTCCCTCAACTCGACACACTGCACATTTCCTCTGAGCTGCCTCAGCTGGATTTCTTAGTCTGTCTCTGTCTTTATATCAGGTGATCAAACAGCTGATGAAGAAGGAGTTCACCCTGGAGTTCTCCAGAGACAGGAAGTCCATGTCTGTCTACTGCACCCCCAACAAATCCCGCTCCTCCATGGGCAAGATGTTTGTAAAGGTATCCAGACAGGGTTCCTATGCAGATGTGGAAAAAAATGAAAATGAATTTGATCATTTATAGGCTATAAAGGTCTTTCAACTGAACAAAAAGCACTGTTGTTTAGTTCCAGCACTCATATCATATAACTACACTTTTATGAAGTTGAAGATGCATTGTTGTTTGTGGTGTTTGTCATTGTTAGGAAAACATGTAATTTATAGACTGATGTGGCCATATTCATGCAGCCACTATTACAATACTTAATACTGAACACAAACCAAAATCTTCAAACCCAAACAAGAATGGAAAAAAATGTAATTTCGACATGCAAAATGTATTCTAAGTTTGTACTGCGCAGTTTCCTTGTTTTCCTTGTGGCTTCTATCCAAAACATTTCAGCTGTTTACTGTAGCCCCACTTTTGATTCTGCATTAGTCTCCTGACATGTTCTTCACATTTCATTTCACACCCTTCTGTTGTGCCTCGCAGGGTGCTCCGGAGGGAGTTATTGAGAGATGCACTCATGTCAGAGTGGGCAACAGCAAGGTTCCCCTCAGCCAAGGCATCAAGGACAAAATCTTGTCTGTGATCCGTGAGTACGGGACGGGCCGTGACACTCTGAGGTGCCTTGCCCTGGCGACGCGAGACAGCCCACCCAAGATGGAGGACATGATACTGTCTGACACCGCCAAATTTTCCGAGTATGAGGTGAACTCTCATTTCATTTGTCATTATTTTACACTTTAAGAAAACTTAAGCTGTGACATTTGGTAGGACAACAAGACTTCACATACAGTAGACAGGACAGCACGAAATACATTATAGGCATTAGATTGTGTTTGTTCTGAAACAATTACTCAGTTGATCGGATGATCAATAGAAAATTGATTACATCAGCTAGTCAAAATCCCAACCATTTCCTGATTACAGCTTCATTAAAATCACTTAAGATGTATGAAGATGATTTCATTCACACCCGTTCATATTTTCTTTATGAAATCAATCCTTTAGTGTGTTTTTTGGCTGTTTGTGAAACTAAGGAAGAAGTCTCAAGACATTACTTAGGTGTCTGCCCTGGACAGAGTAATGTCTGGACTTATCACTCTACAAGTACACATCAAACACTGAGTCATGTCTGTTTGTGTGTGTCTAGTCTGAGCTGACCTTCGTAGGCTGTGTCGGCATGCTGGACCCCCCTAGACAAGAGGTCGCAGCCTCAATCAAGCTGTGCCGCCAGGCCGGCATTCGCGTCATCATGATCACCGGGGACAACAAGGGCACAGCGGTGGCCATCTGCCGCCGCATCGGCATCCTGACTGAGGAAGATGATATCGAACGTATGGCCTTCACTGGCCGTGAGTTTGATGACCTGACGCCCTACGCCCAGCGTGAAGCTGTGACCCACGCACGCTGTTTTGCACGTGTGGAGCCCTCTCACAAGTCCAAGATTGTTGAGTTCCTGCAGGGATTCGACGAGATCACAGCTATGGTAAAAACACTGAAATTAAATTTCAGCATTCCTGCAGGTCAGAGTGTCCAAGGTGTTACGTTGTTTAACTTCATGTTCATATATAAATAGATACAGGACAGCGTTAGTACAGTGTGACGGTGTGCCATCTGTAGAATTACCAGTGCTTTGTTTCTTTATTTTTGCTGATGAATTTATATTAAATGCAATTCTAAGTAGTATTTAAAATTTTTTAAACTGCCTGAAACCTTCAGACACTGTGAAGGTGTTAATTTTCCAGTGTTGCACAGTAAATGCCCCCCTTGAAGACAATGTTTCTCTACAGACAGGTGATGGGGTGAATGATGCCCCTGCCTTAAAGAAGGCAGAGATTGGCATCGCCATGGGCTCTGGCACTGCCGTGGCCAAGTCAGCCTCTGAGATGGTCCTTGCTGATGACAACTTCTCTTCTATCGTGGCCGCTGTTGAGGAAGGCAGAGCTATTTACAACAACATGAAGCAGTTCATAAGATACCTTATCTCGTCCAATGTGGGGGAGGTGGTCTGGTGAGTCTCCTCATGATGAGACGGAAACAGTTTGTCACTCACAGCCCACAGCTCTTGTCAGGGTCTTGCAATGTCACATATATTTAGTATTTGAAGACATTTGAGGACGGTGTTGATGTCTTTTAGTTGTTATTGGAAAGTTAAGTTGTTATTGGAACCAGTTGTTATTGCAAGTTCGTACATGGAGAATTTCCTCTTGTATGAACAAATATTCACTGTGCTGAAAACAAAAATACACTCAGTCACAGTATGCTCACCATCGTAAATCACTTTCACTTTGACACAGATCATTGTCAGCTTTAGCTCTTGAGACTTGCCTCGCTGTGCCCAAACCATAGCACAGCTGCTAACTTGAGTATTCTTCCTGGTAGCATCTTCCTCACTGCTGCGTTGGGCTTCCCTGAGGCTCTGATCCCAGTTCAGCTGCTTTGGGTCAACCTGGTGACTGATGGCCTACCTGCCACTGCCCTTGGCTTCAACCCCCCAGACCTGGACATTATGGAGAGGCCTCCCCGCAACGCTAAGGAGCCCCTGATCTCCGGCTGGCTCTTCTTCAGATACTTGGCCATTGGAGGTTAGTTAATGTTGACTCAGTGTGGTCTGGTATTGGTCAGTGCACAGAGTGTGATACAAACACTTTGCACAAATTTCCTATGAAACTATTTCCTCGTGAAGAACACTGCCCCAAATTCACTGTCCTTGAGGGTGGATAGGTGCAGTTTGCTGGTGTCGGCATTTTTTGGGTAATGGTTCCCAAAGAAACTCTTTGCCCTCAAGGGATATCTATGCATTTTTCCCGGTATCTGTATTACTGTTGCTGCTATGTTTTTCACATGTAAGTTTTTGACTCTTTGAGCTCCACAAACAAATACCTCTCCACCCCCTTTGTATTGGTGTGAAAGGAGACAGGGAAGTGTGCAGCAGACAGGAAACCTCACTACATCACACACAAATTCACCTTGGTGAACCATTACTTTAAGGCGATTTGTCTTATGTTATGTAGCTAAATATCCAAATTCAGTTTTTTTAACATAGTATCAAAAGAATCTGTTAATTTGCCATCATACAATCTTCTCTGAACCTATTTGGTCAGGTAATCTGTGTTATGGTAATATGACTTTTGGTGTCTTTGCCCCAGGCTATGTGGGTGCTGCCACTGTAGGAGCTGCTGCCTGGTGGTTTACAGTTTCTGACGAAGGACCACAGGTCACCCTTTACCAGCTGGTGAGTCTGTATGTCTGAGAAGCCAACCTTCACCATCCTTCGGCTCTCTGCCTTTCCCTGACTCACCTGTCTTCCCCCCCTGCAGAGCCACTTCCTCCAGTGCTCTCCAGACAACCCAGACTTTGATGGCCTGGACTGCCATGTGTTTGAGTCCCCTTACCCCATGACCATGGCACTGTCTGTGCTTGTTACCATTGAGATGTGCAATGCTCTTAACAGGTAACTGCCTTTGGGAGAGGTAGAACGAACTCTGGCAGGGATTATTGCATGGAATAGATGACAGGCAAACTGTACATCAGAATAAATTAAGTGCCATCTGTAGTCACCTTTTCCCTCTCCTCTCCAAAGTCTGTCGGAGAACCAGTCCCTGCTGCGTATGCCTCCCTGGGAGAACATTTGGCTGCTGGGGGCCATCTGCCTCTCTATGTCCCTCCACTTCCTCATTCTCTATGTGGAGCCGCTGCCTGTAAGTGTCACATTCAAACTCACTGATGACTGGATGACACATTTTAAGAGGAGAGATTTATTCTGAGATAAAGATGAAGCAAAGATGGCTCAGAAATGAGCCATCTGTAATGCCTGATGCAATTAGCTACGGAAGGCCACAGCTTGAGCTACAGACTTTTTGGTTTTAGTTGCCCCCTTGTGGTTGTAAGGCTTTATTACAGACATGGAGTGAAAAACATTTAGGGTGTAACTGTAAGTAAATGCAGAATAATTAAGTGGGCAGATACATATGAAACATGCACCTGCTCCTCTCTGAGTCTTCACTTATGGTCCTGTGTAGCACTGCAGCATGTGTAGCTAAAAGCTGGCACTAACTCCAGGGTTAGAGGTTTATTATTCCACTGGAGCCATCCATACTAAGGACAGAGACATGGATGGAAGTGTAACGCTTACTCTCTCACCGTATGATGCATGTCATGTTAAATGGCATATCAACTGCCTGCTCTTTCCCCAGGTCATCTTCCAGATCACTCCTCTGGACTTCACCCAGTGGGTGATGGTGCTGAAGATCTCCCTGCCTGTCATCCTGCTGGATGAGCTGCTAAAGTTTGCGGCCAGGAACTACCTTGAATCTGGTAAACAGCTGGACTTGCCAGCCAGCAAAGGCTCCTCCCTGCCTGCATGCACGGAGGGCATCTCCTGGCCCTTCGTGGTCGTCTCCCTCCCCCTGGTGTTGTGGATCTACAGCACCGACACTAACGTGTCTGTCATGTTTTGGCCCTGACTGACTCCAGTACACTACCTTCCCTGTGCACCAGTGTGAAGTGGACATTAATACACTCGTCTAACACAATTAAATTAACTTGGAACAGCTACGCCAACTATATCATGAGGGTTCCAGTCAACACTTTTGCACCTGTTCTGACAGACGTGCTCTGTCTACTGTTAGATCATTTTTAATACGAATGTTTTCACCATTCCATCTATGTTTTCTTTGACATGTTATTTTTTTGGGGGGTGGGCGGGGGCTATTGTAATGAACTGAGATCTGACATTATGTCCATGTGTCCTAATTTCCCATCAAGCTTTTTTTGTTTTTATCCCCTTTTTTGAAAAAGCAAAGAGGCCCTTTATGTAGGAGCTGTCTATTGAGCTGTACAGAGAATTAACACTATTTTATGATGATTAATGTTTTGTAATTTTGGGACAGAATGTGGGGATAAGAATTATGTTTGTGAAAAGGATGTAATTCTGAGGACCATATAGTTCAAATTTATTCTTTGGACACTAATATCTGGACAAAGACTTGGATATATTTGCCCTGGCATGAACTCCGATCTCTAACCTTCATTTTTGAACTCCGTGTATCTATCTTGTTCATTCATTATTTTTCTGCATTAGGCAGAGCACAGCTACCTCATATGCTGTTGATATGACCATTACTACCCATTTGTCGCAACAACCATTTCATAGATACTGTCATATTTAGTGTTGAGGTATGCACCACTTTGTTTTGCAGCAGACACATGGCCTCAAACCCTCTCACACCTTTTAAAGTTATTTTTAAAAAACTTTTTAGTTACATTTTTGATTGTTTTCTGTGCTCTTTGAGGGAAGACAGAACATCGATGTAAATGTTACCTTGGTTTGATTCAAAGAAATTTTTGATATAGACTGTCGGTAAACTTGTTTACTTCAAGAAAACACATTCTGTCTTGATTTCTTTCTAGGTTCACTTTCAAGGTTCAGTCTTAATCTTCAGTCCTAATAATAATCTTTCTAATTTATGTATAATGTGCACATACTGTACTTGAATATGTAAAAAGGCACCAAGAAGCTGATACTCTTATCAGCTAAGCACAACATGGACTATTTTTGGGGACCGGTGTGTGGTTTAGACTTGTTTGTACGTATCAGCTAGCAGAGACTATTCACCACAGCCCCGGTCGTGCTATGGAAGGCTAAAAAAGACTTGGCGGAAGAGTCTGTATATCTGTATATAGCACACAAAGTAGTACCTGTATGTATAGATTTGTTTGTTTACATGCTCCATACCTTTACACTAGTTGACTTGAGCGTGTTCTTAGCCATAGGTAGGTATTCTTGCATGCCAGCTCCAATATTACCAGGCCAGTGAGCGCTTGAGTTTTGTTAAACCTAACTGTTGTTTCTTCCAATGCCTTCCACATGTTTACCTACAGAGTGAGTACACGTGACCTGCATGCCCACAGCCCACTAGTGCTCGCTCATCTTTGACATGGTTACACACCTGGCTTTGCAGTCTGTCATTGCTCATATTCAGGCTACTTACAGACGAACAGTTCGGTTGCCTTGAAATGACAGCAATAACAGCTCCTCTTGTTTTATTTTAAATTGGAATAGCAGTTTTATATATATATTTATACTTTTGATGGTACAAGTGTGAGAGGAGTAAAATCAAGGTGGAGGGTTTCTTTCAAAATGCCTTTGATGTCACCAAGTGCCAGGTACACATTGTGTAGTAATAGCCTCCTTTGGTATTGTACATCCTGGCAGCATATCACTTGTGCCAGTTCTTTTTGATTGTAGAGTGCAGGACCATCTGCAGCAAGAATTGGCAACGGGCAGAGGCACTGACTTTTGAGTGCCTCATACAATTACAGGATGTGGAGTTTTTTTTTTTGTTTTGTTTTGTTTGTAAACATTTGTCTCTTTATTTTATTGCAGCTTGTATTTTGTAATGATTCTCTTGCTTGCACATGGCATGGCCTTTTACATGTTTTCTCTGTATGAAGAGAGCAAATGCTTTTTACGTTGGCTTATAATCATTTCAGTCCTTTGATTTGGCTCTCCCTCTCTCTCTCTTTTTTCCCCTGCAGCTAAGGCCGCGTAGGCCCACCTCTACTCTAAATTCCTTGCAGAAACTGTAAGGTTTTGTTTTCGTGTTGTGCATGTGTGTTTTGAGCAGCACATCTTCCAAGACCTGCATGTCAGTGAAGAAATACAATCAAAGACATGGCTCCTATGATTCATGAAACATTTTTATCAAATGGACAGATATTAATTAAATGTTCAATTCAAAACAAGTCAGTCCCATGTCCTCAGCACTTCCATCCGCCTGCATGAAGAGCCTTAGATTATCCTTCAACCTGAAGAGGACAATTCTCATGCCATCTTTCTAGACTAAGATGTTAATATCAGGTAGAGTAAATGTACAATATTCCATGGTGCATGTCCTCTGAAGCAGCCATCTGTTTTACCAAATTTGTGTAATAGGCAATGTATAGTATTGGTACATAGGCTAGAAATTTGTCAAATAGTACACCTGTATAATAAGCTCAAAAATACTGGTCATCTTTCCTAAGGAAATACTTTTATGGGATATGTAAAACCAAACAGACTCTTTGTTTTGCTTTGCACGGAGATGTGCAACATGTTTGAAGCAGATTTTACGGTATCTGGGAAGGTGGAAGTGCAGCGCTGCAGTGATGCATACATTTTACCGTGAGAAAGGCAGTCAGTCCAATTCACTGGCATGTTTGCCAAACTGCTGTACTGTAATTTCAGAGATGATTGTACAATGTATCACATGAATTGTGGTTTCAGGTAAATAAAACTGATATACATGAAATGCAGTTGTTTTCTGTACTGTTCATATTTGAGAAGGATGCCTTTCCAGATGTCATCAAGATTCATTCATCAAGTATTACGCTGAATACATTCTTAATGACTACCAATATGGATTTAAAACAGGAATTTGGCCAAACATGTGGCACCTAATAGTATTTCATGATTTTTATTATACATTTTAAAAATATGTACAAAACACTATAAATATTTGCCTTTAAATGGTTAAGTAACATTTCACAACTCAAGAATGTGTCTTGCATGGAGTGATTCTTTGATTTACAAAGAAAAAAGGCAGATTCAACTGAAAACATGTTACAACAACAATGAGAAGCTTGTGATAGAAAAGAAAATCTGAGGCATCAGAATTAAAAGAACATTCAAAATAAAAGAGCAGCAGAAATATTGGTACATGGTCACTTCTTTCACAGATCTCCAAACAGCCTATCAAACGAAGAAAAAAGAAAACAACAAAAAAAGTCATGGCAAATTCACAGGCTTCATTCCAACGTGTTCACATGGTTCCCATGCCTTGCTTCCTCTGTGGCAAAGGGTAGGCCTCCAGGAAAGCACCACATATTTTAAAGCATAACAGCAGCCATTTTCTGGACACTACTGTTCTGACTGATTGGACTAAAATCATGACGACTGCTTCTCCAGTGAGCTAACTGCACCTCTGTTGCCTGGGAGCAGCACACCAATACAGATCTAAAGCATCGACACATTGACACTCCATAATGAGACACGTATAGGTTGGATTTCATTTTCCGGTCAACAATGACCTAAAAACGTTCACTATTTTGCGTTAATGTGAACAACGGTGCATGTAAACAGGCAGCCGCGGCCAGCCGGCAAAAGCACAAAGGAAAGTAGTGAAGAAATGGCCAAGCCAAGGCAAATTTTAATGTTTTAACTTGCAAGCAGTGTGCTGAAAAAGACATGGTTTGGCTCATTCTAGGGCTGATTTTTCAGGTGCCCATCAGCACAGAGCTGTGCACCCAGGCAAACAAGAAACTGGTAGCTGTACGGTGAAGCAAGACAAGACTTTGGTCAGAATCAGTGTGGTGAAAAAGATGGAAAATAGGGCCTAGTTAAAACAGCCAGAGTTATGCTTTAAGCTGCATTTTCATTAAAGTCCTGCTGTGAGCCCACTGCAGACCTGTGCGTCAGTTCATCCAGGGCTGCAGACATGGCCATCCAGATGTTATGTTGGTGTCCACATCCTTTTACAACCCTGGTGGAGGAAGGCTTCCCACAGGCGGCAGCGCCTTAGTGCACGGTAACGCCAGTGCCTCCTTCGATGGCCCCGGGTCACTGCATGCCGAACCACTGCTCCTGATCCGCCCACTGCGCTGCCTCGCTGTCGCTGCCCTCCAGGTCTCCATCCTCCCCGCTGCCCTCCATGTCGTCTCCATCCAGCTCCACCGTGGCGTCCGTGGGACTCTCCTCCTTTTCCATTTTCTGCATTCCCTCTAAGGACTTCTGGTCATTGGGATCCAGGCTGGTGAAAAAGAGAAAAATACACAGATTGAGCTCATCTAAGATTTAAAAAATTCACATCCACTGCAAGCTTTGTGTCTTGATTTGTAGAATATCCACAAAGAAAATACGACTTAAGCATGTCCTTCATTTCACATCTTTGAGTTTACAAACCTGGTATGGTTTTTAACATCAGCACCTACAGGCCTGATCTGTGAAGCAGGAAACTTACAGATTCAAACATGAGATGTGGAACAACACTGGGACCTGTGGTTACCTGAGCGCTATGCTGTACTGGTCCATGGCTTCTTGGTAATCGCTGACTGCCACCAGGAAATCTCCCAGCATTCTGTGCAGGACACAGTCGCTCTGATTGGCCAGGGCATTGCGGAGGAGAGCGATTCCCTCCTCATACTTCTGTTCCCGGCCTTCAAAAGAACAGAGAACAATTCCCACTTCTGTATCCAGCTCAATCTCCTTTTTGTGATTGAATAATCTCAAATGTCTGCACAACAAATCAGAGAAATTGAATTTATTTTTTTCAGCAGCTGCTTAACTGACTGATGGTTTTCAAAATTTAACCAGAAACTTTTAATGTTGACTGTTTTTTTTTCCTCAATGAAAAGAGACTAGTAGAAGCAGACAATCTTGCCAATCATAGCCAAAATGTTTACGCTTTTGGTAATAATTTCCCAACCTGAACAAAACAGAATGTAACAGCTGTACGTACTCAGCAGCTCTGCTTTTTTGACCACAGCCTTGGTGTAGTCAGGCCTCTGGGCAAGTGCTTTGTCCAGCAGAGTTTTGGCTTTCTCCTGGGTCACAGGGTCCTCCAGGCAAACTGTGGCAAGGATGGTCAGCGTCTGCGCGTTGGCCCCCAGCGTCTTATAGATGTTGTTGGCCATCCCCATGGCCTCTCGAATCCCATTGGATGCCAGGTAACAGTCAATTAGACCTGGGAGGAGAGTGGACAGTCATTATTGCTCCCTAAAAAGACTATCAGTAAATACAGATGCTGAAAGAAAACACAATGCATCTGAACTCAGGGAGCCCTAATGAAAGCCTCAGAAAAGCAACTTTAAGAAGCCAGGCTTGCCTTCGTAGCAGTCCAGTCGGCAGGGTGCCAGGCGCATGGCCTCTCTGAAATGGATGATGGCCTCCTGAACGCGGCCCATGTTTCTCAGTGCTGCCCCCTTCAGGAGGAGTGCCTGCACACTGTTGCTGTTCAGTTGGATGGCCTTGGCTCCCAGGTAGAGAGCCCGCGAGTAACGCTTGCTATAAAAGCTATGACAGCTGAGCAGCAGAGACACATCAAAAACGATTCATATAACTCAATGGGAAAATTATTATTTCTTGTACTATCAAATAAATAACTAACAATCTGAACTATACAGACAAAACTTGTCCAAAGTACAAAACATCCATGTGCACCTTCCCTGTATCTTCTGATTTACTGATGTTGCATTTGCATATAACAAAGACCTTGACAGAAACTCACCCAGAGATGACCCAGGGCTCAGCATGCTGGTCTGAGATGTTGAACAGTCTTCCTCCCAACACCTCAACGTCCTCTAGGTGTCCCTCACGGGCCATCAGGTAGCCATACACATCCATGCCTGCCAGCGCACCCAATGCAGCAAGACATATGTATTATTCAAAATGTACAGGAGCAAGCCTGCCACAGTTTTGTCTTGAGGCCATGGCAGAGGCACATAATACATGCTGCATTGTTGTTTTGTGTTCCAACTCTTTAGTCATTTTTTTCCTCCCCAATCCACACTGCATCAGTTTGTGACTGATGCTAAGCTGATCAATAAATTATACAGTTGTGCTCTTGTGGTGCACTGCACCTTTAATGAGGTATGGGTCCAGCATCTGGGCTTGTTCAAACTTGAGGATGGAGTTCTTGGTGTCGCCTGCCCTGAAGTAGACATCAGCCAGGCTCACCAGCAGGTCCACATTGTCCCGCAACAGAGACTTCTTCTCCAGAGAGCTGGACAGGACAGAAAGGATGTGATGAGGCGGTCACACTGAACAGTATTTCTATAATCAATCACTCAGTGTAAAAGATTACTGCTCTTCTCACCAAATGGTGTTGATAGCTCTGTGGTTGTCCCCTGCATGTATGAAGGCATAGGCTTTGATCCAAATGGAGAGCCAGTCCAGGTTGGGGATGCTCTGGATCACATCCATAGTCATAGAGGCCACCTCTGCTCCCTTCACAGACAGAGACAGGAGGCCTAGAGGGAAAAACAAACAGATTTATTTATAGGGTGATTTTCAGAAGCAGGCTTGTCACAGAGTCTTAAAAACAAGGATACTAATAAGAAGAGCCAGAGCAAGAGCAGTGTAAACTCCAGCACACATGCATGCGAGCTTCAAAAGAAGCAAGTAAAAAGACGTTTAGGCAGATAAGTATCACTGTAGGGGAAGCACTGCTGTCAAGTACTAAGCATGCCAAAGCAGGAGGAAATTTTCTGTGGTCACACCTACCAATGATGGCATCGAGGGCGAGGGGACACTGCCTCAGGACCTCTTTGTAGCTCGTCACGGCAGAGCGTTCCTGACCAGCCTTCCTGTAAAGATTGGCTAGCATCATGTTGATCTGAGGTGAGAAGAAAAGCAATTATGTTCAGCTCAATTCTCTGTGAAGACAACTAGACTGGACATGTGACAAATGATGCTGACAGCTAATGCTGGATTGAAGGGCCGCACAATTCTGCGAAAAATATTAATCCAATAATTTACCTTAACATTATAATCATCATACCTATGGTAATATAGGCCTGTTTTAGGGTTAAGGCACAATGTAAAAAATAAAAGTTCGGGAAGACCTACCTTTGGAGTTCTCTGTCTAGAGGGAATCCCATCAAGCACTGCTATAGCGTCTTTATCCAGTTTCAGGATGGTGTAGCACTCAGCGATCTTGTATTTCACCTCAATCTCTGACGGCAAGCTCTGAATAACAACAACACAAATAAGCCTAAACTGCAGTGGACAGAGCCACAGCTCCTCAACCACTTTCTACCGACAGTGTTGACATCTTGTGGTTCAAATATTGATGCTAGTGAGGTGTATGCACTGTATGCTGCCACATACAGGGAGGCAGTGGGAAACTAATCACTAAGCATTGCAGCTGTGCACATCTGGCAGGTGCTCAACTCAAAAACATCCTACAGGCTGATTTCAGCTCACCACGTGTGTTGAAAAAAGTTATGGCTACAATGTAAAATTCTCTAAGTCCTACATGACCTACCTGTGACTGGATGTTAGATGCACCTCCACCAGTAGAAGTCCGAACTTTAGATGTTTTGCTGAGGACCTTCTTCTGCTGCAGCGCCATGCTGTATTTGCAGGCAGCGTTGCGGTACTCCTTATCATGGAAGATGGCATCGGCATGGTAAACCAACAGCTGGTACTTCTGGGATGGCGAGAACAGCTCTCTGCAGTCAAACAGACCCAGATGATAAAAGTACATCAAAAACTTCTTGTGTGAAATGTCTTTCCAATGCACTCAGCATAACATGATGTTAAAAAAAAAAAAAAAAAAAAAAATCAAGGTAAAGAGAAACTAAAATGATCCTGATGGAGCAACAGTGTTATTGCAGCAGCAAACACCAACAGAAAACAACAGCACACAAACAAAACATAAAAGCAGAACAAAAATTAAGCAAATAAGGATTATAGAGGCATTCATGTGACAACCAAAAAAGAGCTAAAAACAAAATAATAAACTGCAGCAAATGTGCATGTCTATAAGGAGACACTTCACACAGAAATGTACCATTAGCAGGAAAATCGGCAAAAGATTCCTTGGGACAATTATTTGAATCTACTGTTTAAATCACAAATAACATTTAGCATTGCAGATTTGTCCTCGCTTTACAGTAAAAATAAGCAAACAAAAAGGAAAAAGAAGAGCAAAGAAGAACGAAAAACCACCCCCACCTTCCCTGGGGCATTACATCTCATCACACTAAAGGGGAGCATCAATATTTCACAACTAATCAGTGTGATTAATGTACGGAATAAGGGGATACCAAATCCTGTCACTGCTTCACCTTGATTGACAGCGAGAGCCGTCTCCTCTCCAGGTGACAAAGCTTTACCATTTCTTTCAACCACAGTTTGACAGGTGGAAACGTTTCCTTTTTCCAAAACAGTAAAACAAGTTTCTCGGCTACCATAAGTGCATAAGAAACCAGTTGTTGTTGACTTTTATTAAGCAAGGAAACCTGATCAGAGACTCCAAGCACCTCCAGATGATTTGAATCTACCACACAAACCCTGAACGTCTGCTTCAGAAACATAACACAGTCATGACTGCTGATCATACACAAAGCAGCAGAAGATGTTGCTTAATAGGCTGCTTTTGAAAGTGTTTAAGTTAACTGGCTACCTTCACTTGTTAAGCAGGTAAATAGTTACAATTCAACCTATCAGAGCTCTGAGTCTCTGTTTAAGTACTGTAGTTAGGCCTGTATTGTTCTAGCTACAGAAAACAGGGCAACCCTTGAGTGTGAAAGCTGTGGTTCCCAGGTAAATGACCCCTGCCCCTGTGTGACACTACTTAACCATGGCCACTTCATAACACTTCAGGTTGCAGCATCCACCACTGAGCTCTTGGGCTCACACAGACTAAAAGCACAAAGTGTGGTCATCTCTCTACAAGACGTTTGAAGCAGCTGATTGATGAAAACTTGACGCTAAAGTGGCAAACAGCTGACAGCGTTAACCGAAGACATCGACGTTACGCGGCTAACGTTGGCATGTCCTCTCCAAACTAAAAAAACACACTAACTTAATAACTGGGGCTGTGGGTTTACAGGGTGGCTTCCTGCATTAATTCGGGACTTTATTATGACTAGCCTATATATTATAAACAACTAAATGTGGACTACAGTGGCTGTCTGCCTGGTAACAAGCTGCACTCCAGGAAGAAGGAGAGGGCTTTTCAGCAAGTAGACGGAGCCCGCTGCTAACGTTACTTACGGGTTGTTGTTGCTCATCGTCAGTAACAAACTGCTCATTATCCGGACATTGGAGTGAAGTCCAGCGGCAGCCATATCTCGTACATGGTCTATCACATTCATTTTCCACGACACTCGAGGCTTGTTTTAGGTTAACGCCTAAAGTTGAAAGTTTTGGCTCGTAAACAGCTAACGCTTGCTAGCTTTCCAGAGGTCCAGGCAGGCTGATGTGTGATGTATTAAATATGGCGCCGAGGAGCCTCCCGCATATTGCTGCCTTCAGGTGCTCCTCCTCAGCTCCGACTGCAAAACACAGACATCCTCAGTAAAACTGAGCGAAGCAACACGGTCTTTTAAGTTAAAGTACTAATTACGAAATGCACCGGTAACAAAAGCTGCTCTTGTTGCCTGCTGTTTAATTAGAATTCAAAGAAAATGGCAAATTTTACGTTAACTAAATTTTAGAAACAACGAACGCACGAAAAGGTAAATGAGAGCTGCACACAGTACTTCTATTTACACTGTCCAAGAAAAACCCAACACTAAACACCTTGGTAACGTCCACTGCACTGTTTTGTAAAGTACGAGATGTGCAACAATAAATAAATAAATAAAATTTTCTATCATGAATCACTGACAGCCATAATTGATAAATTCCAAACTGATGGAAATAACTGTAAAAGGGTAAGTGAGAATTGTTGTGATCTAACAGTATCAGTATCATATAATTTGATATGTTACAGTATTACACAATGCAGCAATGTGTTAAGCAGCACAGCCTACATCTGCAGTGTGATAACTAATACTAGTCTACCTAAACCTGTTCACTTTTGTTTTACACCACCAACAAAGGAAAAGTTATTCGCTTTTTTTTTTTTTTTTTTCTCAAGCTTGGCCGCTTTTTAAATGAGTGCAGACACAATGAAACATAGACTGCATATGACTAACATATGTCTAAAACGATGATCTATGATTTTTTTTTTCTGCTATAAATCAGTGGTCGACAAACCAAACAAATGACCACAATTTATCAGTCAATGAATGAATTAATCAATCTTTCAGTGAATCAGTAAGTCACACTCAGTGGCCCTAAGTAACCCCCATGCAGTCTCCACGAGCGACGCAACCACGACTACTTCACCGACATCAATAACTCAGGGAATTATAGTTGTCCCAGATGGAAACATGTTCAAAGGAGCAGGGGGCTGGCTGAAGTGTATCTCTACATGTCAGACAGGAGTCCGGCTTGGATTGGATCCTGCTTGCCGGTGTAATGCCTTTGGAGAGAGCTCAGTGTGTTTGATGATGATAATTTCCACTGAAGTTGTAACGCGTCGTGCAGGATGAGGGCAAACGGGGGCAGGTTCCTTTAATGCGGCAGCAACAGGACAATGTGTACCCTCTTTATTTATCAGCCGTCCAAATGCACACAGATCACCCAGCAGAATGAAGTATCCTTAAGGGCTAGTGGGTGCGTTTACTTCACTGGGAGGCTGGAGAGGTCACCGTCCACCTCCAGCTCACGATGTTTATTGATGCACCTTGTGGTCAACACTGCTCCACATCAGTGCTGAGGACAGGACGATCAGCTGCAGACGCGCATGCGCAGTGGCGGAGGCAGCAGCTGAAGCTTCTGTCAAAACACAGAGGGAATCAGCAGGCTAACCAGCCAGCCAGCCCAGCTCGGTCCCAGCTCGCCTCACCTTTGTGTTTTTCCTCTAGCATTCGGCAACAAGACGTTTATTTTTTTTGTTGAAGTCCACGTACCATGACTGAACAATCAGCATTACTGCTTCGAAAGCAATTGGCAGGTAATACAAAATGCGGAGTGATAAACAAACAGATCCAGCATAAAGGCTATCAAGCTAGCGGCTAACGGTGCCTATTTTAGCTACGCAAAGCTGTCTTTATGCCAGAGGAGGTAGTTAGCTTAGCTCGCTAACGTGACGGGCTAGCGGAGTGGCTGTCTCTAACACCAGTTTCTAAATTGCTTTAGTCCTCTGCGGAAAATATGGGGAGACGTGGACATGTACGTGGCTTAAATAACATTTTTACGCGAATACCGAACCGCAGCGCCAGCCTTTTGATAGCCGGCTAGCAAGTTCGACGTTAGTTAGCTAATGGTAGCAAAGGAACAAAGGAATAATCAGTCCAGGGTCCCATCTGTTACTGATGACTTAGTCTTTCTAATGAGAGCCAGAGAAGGCAGGCTAACATTTCACTGGAAAACAAGCGGATCTGCACGCAGCATTTTGTGTCACCATCTTCACCATTTCACTGTGTAAGATAATATCTGCTGGTGCTGATGTCAAATCTCGCCCAGTGATTTTCAAAGTGGGACACGTATTTCAGGGCTCAAACTCGGTGATCAAACTCCTCTTTTAGACCCAGTGATTTAATAATCATGATCATCATATTAACACAATAGGATCACAGTAGGAATTTATCAGTAATGAAACTCCTATTTTGCTCCCAGTGGTTTAATATGATCATTATCATTAGCATGATTACTGGTGGAGATAGCAGGTGGATAGGCATTTTACCTTTAGTCTAATTTTCCTGGACAGACAACATACTTTTGGTGTTAAACTTGGCATTCTGATAGACAGAATGATGTCCATACACAGCACGACCCCATTTTTGTATGATGGTGGCATGAAAATGAGACATTTTTAATTGTCAGCCGTCATATATCAAAACAGTGTGATGCAGGTCCTTTGCAACAACACCCTCTTTAAAACTGATTTAATTGATTGTGTGTGTTAATTTAGCAAATTGTGGCTTGTTTTTGGGGGCTGTTACATCATTAGTCATCAGAATTTTACCCCTTTTATCTTACAAAGGTTTTTGCAGTTTAATGACGGGCAACTTTGGGTGTTGATTTCCCCAGGATATCCCAAAAACCTAGGTTCCCTGGTCCTGAACTCACTTCACTGGCAGCTTGACTTGTGAAACTGCTCGTTCCATTATGTGCTAGTCCTTCATATTGGGGGAAAAAAACTACCTTGTGTTTACATTTTTTGTTTCAGAGCTCAACAAAAACCCTGTGGAGGGCTTTTCAGCTGGTCTGATAGATGACGAAGACATCTACAAATGGGAAGTCGTTATCATAGGCCCACAAGACACCCTTTTGTAAGTGAGGAAATATTTGCAGAACAGCCACTTTAAGTGATCTATTTGGGTTCTAAGGAAATGGGCACATGCAGATTTGAAAGTTGCCATTACTCACTCTCCTTTTTGTGTCTCTTACAGCGAAGGTGGGTTTTTCAAAGCATACCTAACTTTTCCTTATGATTACCCACTACGGCCTCCCAAGATGAAGTTCATCACTGAAATCTGGCACCCAAATGGTAAATGCATTTTAACAGTGTCACACCCTGACCATCTTAGTTGCCGTGTCATAACATGAACATATGGAAAGGATTTTTAACTGCTACTTTTGTAGTTTAGTTTAAAGGTTGTTGTGATCGAGCAGCAATGGCTTTGACTCGGTATATTTAATCACAGCAGTTGTTGCACTGTTTAAATATATGTTCCTGTTTCTCACAGTTGCAAAGAATGGGGATGTTTGCATCTCAATTCTGCATGAGCCAGGAGAAGACAAGTTTGGCTATGAGAAGCCGGAGGAACGCTGGCTTCCAATCCACACAGTAGAGACAATCATGATTAGCGTTATCTCCATGCTGGCGGACCCTAACAGCGATTCACCAGCTAATGTGGATGCTGCAGTGAGTTATACTACTTTTCCCACTCTGCTGGCACTTGAAATCCCAGTTTCCCATCATTTTTAGCTGATTTTTGGAATGTGACATTAAAAGAATTGTATGTTATGTCCACAGAAAGAGTGGAGGGAGGACCCTAATGGTGAATTCAAGAGGAAAGTGGCTCGCTGTGTAAGAAAAAGTCAAGAGATGGCATACGATTAGGAGTCGGAGTCAATTGCTAAATTCCAGGGTAAGTAAAATGAACTCTATCAATTAACGAAGACCTAAATGTGACACCTTGCCTCTGGGAAAAAATTGTAATTATAATGTTCTCTTTTGTGCACAGTTAAAGGAAATGCCTTCAAAGGGAAAATTTCAGCAAAAGGCTTTTGCACCCCTTCTTTTGCCAGTCAAAGGAATTGGTTGGCTCCAAGCATTTTTCTGTGAACAGTTGTCGTTTTACGCAAGATGAGCCAACTCGAGAACCCTACCAGCGAAATTTACCTATTTCCTACCTGGAATTGTATATTTAATTTTATTTATTTTGAAAATATAATGATGTAAGATATGTCACTACTGTAAATTAACTTGCTTTTTTATCTGCTGCTGAACAGTTTCTACTTTATACCAGGTTTCTTATGCAATTTAGTGGACAATATTGTGTAAAACAAATGAAAGCCAGTCATCATTAAGTCATCACTTGTCCTCTCTACTGCATACTTAACACCAGATTATTGTTGGCCCAGCAAAACTCTGTGAAAAGATGGGATTATTTTCAACTCTGTCATTGAATCACTGCTGCCTTTTGTTGGCGTTGCTTCCTCATGAGGTTCAGTTCTCCTTGAGGCTTTCGAGTGAGGTTGTTGTTCAAAGGGAACGTCTCAGGAATTTTAGAAGTCTGACTGAGCGCTATTCAGGTCCTTTCTTAGGAGGTGCAAAATGTTTTTTATATAGTCTGTTTACGAAAAATGGGTTGTGTCCTCCTGCTGGCATTTGTTAGCGATACCAGTGCACTTCCTGGGATTAAGAAGAAACCATGACTCTCAAAGCTGCATGATCCCCCAAACAGCTCTTTTATTTGTTGTTGCTAGCTGTGGATGTAAATGGAATGGCTCGCACTCTGTTTTGAGAGTTATGATTTCATATGCCATTGACTTACATCCATACCCCGTTTGCCACAGCATTGCTAACAGATGCTAACAGGCAGCGCGTGCCAACTTCTTGGGAATAAACAGAGATATGAAAACACTTTGAGTTTCTGACAAGGTCTGATCGGTGATCAGCTGGTGGGATCCTACAATTCCACAGTCTTCCCTTTGAAGAGGCGGCCCTCTCGCTCAGCCAAGATGTCTGTTAATTCCCACTCAGTTTCATGTCTTTTCACAATGTTAATTGTAAATCATGGACAACCAAAAAAGTAGTTTGTAAAAAATTAGCGTAAGCTGTGATTATTCTGCGTGTGTACCGGTTAACCCACGTCTGAGTTTACCTCATTTTACCAGGAATTTGAAGAGGATTATGGTTGTTGGATTTCTTAATGTGTTACATGGGGAAATTTTTAGGGGCTCCAATGTAGAATTAGGCTAGTCTCTCTTCATTTGTTTGTGGTGGCACATTTGGCTTTCCATAAATGTGTGGGTTAATTATGAGATGTATAATTCACATTCACTCCTAGGTTTAGATTCTGAGGGCTGTGTTTAAATTATTTATGAGGCTCTTTATCTCCGTGAACAACATCAGTTCTGATTGGTGTATCCTTGGGCAACATTTATCACCTTGACTTTTTTTCAGTGAAATTGGGTTGTAATTCTTAAAATCTACTTGGAATTAATTCACAGCTTAGTATAGAACAGTGTTCTGGTTGCAAATAGGCAAAATCCTTTTAATTTTTTAACAATCTACACAATCGTTTGGGTGAGTGGAGGCTGGATACCATTTGCTTTTCAAGTCCACTTGCATCGGTGGTGTCGCTGACCATTAAGCCATGATGATGTCTATTCTGAAATACAGTATCATTGTATATGACTGATCTGTGACTGACATTGAATGACTAACCAATGGCGCATGCAGTCAAGTTTGCAGGGCTCGGCTACATTTGAACAGCAAACCATTCTTAGTACAGTATGAGTGAATGTGATGTGAACAGTTAGTAGCCTTCTGTAGACTTGATGATGATGATGATGATGATCACACAACTGCTGTTGACATGACCTTTTCTAACCTACCATGACCTCCTCTGACCGGTGTTCACTGTATTTGCACAGACTCGGTGCGTTTGAAATGTCATTAAGCAATACGCTCTGAAAACGGTGTGTCCAGGTAATCCACCCTAACCCCCCCATCATTTGTTTTGTTTTGTTTCCATTTTACGTCAATGCAATGTATATTGGATATGATGCTCAATAAAGTGTGTAAACGGAGTGGCTTGTGATTTTGTTTGTGTTTTACATTTTAGATGAGAACATGTATAGGGTTCAAGTATATTAGACCTCTGCTCTGTAATTGGAACCCTGGGGAGAGTGTCGGGTTTCAGGGCTGGCTTCATTTCACAGTAATGGGCTCTGCTGGCTGTAACACATACTGTGCTGAATGAGCTGATAAAAATTTGCTGGCGACCACTCTGTGACATACACAGGAAACACTGGCTTTGAACGCAACAATGAGAAAACGGGTTACTTTTGTCGAGCATCTAAAGAAAGAGAGCCTGTTGAAAAATGGAGGTGGTCACATTTTAGTAAGGTAAGACCACATCAAGAGCATTCACTTCTCTTTTGGATGAATCTCGTGTTTATTTCCATGATCACAATGAAATTACTCAATTATAGGTCTTCAGAGTCTAACAAGAGGTGCAAGGACGGTAAGTATAAAGTTCTGGAGCAAATATTTGTTTCCTATGAGATGCTCATTGTAAGTGAAGTAAAAGGCTGTCTACTTAGAACTGCAAAAAAAGTGAGCAAAATGAAAACTGCCACCACTGCAGATATTTGCTTTTTGTGTTGAGGAAGGGAAAGAGTCTCAATACTTACTGACGTCCTAGTCACTGAATTCACAGCACAAAAATGATGCAAAATGAAGTTGGACATGTAGCCTAGAAACTTATTTTCCCCTCATTTGTACTAACCCTGAACAAACAAATTTAATGTGATAGGTAAAGTAATATGCTATAAACCACTGGCTTTCAGATTAATCAGTTTGCTTTTTGTGTGGTGAAGGTGCATCTGCTGCATACATAGTTAAGTGGATTCTCTCAGCTGTTTTAAACAATAAGGCTGTTTTGCCACTCTTTCCTCAATACATCAGCTTTGACAGGCTTTGAGTGTTCACCTAATCAGCAAGTGAGAGAGCTACACAGAGGAACGTACACAGAGTCTGCTGGCAGCCAGCACATGAAAACCATACACATCCCCAAATCCATGATGACTGCACCCTTCTTACAGGTACCTACTGTAACCTTAGGACAGATGTGTGGTTGTTAGTTCTATTCATGGTTTCCAAGATGGCCTGAATGAGATAATTACAGCATTCCTCTTACATAATGAGGTTACTGTCATTCTGCCTTGTATGATCACATTAGTTTTGTCTGTCTTTCAGCACCCGGCCCTTACAACGGGACAGAGACGCTACCTTCTCAGCATAGCAAATGTTTACAGCACAGAGCACATGAGGCGGCAGATGAAGCAGCACTATCTCAACGTGCTGCACACGTGCATTAAAACTGGTGTGTATCTCAGTGTCTCCAAAACACAGTTTGGTGGCTTCCGTGATAACACAAACACCTCATACTGTGACTTGTATTTTCTAGGTCAGAGCTCCATGGGTAGGAAAAGGTACGGGGATCATCCACATAAAGACAAGTGCACGTTCCAGGTGGATGCAGAGAAAGATGTGGGGTCGAGGACAAAGCCACAGGGGCAGAGGAAGAGCAGCAGGGGCACAGCTCACTCTGAACTTATCCTTCCAAAAATTGTCAAAAGGTGACGTCTAATGTCACATGATTTGCTGTTCTGAGAGCCTCTAAACGATCTTTGAGTGAGTGGATTTTGTTGATCTTTGTGTAACCTTTGTCTACTGTAGCACAAATGTATTAAATTATATTTTCAACTATCCCACACCAAGAAATGTGGGTGTGCTCGGGCCACATGAGACCAACATACATTACATGGGATACTCACCCAAATCTTGTTGTCAAAGTTATCACTTGCTCTGCTGTTCTCCCATGTCAAAATAAAAGTTTAACAGTGATGATGCTGCTGGAAACAGTTGTCCCTGACATTTATTGGCCTGAGTTTACATTTCCTCTCCAACAGCATACCTGGGTTTGGGCTTTCCACACTGAGCTGTGTGACGTCCCGGGCCTACACTGGAATTTGCAGTAAGGTAGCCTGATTAGGAAAATAGGTCACATCCCTCTTTACTAGCCTTTCAGGTCAGTCAGTCAGGAGATACTTCACTCCTGTGTGCTATCAAACCTCTCCACAATGCACAGTGCTCGAGAAAATGATTTACTCCAAATCATGTCTGCCAACAGGACAGAGTTTTTAAACCTGATCGATGAATTCACACACCTTTGCTGAAAAGTTTAGCTCAGTTGTGGGTCAAATCTCCTATTCACTGCTCCTGCAAACCTCTTCATATCAGGACCCCCCAGCAGACATGCATTACAGGACAGGGAGCCGCCCCCCTCCCCCAAAATATCTCAGTGACCTTCATCTGAGAATATTTTCACTGCTATACTCCCTTATATTTTAGTGTATTTACACTAAATAAATCAAATAACATGAACAGTAAAACTAATCTCACATTTTCTGAGTTGGCTGGAACACTATGAGTGAACCCTTGAGTCAGCCAGGGTTAGTGTCAGAGTTACAGTTTTATGTTTTTCATCCGTTTTTAATTGTTATTTCATTTTTAATTTTGGTTTTCAATTCAGTTTAGTAGCAGTTAGTTTCCAGAATGGATTTGCCAGTTTCATGTTTAGCTTCAGTTTTTTTTTTTTTAGTTTCAGCATTATTCTTTTTAAATATATAATATGAGGGGTGTTTGCCACGGAAACATTTAATAAGTTCAGAATAGATATCACAGTCCATACACTTTGTGACGGAAGCTGACCGCCCTAGTGTCATATGGACGAATGCCTCCTCATGTTTGCTATTGCTGTCAAATTAACAAATTGGACTAAATTGACAAAGACTGAATTAGAAGGCATTTTCTGTGTACATTTATTTTATTTTAGTTACATATTAGTTATATATTAGTTATATATTTTTTCAAATCTAGATTTAAATTTTAGTTTAACTTTACTTAACTCTGTTAAACTTGGCTATGGATACAGCTGGAAATACATTTGGAAAGAGTTTTTTCCCCTCTGTCTCTTGTTTGCCTGTCCAGTGAAGCAGAAATGCAGAAAAATAATCTCAATAAAACAGTTCCAGAGGACTTTGTGGTTACAGTTTATTACTGGTTAATACGTACCCCCTTTAACAACACACCGTGTGGAGGCTGAGCCGTGTGAGGCCTTCTGGACGCGGCATGGACGCGTGAACATGTTGTTCAACATGTGTGTGCGCGCGCTGTCAAGGGCGACACGCACGCAGGCGGCTGCGTGACGTCCGCTGACGTTATACATTGTGTTATCGTGGCGGTCAGTGGAGCAGAGCCCAGCAGTTTGGTCACCTGCAAACATGAACTGTGTCATTGAGGGAAACTGTGTCAAAGGTAACGGCAACACTGACCAAACAGGAGCGAACCCGGCCTGCGGCCATGACTAGCAGCCTGTGAACTTCATACCAGCTGGAGCAGCTCGAGTTAAACCAAACCAGAGGCCGCGTTAGCTAGCCCGACTGCTCTGGCAGCGTTGACTGTGTTTGTCAGTGACAGGGAGGGGGACAGACAGGTGTGCTGTTGTGGAGCTAACCACGTGCTAACCATGTCCTCTCTGTGCTGTGCACCTGACCCCGCAGCTTTTGGGAAGGCTGTTCATGCCCTGTCACGAATTGGAGATGCCCTGTGGCTGGATCCCACGGTGAAAGGGGTGAGAAGATACAAACTACAGCTGGGAGGTCACCACCATACCTGCACCCCAACTACTCTCTCTCTCTCTCTCTCTCTCTCTCTCTCTCTCTCTCTCTCTCTCTCTCTCTCTCTCTCTCTCTCTCTCTCTCTCTTTTTATTCAATTCAATTCAATTCAATTCAATGGCTTTATTGTCATGAAAGTTGCAAGAACAGCATCAAAAAGCATCAAAGTACAGTTTGTTCAAATATACAATACAGTAACAATACATTAAAACATTTCAACAGTAATAAGTTGACTATATGTGTTAATTATACATATATACAGTATATCCTGTGCATTGTTATTTCACTGAATGTTTTACATTGCAGGAGGAAATGCCTCAGCCTCACCTGTCCAACAGTGACCACATATTCTTTTTTCTTTTGAGTGACATGATTTTTTTTGTGTCGTCCTTTTTCGATTGCCAGTTGGCGACCACGGAGCCTGTACTTGGTCAGGGTCTGTCTCTGCTTTCTATCTATGACATATCTATCTCTCTCTCTCAGCTGGCAGTGAGGTCAGTGAATTCAGCTCATTCTGCCTATGCCTGCTTCCTCTTCTCCCCGCTGTTCTTTGAGCGCTACAGCCTCGGATCAGGACCACAGCAGGATGGTGGAACAGTCAAATGCAAACTAGTCATGAAGGTATCAGCTAGCTGTCGATCACTTTGCAGGGAGCTGGACCTGACATGGCAGGTTCAGAGATATGGGAGACAGTAGTGAATGTAACAAAATCAGCACTAACTTAAGGCATGAGAAAGACATTAGAACATAAAATGTGCTCACAGCAGAACTTTAGTTTTATCCCTTCCTCAACTCCGACTTAATTAAAAGAAAGCGGATCCCAGTGATACTTGGAAGTTGTATTAAGAAGATCAGCGAGATATGGCCTGATCCTGCTGGACATTCTTAATTGTAAAGCAGTGATGGCCATCTACTCTAAACACAGTGTCTCTTTGTTATTAAGTCTGTGATGCCACTTTTTCGATGCTTGGCTTCCATTGAGCGTAATGTGGACCGATGTCAGATATCAGTCAACACCTCTGATGACCGAGTGGTATTCCAGTTTTTCTGCAGGCACGGTAGGGAATGCTGCAAGGGATCGTTCAGGAATTTTTAGAAACCCATCTTATTTTCACAAATAGCTCTTTCATTTACTTAGTTATTACAGCTCAGTAATAAATGGAGTGTATGAGTAATGTCTTAAAACATGCTTCTGAAAATTCTGAATCTTTTCCTGTCTGTTTTATTTAGTCTGTAGCCATATTTTGAGGGTGTTCAGTTTTGTCTCTAACATGAGCACTATTCTGCAGAATTGGCATTGCATTTTGGTAGCACTTGGTGGCAGTATGCTCCATATATCCTGTGTCTACTTTTCTGACAGGCATCACTAAAACCTACAACCTGCATTACCAGGAGAGTGAGGCTCTGCAGGCGGTGTTTAACTCACACCTCTGTCCCAATGTGCTGAAGGCTCAGGCCAGGTTAGCTCTTGTGTTTTGCACAAACCATGTCTTAGTTGCATCAACAATGCTTTAAAAAATTCATCCTTGTGGATTTAAAGTGGAATTAATGGTCGCTGTCCGTTGGATTCAAATGGTAACTCTTTCATGAAGACACTGGGTGGATGTGATATTTTGTATTCACAGTGTAGGATTAGGTTCAGTTCAGTTTTCATGGCAGCCATTTTGACATGCAGTAGCAGGGTAAACACAGGTGCTACATGACATTAAAACTCCATAGACCTGGATGGGGTGGCACCTTAATGAATGTCATTAGTAACACTTTTATGTTTACCCTGTTATTTCATGTCAAAATGGCGGGGGGAATCCTCCGTGCAGCCAGGTACATAAGAGCCAGTGTAAAGGCATTTGAACATACATATAAAGAGGTGCATATAACAGCTCAAGACATGAATCCCAACTTTACAATGTCATGATCTATCCTTTAAAATGAAATTGTGCATTAATGGCTGAGTGTCTTTGTCACGCTTTGCACTTGTTTTGAATCTGCAGGCTTCTTAGTGACATGGTGATGCATTTCCCCGTCACCCAGGAGGAGGTCACTCTGTCCATGACTCCTCTGAGGGTCAATTTGAGAAATTACCACCAGGACGGAAACGGTGAGCTTTGTCCTCAGCCACCTCTACACGCTGTTCCTCCCAATGTTAGATTATGATTCAGCTCAGGCTCGGGACAGTGCAGCGAGTGCCAGGAAGTTTCAGCAGTTTCAAAGTCGTTGCAACTTACCTGACACTGTGCATTGCATCCTGATGGTGTAAACACCACCCGTCTGATGCTCCAGTCACATTTACTACAGACAGCAAGACTTATTTGTGAGTCCAGGTTGACCCAGGTCATCTTTGGTTGCAGAGCACCTGAGGATGGTGTACACCGAGATGTCCTTACACCCAGATGAGTTCGACCACTTCCAGGTTGGGGTGGACTCCGACATAACCTTCTGTCTGAAGGAGCTGAGGGTAACAGGGTTATATTTGGTGGCTCCTTTTATCCTGTCACATGAGACTTTGAATATTATGTGGTGTGGGTGTGTGTGCATGTGCGTGCATGTGCAAGTGTGTGTAGGTGTGTATGCGTGATGCTTGCGCTTATTTGATGTTTAAGAGGTCATATTTCTGGTTCTGGAATCTGGGCACTCAAGTGTCCCGAAGCCTCCGTCCTCTGTATCGCTTTCATTTGAACTTTCCCCTGCACACTGTGAGCAGTTTTTATAGCAAAGCTCTCATGACCTCAGTGATTCATTTTATATGACTACACAGAAAAAGTAATCGGAGATATGAGTAGCAGAAATTATATGCTACCCACAGCATAGTTTGTTTGGGACTGTGCAACTTCCAAGCCAAATCTGTCTTTATTAAAAAAAAAAAAAAAGATGAACAATGGAGCTAGGGATTATGTTAATCTGTTTATAGTTCAGTTGCAAAACGTTGAACCTTTGAGGACAATCAAGTGCCAAGGGCTTCATTGCAGTTTCTAAATAAACACCTTCCGACTTAAATTGCATCCTTTTGTCTTATAGAGAGTAAATGGATTTGGTTGGTCATGTGGAAATTTGGATGAACGGTCCCTGTAATAGCCCAGTTAATGAGACTTGACCTGCATTAACGCTCACAACTCCTGTCCCTAATGTTGTGGAATGTCTCTTGGGCGCCCCGTTGTGAGGTTCCTCATTAGGCAGCCTGGTCTTCATCTTGTGCTCCTGTTGGTTCCTGTTAGCTTGAATTTGGGTTTAAACAGATTTAGAGACCGGCTTTACGTTTTGGTCCGTCTTACTTACTGAGTGTTAGAAATCTCTCCTTAGCTGATTCGCTGTAAACATGGCTGTCTATAAACTCTTGTAGTCAAAATCTGCTTGTAAAAGTTGTAGTCATGCCATATACTGCACCAAGCAAGGCTGAGTGAACTGTGCCTAGTAAACGGCTCCTATTTTTTTTTCCTTCTAGGGTTTAGTGTCCTTTGCAGAGTCACATGGCCTGCCGGTGTCTGTCCACTTCAGTGCCGCAGGAAAGTAAGTCTCTTGGTTGTCATGATTAGCTTGAATGTTTTTTGTATCTCAGATTACAGGGAGCCAGTCTGTAGACACCCAAGTAACCCAGTTCTGCACTGTAACACAGACACTGCACATGGAGTGGGAAATTAACACCAGCCAACAGTGAAATTCAGTAAATTGATACACTTTGTCTGCAGCTGCTAAGTGTGTCTACTTTCACAGCCATTTTAGCAGGTGACAAGTCACTGTGAGTACCTCTGTTTTGGAATCACTGAGAAGACAGTGAAATAGCCTCTATATAAAAATAAAATAAAGTCAGTTTCCTGTCCTGCTCCTAAACCCTGCTCTGGCTATTGTCAGATATCCATCAGTTTGTCAGTGCTGCTGTTGTTGCTCTCAGGCCTGTGTGCTTCACTGTGGAGGACATGGTCCTGGAGGCCAGTGTGATGCTGGCTACTCTCACTGACTCTGAGAGCGGCGGCCCCTCTCAAGCCGCAGAGGCCCAGGCCCCCACGACACCCAGGTAACCAATGCAGTGCTGCCTCTGTAATACTTCACTGTCGTTGCCTGAAAAATCAAATGGCACATGCTGTTTTTAATCTGACTCTGTCTGCACCATCAGAGATCTGTAACACACCAGTAGCACAGATTAGGGCAAATTTCTTTTCTTCTTATACTGACTAGACAGGGTCCTTGTCACAACTGGAGTCTTTGCAAGCCTACGCCCTCAAATCTACAGTGACAGCGTATTAGAGAGTTTAATTGAATTTTCCCACCTGAGCTTCCCTTCTGGCACCCAGTCAAGGCTGTTGGCTCTCTGTTTTTAGCCTTTTAAGAGGCATAGCCTAGTGTTTCCACATGCAGCCTTGTGTCTGCCACTGAGATAAATGGGGCAAGCCCAGGGTGTGTGGGATGAGAAGGCTGTCAGTCTGACAGTCTGTAATCCCCTCATATCCGCCAGGCTAGCCTGGTTTCTGTTGATGTCACTCTGCTGCTCGGCTCGTTCTCCTGGCCTGTCCATCTCTCAAAGTGTCTCTGCAGCACTCTGCTCTGGGCTGTGCGTGGACTTTCCTGGAGCAGTCCCAGCTGAACATCCGGGTCATTTGTAACTCTGTTTCCTTGTGTGCAGAACTAGCAGTCCACAGCAACATTATAAGTAGGCAGTTTTTCAGCTCCTGGACTTGAGCTACAGACTGCTCTCCTTTACTTTTTTCTTTCTCTCACTTTTCAGATGATTCATTGAGGCTGCTGGCTTACATGCAGTAGCTGATGCATTATTGTTGTTGGGGACAGGCTTGTAGAAAAACATGTTTTGCTGCTTCCTCATGGGAATGACATGAAGTTTAACCAGAGCCTGAGGTTGTCTGGGAACATTTTAGAACCAGTGGGTTTTCTTTGTGTCCTGCTGCGGCACAGTTGCACAGTTCTGGTCTGGTTGCTTCTGTAGTGTTTATGGCATGGAGTGCAATGACACGCACAGAAATGTGTTAGCTCATACTCTAGTTAAGGTTATACTCAGGATAAAATGTTTATATGACTGTACATGCCCAGAAAATGAATAGCTTGGTAAGGGTAAGCAACCATAACCTTGGAAATATTATCATGGTATCATTATTTACAAAAAACTCCACAAACTGGAATAAAGTATTTGCATACTCTCTATCCAATATCCCAGTTATTATATTTGGGTGTCTCCGAATCAGGATATGTCTAAGTTATATGTATATAAAGGAATTATGTTATTATTTTTGGCAATTAGGGAGCTAAGCCCAAAATTAACAAGTGCACAGAGTAATTATTTCTCTAATATTTCTGAGATAATGCAAAAGATTTTCCCCTTCTAGATGCCTTGCATCTCTGCTTTATGGGTGCTGTGCTAGTGAAGGGATGTATGAATGTTTCCTGGCTGGCCTCTATTTACCTCCACCCTTTTTTTTTTCTTCTCTCCCTCCTCCTATTAGTCAATCCTCTCTCCCTCCCTCGGACAAATTGGCACATGTGCCTACATAGTAACTCACGAGGCTCTGCACTAATCCGCGCTCTCAGCAGAGTTAGATTTCACTAGACGTGCTGTGACTTAAGTGTTGTGTCTACATAGAGACAAAATGATTATGTTGCTACAGATCATGCACACCACACATTTTTTCATTTTTGTGTTACATGGTTGCCAAATCACCATCTGAGCATTATCTTTGGGGTTTTGAAAAACAAACCAACAAAACCCATTTTGAGTTTGTGGGTAGAAATAACTCTGTTCTCAGGTGTGGATATGCCACTGGCATCCTGGAAGGTGCAGGTGCATCAGATAGCAGAAACCTCAAGGACCTTTGTGCTATGACTGAGTTGGTAGCATCCAGCCAGGGCAGCCCTATAGCCAACCCTGCAGCCCCGATGACCCACCTGATGGAGGCTGAGAACCTGGACAGACTCATGTTACCTCACAGGGATTGTGCCAGTACCATCACAAGTCCTGCGTCCTCCGAGGTAACAGCAGTGCATCCCCCAGGGTTAATTAAATTGCTGTGAGGACTCAGACAGCCTGTTTGTTCCCTGAAGCACGAGTGCTTGACAGACTTGACCGCTTTTGCTGCATTGTGAAGCAACGACGTGCTGATGGTGTTTTACCTTGACCTTCAGTTGGAAGCATGCCCAGATTGCCATAATGCTGCACCCTATGTGGCGTGATTATAGAATTGCGCAAGGTGACAGTGAGCTCTGATCAGCTCTGTGATTTGCAGTCACCTACGCCACTTCACTTTATTCCCTGATTGTCTTGGAATAGTAACTGTTTTTAGTAACCTGCTAGGTTCAGTCAGGGGTAATCCCAAAATAATAGGTTCTATGCAACGAATAGTAAATGCTTTTACTATTTTCTTCACCTTGAGGTCTGAAATGAAACCCGTTTCATCAACTGATTTAAAAGCCATGTATATTAAATAGTGAAAAAATACCATTTTAATAACACACTAACACACTCTTATATGTGTTTGTGTGTGTTTTTCCACTGGTAGATTTGCTCCCTCCTGTTCAGAGCCTTGTCCTCAGAGCAGGGTGAGGATGGCTGTGCCTCCACACTCCTTGTCCTGGCATGTTCCAGTGATGCAGAAGAGGAGATTGAGGAAGACATTACAAGAAGCCCTTCTCTCTAAGTACAGAGCCTTTAGACACTGTTCATTTCATTGAAGAGTCTTAGCTGTTTCAGAAAATAGAGATCATAAATTATCATACCTACACCTATTTATTGTTTGTTGTTTGAAGTGTCAAGGATGTTTATGGCTTAAACCTCTTGCTTTTGATGTATCTCATACTGTTTTTTCTGTTGTGCAAACAGCAGGACCTACAAGTGAATGCTTTGTAAATGATTTCAGTGATTGAATGACACTTGTTTAAAAGGTAAACAGCACTAATGGTCTGGCTCAAGAGCATGGAGATGCCGCACCTTTCTGTTGTTAGTAACTAGCATGCCTGACAGGCTTCCTAAGGTCTGAGGAATGTGGAACTAAACATACAAATCGTACAGAGCGTTCTTGTTTAGCATGGTCTTTCTCTGGCTTGCATAACAATACTAAACAGCCTGAGTTCATGGTCAGGTTATTTCTCACTCTGGTGGATGCAGAGCTCCAGCTTGATACGATCTTAGTGCAAGATATTGTCTTAGAAACATCTAGCCTGCATCTCATCTGTGGAGAAAGCCCCTGACATGAAACCTGAAAGACATAGCAAATTAATTTCTGTGGCCAAGTAAGCCAGTTTATCGTTCTTGCAAAAATCATATGCCAGCTTATGCTTTCTCTTGTGCATCAGCATTGTGAAGTCAATATAAATGTAGCCTACTAAGTAAATAAAAAGGGATTCAAGCTTGACAACATAAAATACGCCAGGATAATAAATACTATACTCTTTATTTAAATATTGTACAGATTTGAAAACATTTTCTTTACAGAACTTACATCTGCATCGTTGAACTGTACACCCAAAATATATATAGACACGTGCAGCTCTGGTTGTAACAAAGTTTGTTTAGAAGAGGAAGATGAAGTAAATAGATGATGGGGGAACTGTCAGGTCGGATAAAAGGGGACCCAGGAAGCTAAAGGTGACAGTACCATCTGGCTGAGAATTGTTTTGTTATAATATTGTTAAGGCTGCTTGGATTGTCCTCAGTGTCTTCAGTGCCTAATGCTTTCAGGAAAAAAAAAAAAAAAAAAAAAAAAAATCACATTTTGACCAGTGGTTTCACCTCATGGCTCTACCTAAATCTGCTCATCTATATCCATGACTACAGACCTTGGGGCTGGGCAGGACTCTGCAGGCAGGAAAAATTGTACATGCCACATTTAAAAAAAAAAAAAAAAAAAAAAGACACCTAATTTCCAATCAATACCCAGAAAGCTCAGTTGTCCCATTTAAAAAATGACACTGCAGTCTTCCAATTTGAACATGTCAGATTGTGGAAAGGCATAGAGAACAAATGGGAGGATTCCTGCATTAGCTGTTGCAGACTGCAGGCAGTTACGTGGAGGTCCACAGGAAGGATTTCCAATCATCAGGCAGCTTTATCACTATTCATAAGCTTGTGGCTGACCGCAAAAAGGGGATTTCAGGAGAAATTGATGGAAAATAGGTGAAAAGACCTAGTATTAAGACAGCAGGGCATGATGGGAAAACTGTATGACTCTTATGGCTACTTAATAGTTTCAGGCTCTGTGCTCTGGCACAAAGTCGGGGTTTAAGGAATAATTATGGACACGTTTGCCAGTATCATTGACACCTGATACAAGGCACATCAGCTCTGCGGTATGACCGACTGAAATCAACATTTTACGAAAGGAAGATTTTTTGTTCTGTGGGTAAAAGTTGTAGCATGTGAGTTATGTAAATACACAGTACAAATGAAAAGTGAAAAGAAAACGATGACAATTTTGCACATGAAACAAAAGTAAAACCTGCAGTGACCTGACTCATGCTTCACAAATGTGCCAGTGGAACTTTACAGCAGCGGACAGAGGCGGGAGGAGAAAAGGAGATGCTGATTGTGAATGACAGTTTCTAAAACTATTCTGATGCGCCATCTGTTCAAAAGAATTCACCAAATCCAATCGAACAAAGAAGTTACAAAAATACATTTGGTCACCAGACCAACTTCCACTGTGTCAAGCTTTTTTTCAGATATGCTTCTTTAGATTTGTGCGTTTATGGTTATAAGACCAATTCAGCCCAGTGAAAATGAGGAACGCTGTGTAGCCTTCACATACACACCCATTTCATAAGTAGACACTAATTACACCTATAATTGCACTCACAACAGACACACACGAGCGCACTCATCACACACGCATACACACTCACATAATCACAATCAAGACTTGAGCAGCAGTGGTGAGATTAAAGGGAGGGCATTGGCTTGATACCAACAATATGTAGAGAGGCTTCTTTTGCAGCTTGGTGAAATCCCCATTCTAACAGCTATGAACCAGCAACGTTTGTGCAAAACATAAACTGCACTGGTATGACATCCTATTGGATCACCCAGCCCCAAGAAACAAAACAAAGAACCCTGCATGTCACATAAACCTGTTTCCATTTACCAAAACATCCCAGCAACCAGACACCAGTCATATATCAGAACATACGCTCCCTGTTTTCAAGGTTCCAGGCCCTGTGACTGGCAGAAGATTTCTGACCTAGCCCTGTGTCACTTGAAGCCCCTTTCAGAACATCCTGCACAGTGCAGCCCATTTATTCAGCGCTAATGCTGTGCTGCCATTTCCTGTCCAGTTCCCTTCTAAACATGACTCCCGTCCTGATGGACTGGCTGTTTCCCTTCCAGCAGCGCAGCATGGGACCACCTGACAGCCCAACCTCACGTCTGGCTACATCTGACCCCTTTTCTAAGTCGCACCCCCTCATGCCACCCCCATCAGAAAAGACATCTTATCCTTGTCAGGCAGGAGCCTCATTGCCAACATGCCCTGCAACATGGTTTTATCTCTGGCAATTGGATTACCCAGTGACCATTGGCACACTTCCAAGATGCCAACCCTGTGGCCTGGTCAGGAGGAATGCATCTGGTCTTAGCGCTCTGCTTCATTCAACCATCACATCTGAGAGGCGGACACGTATGAATTTTAGAGGGGGGAATGATGGTCTGCTGGGGGAGGGGGGTGGGGTCGAGGCAGAGTAAAGCCAGGGGAAGTGGGGAAGCATCCCACATCGGTCTTTCATCCTGGCCAGCAGGAATCAAAGCAGTCCAGCACCTGCAGAGGCAGATGCCCCTCCCCCCGGCATACACCCACAGCTCCTCACAGTCTCTAGTCGGTGTACTCTGCCACTATGGACAGCAACACTGTGATGTCATCTGGCTTTCCTCCTGTAGAGAAGAACACAGCCCCCATTAAGATATCAATATTGTTTACAGCCATCTTAACTGTTTGGTATCTAGGGCTGGGCAACTTAACATTATGTCAATATCATGATATGAGACTAGATATCATCTGAGGTTTTGGACACCGTAATCTCTTCATATGTCATAAGTCATGTCTTTTCCTGGTTTTAAATGCTGCATTACAGAGAAGGGATGCATTTTTCTGAACTTATTACACTATTCTTGCTGTTCTATTATTTGCCTGCCTGCTTTGTCATAGCCACATTTGAAATTTTTTGTATCAAAATGTCTTATGAAAGCACCAACAGTCCAGTGATGGAGGGCCAAAGCATTAGCTGTGGTTTCCCTTTGATTCCAGTAAAACTGGAGCATTTACCTCTTACATTCAGTCCGTTATCACAGGCAAACTGTGCAAAAGGCGACATGTAGTTGGGGTCGTACGCCAGGACGTGGGCCTGCTCTGCAATGCTCCTGGCAGTCTGTTGGATGCTCTCATAGTTGGTGTTCTGAAAACCAAAACATGGTGTGCATGAAGTTAGCATTCAGGGCATATTTCTTACTCCGTGTGAACCTGTTTGTGCCTCAGCCTGCCATACCTTGAGTTTCTTCAGCTCTTGCAGGATCATGTAGTCAGGCATGTTGTCAAAGAGACCGTCGGTGGCGGTGAGGATGATGTCCCCGAGCTGCACGTCAAAGGAAGAGCTGTCGGCGGCGTCTGGACTGCAAGCGCAGAAACACTTATGTCAAGATGAGGAGCTTATCGTCAAAATGGCAAACGTAGATTAAAACAGACAGAACATGGCAGATAAAGGAGCATCAGGAGGGATTATTTGAAATAGTACTGCTTGCACGGTCCCTTTGGACTATGGTATGAAAGACCCTGTTATCCTTCTATCATTTGCGTCAGTATATAATATGAAACCAAACTATCAATTGGTCTCTGCGTCAATGTCACAAGACCAAGTTATCAGTCCAAATCAGGCCAGCTGATGAACTTTCATTGTATTGACATTTTTGGTGGCTGTGGGGGCTTTGCAGCAAAATGAATATTAAGGAAACACTGCATGTATTGTTCTTGGTGATTAACATGATTACAGCTAAAAATGGGTTATACTGTGTCTCGCAACCAACGTTAAAAATAAAAATTGGCGAGACTAGCAGCAGCGAGGTTGTGACCGTATTAATTCCTCCCATATAAGCTCTTTGTTCGTCTCCCATCTCTAACTCTCACTCTTTTACACCCCCACACAGGAAATCTGTCCCGCCTGACATGACAGACCACTAACGCAGCTCCTCCTCTGCTTGATAACAGCATGCAGACACGTGTGTTTAGGCTGCATTCAGATCAAATCCCGCAATGTGGCACCTTGTCACAAGGATTTGCAGTGTTGAAGTGTTGGTGTGTATGTTCATGCTCTAGAAGGTGACAGCCCTCAAACAATTGGGAAAATAACTCTTATTTTGCTGATTCACTGCTTTGATCTTGCTACCACCGCTCCCTCTCTTCATTCACTCTCTAGCTCGTTCGACCACTGCTATTCTTTTCTCTCTTTCTTGTCTTTTTTTTTAAGAGTCGGGAAGCCGACAATGAAGTCTAACTTAACTTATCAAAGGAAGACATGTCCTCCCCTTGTCTTAGTAGCATCTTTCTGCTCCCACATGCTACAACGCTACATGGTAAACAAGGTTCTTCTTCCCATGGGCTTCATAGGTCTGATCTGCGGCTTATATGATTGGCCACCGCAGCATGACATCAGGTTGCATTGAGCTAAAGTTGATTCTCTTTCAACCTTCTGCTGAACCACATGTGGTATGCACTCCCCCAGCCTAAACGCACTACCCCCATTCAAATTAATGCAAAGACTGGCATTTTCCCGCCTTGCCAGATTTGACAGGATCAGACATTGCGGCAATAACACAAGGACTCTCGCTTATTTAAATGGGAGTATTGGATTTTGGCTTTAGCAGTGTGTGCCACAGCGTGTTGTGCAAAAAACACAGCAGTGTCCAGCAAAAAAGAATCAATCTTTGCTGTAACACAGCCGGGAGGGCAGACAGGCGGGCAGTGTAGTGACACGCCCACACCTCTGCACAGAGCTACGGTGCTGCAATGCTCAATCCTGTCTGAATGCGGCCTGATTGAGGCTGCCAGGTATGGCTAAATGTCAGTGATTACAGCAGATTGCTACACCAGGTGGGAATAAATGCCAGCACAGCTATGAAAGCTTTTAGACTCCCAGTTGCTACTTAAATTACAACAGTTATACTACTGTGGCTACTAATTACAGACACCTTATCATATATGGTGACGATGAGAAGAAATTCAAGGAATCGTCACATGGGTGCTTTGGAAAGAACACTTTGGTCCAGTGCTGCCATTATGATGATGAATGCCATACATATAGAGGCTAGAGTCCAGTTTGTCTGCCAGTGTCAGGATCACTTCTTGGAAGGCGCCCTTCACTTGCCCCACAACCCTTGGCCAGTCATGGATGTTATTCATTACAAACTGTCCGGATGGTGGCCTCCGGCCATAGACCATCATGACACATGGAGCCAAAGCCTTTTCTACACAACACAACCAAGGGCACACAGGTTAGCTTGTCATACTGTCCATGCTGGAAAGCATACTTTTATCTTCCATTACAATTATAGAGATAACCTTCAATTTTCTCCATCAATGCTTATGTGCTTGGGAGTTATTTTGCATGATACAAGGATACAAGGAAGTTTATTGGTCATTATACAACAGCTTGTATAATGAAATTAAATTAAATGAAATTAAATTGATTAAATTAAATTGATGCAGTGTTTCCCCATGTCTGTTCACCATGGCTGCTGCATACTGCAAGGAAACTCCTTTACATAAAATGAAAAGACAACAAAGATGATTTAAACTAAAAATACCGTCTTGTGGTTGTATGCATGAGTTGGTATGAGTCTGTCCAATAATATTTGTAGTAAAGACTCTGAAGGAATTTAATAAAAGGTTTTAAGCGTATTTTTTTGGCGACATGGACGTTACAATTATGTTGACAACTATGATTCCAGTGAATAATTTCCAGTGAGAAACATGCTGCCTTCACTTAGAGACTATTTTAACAGGGGTACAGAGGAACAGGGGGCCCCCTGTCCTGACTGTCATCCAGGGAGAGTAAGTGAATAGGGTGGACTACAAGCACCTTGGGGGCCAAATCAATAAAAAAACTGGACTGGACTCAACACTTAAGCCATCTTCACCACGGGACAGAGCAGACTGTTCTTCCTGAGGAGACACGGGTGTTGAATAATGGCCAGAAAAGTGTTTTAGCAGAACATTATGATGTTACAGTGAAGTTGACCTTTTGGATATAAAATGTCATTACTTAATCATTTTATCCTATCAGACATTTGTGTGATACTTTATCATAGCAACTGGCATATGAATTATTGAGTTATGGCAAAAAACATGTCTTGTGAGGTCACATTGACCTTGACCTTAGACCACCAAATTCTTATCAGTTCATCCTGGAGTCTAAGTGGACGCTTGTGCCAGATGTAATGAAATTCCCTCAAAGCGGTCCTGAGATATCATGTTCACAAGAATGGTATAAACGTGTACAATTTGAAAACATAATGCCTCCAGCCACAGCTGTTGCTGACATAGAGGCATAAAAACAGCATTAGCATGAAAGATGTATTTAAGTATATGCTGAAATCTCATCCCTCCTAAAAGCACTATAGGTCAGTGCCTCCCTCTACCACATCCTCCTCCTCAACTTGCTCCAGTTTCATTCTTTTCTGAGAATCTTTCTTACATTCTGTAGTCAGGGAAATATTTTCAGGCCACTTCAGCTCTGACCCTTGCACTTCTTAATGTTGGTTGCTTGTTATGTTAGTGATCTGGGATTTGAAGCTTAATCTGCTGTACTCTGTATAAATCACTCTGGATGGCTACATCAGCTGAATGCTTAAAATGTGAAGTTTGTTGACATGTGTTCCAGGTTCATCTTCCATCAGTTCTGCAAAAACACTTGAGTGGCTCAAAATAATATGGCCAGTTTAAGATTAAACAAGTAAAAAAGGCTGCTGGGTCCTCTGGCGCTGGATTGGCTGTGAAGTGTGATCTTCAGTCCGCCCATCAGTCTAGAGAGACTTTGACCGAGGTGAGAGAGAAAGCTTGGCTACAGTCCACTGTGCTGCTGCTGGCATGCTACGGCAACGAGACACAGCAGCACATGGCCCCAGCCAGCCTGTTGCACTACAGCAGAGCACAGTTGGACAGACACGGCCTCTACTAGGGAACACTGGTGCCGTTACAGAGCAGCGACAGCAGAACACAACCACAACAGAATGTACTGCAGTGCAGTGCAGCTTAGGTGAAACCATAGCAAAGCTTCAGGCTGGGCTTATGCCTGCATGTGATCTGCAGTGTGGTCAGGCTGCGCAGGGGATTTTCACATCTGCTGTAACAGGGTTTCTGCAGGTTTCAATTTAAGACTTTTTAAAACGTTTTAGGACCATTCTGAATGCAAGAGTAGTGTGTGTGTGTGTGTGTGTGTGTGTGTGTGTGTGTGTGTGTGTGTGTGTGTGTGAGAGAGAGAGAGAGAGAGAGAGAGAGAAAGAGAGAGTACATATGAACTAAGCTAAATTCTTCTTAGCCCTCTCTGACAGGAGTTGCCAAAAATTGTATATAAGACATTTTAAGACGTAAAATTCAGATTATTGGTTTTCAAACCTTTTCAAAGCCTATGTGAAGAAAGCATGTATATTTTAACTACTAGTTTGGCTCCTATTACATTAACAAATGTTTATATTTAGCTAATGTAATTTTTATCCAATGTGAATTACAATAAATGCAATAGTAGAATTAGCCAAATTCTCAAACAAGCCAGTAATACCAAGTGGCAGCAGACAGCCACTTATGTCAGTGCAGTGTCTGAAAATAAAATGCAGGTGAAAATTTCAAGAAGTGAAAGTGAGCAAATTTGAGAGCCCCTAGAGGCCCACAACCTCACAGTCACAACCCAGCAGAGACCAGTTTAGATATGGGACAGGCAGAGACATAACTCAGTGAAAGTAGAACATGTCAGCTATGGCGAGTATCTGACCTGTCGCTGAGGACAGCCCCCTCAGCCCCTGGGGGTGCTATGGACAGCTGGAAGGGGGTGTTGAAGTAGTGCTGCTGCTCATCTGACCGGTGCACCACCTCCCCTCCCCGAACCACCAGGAAGCCCGAGTCGCCCAGGTTGGCCGTGTGCAGCTGGTGACTCTGCCGGTCCAACACCACAATGCAGGCCGTGCTGCTGCCTGGAAACGCACAGAGACACACACCAGTCATGTTACCATTCTGCTGTCATGCAAATTTTAGGCAAAATATGGAAATGTCAGAAAAAAAGACTGCAAAGAAGATGTGTTTCCATCAGCTGGGCTGAAACTAATGGTTGGCTTCTGTAACTAATGTAGTCCATGGGTATATTAGAAAATATCCATGGGGGAAAAAAATGCTCTTCCAAACAGTGGGAATACCGTGGTCAAGTATTGGAACGCTTCAAAAGTCTTGAAAGAACCAACAGTTATCGAGCAAATTGTTACTGCTCTTTTGTTTCAAATTTAATCGGCCACGTCATGTAGTCCAATGACAAAAACACACTTGGAAATATTTTCATGCAACTATGACCAAGCTTGTTAAACATAGGAGCACGAGCATGTATGAAATCTCATATAGGTTATCATGGACCGATTTATGAATTGGACAATGTTTGACTGCAAACAGAAATATGTCAAAAGTCATTTATCTTAAAAGTTTCTTTGACTTAAAACAACAGTTTTTTTTATCGCCAAACTTTTTTCCTTTTCAAGCAAGTGTGCATTTTTAATATACAAAATGAGTATAATTTTGTGAGTGTAGAAGTATTTTCATTTTCTTATTCAATATTGAGGAAAAGTCACTTTATTTTTAGTTTTTTCCATTTTTAATAAAGTCTAACTTGCATGAAAATGTGTGGTTGAAAACCCTGCACCAGTCACACCAGGAGCAGTCTTTTCTACCCCTCCTGACTTTCTATGGCTGTATGGGTTAGAGAATGATTCATCGCAAGATACCTGATCTAGGGAGTATTTTTGAGACGCTGATTAATGAGGTTCGCTTGAATCCACAAACTTGATGTAACACAATCAGCATAATGGTGATAGGAATTGTTTGGAGGTTCACCATCTGGAGGACGCTGGAGAGGAAACATTAGCTGGTGGCTCCAGTGGAGTACAGCCACACCCTGCTGGTGATTCATCGGGCCCACCACAATGTACTCTCTGGGATCAGCCTTCAAAACCCCTCACGCACTGTGACTCACTCCCTTTTTACTCTGTTTTCCAACAGCAGTACAATTATACACACTGCCGGCCTCAAGAACATTCACTCTGCCGTGGAGGAAGAGTACAATACAGTGTTGTTTTCCCTGCTGCACATGTGATAACAGGATGGAAAAGTACTGACACCGAGACAGACATTTTTTTTTTCTACGTAACCCCTACCCCCTTGCTGAAACATTTGTCGACTAGCGCTACATGTTTGTGCACGTTTCATTTTTGGGAAGTGGTGCGTTAAAGGAAAGAGATTCTGGAAGCGAACTGCAAGGGGGCAGGACAGGAGTTGGGACATTCCCAGGACTTCTTAATGGGATCTAGCTGTTCTCTGACTCATGATGCAAAGATCTCCATCTAGCCGACCACTAAGCTACACAGACAAAAACAAATAGCCAAAGTGGTGTATTCAGAGCCAAGCCTAACCCAAGAGTTACTGCTACATGGCAAAAGCCTTCACAGTCTGGGTTTAAATCCATTCTCCAGTCACTCCTGTTTGCCCCACTTAGAGCCTGTCTCACCTTGCTCTAAAATTCATTAAGCATGTAGGAATAGATCCTCCTGCTATGGGCCCTGCAGTCCAATGAAAACACACATTTACAACAAGTGGCTCCAGCAGTATTGGTGCCCATGACTCTGTTTGTGTTAGCGCCTTGCTGTGCCTGTTGAGCTAGGTAGGACTGCAAAAACAGACCAGTGTTGTTTTGAGTGTAATAATGCAGCTGTATTGTCATGACAAGTTTGAGGAGCGATGGAGAACAGCAGCCGCACCTCTACCCACTGAGATCCTATGTTTAGATACCATAGAGGACCCGAGCAGAGCGGTGCATCTTGCAGGTGCTGCGACAGTTGCTTCCACAGAGAAGAAAGTATTCTATTGTGCACTGATGGGTTTCGATTTTCTTTAATGTGCCTTTAGAGCAGGATGGAGAGAGGATTAGGCTCTATGTACACTGAGATCTTACGTTTCAGGTCTGTTCACTCACCTAGCAGTGGCACTTTGTTCTGCAGGAGCTCATAGTAACTGGTCGTGAGGACTCCCACAGGGTTGCTGGGGACAAAGCGCCCCTCCTTCACTAACCGCTCACATGTCTTCATCAGAGTCCCTGAAAACTGCGATGGGTCCACTCCGTAGTCCCGCCAACCACCCACTCCGTCTGCCACACCTGAAATAACAGCCAGTCAGGTAATGATTAGATAACAGGTTTTCTGTTTTGTTTTTTTTTTTCCCCCTCTGGTGTATCAACATACTGACCCTCTTATCTTAACAAATGGTCCATTTTTATAAAAGGCTATTTATTTAAACCTCACCAGTGAACTGCCAGATTTGACATGTGGGACAACAAATAAAACAATTTAGGGATAAGCGATATGGCCAAAAATGGGACCACAATAAAATGAATTTTTTGAGTCGCTATCAATAACTGTTTTGATGTACACCGAATAATTATTATGTCACATTTGAAGAGACTACTTTTTGCTTCTGTGTGCAGTCTGAACAATATAATAATTAGCCTTATGCTGAACTCTTTTAGTCACCAAAATAACAGTATGCATTTCCTGTTTGCAATGTGTACCTCCTTACTCATGACCAGACCTGCAACTAGACATTCCTCTATTCTCGCCACATCATCTGTGTTTTACATTGATCAACATTTAATTGAATATTTTTTTTTTTAATTATATTGAGGGAAAATATATTGTCATAATTATTGTTATTGTTTTACTGCCCAGCCCAATAATAATTATTCTTTACATTCTTCAGACTTCCTCTTGTTTGGTCTGTTCTTTTCCACAAGTGAACTCAGGATGTCAAGAACAAGAACATTGTGCAGCTGCATGTATGATGCAGAAAAACAATGGGCACTTTCACAAAGATGCATAAAGGCCAGCAAGTACAGGACAGTTTTCAGACCAAGAGACCAAGGACACTCTCTATAATGTATGAAATAGTCTCTCAATGTAGGTAGTTCTGTTTTGCCTGACCACCTTTTCAGTCACTTCTTTCTATAATGTTCAGACAGTCTGTCTGGTACTAATGCTACAGACCGGGGTCAGGGTGCATCTTGTGACTGCAAATTTATAAAAAGAAAAAATTTGGTCCTGCCAAAAGGTCTCAGATAGCTGTACTTGACATTTTCTCTGCATCAGTGCATTTTGCCTTAAAAAAAAAAAAAAAAAAAAAAAAAAAAAAAAGCACAGTTGCTTATAACACATCATCAAGCATGTTGATGTTGTACTGCAAGACCCCAAAAGCATTTACTTATGTTAGATTTTTTTTTAAAAAAATCACTTTTTTTGCTCAAAGCCCACCAATAGGCGGGCAGGAAGCCTTTGGCTACAAACCTTAAAGTCTGGGCTCCCCTGGTCTATTTCATGACATCCGTCACTAAGCCTTCACTCATCCCTCTATAGAGCCAGCCTGTATTTATAGGTTAATGAGAGTGCCTCTTATCATGGGAGCATTCAGTTGGATCCAAGATTTTCCTAGAAAGGAAACTTAGCTCCTACTCCCAAGACACAGGCATGTGCTCCAGTGACCATACAAGGATGGCCCTCTGCGTTGCTCCAGCCTTGGCCAGAGCAGACACACAGGCCTGCTGAACAGCAGAAACAAATAACGTTGCAACTGATGCAATCTGTAAAGTTCAATAGAGCCATGCAGTCTTGTGCAAAACAAAAGTCACACTGTTCCATTACATGGAACCCCAGACTTCATACAGTCATTTCTGAAAATGTTGACCCAACTCTCAGTTGGGCAGACCTTGAGGGCTTGGTCAAGTGTTTACGCCAGACACCACCGACATGGGTGAGTCAAATTCTGAATCAGACACTCAAAACAACGCGTCCATCGCCGGGGAAGTTTAGTTTTTCAGCTTCCCTGTCCCTAAGGTGAAGCTGGGCACGCAGCAGAGCATGCTATGGTGCAGAGTCAAAACAAACCTACGTGTGTAGTACCAGCATCATTTACGTGGTGACATCAGAGCTCTCAGCCTAATTATTCATGAACCTGCTACTGATGCTTCCAGTTCTGCAGGTCTGTGTTTATTGGTCATTATGATTAGGAACTACAAAGCGAAACATGTCACAAATTACAGCCACAGACATGCTCCAAGGACCTTCAGATAACAGCGTTGACCTTTGACCTGTCATTCACGTAAGAGGCAACGTTATCCAGCCTGTCGTCTCACTGACTAGTTAATGTTTTTCGAGCAAACAAGGGGATACTCACCCAAAACATCCGCGGACCTGTGTCGGGCGATGAAGCACGCGTCGTCCCCATAGCACATCCCTTTCTTCAGGATGCCTTTCCGAAAGTCCTTCCCGAAGCCGCAGCTTGCCGTCACCAGGCTGTAGTCGCGGCTATCTGTTTGAGAAAGTCCGCCGATGACAGCTCTGGCAACCAGTCTACCGTACGACAGCACGGACAACATCACCTACACGCCAGCTACCACCCAAACTAACCCGGCCAAGCTAGCAGTCGTGCTAGCTTAGCGTCGATGGGAAGCACACAATGCTGACTTGCTAACAGGCTCTGGTCGCCGAGGTGAGGTGCGAGCAGCCGAGCTAGCCAGACACCAGCGCCGACCACAGCCGCCACGCACACAGACAATACAATGCACAGCACCACAACAATGACGCCTCCGCTAGCTGTGTTTCCGCGCCGTGAAAACTGAAGCAAATTCAGAGAAAAGAGCCGACTCTGCCGCATCCAGAAACCCCTCAGTTTAGTTTCTGCCCAGCCATAGCGCCAGTGAGGTCTTTCCGACGCTACATAACACAAATATGTGGACCAGCTGCCCTCTGGCCTCGCACACTCCGTTCAGCTCGCAGGTCTTGTGACTGCTCTGACGTCAGGCAGCATTACGCAATCTCCATTTCCTAATAAGGAAAATCCACTTCCACTCCGTGTTTTGCTGTTAATTAATTAATGTTGGGATCAAAAACATGATTGTATTTTCAACATAATGTGGGAATCCGTTATTTGAAAGGCCATGAGTAAATTACATATGTACACCGAATTTAAGGCGGATAATAAAAACGACTGCAGAGATCACTGTCATAAAAACCTCGACTTTTATTTATTTATTTTTTTAACCATCTCTTTATTGGCATTTTACATAAATTGAAGAGCTTTCTACCAGCAGATTCCTCAGTCTTTGTGTGAACTAGATTTTGCACTGGATTCTGTCACCCCCTTGTGGCTGCTGTTTATACACCACTGAAGTAAAACCCTGTGTTTGAGGTATTCAGTGCTACCAGAAAACACAAAAATGTATTAATGCTTGTATTGCAACAGCTCAAAGCAAGAGCATTATGAAGAAATGAAATTCAAATACCAATTGCCCCCTAAAATACGCTCAAAGTTTATTAGAAAGATTTAGACATTACAAGAATGTTTTCTTTATTCATTTAATTTAGCACAAGACTTGTTTTAAAAATGTGGTGATGCAGAGTGGAGTCAATGTCCTATGATAAATAAAGTTTTACAGAAATAAACAGGTGTTTGTGACATTTTCCACAGTTGTTTTTTTTTTTTTTTTTTATAACTATTAATACCCATTATTGACAGTGAGAAAAATGTGATGAGTGAAATTAATGACATGAAAAAAAAGGGAAAAATTGTGCACAGCTTTAAACAAGGCATTCCTGTGCATAATTAGCTGTATTGTTACATTTTTCCTGATTGAACAGTCATATGTGGCAAAGACTAGTTGCAAAATGGAGTGCAAAACACCTGAGGTTTTCATGGTGAAATATCAATTTACCCTTGTGGACAAAACAACAAAATATTTTGCTTTCATCGGGTAGGAGTGGATTTTTTTTTTTCTTTTCAGTATTGGCAGCACGAAGGAAATCCAATCCTTCAAATGCAAAAGACGAAAGCAGAATAAGGAGTGAGTCTCCCAAAATGTGTCCCCCTCATTTCTTGGCTTGCTTAGTGACCATGTTGCGGGGGGGAGTCACAGGACGGCTGCCGTTGGGCTTCTTCTTCTCAGCTGGTTTTAAAATCTACAAGAAGAATAAAGACAAGAGTTCACATTATTAGATTGGATAAGCCTCTTTGTCTAGAGTGACATTCATCTTGGGCATTCGAGAGAACACAGTTAACATGTTATAGTACACAACATATCCATACACACTCAAAACATACATAACGAGATATTGCACATTCACTTACATATCAGTGTATTTCACTCAGCTGTTGTAAAATCCCTTGACACATCAATTTATTACACTAGATATTGCACCTTGGTGCTTCACTATTCCACACACCCTGTCTGTCTCTCTCTCTCTCTCTCTCTCTCACACAGACACACACCTCCATGCTGTCCAGATGACAGTTTCAAATATTTGTCAAAAATCTCTAATAATAGAAGCCCTGTATTGGAAACGGTGCCATTGTCTCTTCCGCCTCTTTAAAAAAATTACAAGCCTATTTACCAATTCACCAATGGAGTATTTGCTCAATAAAGAACAATTATTTATACACAAGTTTTTCCTTTGTTCAGACAAAAATACAAGATAGAGCTGTTCATACCTGCTTGACAGTTTCGACTGTGGCGCCTGTCAAGCAGGTATGAACAGCTCTATCTTGTATTTTTGTCTAAACAAAGGAAAAACTTGTGTATATGTCAATGAGAGACCAAATGAACTTAATCAATTGGAAGAACAATTATTACTCTCTAAAACCTAACAATTCAATGACATCTTGTCAAAATCTATGCTGCCGAGGTGTGTTCAAAACACTTGGGGACAACAAAGGACATACTGTAAATGCTGACTGGTGCACTTTGCCGAGCCAGCCCAGCAGCCTGGATCCCTGGATGTCGGGTCTTTGTTGGTCATTCAGGGATTCCAGGTATAAACACTGATAAAGTTCTACGGATTGACTCTGTTACCAAAGGACTCGTGTCAGTCAGCACAGTTTTAAAATATCTGTCATGTGGATGGGCGTCATTCATTCCACCCAGGCCATCCCAGAGTACAGAGTACACCCAGAGTTTCTGAGCCTCCATCATCACTAAGCAGATGCTGACATTTGGATGATTAAAAAAAATAATAAATAAACTACCTTTTTTGCTTAGTGCATAAACTCCTTTCCCATGTTTTAACCGCCAACAAAGATTTACCGGCATTTAGCTGGTGACTGGTATTAATCCCCCACCTTTGTAATCTGGAACGATAGAACTTTTTGGATTAACCAAAAACAATTGTTTGAATGTTCACTGAAAATCCACTTCCTAATTCTCCCGGCCAGGCAGCACTCTTGAGGAGATCATATGTTTGGTTTGGTTTGCTGTGTGTGTGTGTGTGTCTGTGAGTGAGTAATATTATATAAATTATTATTATATATATAGCAATATTTTACGACTGTAAAATATTACATGTGAAACATTCATCACCATTTCATTTAAACTATTTGCCTAATCTTTGCATTGCAGGTCATTAGTGTGTGTGTGTGCATTCATGTGTGTGTGTGTGTGTGAGAGAGAGAGAGAGAGACCTTTCATTATTTTGAATTTTGCCATTTTAATTTGTGTTCTTTTTGAAACACAGTTTCTGTCAAAAGCCAAATGACTCCTGGAAAGAGCCAGAAATGGCTGGTGAGCCATACGTTCCACTGGTGTAATGTGTGTACTGAGGTAAAACGCAAACAGAGAGAACAAGAACTTGAGAGGGTTTGGGAGTTTTAAGGTATATTTTCTATGCTGTACGCTATTATATTTGAATCATGCAGTAATTTATTTTGTAATTTGGAAACCATTTGACAATATAATTGGCTTCTGAATCCCTCTTGAGTCTTGCTCAGCACATATGGTAGTATCCAGTCCAGAAAAGGAGAGAAACACCTGGTGGACATCTGAACTCTGAGTGCACTCTTCTAGTTAGTGCCATTTTAATTTTGGGCTGTAACCACTACAGTTAATCCTACAACTTAAGCCATTTCTAAATGGATATAGAAAGACAAATGCAAAATTTAAAAATTAACAAGGTTTACTGGCAATAACCAGTGGCTGCATGGCATTCATTATTGTTTAATTACACAATACTCCACATTTATATGGTACAATAAAATACAGTGCAAACATATCCTAAAAAAGGAGAGGACAGACAACAGAAAAACAAAACAGCCGATACACAAGTGAAGCATCTCACCTGAAACGAGCACATGAGGGTCTCATCCACACTCATCATGGCACCAGCATTATCAAACTCCCCACAATAGTTTGGTGCTGAGAACAAAGTCACAAGCTGCCTCTTTGCAAAAAATTCATAGCCATCCTCAACAACCTGCGAGTTTGAGAAAAGTAGAGGACAATAAGAAAAGGAAAGCATTAGCACAAAATTATGCATATACATGTTAATACTATGACATAACTATAAATACACATAATCCACTCAAATACAAAAATATCAGTGAATGCCATTATGTTTTTTAAGCACACTCTGTATTATGCACATACATCATTCCAAGTATATATGCAGACTGGCAGGTATAGCCTACTGTCGACTGTATGTCTGCAATGTCCTTTCCACACTATGTGAGGTCCTGCTGTCCTTGTGCGTGGTATGTACTATGAACTGTGCAAACTGTCGATATGTTCCCACAGCAATGTCACAACGTGAATGCCTGACGTGATTCTGATTACCTGATGGGCACGACAGATCAGATCTAGGTCATGCTTGTGCAGGAACTTGGCCACCACCTCTGAGCCAAAGGTAAACGATACACCCCTGTCGTTCTCCCCCCAGCCCAAAACGTCCTTGTCTGGATCAGACCAGAGCAAGTCGCAGAGCAGACCCTGATCGGGCACATCGGTGGGGCGCATGACGCGTCTGATCTGCTCCATGGACTGAAGGTCAGGTGACAGTCCTAAAAGAAAAGGCCGTACAATATAAATAAACATAGCAGCACAGAGGTCGATACAGATTACGTCTGGATGAGGCCACAATTGGCTGACAAACTCCAAGGACAGCATTACTGAAGGATAAACGGCAGCGGTAGTTAACATCGAAGGAGGAGTATTTTACAGCATGTATAAAATTTAAATAGCCGTTGTGACTGGTGGTGTTAAGGGATATATACGTCAAAAGATGATCACTTACTTGACTCTTTAAACACGAGCTGCTTTTATCCTAAATGCATAAACACTAGTGCTAAAACTATTAATCTACGAGTCAATCGACAGAAAATGAATCAATGTAATTTTGAACAATTCATTATTTTAATAATTTATCAAGTAAAATATCAAATATTTGCTAAATTGCCATAGCTTGCTTCTTTTCTCTATTCCTATCAATACTTGTAGGTTTTGTTTTTTGTTTTTTGTTTTTTTGGCTGATTTTTGGACTAAGGAAGCAATTTTGAACACATTTTCAGCTCTGGTAATTAGTGACGGGCATAACTCATTATTTGTAAAATTATGATAATTATCATTCGCTGCAGCCCTAATAAACAAAACCCACCTCCATGGCAGCAAAAGATCTTCTCATCAACAATGGCGGCAATGGGGAGGCAGTTGAAACAATCTGTGAATGTTTTCCAAAGCTTGATGTTGTACCTTCTTTTACCTAGAACAGAGGAATGAGAAAAAACTACAATTCAGTGCGATGTCACCACAGTAACAACACTACCATCACCGCTATAACATGTGGAAATAAATATACAGTGTAAAATAGCTAGATTTACAACCATACAGACCTTATGTGAAGAGTAGAAAATAAACAAAGAGTGAAAATTTTAAAATTTACAATGTGTACTAGAGAAATAACTGGGACAAATAAAAAAGCCAAACAACAATGAAACCTAAAGCATATATTTACCACAATCACCAGTACTACAAATCACAGAGGAATCAATGTAAGGCCAACACATAAGGGGGGGACAATTGTTGGGGTAGCTACAGTGAATCAATTTTTTAATCTTTACAATCAGCATACTCACACTCATCATAGAAACCATATATTCTGTTGATTGAGGCGCACTCATGGTTTCCCCTCAGCAGGAAGAAGTTCTCAGGGTATTTTATTTTGTAGGCCAGCAGTAGACAGATGGTCTCCAGAGACTGCTTCCCTCTGTCCACATAGTCTCCCAGAAACAGGTAGTTGCTCTCTGGAGGGAAGCCCCCATACTCAAACAGCCTCAGCAAGTCATAGTATTGCCCGTGGATGTCACCTGCAGAGACCACACATAAATCCAACATAATAAATGATATGTCGCCTTCAAATATTTGCTTCAGAAGTGATGATCGATTATTACTTTCCAAAGCCGTGCCCTTTTGAACACTATTCAAGGCAGGGCTAAGGGTGCTTTCCATAAAACTAGTAAATACGCACTTCAAGATCTTACTCACCGCAGATCTTGAGAGGGGCTTCAAGCTCCAGAAGAATGGGTTGACTGAGAAAGATCTCCCTTGACTTGAGGCATAATCCACGAATCTCATTCTCCTGCAGCTGCACATTCTTGCCAGGCTTTGCTCCTCTGACTGCATCCACAACACAACCAGAGGACGGTCAATAACAACACAAGTTACACGTTACACCAGCTAGCTAACTAGATCTTGTGTCTTTTTAAGATGTGAGAATGTCAGGGAGACTACATGAGGATTTTGTGGCGCGCAGGGATGCGGAATGCTGTGTTGGATTCGTGTTAGTGTGTGTGTGCGTGTGTGTGTGTGTGTATGCATGGGTGTGTGCGTGAGTGTGTGTCTGTTTAACAAAATACACAGGCAAGTCATATTCTCACACCACAAACAACACACAAGATGGAATATAATAGTCAATATTGTGGAATACCTACCTAACGTTAGCTAGTATGGCTAGTCACCTCTCAAGATGTTGATAAACATACGCTAACGTTAGCTACGATAGCATGCGGATAAAGGAAGCAGTGTTATATGGAAACAAATTTAGCATTTTACTTACCTTCTAAAAGGCGCTGGATGATACTGTCTATATTGAGTTTGTCAACATCAGCCATTGCGACGTTGGAGGCTATTAAAATGGACTCGGTGAAATCTGGGTCTTGTGTTTAGCTTCTGCGAGCTAGCTATTCTAGCATTAGCTAACGTTACCTAATGTTAGCTTGGTGGGTTTTCTGGCTGAGAGACGTGATGTGACCCTGATTATGTTTAGCTGCTCACTGACGCCTTCATCAATCTAATAACCTACTTGAACATCTCACTTTTCAAAAAAAACCCGCATTTAAAGCTGGCGTCCGCTGAAAACCGGGACTAAAGTCATGAACGTCAGCCGCACTAGCCGTTAGCTAGCGGTTGTGTCCCCTGCCTGCTCTTTATGCCGCACCTAGACGGGCTAGCTAGCTGCTCACAGGAGGCTGGACCGTGGCTGCTCGGCTGCTGCCATCTGCTGTACTGGAATGGAGACGGAGCTCTTGTACGAAGTGCTACAAACGAGAGAGCGTTTACAGGAAAAAAGGACGGATCCCGAAATAGAAAACAGTGAAAAGGAGATTGTGTGAAATCGAAACGGACTGTGTGGGGCCTGTAGCTCTGCCGTGACAGCGTCTAGTTCCTGTTTGTTAAAGAGACTAGTCACTTCCTTTGGTTGGTAGGGTACTACAATGGGTCCTTTTAATTTTAATTTCCCCCCTTTAACCTGTATTTAACCAGCGAATGCGTGCTGTTTCTCAAGCTATGACACGCCTCATATTTATTCATTCAGCTGTTATACACTAAGAGCACAACCAGTTGTCTTCGGCTGGCCAGAGAGCAGCTGCGGAGTGATATTCACTCTCCCAGAGTTACAGCTGATTCAACTGCACTCACACTACTTTTCTGATGTAACCACGGGGAGTAAAGCCACAGACAAATCTGACTTAACACATTGGGAATGAGAGGACTCAGAGAAAGATCTCCTTCCACAGTGGTGTGACTCAACAGTAATTGTTGTTTCTCACTCACATTTCTCACCCAGACTGAGGCTGAAACTAGCAATTTTCCTCTCAGACACCTGCTTCCTTAACATCCAGTCTGCTGCCTTCTTCCCCTTCATCATCAAAACTTTATGCCTCTGCAGATATGAATGCGATTAAATCTTTGTATAAAGCTTCTTCAATACAGTTGCCAGTAAAATCAATGCGGAAAAATTAAAATGCTGCCATTCAGGTAAATACATTTAACAAAGCATTAATGCCAATGGATTAGGTAAATAAACCATACTTTTCAAATACCCGCTTTTTCCTGAGAACAAATATTTTATTTTACCTATTAAGATTAAATTACAATCACACAATAGTCATCACATGTGCAGAGATATGAATGCGAGCCTGCGATTGTCTTAAGCTTTCAGTTTCTGTGGCTGTCTGTGTGATAAGGTACATGAGGGTATCACTGCTCAGACATAAGCCAGTGGTTTAAATGCACAGCGGTCCACCCAGCTCTCAGGAGAGCTTTCCCTCGATGATATGTGTCTATTCTTGATCTTTCTCCTCCCCATGTGTGATGATGTACACCAGGTTCTTGTAGTCTAGGTTCCCTGCTACATCTGGAGGGAATGCAGTGAACATCTGCTCCATCTGTAGAAGGAAAAAGATTGTGTGTGTGCGTGTGTGTGTATGTGTGTGTGTGTGTGTGTGAGAGAGAGAGAGAGAGAGAGAGAGAGAGAGAAAGAGAGTAAATGCATGATTAAAACTCATACAAGTGTGAAACAAAGTGTAAATAGTATTAGCTCATGTGTAGCATTTGCCACGGAATGGAGTATTTGTTATAGTGGAACAAACCACAGGACATTGTCAGCAAGTGAACGCATCTAACCTCTTCAGGCGAGAACCTGTCTGCCTGGGTGGTCAGCATCTCTGTCACACTGCAAAAACAAGCAGCGGTGATGAGGAGGCTCTGCGTTCACCTCATTCAACATCAGTGCACTACAAATTTACTCACAAGTCCTTCTTTAAGGTTCCCTTTCCTTCAGGATCAAAGACTTTAAAAGCATTGAGGATTGTCTCCTCTGGATCAGCGCCTAAATAGTGACATAAATATGAATGTATAAAGGGCTGTCAACAATCAGTGAAGAAGTAAAGTGGGTATCACATGTATCTGAAGAGTAGTGTAGGTTCTGAATGCTCTTTAACATTTTCTATGGCTCTGGATATGACAAAGCCATCCCCTTACCTTTTAGTTTCTCCCCAAACATAGTGAGAAAAACAGTGAAATTAATAGGTCCTGGTGCTTCCTTCAGCATGTCATCAAGCTCTTCTTGCTTCACATTTAAACGACCTAGAGAAGGGTGCAGGATTAGGGGCTATAGGGTGCACATGGTATACAAGTGCATACATCCACATATGCACAGATACAGACCCAGACAGAGAAGACACATAATGAAACAAAACAAAGACTTTGATCGGCTTACCCAGAGCTGCAAATGTGTCTCTTAGGTCGTTCTTGTCGATGAAGCCATCTCTGTTCTGGTCCATGATAGTGAAAGCCTGTTGAGGTGTTATTGTTACATGCTGCGTCTATGGTGGTGCATACATTCATCATAGTATAAATCACTCTACAATTCATTTGATTTGAAAGAATGCAACTGGCAGAGCACTGACTTCTTTGAACTCCTGGATCTGGGCCTGTTCAAACATGGAGAACACGTTGGAGTTGGCTCCCTCTGCTCTCTTCTTTGCTTTCTTGGGTGCCTGCAGGGTTTGACAATGACAGTCTAATTAGATACAGTACTAATGGTGCAATCATCACCTGGCTCTGCACTTGTGCTTCACTCATTATCGGTTTACCATGACAAATGTGCTTATGATAACAAGCCAATAAACAGCAAACTTACCAAGTGTGGGGCATTAACGGCACTACGGGCAAGGTTTATACTGGGGAGTATGTTTCATTATGGAGAATTAGAAACAGTGTCAGTTTGTGATGGAAATATTTACCCATGCCTCCAATTTTCTGGGAATCTATACTGAGTCTGGGGAGGGCGTGGTCCTCTTGCCTCACTCCCAGAGCCCCAGGATCACACGAGGGATTATTCTATAGGACCCGGGTGGTGACAGGATGGTACACTGAGCCCTGTTTGATTGGAAATCCCTTGGAGGCAAGGATTATGTTGAGCTATTTACATGACTGCCAAGGAACAGTGAAAAACAGTGTAAGCGAATGTAGTGCGATGACATCATATTGCTTGGATTCACAGGCCCCTCGACAGCTGCTGTCTAACCCTTGTTGTGGATTAGCTCTCAAGCAGTTGTACATCACATGGGTGGAAGGTCATTGTGCCTCTTGGCATTTCTCTCAGCTGCATTTTTCAGATTTAAATATTGTTTGCTTTGAGCTACTTCCCCATACAAATCAACCTGAATGCACCAACAGAAACTTTTTTGCATGCCACATTAGCTCCTCTCCTCTCCTCTGTTCTTACAGTGTCTTCACTGGTGTGAGTGGACCAGGATCTATAATATATTAGAGCATGCAATTAATGTAATACGGTGTACTGCCCATTCATACAGATTATACTCACTCATTCCAATAAATTTACCATTGATGCTTAGTTTAGGCTCAGTATGAATAATAAAAGATAATAGAATAGACACTTCTAGCACATGCCCTAAGGGTGCGCTATATAAAATTGCAAGGGTTGATTGAAGTGAGGACCGTTTAGACTCAACTGACAAGAAACCATGCAATAAGCACATATTTCACCTATCAGAAGAATCATTTGGCCTTTGTGCTTTTTCCACTTTTGTCAGTTGAGACTACACCGTCCTCACCTTTAGAAATTTTGCGTAGTGCACCTTTAACCATGAACCATGCAGAGTGTCTCCTTAATGTGCACAGTGGTAAAAACTAACCTTCAACAAATCATGCTACCCGTGCATCCTTGTTCTCTTGTTTTACTCTTAATGTGATGAAATGCTACTATAATCTAAAGGAGAGGCCAGCAGAAGACACTCACCATGATTCAGTGGCGGAGGATGAGAACCAAGGACTGTTCCTGATGCTGTGTGATGGAACAGTTCTCAAAACAAGGGGTAGATATACTGATCCCTTTCCCCTCCACAATGATGCCTGCCTTTGTGCTATAAATACCCCATGCCCTCTTTAGGCAGAGACCCAGGTGAAGAGGACTAGTCCCTGGTCCTCCCCTGCGGTTCATTGTCAGAATTTAAACTGCATGAGATTTAGGGGTAACAGCCAAACACACCACCCCATTACTGGGACACAAGAATAACAACAGCACATAGCTAGACCGTGATTGACAATTCCACTTGTTGGGCTCCATTGTCCAGCTGTCCTGTTAGCGCTCCATGGAGACCACAACTATGTTATGATGAGATCCCTTTCTGGGTAGCACAATGATGGGAACTATTACTCAAAGCTTTCTGAATCCCCCTGTAAGACTTGATCATAAACAGATCATCATGATGTGGAAAACATTAGTGAGGAGCCACATTCAGAAAACATGCCTCAGGAAAAGTGTGTGTGTGTGTGTGTGTGTGTGTGTGTGTGTGTGTGTGTGTGTATGCGCACATTGGTGTACTCAGCAATGGTGGTTTACAGGATTTCAACAATTTATGTGATTTTTCATTTATATATATCTATCTATACATATAGATACATATATTTGGTGGGATTTAAGCTCTAGTGTGTGTGTTCTCAACTGGTTAACAGAAATACTCATCAAAAAAATTTTAAATAAAAAAAATTATTTGTAAAGTTAATATGTCAAAAAATCAAAGAGGGGACATGGAACTGCAAATCACAAATGTTAGGTAGAACTCAAAGACACTAATTCGACAACAGTAGGTCTGAAATCATGTTTTATTTTTGTATGTCAAACATGCATTCACTTAAATTATGTTTTGCAAAAATCATGTGCGAATCTAGTGATGATATTTTCATCCATAAGCCATGTATAATACAAGCTGTTGTGGAGGACTACAGTCTCAGATATTCAGTGCTCTAAGGAGCAAGAATCATTTGAGAGAAGGTTTGAATCTTTAGCAGTTACAGAGCTGCGGTTGTCAAAGCTGCACAGAGGCACTTGGATAGGAAAATGGTTCAATATAACATTTGTGGTGATCATTTGACTTTTGCTTCTTTTGAGGCCATTGACAAATGTAACATTTTCATTTAAAACATTTTTGCTCTTAAATCTCTGAGGAAATAACTGGAAGGTGACAATTTCATTTTTTTGCCATTCAATTACGCAGCAGAGATTGTGAATTAAAGAGGCTTTGGCAAATGGAAGTAATTTCCAGGAATATATTTTGTTATGGTAGAATGAGAGGCAACATTGGCATTTTGTGATAGAGGCTTTCGCAGATGTAAATGGCACAAAAAGAGCTGAACTGGTATAAAACCTTTTAAAGCTCAAACAACTTGACAGCAGGCAAACTCCCTCATATTTTCAAGCATAACAAAGCAGCCTGCCATGATGCATAATAATCAACACAAAAGACAATGTTTAAGTCTGTGATTATTATCAAAGACAGGGGTTATCAAACTTTTTCAAGCTCTGGCTCCCTATATTGAATTTCATTGAGCTGTGGACTTCATTTAAAGTGATTTTGCCCTTGGCACCCTGATTAGAAAAGATACTAAATTGTTCAAATGCCATACTTGAACACTAACAAATAGATTCAAACTGGTGAGAGTAAAGCATAATGTTAAAATGATCACTCTTATTTTATGTATGTTGCATATATTTCTAGTGAATGTGAAGTAATTCTTTGCTGGAGACTCCCAGGAAGCTCCTCAAGGACCATTGGGGGGATCTAGACCCCATTTTGAAAACCACTGATCTAAGATACATGACTCTCACTGGGGAGCTGTTGTAATAGGGGGAGGTGAGATGCGAAGTGAAAGTGTTCAGTCATGGACAGAAAGCGAAACATCGCATTTGTATTCTTCTGACCGGTGACATGTGAGCTTATATGGAACCTACATTTGCTCGGATTTATTTTAAAAGATGTGACAAAGTGCTGGCAGAGGCCTCTTGATGTGATGCTCCTCTCAGTGTCTCACCTTCACACAGAAGTCACAGGATGTCTCAGTAATCATCACTGCTCCTCTATTAGAGGTGCTAAGTCTGTGGGTTCACTGTTTGCCCAATGTTAAAATGACAAGCCATCCTCCTCAGCTGAGGACAAATCATTAGGGGTTTATGTTCATGGTGAAATTAAGTGCTTTTTTTTTTCTTTTTCTTTTTTTTTTTTTTTTTTTTGATTATTATTTTTTCATCATTTCTTCATGTGACAAAATGCCGATGGGAGAAGGGTGGACACATAGGCCATGAGCGGCTCCTTAATCCACAAATCCACTATCTGCAGGCACATGGTCCCATGCCACAGCATGCTACTGAGCCTGCAGAATGGGCAGCAAATACATGTTCACAAATACATTTTACAGATCTTCCATCTGTACCATGAATGTTGCATGTATCATGCACTTTAAATGCTGTCACAACAGTGAGAGAGAGAATAGAAAGTGCGCTTGAAGTCATACTCGTTGATGCAACTGTCGCTGACATTGGGGCTCTAATAATAGATCTTTACCCTTTTCTGAGTGCTCCCAATTAATTTTCCATTAATTGGAAGCACAGAGTAGACTTAGACTTCTGTCAGAAGTGCACACTATGTGGACTTTGACTTTGACGCTCTCTCTCATTAGTTTGACATCCATTTACCCATCTTGTCCAGTAGGTAGTGCTAGCAATCCACAACATCCACTATTTTAATTTGCCAAGGCAAACTGATCTTGACTCATAGTCAGCAACATTAATAAATCCCATTGTTACTGTCTAAATTTGGTGCTTCGCCTGATGATAATTTACTACTTAGTTTGCCGTATATCTCAATAATTAGTTTGCTTAGTTTGCTTTAGCTGCTGCTGGTATATTTTTTCTACAATAAATTTACTCTGGATCTCATCTGCATCATACACCAAATGAGGTATTTCATTATGTTGATAAGGTTTCGACATCAGTATATTTTTTATTTGTAAAAATTTCAAGGCGTAATCAAATTTCATAATGAATATTTTAACAAATCTTGATATGGTCCACAAATCACTCACCAAGTAAAATATTGCCTGTAGAGCAGTGAAAAATGCAGATGCCCAGACAACATAAGGCCTTGTGTTCAAGTACACAGGACGTTGCCTTTATCAGTGTGGTTAATGCAAAAAGCTTTGAAGTGATGGTCTGCCTTAGATGCAGGGTTTGTGCTCTCCCTTTCACTCAGCAGCACAGACTCCAAGCCCTCGTTGTAAATAATTATTTTTTCTCAGGTTAAATTAAAGTTAAATAAAAGATTAATGTCGGTTAATTGTCGGTTCAAGACTTCAACCCTCAGCCCCGCTGAGAGCCATAATGTCACGCTGTTCTAAATGTGAACCCGCTCAGTCAGCAGAGATCTCTTGCTTTTTGGCAGGCCATCATTTGAAATAAGATTTTGTTTTAACTAATGTGCCTGGTTAAATAAGCGTTGAAACAGTAACCAGTGTAACAAAAGTTGACAAAGTAACTGACAATAGCAAAGCATGTACACAGGATCAAAACAGAGGAACAATCAGACAGTCTTTGCTGGTGTGGCTGCTGCTGCAGTCTCTGTAGTGGTGTGAGGTGCATTTTGTCTGATATGGTTGTGGTCTGCCTCATGCTCAAACCTCAATTTCCATCCCACTCATGACTGTCATAACAGTTCTGGGTGACTATTGCTATCCCGTTGTGTCTTATTATCACCAAATACGTGCCATTTCATATGGAATATCCTACTGTATAGGATTCCACAGAGAGGCAGCGCTGCTCTTATTCATCAATCAAATTTTTCATATTTACTAGCTGAAACAGGAAAATGTGTACATGTTTGTCTTATTTGCCTGCAATATGGACACTCCTCAGTTTGATTGGAATTATGATTGGTCGAGATAATCATGCATTACTTTTCAAACTGAAGCCTTTTCAAAACAGTTTATTATTTTTGAATGGGGTGATAAGACCGGCGGTGGCCTGTGGTGTTTTGTTGATAACAAAACAGGATGCTATGAGATTCAGCTAATCTCTTGAGGTTGACAAGGACAAAGTATCAGTCCCTGGAGCTAGGGATTGTGGGTCCAAGCCTCACCTGGTTCCCCTAGGTGCCTGGATGCTCTATATTATTGTCAAGCTGGAAGGATGCAACAGAACAGAGTGTACCTATCTCTAAGCCAAAGAAAAAAAGAGCTGGAAATTCCTTGTTGATTGCATTTGTCTGTGCTCTACAAATTTTAAATCACATTTCATACACGGGCTCGATGTGCTGGCAGAATGAGAGCTGATATGACATAGTGTCCTGGAGCGAGAATCAGAACCAGAGCCTCAATCTGGTTCAGTGTCACACTTCAGTCCCAGCTGACCTTACATTCTCACCCCTCTGCTCAATTATGTGTGTATGAGCATGTGTCTCAGGGACATATATGAAGAAACAAATTGCTAATCACACAATGTGGTGATGAATGCTCTACTAAAAAGTTCATTAGCATTAACGTTTAATTATAACGGATGGATGTCCCAAAACTATGTCAGGAAATCATAACCCAACAGCCTACATTCCCAAAGACCTCAAAACCCTTGGCTGAGGAAAGACGTGTGACTCCTTTATTTTTGGTTAATACCTCGTGTGCACCTTTGTGAGCTGTAGCTAGACTTCAACTTTATTCTAATCTACAGTAGCTCCGATATTAAGTTCTCTGATATATCACAGCTGTGATGCTCATTACATTTGAATTCTGCATCTCAGCCAGCCTCGCCCTAGTGCAACAAATAAAAGGCAATAAGTGAAACTTTTAATAAGCTGCCTTCACTTTCCCCCAAAGGTGTTTTTCTATGACAGAATATGTCATTGTCCCCCGAGGAGCTAAAAATATGACTCATGAGGATATTATTTTCTACTAGGGACTGATTTTACGGGGGATATCAGCGAGAAGCTGCTGTACATCGTGAGGCTTATCCTCTGTGATCAGGAGGTGGAAAGTGGATTAAACCACTGGTTTTGAGAATACCTTCACTGACTGATAATGGTATAATTAATGGAGGAAATCAAAACAATCTTCATTTGCAAATGACTCTGTTTCAGAGCTGTGTAAGTGTCAGCAGGGGGAGCAGCCGGCACCAATACTGTAGCACCAGGCTACAAGAGCCTACAGTGTGTCCTGTGACCAGTGGAATGAGTTATTTTAAGTGGACAAAGAGCACACTCATGCTTGATTAAGTAAGGTTAGGTGAAATACCATAGCTTTGCTGTCATGTCATGAAGTCATTAAAAATTGTGGGGAAGTTAAACTAATTAAACTTATCTCAATGCACTATTTTATAATCTTATAATTGAACTTACACACATGTTTACCTTTACCTCAAGGGATATACTAAATTTGCAAGCCCCATTTTTTTCTTTTCTTTTTTTATTAACATGCACGCAGCTAGACAATATAATCATGCACAGATTATGGACACAAAATGCATTTATTTAAAGCTACAGCCACTGTAAAATGTTAAACATGATCAAAATGTGTATAAAGACATATTTACACGTAGTCTCGGATGTCTACATTTACAGGGAAAACGGTATGAAAATGTAAGTCATGCATTTCAAAAATCATTGTATCAATTAAAATACGCTATAGTATAACATAACACAATGCGCTGTAGAGATGTGCAACGTTTAACATTTTATCTATTTTATGCCATGTTCTATTTGTAATCTGAAAGTCTTAAACTTTGAGTGCAGTCTGAACCCACACAAGCAGATAAATAGTGCGATTTGCATAATAAGAGTGAGAAAACTGCAGGTGGACAAAGTGACATTTAAAAAGGAATAGTTACAAACAGAGTGGATAATGCACTCTAATTTCCTTCGCTTGCTCTATGCTTCATTTTTTATTTTTTATTTTTTTGTTCCTCACATGTGCCTCTGCAATAAACAGACTAAAAAAGTAGGCTTGGCTAAATTCCCTGAACTCCACTAATCTACACATCATCTCCTTCCCTTTTCCAGACGGTATCGATCAACCCCCCCGCTTTTACGTCAGTATTGATAACTTTGCCAAAGCAAAATCAAGTGCAATTGTCCAGTTAATGTTGGAGACGGACGCATGGATACAGTTGCTTTTTACTTTTCAAAGACCGGGCTAGTTCGCCAAAATGCCTCTTATTTTTTTTCCCCCACTGCTACCAAACATGTTGGTAGACTTTCCAAACATATCGGTGGACTCTCGTGTTAAGTCTGTTCATTACTTTTTTTTTTTTTTTTTTTTTTTTTTTTTTTTTTTTTTTAAAGTACGACCAGTAATCGTAAACGTTGTTTAACGAGGGGGAATCCAGCCCACATATTTATTGCAGCCGCTGAAAAAAATCTCCTCAATATCCCCCAAGATGGCCGCCGATGTAGGATCGATGTTTCAATATTGGAAGAAATTTGATCTACGGCGGCTTCAGGTTAGTGTTATTCTCACCTTTCTCGGCGTATTTTTCCAGCGGTATGTCATGCTACTTTACTCCGGTATGTGTTATCTCGTTTTGGGCGAATGTACAACGAAAGCCGGCGGTGTTTGCATTGATAGTTATTAGAAATTGATCCCTCTTCTGCCTTTGTTCAGTTCAATCATTGATCAGCGGTGGAGCGACCGTTGAGCAGCACAGGCTCTGTTAGCCACACCGCGCTGGGATCAGCACCGCGGACAGCACTGATGTTTACACAGGCTACATTAGCTTTTCTGCTTTTTACTATTATTGTAAGCGACAAACACCGCTGTACATGCACGGAAACTTTTAATGCGCCCCTGAATCTCGGTTCTTGGACGTAGGCTGTAACTTTTTTCCACCCAGCTTAGTGTTTTATGCCGTTCGTGTCGACGACCGTTGCGTTGTTGCTGCATTTTTTTACTACTCTGTTCGCAATTATTGTGATTAGCTTACAATATATATATTTTTTACTGTCTTCAATCATTGGCATGCGGGAAAGTTGAATTATGATTCAGAAAGTTTTTCGGCTGACATGAGTTGTTGTGTTCTTTCATTTAATGAGATTTGAGATTGTTATTTTTCTGTGGGTATAGCCTGTACAGCAAGAAGCGTCAGCTTACTGATAGTGCAACATTTAGGTTAGTTCTTTTCTATATGTTTTTTTGCAAAGCGGTGGCTCTCAGCATACAAGGCGCCGTAGCGTATACATGTCGTTTACATAAAAAAATCTTTCCACATAGGCTGCTTGAATTTTATAGCCTACAGATGCATAGCAGGTGAGCAGTTTGTTTTACCACAGCTTAGCGTGTGCCTATAGCTCCATTAAATAACATGCCATGCTCATAGCCTATAGCATAACCCACTGAGTTGAAAGTTGGATTTATAAACCACAATGCTGACAGGCTATGCGTTTGTATTCCTGATACCAAACATTGAAATAAGGTTGGAGAAGCTAAACGCTGTTTTCAGTGTGTCCACTCCGCCCCCCTTCTCCTCTCCCCTCTCCTGAAGCCGCATAGGGCTGCTTGGCCGGGGGGGCTGTGTAATTGTATTCCCCGCTAATGTTTGTAAATCAGCCTCGGCCGGCGCAAGGGCACCGTCTCTGCCGTATGACTGATGTTCTGTAACATGAGAAATGACAGGAGCATGGCAGCCCGGGTCCCTCGGAAAAGCCTACCGAGGAGGAGAAATCAGATCTGGTGGCTCTCGGTTGTCTTGTGTTGGTCGAGTGTTATTCCAGCTCCTAGCCGCTGGACCACTCATCTAGTCTGGGATCCACAGGGGCGAGGGAGCTATTGTTGTTGTGGCTTCATGTAGCATTTTGCCTAAGAAAACTGCAGGCGTCAGGCTCCTATCCCGATTCATAAAGAATCCATAGGGCTGCGTAACATTTGTGATAGATGTGCAGATCCAAGATTGTTTTTATTAAATGAGACTGAATAGCCATAGAGCTACATCTGAACTGCCCCTTAAGGATGCCCAAGCCATTACCCAGTGTCACGAGCAGTGATATAGTGGTAAATAATAAAAGGTGGGTTAGCTGGGAGCTCCAGTCAGTGGTCATCTTAGGGCAAACAGCCACCAGTATTAAGAAAAATCCATTCCAGGCTACTGCCAGAAAAGTGTTAATTTATGCTTGTTTTCCCTTACATGACCTTATCCTCACGTAACTTTCATCAGTTTGATACTACTTGCCATGAAGTTACCTTTTACCTCCAGTTAGTTGAGTTAATGCATGTGAAGCTTGTTCAAAAGTATGTAGTTTTGGCTATGATTGTGCAACTGGAATAAAAACTTTTGTCAGTCACCTGTGTAATTCTGCAAACACACTATTTATAAATTCGATGATGAATAAATTCTTTGATTAAGAATTTGATCAATAGTCTGCTTGCACAAATGGACAGGTATTAGTCAGGGTTATCATAGATCGCTGGTTTTGAAAGTAAATGATAACGAATACACACATGCTAAGACAAGAGATTTATATGTATTTCATCCACACATTGACACATTGCACATTGACTCTTAAAAGCATGCAGGATTTTCCATACATCCACTTATCTAATCTGGGAAATCACACATTTACGATAACTTCTCAGTGCAACATATGGTAGTAATACCATATGCTTTGTCAGTGTGTTGCTAATGTGTGTTAATGATCAGACGAAAAGAGACACAATTGTGTCGGTCCAAACTAGACGCAGATGTATTGAAGATGGTGGTTGTGTTGAAAACAATGTTCTTTTTTTTTGTGCCAAAAAGGTACCTCTTTCACTCTAAACCTTCCAGTATCTCAACAGACTAGCTTGGATTTTGAGCCCATTATCTTATTGGCAATTAACCAACTCTGATAAATATTCCTGCAAGCCCCTGGCTGCAAACAAGCCTGTAGTTTAAATGTGACATCCTCTTGTACATGTGTTAGGAATCAATTAATTCACTTATTTCTCATTCAGTCATGGCTGAAGCCAGTGTCAGGCAGGAAGTATAACATCATTACAGCTGTTTCATCATCAAGCCTATAGAACAGTTTTCTTGCAATATCTGAAGACCTCTACAAACTATTTTGGCAGTTCATGCAGGAACATTTATTTTCTCATTATAAGTTATTGTAACAATAAACTGAGTGTGCATTTTTTTTGTAAAATGTTTGTGTAGTAGGTTTGTGCCTCAGTTGTACAGGATGAATAATTCACCTGCAGGCTGCTGAAAAGAGGGCAGGGAAAGTACGAGGCATTGAGGTGGAGTGACCTTGGTTCCTGCTGGCTGCAGGTCACCCGGCCGTTGCCGCGGTAATCATTCACACCAGCCAGATGGCATTTCCGTGGGCGAGCATGAAAAGGACGGGTCAGGGTCTGTCCTGCCAGGTCCTGCCAGGCCCAAAAACAACTCTGGGCCAACACGGTACCGGGAGAAAGACGGCCCGTAGAAAGACTTTGCAGAGCCAGGTGATTAGGTGTGGTCAAACCAGATAGAAATGTGCTTATGTTACATTATTTAGCACAATTGTCTAATGCTGTCAACTGAAACTACTCTCTTTGTATTGTTCATAAATCAGCTGAACTACCATGCATATGATCATCTTTAATTGCTCCTCAAAACATTTTACAGTGAGGACTTGTGAGTGCTCCATCAAAGCCTCCAAACTTTTTCTTAGATTTTCTTTTATGGATAAGTTGAGAAAACTTGGGCTCCATGCCTTCACTGACTGGGTACCATAATCCCTCTGTTGTTTTTAGTGATGTCGCAATGCTGTGCTCATACAGCGTAATAATACTCTGCTTATTTGTTACCATTTCTTAGCCTTGTTTCCACAGTCTCTTCCATGAATCTACGAGGCAGCGGGGTTTTAGATCAGGAACAAAAGCTTGTGATTGTACTACATTTAGCATGACTCAGTTGCTCTGGTGTCAGCTCTAATCCACACACAGAGACAACAGTATTGCCAAACAGTGAAATTGCTTTGCAGCCTGTGAGCCTGGCTGCCTCCGCTGCCAGCCTGCTCTGTGTGCTGTTTGCCAGCAGCTCCCGCCCCCCCATACCAACCCTGCAATCTCAAATTGGCTGTGAAAATCGGTCTCTGTCTCCCTTTCATTCATGCTTTCATATATTTGTTTGCTGATATTGTTAATGTCACATGCATCAGTATAATCTCATTGTAGTGGAGAATAAGTGAGTCCATAGCTCTACAGATCTTGTATTATTTATCACAATGGCTGTATTATTTCGCTCAAATGCAGTGACGGATACAAAAAGCTTTAGAGCTGACCTCCAGTTCTTGCAGTGCATGATGTATATGCTCATTATTTTATTTTTGAAGACTTGTCTTTTCTTTTGTCAGATCTTTTCTAATGTTCAAACCGATTAAGTGTGGCGTTTAAATGCAAAAAGCTGTCTCATCTTCGCCATCGCCATCATCACAGGTTTCAGTTGTACATGCCTGCCATATAAACATTTCTTAACATGCTTTCATATTATTACTGCTTCTGTGAATCGATGGGTGGGGCATGTCTGTCACGGTCCCATTTCCTTTGAGTTGCCCCTCTTTTCCTTTGACAGTGACAACAAAGAAAATAAGAAAGAGGGAAGCTTTTACAGGACTATCTGGGGTAAATTGAGATGTGAAATCCAGGAGCCATAACCCCAGTACATAAAACGCAGGGAACATTAGAGAGCGAGAGGAGTGAAGCAGACTTGAGCATTAAGCTGTTTAACCTCACTGTGTAGCATTAGTGGTAGAGACTTCAAAGCAGATGCTTCAACATTGGAAGCAGAATGACAAATGGGTTTAGAGACAGCTACGGTGAGCATTCTCACAGAAAGACTAGGCCTGTCATTAATGTCAGCTTAATCACTTTGACCTTCCTTCAAGTAGATTTCCATACCTATCCACAGCCATTTTGCCTCGCTTATGCTCCTGTTTGCAGAATATATGCGCAGCTGTTTGATAAGCCTGTGTGCGATGATGTTACTGTCTATACCAGCGATTGCATACTTCAACTGTCCTGAAAGCTGTCGCATTAAAGTGCGGCGTGAACACTTACAGATGGAATTATTGATATCATGTGAAGCTACATATGATTTAGTGCTATTGATCATTAATGGTTTTACCTAATGTATTCTAATAATTCTGTCATTATCAGCCATCCTGCACTGGTCTTTTACAATTCTCACAGTCAGGAGTTTTCATATTTCGGAAGGCATGCTGTTTTAGCATCTTCTCTCGTCTAGTGTTTTGCCAAAAAACCAGTACCCCTAATGTTTCAGCAGGAACGCCCCCTTGGTAGTTGACAGTGCTTCATAGCGAGAGACGCCAGATTTTTCATAGCGGCGTGTTCTCCATTCTGCTGCCCCAAGGCTGGAACAATTGCTTTGCAGGAGTAAATAACCAGCTTTAACAAAACTTCAGGGACACATTAGTCTGCTGGAGGAAGGCTCCATGGTGGTAGGGCAGCCTCCTCTTCCCTCACAGCAAGGCAGACGGAAGCATCAGGAGGGGAGAGGTAATGGCTCGTCGGTATGGGTATAAAGCTGTGTCCTCTCTCCCTGCTGACAGCCAGTCCCCTGCCCAGCAAGTCCATATTGAGCCAGGTCTCTCCACCGCGGCCTCGCTTTATTTGTTTTGACTGTCTGACGCCACTGCAGACGTATTGAGCACTAGTCTTTTCTTGTTCATTTTACCGGGCTTACAAAGAATCCCTCTGCCCTCCCTCGCTCTCCCTCTGTCTTCCTCCCTCTCTCTCTCTTTTCATCCCTCTACCCGGCCTGCCTCAGCTGTATTTGGCAGGCCTTCTCTCGCTGTAATTCATCCCCCTATTGTCCATTTCGTCCTTCATGGCTTAAAAAAAAAAAAAAAAAAGCCAGCCTCATTTTTTATGTTTATTTATTTTTTGTTCTATTTTGTTGTTTTTTTGTACGGGCGCCAGGCTTTTTTATGGCGTGTGTGCTGATGTTGGTTGTCATGCAGTCGGGGTTAGCATGGTGAGAGGAGTGCTCCTGGGCCCGGCATGCTCATGAGATCAGTGCCTCTCTGCCCTTCTAGGTTGTCTGTGGGGATCCCAGCCACTCTTAAATGTGCCACTGCACAGCATGTGTTTACTAGACCGGAGGAATAGGAGGCTTGTGCATGCCACCTATTTGTAAGGCCTATTTGTCCTCGTTTAAGGAGAAGAGAGAAAACCTGGGAAAGACGGCCTCTCGGTGGTCTTTTGAGTATTAAAACAGCATTTGTTATTACTAAACAGATGTGCTCTTATTTATCAAAATAATACAAAAGGTGTGTTCTTGCAAAAGCAGATGGATCAGGCTTGTTGTGTTAGCCAGTCTTGTCTTTGTGCAGCTGCAACCCCCACACAGTTAATTACTCTCTTATTCATCCCCAACAATGGGAGGGGATAGAATAAATCTGAGCTGCACTCTCCTGCTTCTTCACCAGGAAGGTGCAGACTGGGACCCTAAAGCGAGCGAGTGGCTTCAAGAGGTACAGTTTATCATTTTTAATGGAGAGGAACAGGAAGTGGAGACGTGAAGCTGGGCTCTGTGATTTATACACCGCCTCAGTCGGGGGAGAAAAGAGCAAGTCTATCTCTCTGTCCACACCTCTGGTTGCAGCCGCTGCTCCTCATATCGTACCCCTTTGGCGATTTCAGCTCCTCTCCAACACCATACCAAAATATACTCGCACCGCCACTGTGCCTCACCCGGAAGCTAGCACTCAGAACAGCAGAATTTGCCTATCTTTGTATACCTAACCTTAAGACTGCTGACAAAAATCGTCTTATTTGCTGTTTGTTTGCTGACTACCTGCTATTAATGCCTGTATCTTTATAAGTTAACACGTGGTTTAATTGGTTATTGCAGGCATGCAGGAAGTTTCATTCCAGAGCTCACTCAGCCCTGAAATGCCTGTCTCTCTCTGCCACCCCTTGCCTTGCAGTTTGTCTGGTTTTGTTGTTCCTTGGAAAGCCTGGTGATGTCATGCCTCCATTGTCACCTGTTCATTTGCTTTGGTAGTGGAGGGCATTGGGGTATTGATTAGGGTTTTCAACTGTGTTAGCAGCTCTGCCGGTGTGTAATATAGGCCTTGAGGCTATTCTGTCTTTCCATTAGTCTCACGGTACTTCCCGGACCTTGTAATCTTAATTAAATATGCAACTTTTGATCGCAACAGGGTCACTATTTTTGCATTATAATGTGGTCACAGGCTCCCCTTTCACAGATGAGAGAAAAGGATTGTTCAGGCATTCTGAATCTTAATGCAAAAAGGGAGAGAAGAACAAAGAACTGAATTGAGTCTCCTTTTTCAATTTCCCTTGTTAGCCTCCTACTGCATTCCCCCTATAGTTTTTTTTTTTCCAGATGAATTTTATGATATTTTCTCCCCTCCCCTCTCTCCATCTCTCCCTCTTTCTCTCTCTCACTCCTCGGCGGTTTTCCCCAGACAGGTTCCACAGTGTTTTAGAGGGGATGGATTTAATTGCTCTGTGGGGATTGGTTGGCTGTGCCGGGCTCGGCTGTTTAATTAGTGTACCCTGCCGGGATTGGTTTAATGCTTCATGATCTTGAAATTGTCTGATTGTTCAGCCCTCTGGGGACTCTCCCTGCCTACGTAGGCCAGCAGGTTTAGCTAAACATTGCTCCAGGCTTCTGCTGTATGCGGCTGGAGGAAGAATAAGCCCAAGGAACCGAAATAGGGGGGGTGTCAACCTGAGGCCTTTATTACTGTATGACACACCAGGGGGGACACATGTGAAACGGACAGTACTCTGTGCTCTCCTGAGTCCTTCACCCCAGGTGATCTCTGCAGACCTCACTGGAATGTTTGCTGCTCACACTATTTCATTCCAGCTGCATGCTATATGGAAATTATGCAATTGACTATTAATGCAGTCCCAATATTTAGACTGTGATACAGTGTTTCTTTATGATAAGCAAGCACATGATTTTTTTTAGCTGCAGCCAAGCAAAATAATTTGCTATGCATGTGGTTCTATGCTCAGGCCACACATTTTCCACACTTTTATGGGGCTGCTTGAATGAATGTTCTATATTTTCGAAGAAGCTTCTCCCACTGCATGTTTTCGCTGACTTGTTTTGAATGCAGATGGACAATCTCTGCTCATCCTGCTGAGTTGAGCCCATCAGGAAGGCCTGTGTGGATCTCTGAATTATGTGCATGGTCACCTTGAGTGAGGGAGCTGTGGAAATTACATTTGTGTAAATGGGAGAGGGGTGTGTCTGTGTCCCTCTTGTAGCCCCCCATGGGATGCCCTTGATTCAGTTCAATCATGGCAGCGATGTTGACCTCAACAGTAAATGTGCTTGGCATCAGATCCTGGATAAGGGAAGAGCGTGTGTTGTGGCGGGCAGCTGAGTACAGATAGTACCTATTGAAGGCTAAACTCATTCCGCTTCATCAGACTTATCGAGCACACTCTCTCAAAGAACTCAACCTTGAAGTGCATAAATCTCCAGTGGATGATAATACGAATACTTTCCTCAGCCCCTCTGTCTGGACTTTATAATGCATTTGTCCTCACAGTGAATGATGACCGAGTGTTTTGGTGTAGCAATGATTACTTTTTGTCTGAGAGCTTTCTGTATTCGGAATCCTCCAGGTAGGTGCCACCTTGACTCGATATCATGTATTCTACTGTTGTTGACTGGTTCAAATGCACTGTACCCAGGGGGTCATTTTCTCTTATGCCTGTGTTTACTATTGTGTTTGCAGCCTTAGAGACTCCTAGCGGATGCACATGATCACCAAGGTGACAGAACACATGGCAACCGAGCTGCTCCCAAAAGACAGCCCCACCCTGCTGAGCCAAGTCGCTCTTCCTCTCTGGGGGAGATGCCCTGATTACTGAGTGACTGTGTGCTGAAGTTGAGGGCCCTCTCAAGCTGTTGGGATTGTTTGTGCGATAATGATAAGGGGTTGCGAGTAATCAGAGGTGGGTTGCGGAGATGATCTTTTAATCTTTTCTATTGAGAATGTTTTTCTGTTTTTCAGATGTGCCTCTACAGTTTATCCATTAGTGATAAATGTTACCTTCACTTCTATTGTGTTTATTCTTAAATAGCTGGTTGGACTACCAGAATATAATAGGAGGTCTCATCCTGTCAGTGGCTTTGGAGATAGTCATTGTGCTTTTCTGTTATTTGTTTGTTTGTTTGTTTGTTTTTAAGGGGGGAAACTGTGGCTTGAATGCAGATAATGGCCAAAGTCAACAATGCGGCGCTTTTATGGAGCTGGTTCTCCCTCAGAAGATAAAAAAAATATTAGTGCACCCCAGCCCATCCCCCACCGCCTTTTGGGCAGGGCGTGAGTCCGGCGTCCGTCTAGACGTGCGGCATCATTAACCTGCTCTGACCTCGGCCCCTGATGAATTCGCTCTCACATCCCCTGCAGCCTAGCGTTAGCAGCCCTCCTCCCTGTCCACTGGGACCTGGGGCTCCTCTGGACTGGCCATTAGAGCCACTAGCCTCCACTGGCAGGCATTAATAGGCCAAGTGGCCAGAGCCTCTCCCAGACTGCTGAATAATTCAGGCCGTCTGGGCCGTGTCTACTCCCGGGGCGCAGGGGGGATGTGAACTGGGGAGCAGGGTGCAGGGGGCCGTTCGGAGGTGCAGGGGTTAATAACAGGTCTGCCTCTCTGTGTCAGCAGCTGCTCCCCCCTCCACCCCCCAAATGCACCCAGCCCCACCCCACGTATGAAAGAATCCTGTTCAGTTGATTAGATTTTTCGAAATGGATCAATTTTTAATCAGCGGAGCATCTGACTACGGTCAATACCATTGTCGCTGGGAAGACAGTTGCTGGACAGCCGTCTTTATTTACAGGAATGTTTGTTTTTTACTGTATGCAGATGGAGAGGCAGGAAACAGCAAGCTCAGATCACTGCACCACTGCAGTCTCTGGCCCATCCAGGCAGGGGTCTGGCCCCATCATGCATGTCTGCAGCAACTACAGCACCACCAAGGCCACAGCAAATTCATCGCACTCCAATCGTGCCCTTTGAAAGATCAGTCTTGAATATTTATACACATCAGTGCAGAAAGGTGGATTAGTCTAATGTCTTTTGGTGTGCATTTGTGTCTGTCCAGAGAGCCTTCTCTAACCCATTTGCATGCGCATAAGTAGTGAGTAGGAGTGAGGAGCCAACAAACTAGCTGTAATACTGCCATCAAATTTTCATTGGGCTATGGGGAGACCCTAACATGTTAAATAATGAGGAGCCCATAAACTTAATGTTCAGAACCTCTCCACAACTGCTGACAGTGTCTAGTTATGACTCGATACGTAGGCAGAATTATGAGGAGATAATCCTTCTTCAGAGTGCTCCTTATTTTTATACATCTGGTTCTTAAACACCCACCCCCCAAATATTCTTTGTGCATCACTTCAAGGATGCTTTAGTATCTGAGTACCACAGAATAGACACTTCTTCTGTACAGCTTGTTTACCTACAATGTACAGTGTATCTGTCTCAGGTTTTCGGGTTGTTTTTCCTGAAATATGGGGTATGGGATCATGTCTGATGGTAAACCACTGTAAAAATGAATAGAATTAAATATATATAAAGTAGGATCACCAATCCAAGGTCCAGAATAAAATGTATCAGAAGACCTAAATTTTGTGATGTGGTGTGACAATAAATGGTTTAAATTCTGTTACTTCCTGCCCTGATGTAGGTGGGTCAGTTTAACCAAGTTGCAAAGATGTATCAGTGCATATGACACTGCAGAAACCGGATACTTAAACTGATAGATATACCACTTAAGCTCTACTGCTGGCATTTTCTCTCTCTTTTTGTGTGACACCTGTTAAAAAGATCTCAAAGAGATATTCCTATGAGAAAGGAACAGTAGGAAATAAAAAATGAACAGTTTTGAATGAGTCTCTAAATGATCAAAAATGTGTCAGATATCCAAATTTTGCCTTAATGGTGTGTGGCACCAAATCCGTCACTCTGTGTGATGAAATTATCCCATCAAGAAGTCAGCCAATAATGGTCCAAACACAAAGCTAATAAAAAACCTCATGGGTGAGCTCCATTAGTTGATAAAGGCCTTATCTATAAATTAGTAGTCCAGTAGAATAGCTCAAAAAGGCCAAATTTGTCCACTTAGTGGTAGAAGCTTGAAAATTGGTGCGTGTTTTTCTTTCTTTCTTTCTTTCTTTTTTTTTTCTCACTGAACAGAACCTGATGTAATGCCAATTAAGAAAAGGTCCATGAGGTGCTGTAGCTCCCCCTATATGTTATTTCCAAAACAGAACTTACCAGCTATGACACTGTGGGCTGGCTCTCCATGCGCCTGTTGAATATTCATAAATTATAGCTTAAATTGTTTGTCTTGACCTATCCAACCATTTTACATCCAAATAGTGCCCTTCTGAGGCTACTAAAGTTGCTAAATTTCCACTAAATCAAGAAAAATCAGCATGGCAATTCAGATTTTATTACTTCACATTTGGGAACAAAATACAAGTAGGTGCAGCATTCCAAAGACTCACTGACACTCAAATTATCGTAGATCTTGTGATTTGGTGCCATAATTCAAATTTTTAAGGCAGGTAATGAGGAAGGTTATGAAGTAGGGACTCATAAATAAATAAAACACTATGTAGCGTCCTGCTTTCTTGAGAAGACCATCCTTCTCTCTCATATAAGATGCAGTGGTGAGTAAGAAATTTGGCACTTGCCACAAAGCAAAATGCACTATGGTATTTTTCTCTAAATCACTTTGTTTTATTCTTTTAGGCGGCACATATTAACAAAATCAAAATATCTTCTGATTTTGCTCATTTTACAGATTCCTGTGTTTTTGTAGGAGCTTTGATTTTGGAACCCAGAGGTGCATGAACAGTAACAGAACTGTTTGACAAACGGGATCTTGAGAATAATGGACTACAATTTGTTTTGTCAGAATTTAAGATAAGGTTATGGCTAGTCGGAGATGAATGTATCACAAGTAGGCTGTAAGTTAGTTATGGCCACATGAAAATATTACATTGTGTCATCAGCATAAAAATGTACATTACAAAGTGGAGAAGTGGATGTAATATTGTTGACATCAGTGTTAATAGTAAAGGACACAGAATGGACCATTAGGGGACCCCAGAGCTGCCCATCTAAAATGACAACTTGAGTGTGTTAGAATGCATACTGAAATTACCACCATCATACATAATAAATAAGCACAAATACAGTAACTAAACATAAAGTTTAAAAAGCTATATACACAGCTATAAACTGGTACTCATATTCTCTGTGTCCTTGTTAAGGCATGCATTCGAGTAGTTACTTTAAAATTCTTTCAGGTCACATTTGCACCTGCAGAGTGCAGAGCCTTGGAAACTTGCAAGCTCTTTGACAGCCTTGCAACTATCAAGTCACAGTAGATAGAAACAGGTTGTCTTACTGCGATCAAGATCTCTTTTTCAGGAGAGACCTGGATCCATAAAAACATTTGCAAATGGATTAGACAGACACCACAAAGGAGTCAAGCATTACCAGGTAGCAGTCATACACCAGATAGACAGCATTAAAGGTATATTTACAAGCTTTGACAAACAACGAATAAGAACTTTAGGAGGCAGGAAGGAGACCACATAAATCCACCCTAATTGATCTCAGTAAATGACTCAATGGAGTCTTTCCTTTCGATATCAGTGACCCCTTGCCCACTCATTTGCATCAGAAGTGTTAACTCCCATACACCAAAAGCAATGCTTATCAGAAACACAAATTTCAAACACCATGCAAGCCTTGATCCACACCTGAAACTGACCTAGACCCGGATTACTTTGCTCAAATTTTACATATGTTACTGACAAAGTATCCCCATATAAATTGTTTGCAATATAGAATCAGTTAAACCATTGTTTTTCTCCTAATATTACAAAAGATCTTCATACCCAAGACATGCCATGGTCATAAGCCAAATTAACTGGCTGACTTTTAGATGGCAAAGAAATGCATCAATTGCATCAGTATGATAAAACTAAGCATTTTTTATCCATTCTGGCAGACGCACATGTATACCTATACTATCTAAATTCTGGAAGTTCATGAAATCTATAGGCCTATCACTTCTCTTCCCTCCATGATAAATACTAACATTTAATCAACTGTAAACAAACCTGACATTTGTGAAGCTTTTAACTGTCACTTCATTTCCTCTGGTCTTTCACTTGATAAACTGTCCACTGTTACATCTATCTTGACATCCCCTTTTAAAGGCTTTTAAATGTAAAAGATTAAGTATCTTGCATTAGCCTCAACACTCTCTTTATTAAATAGTTCAAGTGGTTCCCACAAAGGTTCTTATTGGGTCCTTTTATATATGTATTTTATATGCCTCTGGATCAGCATTTGATGTAGTCATAATTAACTGACAGTCTGATGCATTTCTGTTATCTCTGACTAAACAGAAGCTTGTCTTAAATTATGACTAAACAAAAGTGTAAGTCTGTGATATTCTCAAGATCCCAATTCAGCCTCTGGTGTTCATACACTTCAGGGCTCCAAAATCAAAATCACTTTAAGACCCATGTGGAACACCTCACTGAAAAGCTGAAAGTTAAATCAAGTTTCCTGTATTGGCACTAGGGCTGTCACAATGTCAAATTTTCACTACACAGTTATTGTGGATGAAAGAAATCACAATGATGATATCATATAAAACTTGAAAAAAAAAAAAAAAAAATGAATTACATTCTAAATATGAGTGTAGGGCTGTGGAGAGACAGTCAGTAACCATAACTGTAAAAATTATTTATATAATTTTATCATGCATATTATTAACATGATATCAATATTTAATTTTTTATATATCACAGTTATTGTCAGTTCCAGTGTATCTGAACACCCCTAATTGACACAAATCATGTCTGCGTCCCAAATGTGTGGCAGCAGCCTGCTGTCTTCTTACCTTCGCAGGCAGCATTTTCTCACCAGGTTCCACTGATGGAGTCTGGTTTTAGACGGGCCACCAAGACGACATATGTCATGCTGTTGCTAAGATAACACATTTGACAACTGCTGTCATTACACAGGTCATGGCGCCTGGTTTGGCCTTTACTTTTTTTTTTTGTTAAGATGTAAAAACACCAAAGTGATAGCTGAAGTCATAATTACACAAACTGATCAAATGATGTATGCAGATCCACAGTAGAGGTGCACACACAATAGTCAAAATACATTTTGTGAGAATATCTACCTCAGTACTCACAGTGCAAATCAGAACAGCATTTTTCTTGGCAGAAGATATTACGCAGATTAAAACTATACCTCAGAGTTGGGCAAAATTGCTTTTTAAATACTTTGCACATCAGTTGAATGGAATGAAGTCCAAGGCGTCTTTGAAATTGAATTGTCCATTTCCTGTGCAAGATTTCCAGTTTCTTGTTCCTGTTAGGCTTGCCACTACTTGTCAATATTACCTGTAATGCTGTCTGTCTGGTGTAGGACTGCTACATGGTAACTGCTTTGATTTATTTCAGTTGGGTTTTTGGCTGTAGTATGAGACTGAAACACTCTCTATGGGTTCAGAGTATATCACTGGACTCAGAAAGACCCACAGATAATTTGGGAATATCACTGCGTCCTTGGGATGCTTGGGATGCTGCTTTTTTGATTCCCAATTGTGAAGTAATATAAACAAAATCTCAATTTACATGCTGATTTTTCTTAATTTAGTGAAAATTACACAACTTTATCAACCTCATAAGGGGATTATTTGGATATACAATGTTTGTATAGGTCAAAATAAACAATTTAAGCTATAATTTGTAATTATATTCAACAAGCACATGGAGAGCCATCCCCAAAAATGTCAGCCGTGGTAAGTGCTGTTTCAGAAATGACATATAGGGGGAAGTGCAGCACCTCCTGGACCTTTGCTTGATAGGTATAATATTAGGTTTTGTCAGCATGAAAAATCATACTAGTATGCAATTTTTTAATCTGTCACAAAGTGACCCTTGCTATTCTGCTGTACTATAATTAAGAACTTTGTCTGAAATTATGCAGATGCAAAAATGCAGTTCACTATAGTGCACCGCATAAAGGACCATACCAGTGATTATGCTTGTCAAGAGTAAAATCTGCAAAATGCATATGCTTCACCTTTCTGCTAATCTTTTCCTTAAGCAAGTAGTCATATTGTAGTAGTTTCCATTCACTCCGCTACGATAATAAAATGAACTTTCAGACTTCAAACTTTATTCACACTAGTATTCCATCACAGTAATAAAGTCATCCACATTAGTTTTCCTAAAAGCAGCAGCATTGTTGTGTTTTGATGACTTGAAATTGGGTGGAGTAAAACGGTCTCACTGCTGTAAAATAGTCCAGGGAAATGTTTGCTTTACACAGCCAGTTATCAGATCTGTGGTTTATGAATAATGACGATTTTGTTGGCCGCAGAGGTAGAACATTATAACATTATAAGTTGGGGGTTTCAACCAAATTACATGATTATATGATGTGAAATCTTTAGTGCCCCTGCATTATTTGCAAAATGGTTTGTTGCAATGAAAAATGTGGGTTAATTGTTGTAAATAGGCCAAATATTCAGAATCTCTGTCATGGTCGTTTAAGCATCCATAGACAAAACAGACAAATACAGTTACCATCAAATACAATTGTCACAGCAGCAATTGACCTGTGACATTATAATAATCATAACAAAAATGTCAACTATAGAAATTCAAGAAAATCAAGAAAGAAAGACAGCACAAAAAAAAAAAAAAAAAAAAAAAAAAAAAAACCCAAAGCATATTGTGCATACCACAGTCATATATTGGCATAATGATATTGCATATTGGCAAAATGACATATTGGCATAATGATGTGACATATTAGTACAATGACATATTGGCAAAATGACATATTGACATAATCACATATGACATAATGACATATTGGCATGATGACATACCGGCACAATGATTTACTGAATTACATATTGACATAATGACCTTGGTTTAACAATATGACACATTGACTCATTGACATATTGGCATAATGACAGGACATAATGAAATTAAAAATTGGCATACTGACAATGACATAATGGCATGTTGGCATGATCACATAATGGTGCACTGACATAGTGGCATAATAATATAATGGCATAATGGCAGGGCATAACAACACGTTGTCATAGATAATGGCATACTGACATAACGAGACAGAAATCTAGAATAATCAGCCAATAGCTCAAATGTACTGATGTTTGCCTTCACTTGTGGTCCAAAGAGGCAGGGAAGGAATCTTTAATGGTGTAATAAGTAAGATTTTTACTGCCCCATAGCACAAAATGACCATAATATATCTGTGGGTGGTTGATAGGGTTGTTGATCAATACCAATGACTCAGTGATTACTTGGCCAGGTGCAGAGATTTCTGGCTTTCAAAACTCACTTTCCAGCCCACACTCTGTTTTGGAAGAAAAGCCCTGCTTGAGTGGTCTTGAGTAGACTGGTAGGTACTCCTTCACCTCCACAGAAAAGAGACAGCTCAACACAGCTGACCCGTTAGTTTGTATACTGTATTGAGAGCACACCGTTTTGAAAAAATCCATTCGATGAAATCCATTAAACCTCATTTTGCCTGAGTGACACTGACACTAAGCCATGTTTTCCGTGAAGAACCCTGGGACATCAGCAAAATAATGGAAAATAGAGGGTAAATTGACTGATGTTGAATTTTATTGACACCATACTAATCCAGTAGTCTCTGATGTATTTGGATTCCAACTATTGTGACAACGGTATTTTGCGAATTTAAATTATTATCACATTTTTTGATTCCTCACACCAACAGTATCTGAATGAGGACTATCTAAAAATAATTCAAGTCGTTAGCAAGCAAGAGAGGTTTTTGCATAGTTCAGACAAAGTGACATGAAAACTTTGCCCTCAAAAATCTAATCCACCTCCCTCTTAAACATCAACCTTATGCAAAGAGAAGCAATACTTTCACTAAGGAATACTTATTTTTTGCTCACTAATGAAAATGTTTTGAATCTTTGTGCTGCGGTGCCGATGGCGTTGTTTTCCTTCTTTGCTCTCTGATTATAGAACTGTACAAACTGGGCGAGCTTTTGAATTCTTAGCTGATTGCATGCCTGTAGCCAAGCACTTTCTCTTCTTTCCTCTCCAGACCTCTTTCTCTTGATAGCCTCCTTTTTTTTTTACTAACTGGCACAGAGAGATGCGGTGCACTTTACATGCAGTTATGCTGAATAGGTGCTGATGTATGTTGAAAATAGTTTTGTAGGTACGTTGTCAAATTGTGCAGTGGATAAGCAGTAGCACAATTCTGTTTAATATGCTATCAATCAGCCAGTGGATTCCCATTTGTACAGATTATGAGCCTACTGTTCCCTTGACTATCATGACGCTGCTGGTGTTTAGTTCCTCTCATGTCCTCCAACAGTGTGTCCCTATTGTCTGTTTGTCTGCTTAATATGCAAAGGCGGTCATTCAGGGAGTCATTTTGGACCAGTGTAAACGAATCGGCAACAATGATTAGCTGGCGCTGCAGAGGAAGTGTCCATCATTGTGTTAGTGCATTTGGAGACCATCACTCCTCCCTTAGGTCATCTCGCTGCCGCTCTCTCAGCCCCACAGAAGACACACTCTGAAAAATACCCAAACAGCACCAGGGTAAATACACTGTAAGTGGAGTTACTTAATGGGGATTTTGCATGGTTAATTGCAAGTATGGATTGAAGGTCCATTAAAAGACATCAGTGTCTTGGAGTCCTGCATACAGTTTGGACATACTCGAGATGGATTGATCCATTGGCTTCCTGGCTTTTTATCTGAGAGAAGTAATTACAAAGAAAAGAGTGTATTGCCATTTTGAGGATCATGAGAAAAACAAGGAATAAACCATTGTAATATCCAGACAGTCCTATTTCTGAATTCAAAGCTCTCTGTTTGTTCAGCGTATGCAAGCATGCTTCTGGGTGGCACCGTAAACGTCCTGAGGGAAATATCAGGCTTATTTATTGGAGCCTTTTTAGCCCCAGCTCAATAGCAGCAGTCTGATGGCTGGGGTACAGAGGGACTATCTGGCAGAGGAGGAGGTGGAGGAGGAGCTGGGCCTGGCGTCAGCCCCACTGACAAGCTCTTATTTACTGTCCAGATCTATGACTCATTTTATGTACCTAATCGTAAAGCACTGAGATTTATCGAAGGTAACAGGACAGTGGGGAATACCCCAGGAGACTGGCAGATTGGGCCCCCCCCATTTTTCCCTGGCCGGGCTTCAGGTACAGCGTACCTGGCCCAGAACATCACCCCCTTCTGGGAGAACGGGAGTGTTGAAACCCAGAGGAAGTCCATATTTCTGCCAGATATGGACAGCTGATAGCTCATCTAATAAAGAAGGAGGTCATAAAAATTGGATGGTGTAATGGATGGCTCTGTCAGAATTAAGAACAGCTTACTGGTCAGGTGCAGTGACCTCTTGCAGAGCTAACAATGCATGGGCCGACTGGGTGCTCTCTGCATGCAGCACCGCTGCGGATATACAGACCAATGAGCAATGTAACAATGAGCAGCCAGGAAGTTAAAAAGCTCTTGTAATTTTTGACACCTATTCTTGCACGTTTTGGTTCACAGATTTTGTGCTCCTGAGGTGCTATTTTAAATTTATTTAGTTTATAAATAATGGATTAAATTGGGGGTGGGGAGCGGATGAAAAAGTTAAGGTGTATACAAGGTTGACATTCTCACTTACCATCATTACCTTTTTTTCATGTCTGCCACTCCAGTAATGGCAAAGGGGGAAGCAAAACAAGAAGGTATTGTAATACTGCCTTTGTTCTGACAAGAGCACTCTCAGAGCCTGTTTTATATTCCTGCTGAAAATTAAAATTAAACTTTCATTGTTGTGCATGCTGTTTAATCCAATAACGATCTGATGTAACAAACTGCTGTAATATCTCTCAGCATACTTAATCGGAGCGGACTTAGCCCTGTCACTTTATATTAACCTCTGCTGCAACAGGAGAAGGGCTTCACTAATCTGCCATTGTTGGGTTTGGCAGTCTGTAGCTAGTGCAAAACAGATTTGGCAGTCAGTGCGAAAGTAAAGGCTTTATAATGACAACAGGGCCTCACTGCTATTTGAGCTAATAATGTCAAAATCTAATAATGCTGTGGCCCTCCGAATTAGATGGAAGGTGAATGGGTGGGAATAGTGGTGGTCTGGAAAAGGATCTTGGGGGGGATGGGCTCGACAGAGAGGTTCCTGCATCCCACCATCCTGCTCCCTCCTATTATTTCACTCACTTTCTAGACTGGAAATTGGCAAACAATTTAATCCCTAATGACCTTTAAATCTGCTCTGTGTGTTTGTGTGCTGTGCATTTGTGTGTGTGCGTGTGTCTGCTTGCATGCACATTTATATCCTGCCTGTCTGGATGCAAGCCTCTCTACAAATGTTACTGCAAAAAATGTATTCCCCTGAGAAGTTGTGAGAAACCGTGTACCGCTGCGACATCTGACATTGTAGTTAGATGCCTGTGTGTTAGCAGAATATTAGGTTCATCAGAAAGCATTTAAACAGGGGACCTAAAGAGTGTCTCATAGCAAACTGACCTCATACCGCACAGCAAGGCTGCATCTGCAGCGTCATCAAAGCACTTGACTCCTGTGTCCCCCCTGAATGCAGCCCTGTAACTTAAAACAAAAAGCTGATTGGTCGTTCTCTCAGCCTCCCCTCATCCCCCTCCTCTGTGGATGAGGTCTCAGCCCAGGAGATAAAATAGCAGTTATTTCTCATGTGCTATGCCCATTTTGTCAGTTTGACTGTTCCACTTATTCAGTGTTTTTTGACTTGCTGAGCTTGAGGGGATGTGAGTGCCATTTCGCAGCCAGATCTGAGTTGTGTTGATTGAATTAGACAAAGTCGGAAGATAATTAAGAACCGCAAGGCGCTGCAAAACTGTCTGCTTCCAAACTGGTGAAAATGAGACGCTGCCACATCAATGAGCTAGCTGGCTCTGCTTGATGTCAGTGGTGGGTTATATCAGTTGACACCCTTACCTCCTAGTGCTGGAGCCAGTTTCCTCCTTTCCCTTTAATGTTTCTCCAAATATGATTAATCACAAGCCGTAAAACCCTTGCTTCTGACAGTGCACCACGTTTGCACAGCTTTGTTTATTTCTTTCACCGTAGTAATATAATCCTAAGCTGCCAAGTGTAGTTTATAGCATAAACACAACACCAAAGAGGTGTGTCTGAGACAGTCGAAAGTGAATCGTAGCTTGGCCTACAACATCCCTCATACCATTAATTGTGAGGTACTTCTGTATGCCACTGATTTAAGTACGTTTCCTATAGTAACCTCTGATATTCTCAAATGTATGCTACGATAATTCAGTTTTCTAGTCATAAGCACAGCAAAAACACACTATTTATTGCACCCCAGCCTTTTGTCTACGCTACAGTCTGATCTGTAATGCACGGCTCTGCCATGCATTTGAATCCCTTCCCAGTGCACCCAAGTTTCCTGTATCAATAAGCCAAAAGGTGAGGCATAATGAACAGCTGCTACTTGACTGAAAAACAAATACTTTCCAGTGTTTAATGTGGAGCGTCAGAGCTGTTCAATTAAATGTCATTCTTGTTTTCTGAACATAAATCATATTTCTGAGAAGTCATTCATGAAATGGGAGAAGCAGGGTAGGAGAAAGGGCTCCGTCTATCTGTCCGCCTGTCTGTCTGTCTGTCTGATAATGTGTTGGCAGCTCATGTGCATTCAGGCACTCTCGGTCTTCCTCTGTCTGTTTCACCCACCTATTTTACGGATGCTGGCTGTGTTGGCGCCTCTTTTCCTTTCCCATTGTAGCATAGGTAATGTAGCTTTGAGGTTAATGTTCAGAATCGTATAGCTCAGGTGCAATAAAATTGACACTGTGAGACCTGGAGAGGTATGTTTATGATGGTGCCGAGCTATGTGTTTGCCTTTGTGTTTGTGTGCGCCTGAATGTGAAAAAGGGTCGGGGCTGCTCAGGGGCCCCCAAAGGGGTTGAACTGTAGACTAGGAGGGTGGGAGTGTAGTGGAACATGGGGTGTCAAAGGCTAATTTTCAAAGCCACTCACGGGCGCTCATCTCTCACTGTGAAGTGGCAAGCGTGGCGAGTGGCTTGCACGTTGTCATGGATACTAAAGCATGGGACCCCAGAGATGGGGAGCAGGGGGACGAATGGCTGCCCTGTCTATAGGATTCCTGTCAGCTCTGGCCTGATAGATGGCATTGACGGACCATTTGTCATACTGTAATTGTTCTCAGCAAACATAGAATACCCACTAGTATAAACAGTGGTCTGCTGCTGGGCTAATAAAGCGGGAAAATGGAAAGGGATGCGCTGATCCACTGCCTCTTTCACTTAAAGAGACAATGGCTCCGTTGTCCAGGCAAGCCGGACTGATTAGAGCAGCGAGAGGGCTGAGAAAAAGCCCGGTTGAGAGAATAAAACAAGGCAATCATAAAGCAAACGGCAGTCGCTTCTCTGTATCGATGTGGCTAGGTGGGGGTGAAGTCAGTGAGAAGTGTTGACAGCCGAGGGAACAACAGTACTAGGTTCAGGAGTGATTCGTTTTCTCCCCCCTCTTTATTTGACCAGTGAAATGGTGGGGGAGAATGCTTGTCCAAGATAACAAATAAAGCAGAGCACTAGTGCAGATGCATAGCCGGGACTAGGAGCTCTATCTGCCAGGTTCTGAGATGGCCAGGGGCTTGAGCTGGGTACAAATGATCCTGGGTACAAAGGTAGTATTTGTTCATCCGTGTTTTGGTATGGGTCCTGTGTCTTTGCCATTACTGTTGGGAATGACCTGCCGCCATTGCTCTGTTTGGAATGCTCTCTCCACCCTGACTCGGTCTGCACCGAGGCCGGTCAGACACGCACGACAGTCCAGGTGTGTGTGTGTGGGACGCGACCTGGGGGTTTCTAACGTTAAGTGGAATTAGCCGAGCTCCTACCTCACTTTCATCAGTTCTAATTCCGCGAAACCTAAAGAAATCCTCCCCGACTCCCAGATTAAGTGTGATGGCACAGTGCCAGGACGCCAGCTGGACAGGGTAGTTCGGAATTCTCCCCACAATACAAAACTTCAAGTCAGCTATCCACTCCTGGATAATTAGGATTTTTGTCATGTTTGATCAAATTTGTCAGCTGCCTACACATCTTTTTTCCCAGCGTTTCCACTCATTTGCTCACTGTGTACTTATTCGGGCTAGAGTCGAGAGCATGTTTTTCTCCTGCCGCCGCACTGTACTCCAGTTGTAAGCATTGTTATGCAGGAAGTGGTAGGTGTATGGTGCGGAGGCTAATGTGTGTGTTGGAAGGAGACCTGTGTCCATGTTGTGTGGTGAAGAGAGCAGCCCTGGCACTCCTTGTTGAGCACCTCACCCCGCTGACTGTTCCCTGACAGGGTGCGACTCCTGGAGCACTTTAGGCTGACCTGGCTGCTCACCTCCTGCCTGATGGACAGATTAAAGGACCATTAAGCATAATTACTGTTTCAGTTGGAGAGGCCAACCCATCGTGTCAGAAATGGTTACAAATTGCTGCACCCCTGCCCCCTGTATGGCTCTTAAATTTTGAATTTCATTACATTCATGCACTTTCTTACTATCAACAAGTTTCGACTTTGACAAGAAAAACAGGCATGGCAAGGAGAATTGGAAAGGCAAATTGTGATTAATGGAAATAGTAGCGATTCAAATCGGGCTGAAATATTATTATTTTTTTGTATAGTTTGTATTGCACTTCAGTGAATCTATGCGTATAAGCCAATCAAAGTGAGTTTGACGGCTGTGGAGAGAAGTGTGACAGGTAGTTGATGTGATCTGGAGTGGAGCTGTGTGAGTGTGTGGCCTGCTGCGCTGTCTGTCTGATTATGTAAAATGTGGTGAGGTGGTGTAACATTGGCTGGCTGTTGCAGTGGTTTTCCAGCTCCAGAGGGCCTGCTGCCAGTTTTACATGAGAATGTGCAACAACGCCTAGTAATGTTCGCCTCTGTGTATCCATAAGAAAACCCACACTACCGCCCTAGGGAAATTGGTCGATACCATCAACCCAGCTGGAGGCCCAGGCGGCAGACAGAGTTTTCCCATTTTTACATCAACAGTGATGTTTATTATAAGATCCCCCTTACTGTAACCTGCCCCTCTTGCTCCCCCTTCCCCTCCTCATTTGGCCGATTATTACACCCATGGTGAGAACAAACAGTTTCCCTACTTAATAATTCACATCACTTTCATCTGATACTCAGTTACCATGGGCAATTTAGTAGTTGAATAATTTTGTGAAAAATTCATTTATTATCGCCGTGCATTATGAATCTGGAGAGACGGAGAGTGGAGTGGCGGAGGATTTTAAATTGCGTCTGTGGAGCGAGGGATCTGGGGGAAGGTAATGTGTTCTAATGTTCTCAGCCATATGCATTGTTTTCAGGGCTCATCGGTTTTACATCGATTCCCACTGAAGTGTTTAATTGCATCATGAATATGATCTAATTCTGTCCTTTTCACTGAAACTGGAGCACTCTCCGCAAATGATGTACGGCCTTGACAGCACCACATCAGGATGTATTTTATATGGAATGTAAATTATAGTGTTAAATTAGCCTGGAAAGATAACTAGCTGGCACGGGGGAATGGACTCAACAGTTTAATTTAGTGTCAAAAGGCCGTGAAGGGATAAATCACCTCTCTCTCCCCTCTCTACTATGGCATATCAAGCTTTAATCATTCTGCTTTGCTTGTAGTATCACTTGTTTCTCCCTGCTGCCTAAGGAGTTCTTGAGAAGTTTAGTGCATTTTTCGCAGGATCAATTGACTGCTTATAAATGCGTCAGTTTTGGGCATATGGAAAATGGTATTTGCGACTGTTTGTTTCACAGGTTTCTCCCTCTCAAAATACTCTTGATTTAACTTGCCCTGGAGATTCAAAATGGCACTTTAAGACCTGCGAATCGCTCAGCACTGTTTCTCACCACCACCAGCAGCAGCAGCATCTTTTTTCATGGCTGCTCTGAGAAAGCACAAAAGCAGGTGAAAAAGTGCAAGGCTTTATGGCAGAGTCTGGTAGGTGGGGTATTCATGAAACACATGAAAGCCATTAGGTAGGCTTTGGTTTATATGAAGGACCTCTCCCTGTTTCCTGTCCTCAAGGCTGGAGTGTTTGTCTGAGTGCCCCGCCATTATCCAGAGTTACCCTCCATGACCCAAATAGGCCACTGTGCCTGGGAGCGGCCCTCTTCCAGCCCGCTCTATCTTGTATGCTCGCGTCCTTGACGACGACCAGCAGAAACCATCTGGCCAAGATCTCAGTTTTAATGTGAGAACTCACTTGGCTTTGTGTTCCCAGATAATGCCAGGGAGGCCTCGTTGTGCATTCACATTCAACTTGATTCACCTCTCATTCACTTGGGCTGCGTTGATGGAAGCAGAAAGAAGCTCATGGAAGAAATGGTGAGCAACATGTCCCCCTCAGTGGACTTAAACACCTGCGCTGCTTCGTGAATATCAGCAAAGTTGCTCCTTCACTTTTACATCATTACGCTTTACCAGTGACAGTCGGACATTCATAAACAAAAATCTGAAAGCACGCACTCGCTGCTGCACAATGAGGCTACTTCTTGGCTCCTTGGATTCCTCCCACAGTACTGCTGATTTTGACAGTTCTCCAGAGAAAAGGGCCCTTAAATGATCAAGTGGGGCTGTGGTTGTTTTCCTTGTTGTTTTCATCTCCTAGGTGGGGGGAGGTGGGCTTCAGGGAGGGATTGGTATGTTAAATGAGCTATGGGAGGTCTGCTGAGGTATTTTTTTTTTTTTTTGAGTGGGGGGGGGAGTTCAGTCAGACGAGAATTGCTGCGTTGGGCGTTTGAGGCAGCTGTGTGAAGTCATTTTCCGGGAGTGCAAGCGGGAGAGAGGTGCGGATTAGGCAGCGCCTCTGAGCCGGAACAAGTCTGTCTGGGAAGGGATGAAGGCTACAAACCATAGATCTAATTCCCCGCTCATGCTGCTAGACAGCAGAGACACTCACACACAGCCAGTGTGAATTAGGCCCATTTGCTCCCCTCAGTCTGAAGCGCGCGTACACAGAAGCAGACAGGGAGAAGTTGACAGACTCCTCACATCCTGCCCTCTCTCTCGACTCCCTGTGCTGCTTCCAGCCCACCTCCAAAAGCTGTCTCCAGCTCGTACCCTTTTTTATTGTTTCATGTGCTGCAGGTCTTCATTATTGCTGACATTAACATGAACACACAGTGGAAAAAACAGGTTCCACTGTAATGCTAGGAGGGGGGAAAAAAACACATTCCACTGGCAGTGCAGAAAATGTTTGCACCTGTGGCCCCATTGATTGCATGCTTGAAACTCCAATGCTCAGAAGTTCATGTCTTTTTAATGTGTGTAATGCTTTGCCTCGGGTCATGCGATTGCCCTGAGGTTAGGGAAGGTGCATGAGGCCGCGTGCAGCGGTGGATTAGCCAATTCAACATCCTCCTTCCCCTCCCTATCTACCAAACGCCGCTTCCCCTCTCTGCTCCCATGGACTAAAGTCAGACCCGGCGCTCTCCTGTCAGCACACACAACCTGACCCCGAGAGCCATGTGGTGCACGGCTGAAATCAATGTGACTGACCCAAATAGACCCTGTCCCCCTTCCCTGCCTTATTGTAATTTGGCACAGTTTCGTTATGGGTCAGCCACTGTTTTGGAGCGACAGAAAGAGAACTTGTAACTCAGACCTGAGTTAACCTCTGAATCCTGTCCATCACGTTGTCAGAGATGTTCGTGATCGAGCGGCACTGTGACGATGTTTCACCTATTTGTTGTCCATACTTTTACAAGTTTTCCCCTTGATTCAACCCTTACATATGATCTGGAGAGCATTTCAGAATCAGCTGGATTGTTTTAGCTATTAAGGCTGGTTTTAGAGCTCTGTGAGTTGTGAGGAAAGATGGAGACATTGGTGTGAGAGCCCCCTGCTCTCACCCTTTGCACTTGTCTCTCCCATCACAGCCCTCTCCACCCTGCATGCCCAGTAATGAGCTGTATTACATGCTCTGTGGTGGGCATGTCTTGTGTTAGGAGGCTGTATTCAATCTTTGTACTGTGAATGGAGGGGAAGGCTCTTTGTGTGTCTTTGAGAGGCAGTGAATTGAAACGGTGTGCACGGAGTGAAGCTGATGAGGAGAGAGCGAGTCCTGGGAGGAACATGTGGATGCCTGGCAGGCAAGGAAGCACCGTTGTATGTTTGTGTGCACTTGTGCGTAGACATGTATCTAACAGTATGTCTGTGAGTGGTTTCTGTGTGTATTGGGGTGGGGTGGGGGGTGGGGGGGGAAGGAGAGGGGGGTGTTGTATTTCAAGGAAATGTGCCGCTGAGCTGGATGCGAGTTGAATTAACCTTAGTTATTCAGTTTACTTATCCTGCATTTTCAAATGGCCTGCCAAGAGGTATATTATATGAATGAAAATCTACTCCAGCTGGCTCATTCATCACTTGAGCCTCTCATTGTGACCCATTATAAGGACTGGCGAAGGGCCTAGCTATGGGCTAAGTGATTTTATGAGGCAAGCGTCACGGGCTCAGGTCTTACTCCTTTTTGTAGGAATGCATTTTCTACTTAGATGGCAACAAACTGCATTTGCACTTAAAACATATTCTGTAATCTTCTGTTATTTTACATACAAATTGCATCCTGGGCGATGCATTCATCATTGCTCATATCCAGCCCACACTTAAATGAAAAATGTATCTGAGATGAATAATGGATCCCACCATAGTATAATTTTGTATTTCTTGAATATAGTGGAGGGCTCCTCCTCTGTCTTATCCTCTAAATTTTCTACCTTGCTTGGATGAAGTTTTAGAGGAGGGAGATATGAAGAAAAATTACTTATTTACTGTGGTGATTGTTTACCTGAGACTTTTTACAATATGCAGCCTCTTCGCCGCGCATAAAATGTGGCGTCAGGTGTCAAAACGAGCACTCTGCTATTATGCAGCTCCTGTCAGGGCAGTCCACGTTAGAGCGTCAATCGATCATGATCATGTACCGTACCTCAGAATGTCATATATGTTTAGTCTTTGGAACCGTTAGTTGGAGGATGATAGGGTTTGGAGCTAGCTCGCGTATACAGGTGCTACACAAATGGTGGTGTTGTACGGTTCCTCTGGGGGCTATGGGTGGGCAGCCTTGTGTGAAGCTACTAGAATTGAGGTTGAGTAGCCTGGCCCTCTGTCTTTATCTCTAATTACATGGTGAGGGTTGGGGAGATTGGGCAGAACTGTAAAGCCCTGCAGATATCTCCGTGCCCCCACCCCCCCCGGCTGTAAGACAGCAGGGTCTGAGAGTGTGAAGCAGAACCAGGTCTGGTGGGGCTCTAATCCCACCACAGACGCTCTCCCCGGGGAGCCCTCGCTTTTCCTGCCTCTCCATGGCAGCTCTGCAGTCTGCACATTCCGCCCAGCGCTGGGGGAGAGGCCCGCCAAGGCTCCGGCAGCCCACTCTGTCGTGCTCTAGTTGTTCTTGTCGGTTTTGTCGTCCCCAAAGTTTCCCAGCGTGTCCTGGGAGACATCCTGACACAGAGTTGCAGATGGGAGGCAGTGGACCGAGGCAGTTTGTGTCACACCGTGGATTGGAATTCACAGTTGGAATGAAATATGAAACAAATATGTCATTATACGTATGTTTTCCACACTTTGCTCACCTAGCTGTTTCCTTGCTTAGCCCCCCCCTCCTCCTCCGCCTTACCATGCAAACCTGAGCAGGGTTGACTTAGGAAATTCACAATTTATTCCATTTTGAAGGTCAATTTATTTTTCTCTGACTGAGTCCAGTTACTGCCAATAGGCATATTCACTGTATGGAGTGCGGCTCCTTCTCTGTCCACTTTGCAGCACCGCTCTTAACAGCTCCATATCCTGGATTTGTTATGTTTATGCTCAGCTGTGATGATAATTTGAGGCTGCACCATCAAAGGACCATACTTCAATACAAATGAAGAAGGCAGAATTATTCCCACTCAGTTAAGCATCCTTTGATTCCTTTGCAAGTTTAATCTGCAGAAATCGATAAGAGGATGCATGTTGGGCTTGGGAGTCAACAGCAGCCATGTTTGATGGGTAAATGGACAACCAAATGGATGATGCGGAGAGGCATTCATCTTTCTTTAGGCAAATTGGGCCGCTAGGTCCCGACTAATTGATTGATTGCATGACTTGCTGATACAATCAAAGTCTGGCCTGATTTATGGCGATAAATCGATTGATTAATAAGGTTTGCTGTGATGGGGTTGGTCCTCGATGGTGGCGAGAAGTGGGGGGAAGACACCTCCAAGTCACTCATCCGTCTTGGAGCCGTCAGACGTGTTGGTTTAGTGTGGTAATAAGAAAGGCCTGGATCTCCCAGCTGACATTTACAAAGAGCCGGCTGGCTCCGACCCACTCCCTAGATTAACCTCCACTTGTTCACATAAGCACCGCTGATATTAAAAAGATGGGGAGCAGGAGCCGGGGAAAAAAATGAAGTGTGACTTTTTTCGGTTCACCGTTTGCATACATCATTAGGGGAACAACAAAAATCAATTGCACATTCCAGAGTAAATAAAAACAAATATCTTGAGCAGCGTAATGCAAGGGCCTCTTGTTGACTCTTTCCAGATTACATTTAGCCGGGTGTTTAAATGCTGATTTACAGCAAGATGGAGCCCATTCCCTCCACTCGCTTGCCTGTCTGCTTGCCTGTTCAGAATATGAAATGGAAGTTAAACACTGTGAATCTCCAGTGTGGGGAGGAGGGCTCTGGACGTGTGGGCAGTGTAGCATCAAATAGATTGTGTTTCCTCCCGTGTAAACGCCTAATGTGTGCCGAGTGCTCTGACACAGATGAATGTAAGGAATTTGCTGTAAAGACTTTACGGCCCTTTTGAGAGACATGGCTGGGAACTGGTAGTGTGGAACCTGCTCCACGCCCCCTGAACACACGTCTACACACATGCGCATGCACACTCACACACACACGTACACACAGCGCTTACACAAGTGCTTACACATGCACACACGTCAAGGCACACAGCCCTCCAAGGAGAGCAGCTACATCAAACTGTTAAGACTGGTGCGGACATCAGGGATACTTTTTATTTGCTCTGGGTCAGACATGGCTGCCCCAATGATGTGATGAGAAGCATCTCGCAAACCCACTCTGCACTGCATATTGTGTACTGGAGGATCACTTCGGCAGAAAATAGTCCCAGTTATTGTCTTGACCAGGCCCGCCGTTTAACTTATGAGAGCTACCTTCTGCTGCAAAACAGGGCAAATTACAAAATGATTCATGTATAAACTGCCCTTTCAAGTGGCTGCTCCCATTCTGCGGCACAGGAACTTGTCTGCCAGATCTTCAAGCCTTTGTGACGGCACTCAAAGCTCTCAGCTGCTTGTTGTCAGCCCAGGTTTTATTCCCATCCTCACCGCTCTATTTAGATTCATTTATTTTTGGTTCAAATGCTGTAAAATGAAAAGAGAGTGCGGTAGAGAGAATGAGGGTAAAGGAGTGTTCCCTCTCTCTCAGACAGGTGGCCCCGGTTTATGTCGCCGGGCCCCAGGGGCCGCTCTAACCAAGTCTGAGCGAGAGGAGGGACCCGTCTCTCAGCGCTACACAGGTGGTGTGAAACGCAGCCCTCTCTCCACACCTGAAATATTCAGATTCTTCCAGCGGCGTCGCTTTGATCTTCCTGCAATCGACAAGGGAAAACGGGGAGAGTAGGGGGGAGAAAACAACAAAAACAAGAGGAAGAGCAGCACACCTGAGAGTGAACAGATTGACATTTCTTAAGAGAGAATAAACAATCGCAGGTTAGCTGTGTTGCATCGCTCCAGCTCGTCATTTCAGGTAAAAGTGGGCCATCGCGGCGATGGCTGGATCTTTGGAGCTTTCCTCCTCTTTCACTGACTGACCTCAATGGTTGAGCTTCACAGAAAGGAGTCCCCTGCAGAGCACTCCTCTTTTCCCACTTTGAAAGAAACAGGAAAACAAACCTTACCCACTGTCCCCAATTTTAGCGCGTCGCCACTCTCCTAATTTTTTATGCATTCCCTAAAAAAAAAAATTAAGTTTGAGAAGTGGACTTTTTTGTGTTCCTGGCTATTGTGAAACCTCCCTGTCGCTCGCCCAGATTCGCATCTCCATGTGAGCAGATCATTTGGCCTATTGAGGTTATCATGTCTTCTCTCAGGTTTCAACCCACTAGTCTGCTAATGAATCATAGGTCTGTGTAATCAGTCACTGGGCATGTACCACACAATGACAATAGACACTCTGATTGTAACCACAGACTTGGAAAGGAGCAGAACAATGGTCGGCCTTAATGATGATAAATAAGGTGTTCTAATTGGCCTTCATTTAGAGCATTCAGTCATAGATTGTAATTTGAAGTTTCTAATTGGAGGACATTTAAAGTTATTCACTGGATTCAAGTTTGATAAGGGAGTGTTTGAAAGGACCATATTAAGATGCTTTCTTGATACTTTTTGGTGCTATTTTGAATTTAAAGGATTAACAATAAATGTAAGAGAGCCTCCTTGATAGTAGTGAGATGCTTTACCACTATATTAGTGGTACTGAGATATAAGAAATATGTGTGTGTGTGTGTGTGTGTGTGTGTGTGTGTGTGTGTATGTGTGTGTGTCGGAATTAAAAAAGAGAGAAGTGTTGACAAGTAGGCTGTGCTCTGGTGCATCAGGCGCCAAAACTCTCTAAATGAAGCAGGGTATGACGAATAATGGCTGACAACACCAGTCACACCTTTTGCTGATGGTTGTAACGCTCACACGCTTCTCCTTCCTTTGTAAGATTTAGCATGCTGTTTGAAGACAGCCTGACTGACTGGGGATTAATTATTTTGGATGATTTATCAGACTTACCAGTCCAGAGTTTAGAGAGGTGTCAAAATGAAATGTGATTTTCCTCGTTGTGCCTTCACAATCTATACACTACCTACACATTTCTGCACAGCGCAGTCAGTGTTGCAGCTGCACAGTGGACAGTTGCAGTATTTGCAAATAATCCATCTCTTTAACCCGCTCGGAGTACCGGACCAGCGGGCTACACAGGACAGTCGTTTTTTTCTGTGCCTGACCACATACTTGGCAGGCTACCTTATCTGAATTGTCCTAATGTGGTAAACCTCACCCATCTGGCACTCACAGCAGGTTAAAACAAACACTAAGAATTATTTGCGAGTAGCAATTGACCCTGATGGTATGAATTGGAGCAGCACTAGCCAAGCTGAAGGAGAGTGGAGGGGAAGGAGCGGCAGTCAGTGGTAAACAGATGGAGGGAGCTGCCAGGTGATAGCAGCCCCCCAGTGCTTCCCTGTCAGAGGCTGTGTGCCAAGCTCAAGTTCCCAGGGCTGGGTCACGGAGGTCAGGGGCCCCTCCCACCCTGTTCCCTCTGTCTGGACCGTCCAACACACTCTGGTTGCCTGTCCCGCTCTTAACTGATGCTCAGCCCGAGGAAGCCAGATAAGAGTTAATTTTGGATCTTTCATATGGATGGGCGCCAGTGGACGCCCTGCCCCAGTCCACGTCCTCCACCCCCCTCCACCCCCCCCTCACACACACCTTCCCGCCCCTCAGTGGGCGGGGGGTGCCAGTAATAATGTTGAGGCCAGACTAGACTGCAGTGATTGGGGCCATTGATTGTGGTGATTTGATTTATTGATCAGTCCCCCTCTCAAATGTGGCATCTGAGATGCGGGGCTAATCTGAGGCAGCTATGGACAATCTTGTGCCTCCCAGAGAATGGGAGGCGATAAGGAATGTATGAAAGGAAACTACACTTATCTTAATCACACACCGGTCCCTGTTCTGCCTTGCCGCAGCCGCCTGTGTGCGGATGTCAGTGCACATGTGCCGCCGTGCACACATATGTGACCACCCGCTCTTTTATGCGAGACCTTGCGTGTGTGTTTTTGTGCCGGTGTGCGTATGCGGTGGGGGTTGTGAGGCAGTACAGTCACCAGGCAGAACAGAGTGGATCTATAAATTGATGGAATTCAAAGCCTCCAGCATCGATTACCATTATAACAAACAGCAGCACACAGAATGTCTGATTATTTTTAGACAAAGATTCTGTGCTCTCAGCAGCAATTCTGCTGATGCTGTCACACTTTCAGACATCTGCCTATGATTGCAATTAGATGGGATACAAAAAGAAAAATAATACCCCATCTGCATTTTCTCCTCTCTCCTCCTCCTCCCTATTTTTTCCTCTTTAATTTGTGCTGTCCAAGCCGAGTGCACACAATAGTGATTTTGACTCAGTCTACCTCATTGCGGCACCTTGGTAGTTTTTTCCCAGTTGTCAACATTTTCCACCATGGGTTGTCTTTGTGAAAGGCCAGAAAATAGCTTACCACTACAGATGTAATCAAGAGGAGCTAGGTTTAATGAATCAATGTCAAATCTACTCCAACACAATACGTTGGTGAGGCCCACATTTTACCTAAAATATTCTGCTTGTACAGATTGTTGTAGTGCATCTCTCTGGATCAAGTTTTGTGGAGAGGAATTGTCTTAGCAGGATTTGATAATTAGGCTGTTCACACTGTATTTGGTGCCTTTGGCTAACATTGACATAACTTGGTACTCGTGATTAAAATGGAACACAAATATAATGTACTCTGCAACCAGCTCACACCCTTTTCCTCAGTTCATTGTCTGTTTGCTGCTTTGTTGCCACTATTGGCCTCCATTTTTCTCGCCTTGTTTATCCCCCTCTCACTAGAGTCCGATGGGACCACTCCCTGCAGTCTTGCTGCAACACATGTGCATAAATACCTGAGCTGTTCAGTGCAGTGTGAGTGGCTGCCTGTCAGGCCATGTGACAGCTCCACCACAGACACCATCCCACGGAGGGTACATCTTCGCATATAGTGTCAAATGGGCAGAGTCTACAATTGTAAGCCGAGGAACCTTTGTGTCATGGTTTTGTCCGTCAAAAATGTGGAGTGAGGCAGCTGTTGCAAGGCTTGTTGTGGGGTTCAGCAGCTCAATGAACTGCTGCTCTATTTATTACCAGCCAGGATACTAGGCTGCAGGTCTGCCCACGCAAAGCCCGTGAGCCTTTGGTTTGCATGGTCGTTGTTGTTGATTTACAAGAAGTAACATCAAGTCACCAAGATTGCTTTCTCCATCTTAGGCTGACCTCAGCAGGCCAGGACTGGTTTCCGCGCTCAGAATTCCCCAGTCCCGCCCCCACCCCAGCCCCAGTGACAGCTCCGCCCTCCCCAGGGGAAACTCATCAATTATGGCTGGATGTTTGACTGGCAGAGGCTTAATGACAGGAGCTCTGTATTGACCCGACTGCCACACACTGAAAATTTGGTCCCAATCGCCCTTTTTGAAACCTGTCAAACGATTACTGAGAAATTCCTCTTTGCACAGTGAGTTGAACTTGGTAGTGATCCTTTTATTTTTGGATGTTTTCGAGAGTTCAGACGCTTCTTATTTCCACATGTTCTTGTAATGTTTTCATGAAGGTTGAAGCTCAGCATAATGGACGAAGATAAGTGAATCTTATCAGAGATCTCAAAGGTGCCCTGGCCTAAGGTTGAAATGTATAAGATTTGATTAGTGAGCGGAGGAAGAATCTTTTTCAAAATCTTGTTTCTCGAGATAGCATTGAGACAAACTGCGTTGTGCAGTTCCTCCCATCATCCATCTCTCCAAGACAACTGAAGTATAGTGAACAGTCTGTTCTGCTTCACTTCTTTCCAGTAAGACAGACAGCAGGTTTCATTTGATGGGCTGTTGCCCAAACTCCCCTCCCTTATAATGGTCTAGAAGCTATGGGGGTGCTTTGAAAATAACCATGCCATTATGATAGCACTGTTTGGCTTGCATACAGCTTGAGTATTCGCCATTTTCATCGGTTGAGCTGCAGTAAAAACTGAATCCAGTTCTCCACTGAGGCCATTGAAGCACTGGCCGACTTAGAATCACCACACTGTTATATCTTAAGTACTCATAAAATCCACTCAAAGTCACTTCTAGAGGAATTTTCTCTTGGCAAGATTAGCCGGTCTGGGGCCATTTGAATCTAGTGGAGGTTGGCTGGCTCCTGAAAGCCCACTCTCTAATCCCCTGGATGGCTCATCCCAGATGGACTGTAATGACTAACGGGAATTTAGACAGTCCTGTCCCCTTATCCTGTATGGCCACGACCTTTTTCAGTGACAGTGTGCTTTACCGGGAATGACAAAATTCCCACAAACCAAGTGCATTAACTCTTGGGTGTTTTCTATCAAAGTGCGGGACTCTTTTTGAATCAAGGAGCAATAGTGATAACCAGATGCTCAAAAATGCATTGCATATTTCTCAGAGAATAAGAATAGAAGTGCAGTGTCATACAGCGGTTTGATCATTATGCAGTGCTGAATGCATGAACAGAGGAGTGCAGTCTGTTAGTCTTTTGTGTCATTTCTCTGAACTTTATTAATCCATTGTTGCCAACAGAAATTCATCATTTGGCTGACAGTGCCAAGCACGTCATAGCTACACACACAGAGGTTATAAGTAGCCCAGTGTCACTACAGGGCAGCGTAGGCTAAGTGCCTTGCTCAAGGACATTTTGGAACTGAAGTCGAGTCTAATCCCACTAATGACACTGCAACAACAACTCATCTCAGTGCTGGTGTAGTCATGTCAGCCCAGTCCTTGTCGTGCCGCTGTGACTCGTTAGTCCAGGGACTTGAACCAGCAGCCCTCCAATTATTGGCCTACTTCCCTAACTGTGAGGCTACCAGTATCCCGCGGGGCCACTGCTATTGGAGTTTCATCCCTCCGTTTCCTCTTTCTCTTTTTTCACTCTACTTGTGTGATAATTTATTAAATTGCCTTTAAGTAAGACTGGAGATTAATTAAAACACAGTCAATTTAATTTTCCGGCGTCATATATAAATTCAGAGTGGTAATTGAATCCCCTACTCCACTTTTATATTGTATCCCAGCAGTTACAAGAGAAGACCCTCATCAATTACCAAGAATCACAGACAAAACGAGAGGAGGCGAACGTACAGTTGTCTGTTCCAGCACTACTCAGTACAGGGGAGTAGAGTCTGAATCTGTTTTTCTTTTTTTCCCGTTTGCTGAAAGAGCCGGGAATTGGATGACTGATCGATACTATTGGATTTGTGGATGGCATGTGGTGCAGCTGAGTCCAGCATGAATGCAAGGTTCTGATGAAGGGCCTGCTATGCAGACAGCTTTGAATAGTGGATCAGACATTTTGCTAGGGTGGAGTTCTCATTCTTATACCCCAGACATGTAAACAACCAACATGCAGGGGCATTAATGGAATAGTGATTGGGGCTTTTGTTATAGCAAAAGGGTAATTTTGTTAAAGCTATGGACACTGCCATCATGTATTGAAAATCCATGCGGGATCAATGTAATGATTGGTGGAGGCGTTGGCCGAGAGATGGAAAAGAAGGGTGAGACCGAAAATAGATTTGACCTGTGGTAATTACAACAGCGAGAGAGATGTTTGTGTGTTTGAATCTGGTCTTGGCTCAGCTTAAAAACCTGCTCCTCGTTTCAGGAAGAAGCTCTGTTTGTTAGTAAGGGTGTTTGTCAGGTTATTGGGTCCCTCCACGTGACTCCTCCACCCCACCCCCCACCCCTTCTCTCTCTCTCTCTCTCTCTCTCTCTCCCTCTCTCTCTTGCTCTCTCTTCCTCCCTCTCCCCATATTCCCTCACTGGCGCTCCATAGCCGTTGCAAGCGTATTGATTATTTCAAATACTGATTATCTAAAAGGCCTTCTGCTACTGTAGGCATTGGATTTATTTTGGCTTAATTATTTATGGGCCAGGGCTAGCAGTAAGTATTACTGCTGTGAGATCATGAAGGATTACATTGTTAATATTCAGCAGTGTATTTTTATTTATGTACACTCTAAGCTTTACTGGATGAGCGTTGGCAGGCTCCCTAAAGTGCCGTCTCTTCACTCTCTTCCTCTCACTTTTTCTGTTCTTCCCTCCCTCTCTCTCTCTCCCTCTCTCTCTTTTGTCTGTTTGCAGAGGGAGCTAAACTCTGTAGCGTCTGAGCTGGCGGGTCGACAAGAGGAGAGTGAACATTCCCACAAGCACCTGGTGGAGCTGAGCAGGGAGTTCAAGAGAAATGTCCCTGAGGTGAGTCCAGCCCCACCCCCACATTATTCCCTCAGTGCTATGTGTCATTTTCTTCATCTGCACTCTAGCTGGTACGCTGACTGTCTGCGTCATCGGCAACGTCTGAGCCCCCGCGTACCTTTTGTACTGGGAATTATTTATTTCTTTCCTATAATCCGTATTAGTATATATTATTGGTACACAACACTTGCGAGAAGTCGGGGTTAGTACCCCCGCACCTCCACCCCCCCGTTAATGTTTAAATGCTGAGGGATTGCTAGCCTCTGGCTGGGTGTGTTGAGAGGCCAGGGGCCTCATTTATAAAAAGGTAAGCGCAACTCTTTGCTGCTTACTTTCAAGTCTAGACCAAAGCAGTGATTTATGGAAAAGTTATCTTGATGTCAAAATTGGTAGCTGACATTGATTTCTGTGATGTATAGGGAACAGAGCCATGAGAATGCTGAGCATGACCCTCAAACGCACCCCGATGAATGCTAACAAACATGACCACCCCTACTGCACCGCCCCTCCAGCAGGCCTCTTACAAACACTCCTTTATTTTGCACTACTTTGTTGAACATTACCCCGTAGTGCACCCCGCCTACCTGAGCAAGAGTCTCTCAACACACCCTGTTGAACTTTCCTCCACTGAGGAATACCTCCAGCCAGCAACATCATTTCTTTTTGCTGCACCAGTCCCATTAAACCTTACCATCCGCCTGCCACATGCTAACCATATGTTAAAACTGCAATACTTAAATAAATTCCCATCATCAACCGCTTTATACCTACATCTTGGATACTAGAATAATGATTTCTGTTCTTTACACCTCTATTGTTAATATTGCACTGTGGGTTTGTTTTGTTTCACTGTTTTATCTTATATTGTCTGTGATTGCTATGTGTTGTTTTTCATTTTATTCTGTTATATGCTTGATTGCACCATGACCCCAAGAAAAGTTTTTTTTTTCTCTGTGCACTTTTGTAAGGCAAAATGACAATAAAGTCGAATTGAATTCAATCTATCAAAACCTCCAACTATGAATGTTATAGATATGATGTTGATTTTTTTAATCATACTCTTTGAAATGATCATACATTGACATCTAGGATGAATCAAAGAGAATATTTCTATATTTTATAAATGAGCCCTCTGGCTATCCGCCAAGGCCACACCACCTGCCTATCTCAGCCTGTGTATGTAGTGTGTGCTGTAATCTTGTCAGTATAATACAGGCGTTTAAGACAGGATCAGGCTGTCACCACTGGCAGCACAATCCCCTTACCTGAGGCTCTGGGAGCTCGTAGAAGTCTGGATCGTGAGCTATAATGCAAGCTACTGGAAAGCCCCACTTTTCAAACATGCCCACTCAAACCCCTTAGGTTTAGCCACTAATACCCACACCCCATAACAACATACCTCGCTCACTCACTCACTCGCACAGTGTAAGAGCAGCTATAGTGAAAATCCATTTACATTAAAGATTTTTAGTCTTCTTTCTTATGGAGCTGTTCTTGCCTCACTGGGGCCAGTCTGGTCCCCAAACAGGTGGAGCATCCGCAAAATAAAAATGCTGAGACTGAGTTATTTTGGTCTGTTTATAGGAAGTCCGGGAGATGGTGGCACCTGTTCTCAAGAGTTTCCAAGCCCAGGTGAGTCTTCTCCCATGTCGTCGTATTTTACAGATATATTAAACATTTACAGATTCTGCAGAAATAAAAGCTTACAGATTCATTAAAACATTCTGAAAGCGCTAAGTAGTTTTAGCATTTGCATGGACCATTTCTTAAGCTTTTCCGTGGCACATTATGAATTCCTGATATAGGAGACGGTCCCTGTACATTCAGTATGCCCTCTATACAGTAGAGATTACTCTGCTCCTGGGATGAATGATTTGATAGATAGAGCAGGGCTGGGAATCCATGGCATACTTTTCATGTTACTGCTCATCTGGTGCTTATTGACTGATGCCTTTTCTGTCAAAGTGAAGTAGCATCTATCTGCCATTAGATGATCAGATATCTGGGTTCTCATATTTTCTTGGCTGAGACAAGCCCTCATTTCCTGTTGTGATGGTGCATTCACCGTGCCCCCTCTGACGTCGCCATATTGAAAAAGTCATCTGATACCTACCAAGACTCTGCTCTAGCCATTAAACCAAGGTCATAAATCACATTTGTGAGCTGCGTTATGGTCCGCAAAGCAGAGGCTTATGGAAATGATACCACAAATATGTTTCCAGTCTCACTCTCCCCTCTAAACTCCCATTCAGCGCGAACCTGAAAGCCCTATCATCACTAAACATGAGAACACTCAGCATGGATTGTTCAGTCCTCTTGGAGGTGATTATTGGCAACTTCTTTTTAATGGTTTATAATTGACTATGTCCAAGGAACCGTGTTCCTTGGCTGGAGCTATCACATTCAATACCGCGCTCCGCAATACAAGGTTGATTTGTGTGCTAATTCAATTACTCCGACTGTAAAGTCGCACAAATATCAGAAGCACCCTTCCATATCTTTATTGTGCAAACATGAACCCACGGGATTAATTTAAGGACTATTGATGTCTGACAACTCGGAGTCTAGAGATGTATCATAGTAGATAAAGTAGATGGCTGATAATGAGCGATGGTTTTTCTCTTTTTTTTTTTTGTGCTGTGGGCCTCTCTTGGTACCAACGGTCCCTCTCATCTAGCTTCCACTGGCTTATGTTCTCCACATTGATAAGTAAGCCAGCTTGCAGTGGAAAAGCCTCAACTATTTTTTTGATCATGAGGAACTGCGAGCTACTTGGCACACCATAGTAATATAATCCTCTCGTGCTTTCTGATACACTTTGACCTTATTGGTAATGTCAAACAGCTTGCGGAGGCTTGTGAACTTTACCCAGCAGTAGTCTGCGAGACCTTAGTGTAAGCTATGGGACCTCAACCTGCTGCTGCAGGGGAAAATGTGAGGAGAAGGTGGAGTTGGATGTGCTTGTTTGGCTGTGTGTTTTGGGATAGACTAAGCTCCCCCCGCAGCTGCACCGTACAGGTGGTGAACGATAGAATAGTCTGAGAACGTATATGCGTGTCTGCGTGTTTGTGTGTGTGTATGTTTGTGTGTGAGAATGTGCACGCATTTGTGAGAAAGAACTGGGTCCTCACACCCCACCCCCACCCCACCCGAGCCAACACCCTCCCCACCCCACCACCCCAACCAGTTCGGAGGCCCAGAGGAGTGTCTCATGGTATTTGGACCCTCATCATGCCACTTCTAAAGGAAAAGTCGGCTCCTTTGAAGTGTTTGCGACATGACAGGTTCTCTTTCTTTTCTTTTTCATTTCAATGTTCCCCACCCACTTTCCCTCTCTTTTCTCGTCCAATCTCGCCTTCTAATTATCGCTAACCAGGCGACTGATTAGGAACACGTTGCCGACCTAGTTTTTCTGAGGAGCTGGAGGAGGAGAAAGGGTTAATCCCAGAGCTGGTGGCTGTCATTGGTCGCTTCCCTCCTTCTTCTCCTCTTTTTCGTTCTGCTCTTCTCTTTCTTTCCCTGGAAGTTTGCTAATGAGGTCCCGTCAGAGCTGAGGAGAGGTGTTAATTTGGCCTTGTGAAGTAGGAAGGAGATTAAGGACAGTGAGGAGCTGAGTTTACGGCTTAAAATACACCGCTGTCCTTATTAATCCGCAGGGCCCTGGGAGACCGGCGTTTTTGGTTTTATAATGAACACTGTCTTATAATGAAGGTAATTTTAATAAAAATTTACTGCGAAGAAGAGGAGATGGTACATGTCTCCATGGTCTCAGGCACACCTTTGGGGCTAAGGGATATGGCAGTTATTTCTCAAATAACCGATCACTGGAGAGACAGGCCTGTTGGACCGCACTGTTCACACAACTTTCACACACGCTCTCCCCACCATCTGAACGCACAGAGAAGCGGTCCTCACCAAGTCTCACCAAGACTTTGCGGACTCCACAATGCAATTTACACCTCCCTCTCACTTTGGAGTGTAAACTTCCCTTGGGATAAACCTTTGTGAGAGTGAAAAAACAGTGACAGATTTCTTGAATGTTTGTTGCCTCTTCCTCTTCAGTGAGAGGCAGATTCCTCCTCGAACATCCAGATTTGGCCTGTATCATTCTGAATATCAGGCCCAAATTAACCAGTCATTCTATTTTTTCTCCTCTCCTCTTGATGTCGTTTGGTGCTCTCGGAAAAAGAAAACAGCAGCATGGGTCCCTAATTACTGAAACTTGCTTTACAATGATAATCCGTGGAGTAATTTAGCGTGCACAATGAGAGTTGTGGTGCTTGCGCAGATGGAGATTCTGATAAATAGTTTGTAACGTGTAATTAGCAGCTCTGCCGGTTACATACCATTAACCCCTCAAGCTCAGGAATCATTATTGGCCCTCATTATCAGGCAGCAAGGTACAATCGAGCTGACTAGACATCAAAAACATCAAACAGCTATTAAAGCGCTGCCGACTGGGGGCCGGTGGACACCTGTTTATGAGTCTAACTGTGCCATTTCTTCCCCCGAGGTTGGGAAGTGATGATGTGGGGGAAGACAATGTTTTTATCTATGTTGTTGTTGTAGCTTGTTTTCTAGGACTACCCGGTAGAGGTATTTTGACTATACAGCAGCTTTCCAACTCCGTGAAACTGGTGATAAAGATAGTCTCAAAATGGCTTCTCTTTCTCACCCATGCGCACAGAAACTGACTTATCAGGTTCAGGTGAGGTAGAAAGCTGAAGCAACACAACAGCAAAGCTAATGGGATTATAGCATTCTAATTTTTTTTTTTACATCCTCTGTAAGTAACTGAGATGGGATATACAGCTACCCATAATGAATATTTTTTCCTCATCTTTTTTTGTTAGACATAAGAGCAGAGAGTGACAGATCCAGCAAAGAGAAAAGGAATAATGTGCAGGACACCCACCAGCAGAACGCTTGTTTGGATTGTCATATCCATTTACCTCTCATTAATCAGATGCACATGCCACTGTGGTTTCAGCTCAAATCCAATTGCGTAAAAGGCAGTGCATATGATTTGACCAGTGTCTGTTAGAAAGGGGCAAGAATGTATCCGTGTTTCCTGAGACCTTGCTCTCAGCCTGCCGCACCATACAGGCTGCCGTGCGGCAAGGTAGGCAAACACCGTCTTTGATCATCCATCGAGAGACGACCAGTCCTTCCTCCTTTTGATTAATTCCTGAAGGAAATGATAATTTCTCTTGAATGTATGAATATGTTATGAATAGTGGAATGAATCAAAGAGTAAAGGATGATAATTAATTACAGCACTATGATAAAAAGGCTGTGGGTGTTATGACGCAAGCTTCCTCCGTGTCATTATGAGAGGCTCCGTAATTACCTTTCTGCACGAGCCAGCGCTCCTGGCGGTGCTGGCGGTGAGAGTGCCGCTCGCTGAGTGAGTCTAACGGTCATAAAGCTTTTCCCTGCCTAATTGTCTGAGGGGCTCTATGGCACTTTCATAGATGAGGGACTGCGCCGTTAGGAAAAATGCTCTGCGACGCTACTGCTTTTCCAGCTCAATGAAGACAGATCTTCATCATGGGCTAAACCTTGTGGTTATTAGGTGCAGTTTGCCTGAGTGGATGGCTAACTTGGGAAGGTGGGGTTGGAATAAGTGAGCGACAGACTTATACAATATCATACAATCGGTGCTTCTGAGGTAGCTGCGGTATTAGAGGCGCACTAGTAACGATTTCTATGTTACAGCACTATTTCTATACATACAAACCAAATCCCTGCCTTACAATTACCTCTGCATATTCGCTTTGTGTTAGTATTCACGCGGTACTGTATGTAAGAGGCATTTATGGCATCCTCCTACTACTCTCATCCACTCTGAGGCTCCCGTCCTCCCCTGCCTCCCCCTGGCTATGGCGAGACTGCTCCATACAAGGCTGCTGAGGTATCTCTAATGCCTGTCTGTAGCTCAGCTGTCTCAGGCTCATTGAGCAGCAGGCCAGGCCCAGGATCTCCAGGCCATTACCTATTCACAGCACGTCCAGGCCTCCAGCCTATTGTGGGGAACATAATGGGCTCCAGGGCCATGTAAACCACCAGCTCTCTGCTCCTGGTTTATCACTCGTGTCCTCTTCATACTGAGGAGAGGGAAGGAAGGTGGGAGGCAGAGAGAGAGAGAGGCAGAGCGGAGGGGTACGGGAGCAAGGGGTGTGGGGGTGTAATTGTATATTAGATAACACCCTCCTAGAGCCTTTTCCCTCCCCTGCGTCTCCAGAGGTGGAGTGTCCCCGCCTGTGCGCCAGATCAATGCTCAACAGCTGCTTCGACCTGAACCTGATGCGCTCCGTACTGTTTCACTCTTTATTACTTTAAAGTTTACTTTTATTGATTATGATGAGTCCAAGCAAGAGCAAGCTTATGTGTGTTTGATTTCACAGAGTGGATATTGGATCAAACATTGTAACGCTGTTCATCTTGCCTCCCGACTTGTGGGAGTTGTGTGAGACTGCAGCTCGGCTAATGCCAAAGTCCATACATTGACAAATAAACGCATAATTGCAGACTTTTTATCATTACTTTGATGGCATTTCTGCTTCTTTGAGGAGGCAGGCTCATTTAACTTTACAGGAGTCCCCATTTTGCATCAGAAAAAAAACATTGATCAAAACATTTACATTTAGTGCCATTTTTGCATTCAGTAATTAATAATTCTGACAAAATAATCTATTGACCCCTTTTATCTATTAATCCATTTTAAAGCTCTGAATGCAAAGATTAAAAATCTATGTGGAAAAACATCTCTCCACAATGTGCCTCTTTTTCCACATTAGGTCACATATTGTCGAGAGGAGAGTGACCTTTGGATGAAAATTAAGCTTTTTAGAACTCTATTAGCATATCATAACTCAAAATGCAGGTCTTTTGTCTCCAATATTTGTGAGCACTATAAAAGTAAACACATTTTATCCAGCCTAAAAGCACACGTGAAGCTCAGATGCTGTCAAACAGGACATTTCTCAAAAGCTAGGACCATAAACTACAGAGAAAAATCTCTTCAATCCGATAAATCACTATGTAAACAAAACCAGTAGTTGGGCGACAGTGTTTCGACAGGGGTGCATCACGCCGCAGCTCCAGATTGGGCTTTTTGAAGGAGTTTAATATATCTGACTGCCCTTGTTTGTTTCCTCTGTGGTGACTGATTGTTGTGATTCTACTGGGTGTTTTTATGCTGAGACGCCTCAACCTTTCCATCAGCCTTCCCAGTGTCAGTCTTATCCCTCCTCTGCTGTGCTGTGATCTGATGGTGTGTGCGTGTGTATGTGTGTGCGAATGTGTGTGTGTGTGTGTGTTGGCGTGTTTGTTTTCCTGTCCTGACTGATGCCCTGTCGGAGCTTCCCAGTTGGGTGTATTCATCATTATGGATGCGTGTTTAGAGCCAGGGATGCACACCAGGTAAAGAAGAGAGGGGGGATGTTATAAATAGGCACTTGGCTCTCTAGCCATGTGGAATTGATGAGTTTCAGCACATTCTGCTCTGCAGTGCCAGGTTTAATTTCTACCGTCCTGACAGCACAAACCTCAGAGCCCGGAGACGTCACGCCTGACTGCCGCTGCTGTGCAAATGTTAGCCATGTTTGAGGATGGACGCACGCATAGTGCTGGCTGCACTGTTCCTATTGGGCATCTGACTAGCTATACATCTGCTCCTCTAAACCCCTGTCACCTTAAGAGACAGGCAATCACATTCCCCTCCTGACCCCTCACCAAACAGGCACTCGCCGGCACACAGTAACTAATCTAAGAGGCAGTTTCTAAGACCTAGCTCACCCCAGTCTAACATGGTCAACTACTTGTTATGAGACAGGTGAGAGGCTCCCTCCCCTCCACTGCTCCCTCCAGGCGGTCTAGTCAGAGAGCAGCAGCAGCAGCAGCAGCAGCAGCAGCAGCAGCAGCACTGTTCCTGAGATTCTCTGACTCCTGGCTCACTCTCAGCTGCTGGCAAGAGCACAGTCAAATTAGCCAATAAAAATGTGTGAAATCGGTGGCTCGGCGCCGGCGAGGACATGCCAGGAGAAATAAACATCAGCGCTCGTACAACCAGGAAAAACTCATGTGAGGAGGAAAAGGCGGAACGGGAGAGCTGCTCCGCCAATTCTCCAGCACGATTCTCTGATTTCAGGCGCAGAATCGGAGCCACGCAGGCACAGTCAGAGAGCAAAGTCGTTTCTCCACTCCATCGAGCACCGAGGCCCGCGCTGAGATCAAGCCAGTGGCAGCACAAGTCACAAAACATGAGCTTCTGTCAGAGGATACACAGCCCTCCTGTGTTGTGCTGAAGTGATTTAATTCCCTCTGTTCATCTGTGGTGTCCCCCACACCCCCACACACACACCCCCACACCCCCTCCATGCCACTGAAGCCTGGGAATACCAGTCTTCATTTCACATGATGCTGGGCTGTGAAGTTTAATTTCAGCAGAATCTAAACACGCTAATTAAATATCATAACTTTCTGAAGAAGGCTCTTGTAAAGGTACCTGAAATTTTAATTTAGACTTCAAAAGAGCGAAGACTTTAAAGCAAATCTATTGTTTTTCATTTAGACTTGCAATTTTCTTTTCTCTTCTCTGCACCGCAGTACGTAGTTATGATTGATCTGGTAATTAAAATATGCAGAGAAGGAAAAATATTAACTGCTCCTTTTTTCACTTTCTTTTTGTTTTAGAAAACAGCCGACACATTTTCCCTCTCTTTCCAGCACAGATAATTAAATTTTGCACATTGATGTTCTTTACACAGCATTCATCGGCCTCATTATTTTTCCATTTTCATCTTTCTGGTGAGAGATCGATAGATTGATAAAATGATGGAGCCTATCTTAAATAATGCAAGCCGAGAAAAGTTACACTTACTTTGCTGCTGGCTAAGTGTTTGAACTTTTATTCTTTTTTCAAATTGTATTTAATATCCCATGAAGGTAGATCTCACAATTTTACAGGCTAGGGTTAAATCATTTATTTTCATTTTTGCTGTCCCTCTGCAAAAAAAAAAAAAAAAAAAAAAAAAAAAAAAAAAATGATGCAGCTCCTCTACACTTTTAGTGGGCCTATATAGGATGATGCTTGTCAAGGCTAATATCCTAAATGATAAAGAAACTGGCAAATCAAAGAAAGACAGCGTAAAGTAGGCCAATTAGTACCTAGGGAACATTTTGCTAGAAGAGATAGCAGCTCCAAATGTCACATGCACGAACATTAGGACCGATTGTTTATAATGTGACCTGACAGTTTGGGTCTCTTTAATATGGGATTAACTACAATACTAATTAACATGTGGCTCTATTAAAACAAGCAGCTGCAAGAGGAGTAACACTCTCTCACCAGGAAGGAGAACAACTCTTCTGATTCACTCCCCACATTAAAGGATAACTCCTTTCCTCAACAAATCAAATGTGTTTTTATCCTCTTTGGAAATCTGCTTGTTTTATTCGTATTTTACATGGGAAATGCGATGTCCTAAATCACACGCACCGCCCTTAAATATCTAAGCCCATAGATCAGAGTGTTCTTTGCCTTTGTCACAAACAGATATATGTTTTAAAGTCCCACTGCAGGGCTCCTCTCTGTTTCATCAGAGACGTAAAGTGGCCGTGGTGGCCTGAGGAGAGTGTTAAACACATCCTCAATTAAAGCAAAGCAACTTTGCATCTCCTCATGATTCCTCTGCAGTCCCTGTAATTGGGTCTCGGTGGATTAGTGGGAGAGCTCCAGCTCTTCTGGAGTGAAGGGCCCAGCCTGGAGTGGGGCCGAGGGGATGGCCAAAGGGAAAAGCTGCTGGTCGCCAGCCCTGGATGCTCGCGGCTGGCAGAAAGGCACAAGAGCATGCAGCAGCCAAATGGGAACACTGGTGGAATCAGCGAGCACGGCCACGCTTTAACTCCTCGCACATAGACACCGCTATTCAGTCAGGAAGGGTGAAATGAACATATGCAGGGCTTTGGAGCACTGAGCACTGTGGCAGCATTGTAGTAATCATTAACAAATACACCGAAAATTGAAATCTGATATGTTATCCTGAAATCAGCTCTAATCAGTTCACTGATGCTGTACACTTGAAACAAAAAAAAAAAAAAAGTTCTTCAAAAATGCACCAAATGTACACAATATCAAGGATATTTTTTCATGAAGCACACTGCTGAGGTGAGAATATGTTAAAGCCATTATCTCACATTGATTTCCCTTATTAAATCTTTACCAAGTAGATGTAGATAAAGAGAGATTAAAGATTACATTTGAGAAGGATTTTGAAGCTTTGAGACAACTGAGATGTGGATTGTGCAAAGGGGGGGGGGGGGGGGGGGGGGGGGGGGGGGGGGGGGGGGGGGCTGGAACTCAACATCAAGAATATGTCCCTGATATTTTGAATATTCAGGCTATGCTTGAAATTAAAAAGACACGTTGATTGGGAAGCTAGCATAGCTTTGCACATCAAAATAAAGATTTGATGAATCACATTTGTACATGATAACTTAATTTAGAAATGTTGGGATCTATTTTGTTTTCATAGGCAAACTCATCTAAAATAGCCAAAAAGTAATCCTTGCACATTTCACGGTTACCTTCAAGGCATCAAACCTATGCCTCCTTGTCATTTCACTGGGCTGTGTGTGTGGGTGGGTGTCTCAGCGTGAGTGTATTAGCGTGCGCGTGTCTTCTTCCGAGGAGACATTTGAAGGGCAGCCGAAGGTGCGGTGAGATCCAGTGATGGGCTTGTTTTATTACATCTCATATTGAGACCAATCTCTGTCCATTCACCTGAAGGACAGCCAGCTATTCCCTAACTAAATTAGCCAGCCGCTGTGGTGTGAGAGGCCCTCCACAGGCGCACGGAACCACACTCACACATGCACACAAAAAACACATCACACACGGGCAGGTACAGGCAGTCACGCAGTATGTACAGTTTTTTTCTGCCACTCTCTCTCTCTGTCTCATGCAAACACACTCACGCATAATTTTACAGGCCCTCCCTCACTTTCCCTCTCCCTCTCCCTCTCTCTCACACACACTTCTCGCTTTCTCTGTCTCTCACATAAACACACACACCCAAGTGCCCGCTGTATTCTGTTGAAGGTGGTGGGCCTGGGGTAATTGCAGTCATTGTGGCAGGTTGCGTGTTTATGCCCCTGTCAACGAGGCCTGCAGACCTCTGCCTTTTGGGACCGTGTGACACAGATCTCAGCAGACGCAGTCTAGCATGCCCGGCCATGGATGCCACACTTAACCGTGTGTGTCTTCACAATGAACCTATCCCTATTGTAGCGAGTTTTAGCCCAGAACACATTGCGGCTGGGAGGGTGAATGTACTCTTCATGCTCTCTCTTCCCTAATGAAATGTCTTTTGTAAAGTCTGTTTTTTTTTTTTTTTTTTTTCCCACTCACGGCGGATGTTCTAATGAGGCAGAGCCTGAAATAGCAGTGGGGCTAGCACTGCAGAACTATGACATCCCATGTGAGAACCTGCCCAAATCACAGTGGCTGCAGCCGTGCGTCAGGTTTCTTTATTTATAACCCGTACGGAATTGTCCTACACTCTGAGCATATGGAGGGTTATGTAACGCTCGGCATCCAATAGATATCCACTAAAGTCAGGTCCTATATATAAAGCCTGCTGAAGAGTTGTTTCTGAGGCTATTCAAGATTGATTCAACACTCCTGAATTGTTTGCTTCACAATAGACGCAACAAAGAGCATAATACTCCAAGACAAAAAGCAGTTACTTCAATAGCATTCCTGGCATTTCTTTTGAGAAGCACCACCAAATCAGTTTTGGATGACATGATGTGACTGGCGATTGACAGGATATGGAGCTGGCAACATTAACACAACATCAGTGCTAGCTGCTGTATAGGCATCTCATTTGATTAGCCCTCATTCATTCAGACTGAAATGCCACCTCGCGCCTGTCACGTTGTATATGAGTGATCAGACGGGAAAGCTGGTCATTACAATCATGACATCAAATTTCTGGCAGCAGAGGTCAATCAGTGTACATTAACCAAACAGAGCTCATTTGTTTTACAGCTTTTAGTGGCGCGTTGGCACCAGCGTACATGGGCTTTAGGCTGGCATCCAGCGGGCATGGAGGGGCTCCCAGCAGAGAGGGAGCAAGATGGGCCTTGGCCAGCCCTCTAACAGAGGGATATGAAGGAGAGACAGAGGGTGGGGGGGGTGTTAATGTGCCCCCTTCCCCTAACGTTCAACCTGTCAGCTGATTTATGCGGTTGAAATAGACTGCCTCACACCGGGCGCTCATAAATACCTAAAAGCCTCTAAATGATCATCAGGTCACTGCCTGAAAGACTTTATGTACTAATCTGACACTTTTCCTGCAAGATAATTTGGGGGAAATCTTGGCTCTTCCCTAAAGTCACTACAGTTTAACTTTTGGGTGTTAACATGCCACACTGATGCACCAGTATTGACAAATTCACACACACTCACACGGACAGTTCAGAGATTACTCTTAACCCTCACCTGGTCCTAATTATAGCAGATGACGGCACATTTCAGTGGCACTCTGGTGATCTGTCATCGACAGGCCCACTCCAGCCTGGCTGTGAAAGGGAGTGATATCTCTCCGTAAAATATGTATGACATCAAAAAGCCTTAAAGGTTATTACAAATTAATAATGAGTAGTGGGCCAAGAGCAGTAAAAAATAGCCCTCCCTTGGTGTCGTGTTTAAATGTTTAATTTAACATGCTCCAGTATAAATGTGGACTGCCTCCCAGCAGTATATGAGCATGGCCCCAAGGCCTTGCCAGACTGTCAGTGGTCTGGAACATACAAACCGGACCACCAGACTTACATATGTGTATTAAGATCAACATTCAGATTAGGCTGATTTATCCGGACGTGAATGATCATCCGCTGGAGCCGTCAGTGTTATCTTGAAAAGGCACCGCGCTTCTATCCGCGCGCCTCTAACAGCATACGGGATTATAAAAGCACTAAAGGAAGTAGTTTTACTCGCATCAAGCACAAATTCTCTGTAGGCTCCAAGACACAGAAAAGCTCTTTCTGAGCGTTTCTCTGAAGCAAGTCGAATCATTGGCCCTGAACCCCCTCACAGTAATGTCTGAAGACACTGTACAAAATTGCCTTGTTTATGCCTGTAATGTAAGCTGTCTGTTCCGGTGTCGCTCATTCTCTGTGGAGCCGACGACGGTGGCAGCCGAGTCTGGAGTGAATTTGCCGGGCGACTACCTGGGAAACATCAACAGTCATTAATTATGTAAAACTCTCCTCACAGTGGGAGCGGAGAGAGCTGCATACAACTGCAGCGCCCGCTCCTATTAGACTCAATATACTCTACAATGAGCCCCCACTGCCTGGGGGCGTGGAGGGATTATCAGCCTACCACCACGACCCCCTGTAGAAAGACACACAGGCATGCACGCACATACACATACACAAACACACACACAAGGTCCCGTTTTATTAAGTTCTGCACAAATGTAAGCTTGTGTTTAGCTGAGGAGGAGAATGAGACGAGTCTCTGTGCTGTCTCTCCTCTCTAGTCGCCCCATCATTCACTTCTCTCCTGCGCAGGTCCTGTTAGGCATTTTTTCTTCTCTCTCCCTGCACGGCAATTGTCTGCTTTCCGGCATTCTCAGTACAATGAATGAAACAGGCAAATCTGACAGGACAAATGATATGCCATGTTGGTGGGGAATGCTGGGAAAGGGGCTGCTTCATTGTTGATAGCGCTGCCACCAACGCCGCGCCGCTCTCCGCCACTTGGAGCAAAATTACCCAGGACCCGTCTCACACAGGCCTACCTGAGATCTTCCTCCAAGCGCTGCGATTGACAGCAGCAGATTTATCAAGGAAATAATAGACCTAATTTCTGCACCATGTGTTTCCAATCCATCTTGTGCTAGCTGCCGACGAGGACTGTTTGGCAGACTTCAAGTTGTCTTTGCGAGCGCTCGGTTTCTCCGTCAGCTGCTCTCCTCCAGCCGCGGTTCATGGCTCGTTCATCAGCGCTGTTCTTTTTAGCGGATGCGGCTTTGGCATGATGTTCCTCCATGCTGAAACAAAGGCAGCACTGACACCTGTAATTAATTAGGCTATTATGCATTCCGCAATGATAATTGCCTCACTGGAAAGTCACCAGCCTTCTAAGAGGGAGAGAGAGGAGAGGTGGATAGAGCGCGCTATCCATCATAGTGGAACACTTTCTCTCTCTCGCTCGCTCTCTCTCTCCCCCTCTCTCTCTGCGTGTCATGCTGTCTCACCTTGACTAGTGTAGGCAGGGCTACAGAAACACTGTCAACATGTGTCTGAGGGCGAGATATGCAGCTGTGCCTCCCCCTCGCCAGGGCTGCTTCACCAGTGGCCTGCCAGAGTCCATCCACTCCAGGGCTTTGGCTCACATTGGCACAGTTACCCATGACACCCCATCTGTTGTAGCTTTGTTCACTAGGGCAGTGCAGTGCTGGGATAATGGGGGCACTTTATTTTTATAATTAGCCCTTACCTACACTTCTCCTCTCTTCTCCTCTCCTCTCCTCTGAACAGGCGTCCCAGTACTGAAATCCAGCCCAGGTGCACTTCTCACTTCTCGCTGCTTTTCACAACCCTCCCTTTCAATACATCATCTGCGCCTTCATCTTGGCCTCGGCACACCCTGGCTCCCTCCCTCCCATCATGCCATGATAGATACGTGCTTGTTCTCAGCAGACACACGTTCCTCAAGGTTTAGGTCATCCACTGCATCAAACATTTGAAAGTGCTAGCTCAAAGAAAATGACAACTCCTGTCTTTTGAACTACAAAGACGTTCAGAAAAGATTTGTTTTCCTCCCTCCGTTTTGTCTCTCCCCGGCTCCTGACTTGACTTTGCGGTGACTTTGAGGTGTTAATGCCGAGGCTGTTTTTTTTTTTTAGTTTTGTCATTTGGGCGGGGTTGCTCGGCAGCTCTGCCGCCTGTCGGGGTGCGAGCGTAGCGAGGGGGACCCAGAAGGCACCTGCAGCATGGCAGAGACAGCAGGCCCTTTGATCTGGGTTTAATGTCGTGCCGTGTTCTGTCTCGCACGCTGCTCAGTGTGCCACGTCCATCAGGATTACCTCGGCTCCACCTTGGATCTGTGGAGATCTGCTCACTTCTCAGCCTGGGTCATTACCTACACTTTCCACTAGCGTTTCAGCCTGAGGGCTCGCTCACTCTGTCTCGTCTCATATTCAAGCCCAACATCTTATGTAATACTTCCTGACGTTTCCTTTTTTGTTGTGTATTAATGCTATAATAGCTGTAATAACATAATATGAAAATCAATTTCCTTTTCTGTGGATTAACAGGGCTGCTTTTTCAGCCACAAAAGCTGATTTTTTTGTAACAATTGCAGTGACCAAAACGTAGGTGGAATATTATTCAACAAAAGTCTAGCTAAGCTTATTGATTGCCTCGATTCCCTTATCCGTATTTTTTATCAGTTTTTTTTTTTTTATCCATCTGCTCCTGTGCGACAGCCTCCTCTATTCTGCTCTAATTCCATTCAAAGGCAGTGCACCTCTCAACACGTGAAACACATTGCTTTGCCCCTCTGCGAATTTGTCGTCAGGAGTGGGTTAGAGGTATAGAGCAATATTGGTTTGGTCAGCTTTGGCCATTTGTTGGGCTGAGGCGGCAGCGGGGGCTCCGATCTGCAGAGGCAGAGCGGCGGTGGCGGCGGTCCGCTGTGAGCGCGGCGCGCTGAGTGACAGGCGCTGCTGATTGGAATTGACGTGGCGACGAGATGTGTGTCAGCGCACTGACTGCTCATCTCACCGGGCATCCAGAGACGGCCACAGCCACCACCATGCTGCCGCCGCGGCTCCGAGATGCGTGTCACCATGAATAAATCTGCTCTCAAACACACTCTCCTTGTGTGCGCATTTGGGAGTGTGACTTTATGTGTGTCGTTTTGCCCGCTTTCAAGTTCCAAGTGTGTGTACATGTGTATGTCTGCATGTGTGGGTGTACACGGGTCCCTTGCCATCCAGACTGCACAGTGGTAGTGTTTACCTCCATCCCTCTCCTCCACCCACTCATCAGTCACTCCACACCAGCTCATCAGCTCTGTCCTCTGAACCCACACTGAAGGCAAAACAAACGTCGGCAGTGACAGTTGTGGAAAGGCTGGGTGGTACAGCTAAAATATCATTATGATGCTGATCTTGCTTGTGAAGGGAAAATAGTGTTTAGCAATACTGTTTTTTAAGCAAAACAAATTAATTGCAATGGAGAATACATTATTAATGGAGAGCAGTCAATGAGTTCACGTGGATTTGCCCCTTATTCAAATTGTTTATACTATACTTAAACAAGTTAAACATGTTGTTCTCCATAAATGATGCAAGCATCCCTCAGCCAGTCAGTAATGCATTAATCCCTTCAAGACCAGCAGTGCTGCGTTTATGATATTTCAAAGTTTCAAAATTTGACCTTCAGCTATTGCACCCATTCCACCATCAGTGCCAAATGCAGCATTGTTTATTTTGTTAAAACTAAACCAGTCATTTCTTAGATATTACTGGACGAAAGTTTAGCTACAATAAAGGAACATTCAGGTGTTTTAACACTAGGAATTCCAGCGAAGCCGTATTTGAAGGAGATAAATGTTATTACAACCGTTGTTTCTGTGTGTGATTCTAGAAATCTAAACACTGCTTTGTACAGAAAGTGGAGGGACATTTTTAACATTTTATGGCATCTCGGCTTTATTTGATATTTTGCGGTAGAGAGAGACACCGATTCGAACCCAGGACGCGACATTTTGAAAAGTGAGGTATTTTGGTTCTGAAAGTCTAAAACTAGACAGCTGACTCGGCTTTGCCTCCCTGGTGTCATAAAATAGCAATAAATAATCATTAACAACCACAACAAAAATGCACCTGCGTGGATAAATGTTGAATATACTTTAAATATCACTAGATCATTAGATATCACTGGTCCAGCTGTAGATTCAAGGCAGTTTAGCCAGGCATTAGTACAGAGCTCTTACCATTCCCACCATTTTCTCAACACTTTAGACCCTCGGATAAACACCCAGGGCCAAGCGTTGGCTGTGAATCCAGAGGAATCGTGTGCAGGGTGTTGTGACAAGCGGTGTTGTGGTGGTGGGCTTCTTACAGTGTTGTTCTAATAAGCATGGAGTGGGACCGGGGTTGTTGTGACATCCTGTCAGCCTGTGGGCTGGACTGGCGCTCAGTGAGCAGCACAGTAGGATGGACTCCTATGATTGTGCACTGACCTTTGCATCATTGGGAAGATGACAGGTAATTTAGAGGCCTCTGGGACTGAGGAACCATACATTCGCTGTCCCCAAAACACCAACAGCAGCGACCACATTCTCCTTGAGACGGAAACACACACACACACACTGCATATAAATACACATGTGCATGAGCTGCACTTGCACAATCAGACAAAAAAAAAAAGCACGCATGATCGCAAACATCCACTCACACACAAGCACAGATGCTCATGCAGATACATGCATGCAAGTTTGCACATACACACACACACACAAACAGTTTTGACACCCACCCAACACCCCCACCATCGTCACACACTCTAATCACCTGCATCATCACACAACCCATCTCAAACGCCCAAATCACAGGAGGTGGCAAACTGGTAAGGCTGAGGGGGAAAAACGATGATTTAGAGTGATAATTGCATAATCACCAGTTGTGATAATTGTAATTGATGACTGCATAATTGCTAATTGCACTCTTTATGGGAACCTCTCTTTCCCGTTGTCTCTCTCTCTCTCTCTCTCTATCTGTAGCTCAGTAGCCCTTCACTCTATTTCCTGCTCTCCTACTTCATTCGAGAATTGTCCTTCCCCTCCTCTTCATTTATTTTTCTCTCCTCAACACATGCTTGCTTGCTCGCTCTCTAACACACACATACACACACACACACACGCAGACTGACTAGCGGGTACTGTAAGTATTCTCAAAGGCTTATCGGTAAGTATTTCCCAGCAGCCCTGTCCCAGAGGCTGCGCTCTGCCCACTCTGTTCCTGCGTGAAGAGTTATGGAGGACTGCTAACAGGTTTCCTTCGTCTCTCTCTCTCACTACTCTGCCCTAGGCTTTACTCCTGCTTGTAAAATCAACCTGCAGCCAAACCCATCCCCTAGGTAGTCATATCCTTTATCACCAAATGGGCAAAAACAAAGAATGGGTTTGTGAGCCGGAACCCATGCCAGAGAGTTGCCTCGCCGCAGCCAAACGAGAGAACAGACTACTACTACAGCCTTACCTGCTAAGCGTGAGACTTTGGCTCTGAAATCCCATGCGCTTGGCTGGAGGTGGATTAGCATGGAGATGAAGATGACTCCCTGATCAGCTCACATTATGCACGACACCTCCAAGTGCTTTGATGATGGCGGTGGGTGGGGGGATGGGGGGGGGGGGGTATCTATACGCATAGCGGGCGCCAACGTGAGAAGGCATCAGGCAGGCGTGTGATTGATGTCTCTGCTGGCGTCTGTAGGCAGGTTAATGGTGTGATTGTGGAGGTAATCTCCGTGTTCTCTCGTTAAAGGATGATGGAGGGCCGAGAGACCCCCGCGTGTCTCCAGAAGATGGAGCCTGTTGCCTTCACACGGATCCACAGGCCTTTTTACATATGCAGTTGAGAGCCTCATTTGATGTATATGCTTCAGAGGAAGCCGGACCGGCCAGGAGACTGTCAGTGAAAAGTTGATGACTAGCCGTGGGTTCAGCCACCCTGCTGTAGTGGCCATGTAGTTCAGGCGGAGGCTCAGGTTGATAGTAGTTTGTCTGGGTGTCACCAAGTGCTGTTGGTGCAGCGCTTTGCTCAGTGTCACTGTGAAGAGTGGAGGTCCATTACTGCCTAGCGGCGGCACTGGAAATGGCCTCAGGTACATAAAGCTGCTGCTCTTACAGTGAAAAAAGCCAAACAGAAAAAAAAAAAAAAAAACGTGTCTCACGAGTGGTGACGATCTAAACCTCAGCTCAGCCAACACTAGCCGTCATAGATTTTTGATGTAATCATACCCACCCATAAAACAGCGCACATTATTTGGCATGCGAGGCTTCAGGTGTTTACACTGGCAGGATGCAACACGCTGTTTGTGATCCAACAAGCCAACATGGACGTCATGTCCTGGAAAGAGAGGGAGAGAGGTGGGGGGTTAAAGGGGGGGTTATAGCTGAGTGAAACAACAGCATAGTGTAGCAGGGAGTTGGCTGAGAGCTGCAGACTATTGCATCTGTATTGATTGGGCTCCAGCCTTTTCCATTTTCCATGAACTCCTCTGAGCAGCTCCAAGTGGGAGTGATGGGGGGATTTGCTTGATCTTTATGATATTTCTTTAAACATGATGCTGTCGTTATGCCTCCCCGGGGAGGACGCCGGCCATTTCCAGTAAATCAAAGGCTCTCCGTCCCTTGCTGTTTTCCACACACCTTATTTATAACCTCGCTAAACAGCCCCCTCCGCCGCCGCACACCACCGCCGCCGCTCTCATAAATGTTTTCGGCCCTCGCTTGAAATGATGTTTCTGAAGTGCAGTCATAGCGATAAAGAGCAGCCCGTCGCAGGCATACCACGCACTTGACCCTTCTCGGCGGAGTCCATCGAGCCAATCCGACAGAGGCTGTAATCAGCAGTGACAGAGATGACATAGACAATAGATGACAATAATTTGGATTCCGTCTGCTCTTGGAGTGGGGGGTCATTCGGACGAGGCTGATCTGATTTACCATTGCAGAGCGGAGGACGCCGAGAGCCAGCCGCTGGCGTCCTCCGACTTACAAATAGGGCCGAGGTCTTAGCGGGAGCTGGGAGCGGGGTAACCCACATATCCACTAGTGCAGGTGCCCTCTCCATGGGGCCAGGTGGTGGCTAATTCCCTTTCTTTGTCCCTCCTAATGAATCGTTAATTGGTTTGCATCGCCCGTGGAGCCGGAGATAGCAGGTGCCGAGTGCTGCTGGTGATGGAGGCCACTGTCACTGGCGAGTCTCCTAGCGCACGCCGCACCTACATTTAACAGGCCAAATGTCACCTCGCAACATGCAGCAGCTTGGCAGTTAAACAGGATGGATACGGGCCTACTGTACGCCTCATTTCTGCTGCTTATGTGGACGGTGCCTTTGAATTGCTTAATCTACGCATAGCTTGTGCACTTTACAGGATTTCTGCAGAAATATTTGTTACATTTACTGTCCAGAAGCATTTCCTCATCTTCCTGTGGGTTCCTTGTAATGTCTTTGATCCATGTTTTTATGCTGATTCCACTATGAGCTCGAGCATCCACTAAATGCCAAAAAATGTAAATTTGCTGTGCATTGTGAGTTCGCCGTACGCCAGAATAATACTATTAGATTTTTACCTCAATGGCATCTTCTCCCCTGCAGGTGGTTGCTCTGAACAAGCGCAGTAAGGAGGCCGAGTCGGCGTTCCTGGGAATCTACAAGCAGCTTATCGAGGCCCCAGGTGAGTCTCCCACCAAGACCAGAGATGTGCATCTTCACAAACAACAACAGCAGCACCATAAACACCACACACACACACACATACACACTCATTACTTCAGGAATTATCTTTCCCTCATCAAAGATTATTCCCTGGGGATCAATTTCACATCATGCCTATACCAGTATCACTGGACTAGTCTTCTAAGCACACACACACACATACAGACACACACACACGTATGAACAAACTGACACAAACGAAAAAGTAATTTTCTTGCCATGGATAGATATGGTGAAATAGCACATGGATATGAGACATATAAGGCCCTATACCCTGTGGCTCTTATCTATTTTTCAACGTCTATGCTCTCAGAGTGGTTTCCAAAACTCTGCGTGAGGCCACTTCAAAACCCAGCTCTGGTCCTTGAGTGCAGCCTGGCTGAGGAGCGAACACATCCTTGTGGGGCTCTGCTGTTGATTGTGGAGGGCCAATTAAAATCCCAACTGAAGCCCGGCTCGGTGTGGAACGCAGGCCTGATGAGGCCAGTAGGGGAAAAGAGGGAGCGGGAGGGAAACGAGAGGGAGTTAGAGGGGAGGAAAGACACATTGTGTGTTTACTCAGTTGTTTGGTGCCAGGGCACATGTACTGTATTGCTCTTTGTTGCGGGAGACGGGAGCAAAACGCAGCCCAATCTCAGTCTAGATCAGAGGAACACTTGTGGCAGGAGTAGAGAATGCTGTTTACAGATTCAATGAATACAAGATAAAAGTCTGTGTCAGAGAAATAGCGACGGCGGCAACTGACTTTTAAAGGTCTCCATTTTTCCTTGAAGTCCTCTGCTTGATATTGCGCCACCATACACAAACACACACACACACACACGCGCACGCACACTTTGAATGGAGTTATTTCCTTGATAAGAAATACCTTTCTTTGAAGATGTATTCAGTTTGATTTCCTGACCTATACCTTTTCATATCAAGGACTTAATTGAAGCCTGGGAGCGTCTTGTGGGCTATATTTTGTCATGAACCCTTCTCATGTGGAGAATAGAGTCAACTAAGGGTGATTATGTGCAGGAACAAAGACTTTAACAAGACAAGCCACTGACACCTCACATCAACCCTTATGCAAAGGAAAACCCTTACAACTGGCTTTTGTTTTGAAGATAACAAATGAGGGTTTCTCTTTGTCTCTCATCCATATGCGCGCACACACACAGTGAGTCTTTCTGTCTCGTAATGCCGTTCTGCATAGTAGTGTCCAGTGTCAGGTTATATCAGGTGGCCTTGAATTAGCATAGCCAGCTTCTTACCTCCATTTGACCTTACTACACCGTGGCTAGCGCTAGCAGGCGAGGTACAAAGGGAGTCTGTTCCGCTGCACCTCCAGGATTCATACAAAGCCGGCCTCTCAAAGCCAGCTTCTCATCAAAGATCAGCGAGCGACTGAGCTGTGGGCTGACGGCTGCAGCCAGCGCTGATTATGATGTATCCTTTTTTTTTTAAAAAACCCCACGATGGAGTGACACTGTAGCGCTCCAGGCCTGTTTCCTGTCCGCCGTCCGCGTTGCCAGAAATCCCTCCACCTCTCTTGCCGCGGCCAAACAGAAGCCAGAGCGGCGAGACCGGGTTATTTCTGTGTCGGGGCCTCTTGCAGAATCTGCCATCTGCGAGGAGGGCCAACAGTCTCCTGCACTTGTTTGTCACTGTACATCTTGCCGGCGGTGTCCAAGGTCACAACTCCAACCCCCTCCATCTCATCCCCCCCACCCACCCCTGGCTAGAATGGATGACTCCAGGTACATGGGAGGACAGTCATTTGGCTGTGGCCCCACTCCATTTCTCTCCTCCCCTCAAACACAACAGTGAGCTTTCCTAACATTCCCCCCAACAAACGCTACAGCTCATGTATTTTTAATCTTTTGACAGATGCAATTATTCTTTACACACTGTGATCGTTAATCTTAATGCAGTTATTACTATTCATTGCAGAACATTTTCCCTCCTATTATTTCATTTGGAAGTGGCTCTCCCTTGTGTGTGTGTGTGTGTGTGTGTGTGTGTGTGTGTGTATGTGTGTGTGTGAGCGCGTGCTTTTGTGTACTGACACTAAGGCCGACGGTCCAATCAGGATAGGCCAACGGTGGAGTTAATGAATGCAAGAGGGGAACAAGAAAAGCAGGGGGAGGGGCACAAGCAGCAGCTCAATATGTGACCTATTGTATCCAGTTATCATTAACATCTGGTCACATATCAGTTATCCACTTTGGTGTGCCCACTGTTGAATACAAACAACATATCCGCTAACATTTGTGAGACTCCGACATGATAATCACGCTGTTTGGCTGTGAAAGCCAATGCGAACAAAGATAATGCTCCCTGTTCAGCATCAAGTGAAACACAATGTTAAACTGTAGATTGTGAGCCGAAATAACTTTTTGAAAAGTAATTTTTTTTCCCCCCCTCCCAATTCCTTTCATGAGGCCCCTAAGCCCCAATGTCAATCCGCCGGTGTAGTTCATTAGCGTTCTATATTTTGATTTGCCGGTGACATCTCCCCATGCTGTGTACTGTAACTCCTACCCAGTGTGGGGCTTGAAAGAGGCCTGTTAACAGCGTTTCCCTAACAATGTTTATCTCACCTCCGCACGGTTTTGATCAGCGCAGATAAACACTTCCTGATCACTGAACGTTGAAAAGCAGTGTCAGTTTCTGCCTGAATTCTTCGGTTTCCCAGAGATGCAACTCGCTTCCTTTCTCAGGCTGTGTCTCTCTTTCTCCCCGTCTCACTCTGCTCCTCATCCGCCTCTACCTTGGCGAGCAAGTGTGTGTCTGTGTGTGTGTGTGTGTGTGTGTGAGAGAGAAAGAGAGAGGTAGAGGGAGAGAGGGAGAGGGAGAGAGAGAGAGAGAGGGGCGTTTGAACATCGGCGTTTGTTGCCACCTCTGTGAGAGCAGCGAGGCCCTGTCGCCAGGGGCGTAGCCCTGAGACTGACGCTCCAGGTGTTTGCTCTTCCTCGCCTCCTCTCAGTACACACACTCATCCCTCAGGATCCACCCCGCTCCCGCTCTCCTTTAGAACACAGCTCCTTTTATCTGAGCGGGGAGCTCACTGAGAGTGTGTGTGAAGATGCTGATCTGAATACACCCCTCAAAGTGTGTGTGTGTGTGTGTATGTGTGTGTGTTGGGCCTACGGCAGGTCTGAGGTGTGTGTGTGTGTGTGTGTGTGTGTGTGTGTATATGTGTGTGTGTGTGGATCATTATGGCAACAGTGCTTGCTAGTGGTGACCACTGGTACTGCTGAGCAGAGTGCAGAAGCACAAGCATGCAGCATTTTGTCACATTTGTCTCATGTCGTCTTGTATCATGAGAAGAAGTGCCTTCCATATTCACATCAGATGTTTCCCTCGGCTATGAGATTATCAGAACAGAATGCACTGACCTTAGCAATTCAAAGTCATTCAAATACATAAAGAAGAGTTGTCCTTCATCAACCCTCTATATATACATAACCACACACCAGCGAGAGAGGCCTGCAAGGCATTGTGGGGTGGTTTTATTATAATTGTGCAGCTGAGTACCTACAGTCAGAGGATGAGAGGCAAGTGGGAGCACTGTGTGTGTCTGTGGCTGTCTATCGGAAATAAGAGCATATAAAAGCTGATGGAAAATGAAAGCTCTCTGGGCGGGACGAGATTATGCACAAGTGATTAATAAGAGCAGTAATAAACAAAGGCCCAGGAGATGTTTGAGGTGCTTAATAATGCATTATGTTCATAAAAGAGCTGGGCCCTCTCCAACTGATCCCTGTGGAGTAGGAGACCCCAGAGGGACCACATGAGAGTGTGCTCTTAAAAGACAGCAAGTGTGAGTGTGTAGGAATGTGTGTGCAGCGAGCAGCCTGCACGCACGTCTTAGAGCAGACGAGATGTAACACTGAGGATTCAAAAAATTGTAAGAACAATAGATGGGCATATAGGGTGGTGATCATTTATTGCATGTTTCATAAAGGCGATGAAATGGGAGGCAGGCTGTTACTTTTTGTGTAATTTCATATGAAGTGCAGGCTGGATACCACTGGCACGTCCTTTTTTCCCTGTGTCATCTTGTGTTAATTTTAAATGCTATCTAGCTCCGACTCCAGTCTTTGTTCAAAGCTTTAAAATGTCTCGGTATTGATGTCATTCCTTCTCCGTCCTTCAGTCTGTCAAACAAAGACATGGAACAGAAACAAAAGAACAGGTTAAGAAGTTTTTTTTTCTCTTTCAGCTTTGTTTTGTTCACACACAAAAGCCACTGCTCCCCACAATCTTTTTTTTTTCATTTCACCTCTTTTTTTTTTTTAGTGAATTCTCTCACTCCTTTTTCCACATCAAGGTAAAGTGAGACTTCAGTTTGCTCTCTGAATATCAAGTGCTCGTTGGTTTAAAATGCACCATAAACAGACAAGTGATGTTTATGGATCTGCTGCGAGAGGATTCTGCTGTATTCTACAAACTAATCCTTCACTGATATCAGACTAAACAAGGCAGCTATTTATCCTGTGTACCTCATATACCTTTACATTCTCTGTGTAGGAGGAAGTGAAGACTTTGTGTTCTGTCAGCCTAGTTTTGGTCCTTGACAACAACATTACAGCAGTGTTACTGTTTGTTGCAGCAGCGGCGGAGAGTGTTTATGGACCTTGAAGTCCACTCAGAGGAAAAAAAACAAGAGTGTTTTGAATGAAAAGAAAAAACCTTGAAGCACAGCCTTGTAAATTAATTTGTTCGTGTTGTATGATGGGAACACAGCTGGCCTCATTAACATGCGCACAACAAATAATTATAGCGTTTTTTTTTTCCTCTCTCTCTCTCTCCAGCCAGCCAGTGCTTGGCTAATGGGCTTGCTGGGTTAATTATGTCAGAGCGTAATTACACAGGGCCCAGGGAGACATAATGGTGCACCCCGCTGCGCCCACACCGCCTAATGATGGTGTATCGCTGACAGGGCCAAGACGGACCGCCCCGACACACCTGCTTGTCTTGGCGCACACCACCCTGGTCCACCCCCGCCCACCTAGACACACATCCCGAACCTGTCCACTGTCTTCCCTTTTGCCACACGCGAGCCGGTCAGCTGTCCAGCTTCTGACAGGCTCTGGCAGGGCCTCGCTCACCCTCGGCTGAAGGCTCGCCCAGACCACCGCCCCCTGCTGTGAGATGAGCAATAGCAGAGAAACGGCAGCCCAGTGGCCGCTTGAAAGCAGCGCCTCCGTCGCAGGGTGGCGTGACGACCCCATTCTCGCTTAGCCAAAGTGATGAAACTTGATATCAATGCAGCTGAAATTGCACAAAAAAAACATTTTATCTGGGTTGGGCAATGCTAACTATTATTGAGGCTGTTGTAAGACCAGTCCGGCTCGTGATTAATTGAGGTTTGTTTTGATGCCAGCATCCTGAGTGACTGTTTTCAGGATGACACCTTAGTGCAAAAAATCTCCATCTTAACGCATCATTTAGGCTCATAATCAGTGTTAAAATCTGTTTTTCTTAAAATAATGACAAACATTCTGCCAGTAGGATGATATTATCCTGCTTGTTTCCAGTGCTATTCAGCTTATTTGCAGAATTTTTCATTTGCTTCAGATTAGTCGGCTGATCTGCCTTATTCTGCCTTGTTTCAACATATTAATACTTAAATTGAAAAATTCTCGAAAAAGTGAAACTGCATAGGAAACGAGTGGGATTATCTCTTTGCTTCTTTTCTGAAAAACAAAATTTTAACCACGATATGATACGAGACTGAATGGGAGTTGCAGAGTTTTTGCATTGCACTGAACCTTTTCCTGTTCTTTCCAGTCACTTTGATTCATATGGAGATGGACCGGTGTTTCGCAGGAGAAAATGATGTATTAAATGTCTTGTGATTTATTAGCCTAATCGAGGTGCTGTTGCCCGATCTGTTATCATGACCTCAGAGCAGACATCCAGTCATCCATAATTAAGATAAGAGACGAATTAAAAAATGAAGCCTTTATTTGCACAGACAGTGATGTGAGTCGCTCGACGTGCGCCACGCCGCATCAGGCATGTTTTATTTCTCCGATGGAAAGTGAGCAGCTGGATCCCGGTGTCTCCTCAGGTTCGTGTGGAATTCCGTTCAGCCTCTTCCCTTCCAGTTTTGATTTGGTGGATTTACTGTCAGGGCTGCCTTGAAAAGAGGCTCCAGCGCTGCCTATTAGCTACATCAATTAGTAGCTCTATTCTCCATAGTTATCAGCAGTCTTCCTGGACTCTCCCTCAGTAACTGTAGATCCTGAGCCCTCGGGGAGTACCCCAACTGCTCCACTTTGACGGGGGTTAATTTTGTATACAGACTTAAGTTATATCCCTTCACTTTAAATTTGACTTTACTTTACTCCCCTGCCACTGATTGATAATCCTGGCTTGTCCATGTGTGAGAGATCCCTTACTATAATCTCTGTCCTTTGATCATTAAAAGTTGAAAGGATATATGGGAAAGAGGCTGATAAAGTGATTTCTGTGACAGTGGGTCGATGGAATAGCAGTGCTTTAAGTCATCCTGTTTGTCTTAGAAGAGCTGTACTCTTAATAGTGATGTCCCTTGTGACTGATGCAATATCTCCACAGTTGGTGTAACAATGAATGCAGATAATGTTTGACTGTAAACGGTCCTGGGAAAAATAGCTCAATCAATTAAATGGCCCAAATTGTTTTTCTGATGAAAATGCAGATATGGTGAGCTGCAATGTATGGCCAGTATTTCAACAAATTGCACATTTCAGAAGCTGGGGCGTCTTTGATGAGCATTTATTTTCGTGGCCTGCTGGCTGAGAGTTTGCATTCTTTCAGTGGCGTCTGGCAAAGTTTAAACGTCCGTGGCTCCAACTCCCTATGAAAAGTCACTTCAGTCAGTGCCCACACTGAAGAAGGGATCCAATTGGGTTCCACACAGAAGTCTTAAGATGAGTGGATGAAAGCTGTGGGAGAAAAGTTTGTGCAGCAAAGCAGCGATTTTCCTCCTCTTTTAGAGTTTTGAAGGGCTGCGGTGTGTGTATGTGAGTGCGTGTGTGTGCGTGTGGCTCTACATCTTGCCTCCCCCCTTGTCAAGGAGCTCCCCTGAGCCTCTCTCTCTGTGCTTTGGCACTAGAAGTCACCTCCTTTGGTGTTCGGCAGGCAGGTACACAACAGGAGCAGCTCTCTCTCTCTGAGCTGTTGAACTTTTCGGGAGGGGAAGAAAGGGAAGGGGAAGATTAAAAACAGCCCTGTGATGTGGAGTGCCGAGCCGCCTCCTGAGAATTCCTGGCATAATAATTTAAATGATCAAATGATACAGAGGAGACTTGTTAGCTGAGAAACAGCCTCCTAGTTGGCCCCATGGGCCCGGTGCTGCCGCGCATGCATTGCAAAACAGCTCCTCTGTTGTGCTAAAGAATCCCGCTTTTTTTACCCCCTTTTCAGGAGCAGACTTTTTCTACACTTTGCCTAGGTGTATACTTGGGACTTAAGTCCCTGTAATATTTCCATGGCAAGCTTTTTGTGTTCTTTGTCATTTATCAGCATGTGAGAAGACTCATTAGATTTGATCTATGTACATTTGAAGGGTCGGAAATGTACTCATGTCATTAGGTCCAGCCTGTGAGATTTTCAAAGGCGCCTCAGTGGGAAAAGTCTGAGAGTCACTCTTTGGAACCAGGTCTCAGTGGAATAGTCTGCTACTGTTGAAACTGCTATGCAGAAACCCTGTAATGTGCTTTACAGGCAGCACGCACAGTAAAACAGATATTTTGCTTTTTTTGAAAAAAGTATAGCACATGGATGTCATTTCAGTCTTTGTATCTCGTTCTGGAGGGATTTATGTACGTCTGTTTTCACAGATCCAGCTCCAGTACTGGAGGCCACACACACCCTGGAGGAGAGGCTGCAGCAGCTGCAGAGTACGGCCCCAGACAGCGAGGCCCTGGTCCGAGAGATCAGTGGGCACTGGAAGAAACACCTGGAGTGCCTTGACAAGACAGGTCAGGCTAAAAAAAAATTGCAGTCCGATCTCGTTTTAAAATTTAAAGTAGTCCTTGACAGTAAGCCTTTAGATGATACACATTCAGCCACAAGAGGGATTAAACTGTACAGCAGCGTCAGTGTTCAGTGGCAGTGCAATATAAACACTCACAGGGGCTCCACGCAGGCCTGGAAATTCTGGAAAAGTAATGATGGTGATTTTGACTGAATTTGAGTTGAATTTGAAAATTTGAACTGAAGTCTTAAGAAGCTTTGCCAAAATTGATTGGAAAAATATGGCAATTTTTCAGCTAAAAAGGGATATGTCACATATTTCTCCCTGTTGAACTTATGCCAGATCTTCCCTTCCACACAGAGCCCACGGAGGAGGGAGCAGCAGTATCGGGGGCAGCAGTGGCAGCAGAGGCTCCAGCATCCAGCCCTCTAGCCCCCCTGATGACCCCCAACAGCACACCGGCTCCCGGGGCCCCGGGCTCCCCGCAGCAAAACTACCAGGACCGGGCTGCAGGGTGAGAACCACTGATGGCCCCCTGCCTTTTATCCTATTAAAACTACAATGTGCAACTTTTTTCACCTTAAAATAACAACAAATAGGATTAGTCCATGTTGAGCTGTGCCCCTGGGTGTTCATGCCTAAGTTCCCTTGTTTGTCTTAATTTGGTCTTCAATTTTGTTTTAGGGTGTTTACCATTTATGGGCTTGAGCTGTTATGGCTGTCAAGGTGAAGTTAGCAGCCACTGCAGAGTTATAGAAAAAACAATGGCAGAAAGCAATGAGAAAACAATGTAAAACAATGCTAAATGTGTGTCAGACGAAACATGCTCAAAACTATGAACATTGACATTGTTGTTGGTTTTTGGTGTGTGCATTTGCCTGCTTTTTAAATGCCTGTGGTGGCTTTACGGAGAAAACCTCAGGCTGGCTGCTTTTTCAAAGTAGACAGCTCATCAAGACGAGTGACAGCTGTTTGGGGTGTGAACTTGAGTAACTTGGGAGGGGAGGGGGGGTTGCTAGACTATCCATGCATTTCCTGTCTCAAGATGAAAAGTTGCATATTGCAGCTTTAAATGTGGGGACAATGTGTGGCAAAGGAACTGACACAGAGTTTCTTCTTTTAGAGAGGAGGAGAGAGCTGATGTTAGTTTGGCTGACAGACTATCAGAGGCCGAGGAGAGGATCAAGGTCTTGCATTCATGTAAGTTGGCATATAGATTTTATCTTTGTTTTCAGCTCTATAAAACCCCAATCTATAACTGCAGTATGGTGCCCTCTACTGAAACATAGCCACCACAGTGCCACTTTGTTAACATAATGGCAAATTAATATGAAGACGTGTTAATGAAATTTGTCTGAGCTTTTGATACAGTGACTGATGATTTATCACCACTCAGCATTAGTTCTCCATGAATTTTTAGACAGCAAAGGCATAGACAGTGTTTAAGTAAAATCAACCTGTATTTTAAGTGGCTTCTGTTAAAGAAAGTGCATGAAAATTTTACATGGTCAAAAACTGCAGTGTAGCTTAAAGGTCAAAGTTCATGTTTTTTTTAAGCGCATATCACTTCCCCCTATCTGCTCCTCCACAGCTTTGAACACTGCACAGACAGAGCTGCTGGACCTGCGGTGTAAATACAACCAGGAGATGACTAACAAGTAAGAGTCTGCCTCTAATTTTACAGTGCGTCTTTTCTTACCCTCATTGCTCTAATGCACTTTTATATCTTCCACTTCCCTCCACTTGTAGTAGTCGTGCCATGCGTACGGCCTTCTTCAGCGGTGTCCGTTGTAGCATTTCAAGTGTTAAAGCCACTCTTCTTTTTCGTTATATAAACTCATGTCCAGTGGAGAGCTGAGGAATGCCATTGTAAAGGCAGAGTGAGAGTGACTCAGCCACTAATGCAGGTCGATGAGAGAGGTCTGTGTTTGCCTCCACTGGCAGCTGGGCCTTGACAGCCCTCAAGAAGAATTGCTCCATTTAAAGATTGCTTCAGAAAACACTCTACCTTGTCCTGGTCTTTGAGCGCAATGTATCCACCGCACGCCTGAAATGAATCTGAGCTTGTATGAAGGATGTCGATAGACATTCAAAGTAAACACTCCTTTGTTTGGGTTGTGCTCCAGAGCACAGTCAGCCGCTGCTAATGGATTTTCTCCCAGGCTTAATCCATGGCGCAATTGAACTGATGTTTCTAGACCCACTGCCATCCATTTTGTTGGATTGGACACATTTTCAGTTTGGCTATTCCTTTCATGTGCAGCTGCAGTTCAAAAGACCATCTCAGGTATGAGGCTTGTCGTGTGGTCTGTGTGGGTGTGTTGTCCTGGTCAGATTCCAGCAGGTTGACAGTAGCTAAGCCACTGACCCCAGAGCTCCAGCTGCAGTTATCCCCCCCTGACCCTGAGCCTTTGAACACCAGGCCTGTCTCTATTACTCTCGCTGACTGTTTCCTCAATGTTGATAAGAAAGACTATTTGTCTGCTTCGGCTTGAGTAGCTGAGCAGGTAATCAATACAAAACATTTTCCGTACTGCACAAGTTCATTAAACGTGGGCCTGACACCTGTTACTGTTTGCTGTCAGCGGGGCACCATCTATCCTGGGCTTATTTATACAGAGCGGCATGGCTGAGACCCTCACAAGCCTGGGCTGGGTGGCACCACACAACACTGATACTAATTAATGCCTAGAATAGCAAACATTTTGGTTTCAGAGAGTCACACTGTCCCACATCTCACCTTAGAAATACGGAAGTATTGTATTTTGCTTTTTTGAGTATTTTTGATACAGAGGTTGGATTGGACTATTTTTGTTTTAGCTAATTATGCAGACTGATACAGATAAAGAACAGAGAAGATAGTTTGGTTAAATGTAATTTGTCTAATATGGATAAAAAAGGGAGCATTATGTTCTTTGAACAAATTTGGTGGAAAGGATTTCTTTGTCCTGAAACCTCAGAAACCTATGTGCATATTTAAATCAATCACACCATCCTCGTTAATTTATCCTTCTCTACCTTTTGAAAATCAGGTCCCATGTGTGCAAAAGGGAACTGTTGAACTTCAAACAAACCTCATGAATAATCTTGCTGAGCTGCTATTTAAATTAGACTTCTCTGATTGTTAGATGTATGGAGACAAGTTGAGGTTCAGTCTCCAGAGCTCTGTGGGGAGGAATCCGCCATCCATCCAGCTCGTCAGCTCTGCTTGTTGTCCTGAAGGGCCGGCAGAAGGGCTGTCGAATTTAGCTGAGGTCGTGGATTGGCTGGATGGGTGAAAATGTGAATGTGGACCTCTGTAATGAGTAAGAATTCCTGTTATTAGTGAAAACAAGCAATGACTTGATCGCTGTGAATTTGGTTTTAGAGGAGTTCTATAATTAACACGACGTGTGACGACAACAGTCGGGCCGGATTTTGCTTGAGAGCTGTTAAGTGTAGCGGAGTGTGAGAATGGCTCCTCAGTAAGCCTGCAGCGGTCTGTCTATGTTCCAGGGCAGAGGAGGTTGACGCCATCATGACGAACCTCGAGAAGGCGAACCAGGTGAGTGCAGTCTTCCTCAGCACTTCTTTGATTGAGATGCTCCTTCGTTAAGGTAATCACTCTTGTAATCAAGCCTCGGCTTTAATTAGACACCCTGCGTCCTGTGACTGTTCTGAGCGCTCCCTCCCCCTTCCTCCTCCCTCTCCTCCTCCTCCTCCTTCCACTCCCCCCTCCCCTGAGTGTGTGATTAGCGAGTGTAAACCTGAGCACCCGTCGGTGGGCGCACCATGGCAGCACGGCTCCACTCAGCAGAGGACAGGAGACCGTCGAGCGCGATTGATGCCGGAGCGCTGAGCACCGGGGCTCTTAGTTACCTCATTGCCTTGATTGCTTCCTAGGCTAGTGATACCTCTCCTCTTCTGTTTCTTTCTTCTCTCTCTCTCTCTCTCTCTTCCTCTCTCTTGCTTTCTCTCTTTTTCTCACTCTGTTGCTCTCCGCCAGCAGCTCCTAGATAAATGTTCTCAAAATGAATCATTAATTAGCAGGCCGGGTGTGACAGAGCAGGTAAACAGTTTGGGGAAAAAAGTGGGCTGACTAAACAACCCTCTCAGCAGAATGAAGTGGTGGCTGCACTCATCCCCTGCTCAGGTTTTCGCTCAGTTCTATATTTCAGAGCAAGGGCGCCTCCTTTGATTTATGTGTGTGCTCTCACCTTGATCATCTCAGGAGCCATTTGATGTGGTCGCTGTATGAAAATTGTAACACTGTGATGCGGTGTCTGTGTGTAGAGAGCCGAAATGGCCCAAAGGGAAGTGGAGAGGCTAAAGGAGCAGCTGGCCAGTGCCCAGAGTGCCACCCCGGGGAGTTGCCAGCCAGCAGAGGGAACTAGCAGGGTAAGAATAACACAGCTTGACTTTTTAAAGTGGTAATCTGCCAAATTTTTTCTCTTCCCCGTTCATCAGAGGATTTTTCCACAAGTGACCTACCGGATTCCATGTGTTTAGAGGAGCAAATGTGAAAACTTTCATGAACTGGTTAAAGGTTGACATTACATCAGTTGGCGTTAGACTGTAGCAAAACCATCTCTTAACTATCAAACAGACCTGTTTGTGTGTACAAGCACCCAGGATAACAATGCCTCGCTGAAGTAATAGAAGTGTTCCATAATTAGCACTCCTGAAGTTAAATTCTCATCTTCCAAGCGTCTGAATTATATCAACACTTAGGAGAATGTGAACTTCTCGGCGGCCTCTCAGGCTTTTCTCTCCTCCTTGCCCTCTTTATCTCTGTTTTCTCACTCTCACACCCTCTGTCACATTTCCCTCTCGCCCTGTCAGGAGAGGGATGAGAAGGGTGAGGTGTTGCCCTCCCAGCTGGAGGCTGCTCTGCTGGCTAAAGACCGCGAAATCCTCCGTCTTCTAGAAAACGTTCAGCGGCTGCAGTTCACACTACAGGAAGTTCAGGAGACCTCAGCCAATCAGATCCTAGAGCTGGAACGCCAGCTGGCCTATAAGACAGAAGCAATTGAGGTGAGTGGTTCAGACACATGGAAAGTGACAATACATAATGAACACCTACACAGCGCTAAGTGGCTTTGATTATTAATAAGGCTCTTTTAAAACCTCTTCTTTTTTTTTAATTTCAGAGATTAGAAGCTAAATTGCAATCCCAGATGGACTATGAAGAGATTAAAACAGAACTCAGGTGAGAATTGTGTAACCTGTATTTGTCATAACCTCATGATAACATTAAATTATATCTAAAGACTGGACTTTCTCATGGCTCTCTGTTTCTCCCTTAGTATCCTAAAAGTAATGAAACTGGCTTCGGCAAATGGCGGCTCATCCCAGGTATGCTCTTTTGTACTGTCTTATTGTCTTATTGTTCATACAGCAGTATTAAAGGGAGTAGTCTGCTTTTTAACAAAACAGAGCTGTGTTTTCTTCTTAATGTTCCCCTGGTGTCAGGAAAGAAAAACTACAGCAGTGCCATTGAATGCTTCAGTGACCGTCATCCATTGTAAGGATATCTACAGCGACTACAATTGATTAATCGAAAATTAACAGCTTTTGTGTGCCTGTGTGTGTGTGTGTGTGTGTGTGTGTGTGCGCGCATGCATGTGTGGGTGTGTGTTTGTGCATGTGTACAGGATTCTGCCAAGGCTGCCGAGGCGCTTTTGCTGGATAAAGAGGCCTTTCTTCCATCTCACAAGTACCTGGTGGACAAGGCCCGAGTCTTGCACAGCAATGGTACAGCAACGGCATCTCTGATTAAAGTTTCTGAAAGCTGTTTGGAGTGAATGAACTAAGTACATTCAAGGTCCTGTTTATCTGAATAGACTGTTTTTTGGCAAAGTCTGAATTATAGTCGTTGTCCATGTATGAGAATACAGTCAGTTAATTTATTAAATATCCGTTATCAGACAGATAATTATTGGGTGGGAGCAGTCGTTGCTGAGGCTGTGCAGCTGCATGTGTAAATTATGTTTTAGCTCGGTCACTGAGCATGTGTTTTCTGTCACCAGATGATGACCAGTCTGAGGATTCAGGGAGGGAGCTGGGGAGGCCACCCGGCTCCCACTCCTCTTCCTCCCAGGCAGATGGCCGCGCTTCCCCCAGCCCTGGCCCCCCCACTATGGACGGGTCTTCCTCCAGCCATGATCTCTCCCGCCCCTTCTCGGTGTCGCCATGCTCTGGGGACCGGCTGTCAGGAGATCATATCCTCCACAAGCAACTCCTCTCCCCGCTCTTTAAAAAGGAGGGCAGTGGCTTAATGGCTTTCCCCACCGCACTGTACGCAGCCAAAGCCGCCCTCATGTCAGCCAATCAGGGACCTGCAGCGGCAGGCGGCATGGAAGCCGGTCTGCCCAGCGACCAGTCGGAAAGTGGCAGCTCAACTGCAGGCGACGAGGACCAGCTGGACACTGCGGAGATCGCCTTCCAGGTGAAAGAGCAGCTGTTGAAGCATAACATTGGCCAGCGTGTGTTTGGCCACTATGTGCTGGGCCTCTCCCAGGGCTCGGTCAGTGAGATCCTGGCCCGGCCCAAACCCTGGAGGAAGCTGACAGTGAAAGGCAAAGAGCCTTTCATCAAGATGAAGCAGTTCCTGTCTGATGAGCAGAACATACTGGCTCTCCGGACCATCCAGGTCCGCCAGAGAGGTGAGTGAATAAAACAGTGGCAGAAAAATAACAGTGATAGGGAATGTTGGGGGGAAAAGTGCAGGTTCAGCTGGGAAAACAGTGAAACTTAACCGAGTGTTCAAGGAATTTTATTCGAGTGGAGTGTTTGAAACAAAGGTTGCAGTTTTTTAGAGCAGATTTAGTCATGTAGACTTGCGTCGGTGGCTTAGCTACTGGACCTGTGTACGTTTAAATCTTCTAATCTACTTGGACCTCATCCCCAACTTCTTCATGGCTTCCTCTGCCATGTTTGTAGTGTTACTTTTAAACTTTGTTTTCTCCCTAGATTCACAGCTTTTGAAAGTTGAGCTTCCCGTATACTGCAACCTCAGACAGCACGCTCTCAAAGGCAGCCATTGATCTACCAGTCAAAAGCAAAGCCTTGGAACTGCTCTCTGATCAACCATCCCACTCACCCCCTCCTCCCTCTCTCTATCTCTATCTCTTTCTGTTACCCTCTGTGGCAGGGAGCATCACTCCTCGCATCCGAACTCCTGAAACTGGGTCAGACGACGCCATCAAGAATATCCTGGAGCAGGCCAAGAAGGAGATCCAGTCCCAGAGGGGAGGTGAGAATGGAGCTGGATGTTACAAGTCATAGTTCAAAGCCATAATGAGTGATAATTTTTTTTATTGCTGATGATACTCACTATTTTAGCGCCTCCTTGTTTTTTTTTTTTTTGTTTTTTTTTTTTAAGTGGGATGAGCATGCTTCAGTCTAAGTGTTTGGTTCTTTGTTATTCAGGTGATGGCAAGTCATCTCTGAACAGCTCATCAGGCAGAAGTAGTAACGGGGCAGGTAGCAGCTCCGACGACACCATAAAGAGCATCCTGGAACAGGCCAGGAGGGAGATGGAGGCACAGCAGCAGGCGCTGATGGAGATGGAAGTCTGCGGTAGGGCCTCGACTGCCAGCGCAGGAGCTCAGGTGGAACGTCTTGGGCCCCCGGAGCGCTCTAAGGGCCTGCCTTTACCGACCTTCATCAAACAGGAGGAAGGGGGCTCTGTCACCGTTTGCATGGCCAACCCCATCAGCAGCCCTCAGACACCTCTCAGTGTGCTGTCCCCGGCTGCCTTTGTCCAGAACATCATCCGCAAGGTCAAATCGGAGATTGGTGAGGCAGGCACGTACTTCGACCAGCACTGGTCTCTGGAGCGTGGGCCCTTGGGTCTGGTTGGCGGAGGGAGCTCTCGCCCTTTCACCTCCGTCTCTCCCTCCCTGTCTTCTTCCTCCTCTGGGCCCTCTGCTTTGCCCCGCCCCTGGCCACGTCTGGAGAACGGAGAGGGCCTCCCCAACAGCGAAGAGGCCTCAGCGGCTGAAGACGAGCCGGGGCTGGGCCGGCCCGTGGAGGTGAAGGTGGAGTCAGATGCATCAGTAAGTGGGGAGTCTCCGGGCCCTGGCCCTGGGCGGCTGTCCTACTACCCAGCGTACATTCCCCGTGCCCTCAAGCCCACCGTGCCTCCCCTCACTCCAGAGCAGTATGAGATGTACATGTACCGCGAGGTGGACACCATCGAACTGACCAGGCAGGTGAAGGAGAAGCTGGCGAAGAACGGCATCTGTCAGAGGATCTTTGGAGAAAAGGTTGGTTCTTTCACATTAATGAAATTATACAAATGCTACATCCTGCAGATGCAAGGCAGAGTTCACGCAGAGGATCAGGACATCACAGTAAATGTATTGAATGATTAAATACATTAATTGGGAGTGTAAAAAAATCTCAGGATGATTAATTAGATAAATTTATAGGGAAAACTCTTTATATGGAATGCAAGTAGATCTTGTTGCTGCTATAGTCTTAGATACATTTATATAGATATGTCCACACTGATATCGATAGAATATTGTCAAGTTTAAAGGCCAATGCTACTCAATTTAAAACAAAACCAAGCTCATCTATGCTTGGGACCGAGAATAAGTTTACAAACCAGGCATCTCAGACTCCCATCAAAATGTAAAATTTGGAAGTGCTCCACAGAGAATGAATGGGAGACTTATTTTGCAGAACCACAGATATTTTATTTGTTCTTTTGTATTGAAATGAGCTAAGCTCTGTAGTAGCGTTCAGTGTCAGAAAACACACCTTTATTTCCAGAAAATCCCTCTGGGTGTTCTTCTAGGCACCTTTGTCATCTTTTCCAATTCATTCTCTACGGAGCAGATAGAGGAAATATTACAGATTTTATTGAGCAGATTTTACATCTTGATCATATCAAGGATGCAAGTCTTAATTCTCTGGCTCATGCTTTTTGGTGAGAGGTGTTCATATTTATAAATATTGATTCAGCTACCATAAACCACAGAAAAAAATAATGAATTCTGACTTTCACTTTAAAGTTTAGAGTGGCTGTATGAAAATGCTCAACATAAATACTGATGGTGTGTTGCTTCCCTCTAGTGGCTGTTTATTGAATGTGTATCACTGATGTTATTTCACATAGTCAACCATGATCTGCCTTCCCCATAGCCAGGAAATATATTTCTTTTGTAATAATAACTTGCAAAATCAATCAGTCTTCCACTGTAATGGCCTAATTATACTTTTGGTGTTAGTATTACAAGATATAATGAATTCAGTCACAATACATTATTGCATGGTACAGGTCCTGGGGCTTTCTCAGGGCAGCGTAAGCGACATGCTGTCTCGACCCAAACCCTGGAGCAAGCTGACCCAGAAAGGCAGGGAGCCTTTCATTCGCATGCAGCTGTGGTTACTGGACCAGCTCGGCCAGAGCATCAACCAGCTCCCGAACCAGAGCCACGCTCAGGGTGAGGCCACAGCTGACGACACTCACTCATATTTGTGCAAACATACAGGTGGACTGCCTCAGAGTGTCAAACATTTAAATAACAAAATCACTTGAAAGAATATGGATTTTTTTTTTTTTTTACAAACTAACCTGCACAGTTAATTCCACAGGTCAAGTGTTGTAAAATGTATGGATCAAATATACATGCAGTCCATTACTGCATCCATCTTTCCTTTGTTCTGCCCATTTTGTTAACTTGCCATTTCATAATAAGTCTGTTTTACGAAATGAGGGTGTACTCGACAAATATGTGGAGATACATAAATGCATCTAAAAGCTCTTGCATTGTTTTTCAGGTTCAAGTTAGTCCATTTCAATTTTTGATCACTTTTACTCATGTAAAGTCATGTAAAGTCTTGTAGCCCACATACACTACAACTTCTTTATTATGGATTTAACCTGCCATTATTCTCCATTAACTGCAGCACTTTTCCTGAACAGGTATATTCTGAGGTGTAATAAAGAGTAAACCCATGTAAACTCAATTTGCCAACTTTCTATTTCTGAAATAAGAGTATGGCACCTTTTTAGGCTGCCAGAAATACACATAATTCAGTACATAACAGCACACATTTTATAGTATCATGAACTGCATGCAATTTATTAATAAATACAAATAAGTCAAATCAATAATGTTGCTCTCAAAATAGATTTTTTTTAAAGGAAAAAAAGGGGGAAAAAAGTGTTTGTTTTTTTTATTATTCTTGTATGTATTGTTTGCTTGATGATGATCTCTGAATGGAGATGATATTTTACCTGACTTTTTAATTACTACTAAATCACTACTGGCCAGTTTTACTCTGAATCAGCTGCTAAACCATGTTTGTGTCTTCCTACAGTTGTAAACGGCACAGTTTGAATTTTCCAAGCTATTCCTTTTGGGATCAGAGCAACAAAGTGGCAGTAGTTTACTGTTCATGTAATGGATGCAATGCAAAGTGAGACTTCTATAATGGCTACATCCTGGCAAAAGGCTCATGTCTTATTTGTAATACATTCTACCCCCAGATAAAAGCCCAGTTATGGCCCAGTCCTCACCCTCCCCACCCCCAAGTCCAGCAGAGAGCCACCCCAGCCCGCTGGTTGAACCAGTCAGCTTGGCCCTGGAGAGCAGCAAGGAGAACCAGCAGCCTGAGAGTCTGGGGCTTGGGCTGCCCCCCCACTCAGAGGGAGGGAAGTCCACTCCCAGCCTCATGGCCCTGCATCAGCCCACCACCCCACTGGGCATCCAGGAGCTGGTGGCCATGTCTCCAGAGCTGGACACTTATGCCATCACCAAGAAGGTTAAGGAGGTGCTAACCGACAATAACCTCGGTGAGTCTGCACAGGCTTCACAGGAACATCACATTTTTAAATGTGTATACTGTTGTTTTGAATTAACACATCTTACAGATACACAGATGAGAACTCCATGTATGTGTTGTTTACACAAATACATGTTTGCGTCCCACAGGCCAGCGTCTGTTTGGGGAGAGCATTCTTGGTCTGACTCAGGGCTCAGTGTCAGACCTGCTGTCCAGGCCGAAACCTTGGCACAAACTCAGTCTGAAAGGCAGGGAGCCTTTTGTCCGCATGCAACTGTGGCTCAATGATCCTCACAATGTAGACAAGCTTAGGGATATGAAGAAGATGGAGAAAAAAGGTGGGTTTATGTAACTTCTCATACATGCGCTGATTGAGTGTTTTATAGTATAATACAGTGCAGTATCAATTCTGAATTCGTGGGTGTTATGTAATCCCCTTAACCTTGATAACTCTATCTTGCCTGCAGCCTACCTGAAGAGGCGGTATGGGCTGCTAAGCACCGGCTCAGACAGCGACTCGCCCAGCACACGCTCCGAATGTGTGAGCCCAGCCTTGGCATCACTGGACATGTGCCCCTACAGCCAGGTGAAGAAGCCCCGGGTGGTGCTGGGAGCCGAGGAAAAGGAAGCCCTAAGGAAAGCCTACCTCCTGGAGCCCTACCCGTCTCAGAACACCATCGAAATGCTGGCCTCCCAGCTCAACCTCAAAACCAACACCGTCATCAACTGGTTCCACAACTACAGGCCAGTCTGCTTTTCCTTTGACCCTTGGGGCCCTTACTAACTGTTGTTTGTGTTGCTGGCAAATGTACCATTCTATATATTCTAATAACCCTTTTCAGTTGTAGGACATTTACAAGGTGTGCCACGCTGTGAAACCTGTTTCACGGGTTCCAGATTTGTTTCCCTCGGCCAGGGGTAGGCAATCATGTGCCATTCCAACCAAAAACTCCACCAGGTGATTTCACTGATTACCTCACTGGTTTTGGGGTAGTCTTGCCTTTTAAAGCTTTACTGAAAGTAAGTAGGTACATTTATTTTTTATCATATCCACCACCACTGATGAGAGCAACTGTTTCAGCAAAGTTGTAAAAAGCAAGACTACCCCAAAGCCAAAAACTACACCAGATGATTTCACTGATAAGCTCCTCCGCTCTGCTTGAAAGTGAGGTTATCAGTGAAATCACCTGGTGGAGTTCTTGGCTGGAATGAAAACCTGCAGACTCTCGGCTCTCCAGGGCACATGGTTGCCTACCCCTGCCCTAGGCTATGACACTGTACTGGATAATGTTCCCAGAGCCTAATTTGGCCCTACTTGGGGTTTGACAATAAAAGCTCAGTAGTTTGAACCTAGGAGCGGCTAGCAATGCTGTTGATTGTGATTGCTCAAGCACTTATGTGACAACACCTCCACACACATGCTTTCATTTCAATCACTGTAAATGCAGCCACGGTGGAAATTGTTATTTTATAATGCAGTTCTTCATACAGTGAAACAAAAGCCAATCCCAGATCATCAGAGGTTCTCAAAAGTCCCAGGTGACAGAAATTTCTGTGTTAACCTTGGTAGTGGAAAAGGGCTATAAGTTGCTCTGCATAAGAGTATCAGCAGAATACATCAGTGAAATGTAAAAGTACACCACTGTGACACTTGAGTATTTGACGTTAAGTGGATCTGCTTTTAGATTGTCAGTCTAACAGCAGTGTTTGTGTGCAGGTCCAGGATGCGACGGGAAGTGCTGATGGAGGGTCTGCCAGACAATGACACAGATGCAGAGCACCATAGCTACTCACCCTCAGTCACACGGAGCCCCCAGTCCGATGGAGAGGAGAGGAGGCTGCAGCAGCCCTCAGGACATATCCACTCCAGTCGTCCTCTCAGCGCCAACGCTGCACTGCCTCATGTCAAACAGGAGGCAATTGACAGGGAGGACGAGGGGGAAGAGGGGAGGGAGGGCTACATGAGACAGTCAAGAGTTCAGTGTTTTTCCATGGCAGTACAGTTCCCGCAGTTGAAAAGTGAGCACGAGGACTCCATTGCTGGCTGTCGTGAGCCCCTCTTGGCTGGCCAGAGCCTGAGGCAGGAAGAGGGGATGAGCACCCAGGTTCAGGGGCTCTACCCTGGGACGGTTTCCATAGATGGTCCCCAGAGAGCCAACCAGTCCAGGCATGAGGGGGAGGACTCTGGCAAATCACCTGTTGACCCGGTCAGCTTCAAGGCATCGTCAGAGCCCTGCCGCAGCAGCCTGGAGGTCTCCCTCAACTCCCCCTCCGCTGCTTCCTCACCAGGCCTCATGATGTCAGTCTCCCCTGTCCCTTCCTCCTCAGCTCCCATATCGCCCTCGCTGCCCAACCCACCCTCAACAAGCACCAATCACAGCCTGGACCCTAACCCGCTCCCTCCCTTCCAAAGCCCCAAACTCAACAGGAGCACTCAGAGACGCAATGAGAAAATGGCCAACCTCAATAACATCATCCACAGGCTAGAGAGAGCAGCCAATCGAGAGGAAACGCTGGAGTGGGAGTTTTAAGTTCACCCTCACATGCATCTAGTCCTGATGACCCTCACGGCACACAGGAGACTCTCAAAGAGAAGCTTCCAGAAGAGTTTTAACGGAGCCTGGCTCCTGAAGGCCTGTCCTCTCAGACTGAATACTGCTCATAGGAAATGGGAAACCAGAGCTAAACATATGGCCAAATTCCCTACAAGAACTTCTAGGAAAGAAAAAAAAATATTTATAAATGTGTTTTAGGTTTTTTTGATAATGCATACTACTTTGAAATATATGTGACAGCAGTAGCTGTTGTTTTACCTATTGGACTTGACATGAAGACTTTTGCAGCTATGGTGTCATAAAATGTACACTGAAGTTCTGTAGATTGCCACTGGGTGAGATTAAAAAAGACCCCTGTCTTAAGCCATCAAAAGCACTATAACTATTTGAAAAGAGACATTGACCAAATTTGCTACTTTTTGAATAGCAATTTTTCAGATTTTGTCTGTAAGACGGGACAGTTTAAGTCAAGTAAAATGAAATCCTACTACTGACTGAGGGATAGTCCTTTAAGACTCTAAATATTCAACATCTCGTACGTACTTAGTTTCTTGGTGATATGTTTTGAAATATTTGTAACTCACACGTATAAAATGTGGTTGTACATGTTGTAGAATTGTCTGCAATAGCCTTCTCTAAACCTGATGTAGCATGGTACTCACCTGACCCTGTTATCCTCTGTAGTTAGTCACCTGTGATATACTTGAGCAAAAACAAGAGAAAAAAAAGTTGAAAATTCCACAAAAAAACCCAACAAAAAACAAACAAAAAAAAGGAAACGTTAAATCTAATGAGTAGAGTATTTTAGTGTTTTTTTTTCTTTGACTTATCCTCGAGGTTTACAGTTTAGGGCCCTTGTGCTTTTGGTAGTAAGTGAAACATTCACTTACACATGAGCACAGTTTACACGATTTCTTTCAGACTTACCTCTCTGACCCTCTAAGGCGCTAGTTCTCAGACTGTAACGGGCCAAGACACAGGACACCCGGTTACCTCAGATTATGTTGATGCACATCATGCTATGACCATGCTTTTCATTCTTACACATACACATGACCCATCATTATTTGAATAAACGGAGGAACACTACTGTGTATCATGCCTCAGACATGTAGAGCTCAAACACGTAGCAAGTGGTGATCTGTCTTGTATCTCACCGTTACAATATGCTGCTGTTTGAAGAGACAGGGACTAAACGATTCCCCTGTATATATTGTGACCCCCCTTACAGGAAACACCTGAGTGAGTACTCTGAAAATGGACTGTTAGCTGATTTTTTTCTGCCCTTGAATGTGCTCATTTACTGTAGCTAGTATAATTGTGTATTTCACTGACGAAACACCTCGACTTGAACTCAGTGAGATGACATTGTTTTCACTGATGGGCAGCCAGATATGGTTCATGGAAGCAACGCACACCACCGCCAAGTAGATCTATTTGTGGCTAAACCTCACAGTATTTGGGAGCATGATACATATTGTATGACCTCTTATCAACATGAAAACATTCAATTTGTAAGTACACTATATTCAAGGACACAAAAAGGTAAAAGGTATCCCCTCATATAGTTTGACCACTTGTGTATTGTGTCTATAGAAGTTTCTTTGTCATGCTTGCAAGTTGTTCTTTATGTATTTTGCCTCTGTTTTATACTCAGAACAGTTAACTAGATATTCAATACCTCGTGTATGAACTACTTACAGCACTTAGATTTTGATAATTGTGAGGAGTCAAGAAAAGTTCAAATATCGAAATTATCCTAACTTAGTGTCCACAAGTCTTTGCCTTTGCTGTATCGTTGAAGTTGGTAGTAAACACTTGCACATGTCTAAATAGTTCAGAGGACTTGGATTGTATTATGTAGAGATATATATTACACAATTACTGAAAATAATATCTTACATTCTTGGAACAAAATGTGCTGATTATATTGAAATAGAGTGTACAGATTTAATAAACCAAACCCATTCAAGCCAGTTCTGGTCTGGCAAGCTTGCCCACGTTTTAGACCTTCTCTCAGGGTAGTCTTGCTTTTTAAAGCTTTACTGAAACAGTTGCTCTCATCAGTGGTGGTGAATATGATAATAAAGAAATGTACCTGGTGTAGAGAATGACTCCGTCATATATTAAAAAAAAGGGAACTATGAAAGTTGTGAGTCTATGGGAATTGCAGCTCTGCAGAATACAAATGGTTGGTTTTAGGAAGTTGTTGCTGTTTTGTAATTCATTACACAGATGTGTCAAAGAACAGTGCAGATTGTTGGAGCTACCGGGATGAAGCTAATGGGTTTCATTTCTGAGATCTTGGCAGACTTTACTCTCTCAAATATGGAAATTTTTCATGCGGCCACAGAAGATTGTTCTCTGGTTTTCATACCGGCATTTTTGTGCATAATATACTGTATGGTTAGAAGTGACATTCCTTATATGGAGATATCATTGTCTTACATGGTAACATGGGCATATGCTGAAAAAGAAATGTATTTACACAGACCATTACCTCTTCATGTAAACCTCATCTCATTGTTTTGCATGCGATTCCATTCTGGTCACATGACAAGGGATAGACTGTGTTTTGTGTTGTTGTTCTGGCACATGGACATTAATCAGCACTTAAATCTTGATATCAGTGAAGTCCATGCATGGTGCAGCTTATAAATTTGGCTAAGACAGTATCATCATGAAACAAGTAAATTGCTAACAACTAACAAATCCGTGAAAATCAGAACTTGAGCAGTCCCATCTAACATGATTTCTAAATGAATATTTAAAATCAGATTTGTTGTGCCATATCATGCCTCATGCATTGTCCTCACAGGAGTAATGCCTTGCGGTGAATTGTGATTTGACAGGGGTATAGGGCTTTTCCTAACCCCGTGTAGAAAAAGCTAAGCTTTTTGTATCAAGAGGCCTACACATTAGATGATTTTCTTTTTTCAACTGACATTAGTCACTAAATAATGAAGTAATTAGTGAGCAAAATTTGAATGATTGCATGCAGAGTTGTCAATATGGGTTGGCAACTCTGACCATGAAGGTTTGTCATTAAGGAAAACTGTGAGCCAACAAGAGAAACAAGTGTCCTAAATGCTTAAATAACTGTCTAGTACCACATATTTCAAGGTAGGCTGTTAAATGTTAAAGAATGGACAAAAGTATGCCAAGCGTCTTGGAATTAAATTTACATATGTATCAAGCCATCATTCAATACATAATTGTTTAAGATTCTGCTGTGTTGTGTTTTTATTTCTTTATATTGTGGAGGTCTGACACATTCACACATAACACACGCACGCACGTGTGCACACTTGTACTCTCTACAAAATGTGCTGTGTATTTGTTAGTGTAAACCTCCATAGTTACTGCATACATTTAAAAAAAAAAAAAAAAAAAAAAGCTCAAAAATCGCTCCGTATCAAGGGGCATACGTTGATACACACATTGTCTGATTGATCTGCAGTCTTCCGCTGGTGCAAAATGGTTATTCGTTTTGACATATAGTCAGCGCCACCCATCTCCATCACTCATTTATTCAGTGAGCGGTTCACAAGCCGCCTACTGACTTGGCCACTGTTTACATGATGGTTCCGCGTGGTGCTCCTCAGCCCCTCCCCCGCCCAGAGCGGCGCTCGGGCGTGATGACGTCACGGCGGCACGTAGTATGCTGGGCTGGAGATTTCGCTGCGATGGCGACGACGATTCGGAGCTGGAACGGGACGCTGTGAAACTGGCCTTGGCACGGATATGAAAAATGTTTATTTGATCGAGGTTTATCCATTGCTAAGCAGTTGCACGGGTCTTCGCATGAATCTTCGGCTTTTACACGCCAGTTATTCCTTGTATTGGTGAGTCCGCCGGTTGTCTTCGTTCTTCGGTGTGTTTTGACAGAGGCCTCCGATTTGGGGTCCGCCCTCCATCTCATAACAACAACAAAAACAGTTCCCGACAGCTACGCTAGCTCCACTAGCTAACGTTAGCTAGCCAGCTTACTAGCTGGTCAGCATAAGCTAGCTAGCAATAATGGCCAATGCCGAGCACTTTACAGATTGTACAATAAAAACAAAGCGCTTTCTTGGTTGTATTCATTTCGGTTGCCTGTAATCCCAACATATATTATGGACCCAGTGTTAGCTAGCATGACTTGAGTTACGATTAATGTTGACTGACTAACGTTACAATAAATCTACCGTGAAATACCAGAACTAAGGAAGAGCAGTAATTGTGGCCATTTACGGTAGTGGTTAGCTATCTTAACAACCTGTTAGCCCAGCAGACGTTAGCCAGTTTAAGTCTACACTGGATAAAGTTACATTGTTGATATCGAGTATTTTGCTCGCAAGCTAACGGTCGTGTCAGTTCAATACTGTTTGGATATGGGTTCTGGATAAGTTAGCTAGCTGGTTTTTAACCGCAGCTACGTCTCTGGGCAGCAAACGCCGGGTAAATAGCAAGTTAGCGACGTTTTATTGTTAACGTTAGCTAACCTAATGCGATAGCATTTCAGAAGGAATGTTAGCTAATGCTCGTGTGTTTATAAAATGGGTTTATAGTCGGTCTTTGGTGGTGCTGTCATATGTGGTGCCGTTATTTGACAGTTTTGGTCCCAGTCAGTGCACTTCACCGCCTCAGTCAGTCATTGTTTCTCGCTGTGTGTCGGGGCCGTCTGCTCGGCGGTGTTGCGGGGCAGGCTGTGGTGCATGGTGGCCTGTCACGGGATAGGAGTAACGTTAAGGCTCTAAGGGGCTTAGCCTGCCTTGTGTGACTCTGAAAACAGAGCCAGACTGAGCCGTAGCCATGGGTCATGAGCCCGCTGCGGTAAACATAGCCGTGTGTGTGTGTGTGTGTGTGTGTGTGTGTGTGTGTGTGTGTGTGTGTGTGTGTGTGTGTGTAAGAGAGAGCGCGCGCGCGCGTGTGTGTGTGGTAGATATGCTTTATCAGTCAGCACCGGCAGTGAGTTGGGTTCCTCGGTAAGTGAAGTAATGACCTCCCTTGACTGCCTCACACCAGTCTCAACAATCAAGCGGTGCCGAGGGCGCTGGCTGCTGCTCTGCTGCAATGGATCTTTTTTCCTCTTGCCTCTGCTGAAGCAAGCCTCTTGGCATCTTAAATGTTCCAGAGGTGTGTGAGGTCTTGAGCTTCTCATTCTCTGACCTTCTCAGATCAGATTTCAGTTTCTGCAAGAGTTGCTGACCTTTACAACTATTTGTGGGCCTGTATGCTGAGAGTCCTGAGAATGGGTTGCTTGTTTTAAACAGATGTTAGAAGATAAAATTCTGAGGGCTACTTGTATATAAGAACATGTAAAGAAAGCAGTGATATCATAATGTTCTTGCTGGGGGATATTTTAGACTGTTGTACACATAGCGGTAAATTTACACCAGCCGCCAGCCAAATGCTGTCAAATGTTTGGCTCTGGCAAATAAGTACTTCTGTTTCTGCCCTGCTACTTGGGCAGGCAATCAACCATTGTTGTTTTTTTTTTTTTTTTTTTTGCATATTTTTCATATTCTAAAAATAATGTATTTTATACTGGAAGCACTGTCATACAGCCCATGCCTGTGTTGACCACAAGGCTTGGATGTGGTTTAAAATCTTACAATCCCACAGAGACACGATTGGAATTTGGGATGCACTTCTTGAGCAGAACAAATCATAACATGTTTTGCCTAATCTATAGGTGATCGTCAGGTAAGTGGTTCACGTGATTGACTGAGGTTGGGCTTTAAGCTGATCAGACTATAGACAAACTCCTTCAACAACCAACTGGCGTCTTTCCACTCCATAGATGTGTTAAAGCAGTATCTGTCATCTCACTCACAAGCTGCTATAACCACCAGTACAGCTATATTTGCCCGTGAATCAAAAGGACTATTGTAGGGTGAACGCTGCAGTGAAAAGTCTGCTGTTTGCAAAATATGGAAGAGTTTGTGAGGAAAGCACTTGCTCATTATTCAGTTCCATGTTTGCCTTGGTTTTCCACAGATTTCCATGTGCTACTTTTGAGATATTCAAAGCAGGATCAGCAGGACAACTCATCATCCATTGCTCACTGACTGTGGTAAGTCTAAATTGTGGTAAACCTGATATATTTTTGCATGACTGATTTAAGCTTTCGACTGTTTCTCTAATAGCTACAAATATTTGGTCCCTCTAACATAGCACATAGGATGCCAGCTGACTTAATATGGGCATAAACCCTGTTATTGCAGCCCAGGCTGTCTGTTGTGGTGACATGTAACATGGTGTTGATTTGCTATTGAACTTCTTGAACATGACTGCTCAAGCAGGGTTCAAAACATAGCAGACGATCGTGTACTCCAATTTGTAGAGTTAGCCTTACCCTCTGAGGTATTGTGCCATCTTGATATTGACTTGTCTTTAACAACAACATATATATATGCCACCAGTTTGACCGACCTTGATTGAACCAGTCCATATACCTTTATATAGTCCCTGCACCAGCTCATATCCTGATGCAGTAAAACAAATGCCAACCGAAGCAGTGCAGTGAATTGCTTACCAGCTAAATGTGTTGCCATGTGTGTATATGTTACCCATCAAAAAGTCAGTGCCAGAACAGATGGACATTGTAGAGAATGTAGTGGGTTACTTTGGTGAAAATGCAGATCTCATAATTTTTTAAGTCTGATAACTTAGTTTTATTCAGGTAATTGATTTTCAGGATATTTTTAAAGTACACAATTGCATGTAATATGTTAGCTTATTTGGCTGTTTCAGAATGTCCAGTGGCATGAATGTTTTTTCTGTTTGTTTGTTTTTTAGATGAACTTAATTTACGGGATAGGTACAAGTAAATCCTAAAAACAATTGATTGTAAGGATTTTTAAAAAATCAATCTGCGTTGTTGATGCTTTCCCCAAATGAGCTGGGTGGAGAAATGGTGACGTGAAATCAACAGTGCTGTTATTAAGATCTTGCCAAATGGCCAATAAGCTCATATGTTATTTTTATAATGAATTTGGTTTGTGCAAGCATTGCGATGGCTTACCTCAGACTGGAGGAGGAAAAAGTAGATCTTAACTTCAAAAGGTTAGGCACAACTACTTTTGAATAAAGTTAGGTCGCATGTAAGTCTGAAACTGCTGCTTTATGTAAGTGCTTTTGAGATAATGACACAAGGATATAATTTCCTGTCTTTCAGTTTTACGTGTCCATAACTGTGTTTTTCTCCCACAGGTTGAAGTTTGGGTCCAGAGACGGAGGCCTGAGTTCCTTGTTGAGCGACCCACACTCCTTCACAGGGGCCATGGTACAGCACCTTCTCCTCACTGCATGTTTAGGACAGTAACTGCTGTCCATCCTTTGCCTTGTGTGTAGTCTGCAGAATCGGAAACTGACCATTGATTTTCACTTTTAATCAGCTTTGTTTACCAGGAGGCAGACAGTTACGATGGCCTCAGTAGTGTCAAAGGTCCGACTGGGCTGCTGCCTCAGCAGGGCCGCTCTCAGTTCTGACTGTAGAGATTTCAAGTTGTGTTACAACGTGACATACAGTAACCATTGGTGTGGATGGACTGCCTGTCATAGTGTGTGTGTGTGTGTGTGTGTGTGTGTGTGTGTGTGTGTGTGTGTGTGTGTGTGTGTGTGTGAGAGTTCTTGTGTTTTTGGCATGCTGCTCTGTGGTTGCCCCCTGGCTGGCCTCAGCCCACTGCTTCTCCAGCCATGGCGACGTTGTGTATCAGCTTGGCTCCCACACAGCAGTGGCTCACGCTGAGCCAGCATCCCGCAGGATGTGCTGCTGCTGTCTGTTATCTGTCGTCTGTGTAGACCCCCTTAATCTCTCTTTGTCCCAGACTCTAACTGCCATGCTTCGCCCAAACGCCACTCACTCATGGACCCTCCTATCCACCCGTAGGCAATAGATTCCTACGGATTTGTGTCAGGCATTTTTTTCACCTCTTTCCTCAATGGAAAAATCCCTGACTGGGCTTGCACATCCATACCTCACATTCTCAGCTGATAGACATCCTCTGTGAAGTTCAGAAATATGTTCATCTTACATAAGGATACTGTGTGACTTGAGAGGCTTCGCCCACACAGATTGCAGATTGCCTTTACATTAAAAAGACCCATAATTTGATCTGGCCTAACAGAAATTAAATTTAGAATGCCAGTCTTATTACTGACTCCAGAGAGTAAAGGCATTACTTCGTATTTTTGGGTTTTTTTGAGTTTTGACTATTGGGATGATGGCACTGTGGTGCTTAAAGTGATTTTGCTACACAGCCAACGGTTTCCAGAATAATTAGAGTAAATCCTGTGCTGCAATGGGGAGAATACTGTAGTCATACGAAGCAACATGAATATGTTAATGTCAAGTTGGTCTTAAATCTGCTTTCTGTTGAGACGGGTTGTGACATCTGCATCATTTCCTAATATTGTTAAAGCAAGTGACATGTTGTTAGTGTGGCAGGGCAAAGTGAATTTGCAACAACTTTCCCTTTGCTAAACTGCCGTAGTCTGCCACTGCTCCAGTAGAGCAGATCAGGGGTCAACAGTTGACAGTAGAAGACGGTGGTTTTACTCAGAAGCTTCCTGCTGTGAATGTGTGGATGACTGTACAGGTTTATGGTGGGGCAATGAAGGAGTAACTGCTCAGCCAGCCTTCTTTTGATATAGGCTTCAAACAGCATATGAAAACTAATGTGAATCATGTGAGAGAGAGAAGAATGTGGTTGTTGAGTTGATATAAATTGTGAAAGGACAAAGAGTTAATTCCTCTTTCCCCTACAGGAGGAGGAGGGGCAGCAGAGCTTGGAGTGTATCCAGGCCAATCAGATCTTCCCCAAGAAGTCCCCTGTCCTGGAAGAGGAAAACATGCAGGTGAGGAGACCACTGCCCTCGTTACGTATCTGTGCTGTAAAACCTCACTAACTTGACTGTCGTGTAAATATGTGGGTGTGTCATGTGCCATAGGTTACATAACCTGCAGGACAGGGCTGACTTTGATTCACTTTCAGTTTGGTCAGTCCAGAAACCCGAACATCTTCAAAGTTGTAAAAGTGAACAAACCTCTGGAAGAAAAAAGTTGTCATTTTGTGTACAAATGAACACTTTACCATCACAAAACAACATTTCTGTTTCTCTTTACACTTTTAATTGAATAAATAATTAAACTGTAAGTGACGTTACCCAAGCAGTGCTGTTGAGCTCTATTTTTTATCACTTGTCTGTCCTTAATTTGTCCCAGGCGCACAGAGTGTAGAGTAGGTTATCACATGAGTGTGTGTATGTAGGGTTTCTCAATTAGTCATGTACAGTTGTATATCACCATTGTGGTTTTCCACTGCCTTGCCAAGACTGGTACATTGCACATCATTTAGCATGTGGGGTGTTGATATAAGATGCCAAAACAGCAGTAAATTTTTTCAAGTGGACAGATCATCATGACTAATATTGATGATTCATGATTTTGATGACAGTATCAAGAGACATAAATGATCATCATGCAGCCTCTTCTGTATTTCGTTGTCATCGGTGACCTGGTTCTCCAGTTTGCTTTGAAATGATTTTATCTCCCGCCCGTTGCTAGGTGCCCTTTCCTGAGCTGCATGGGGAGTTCACAGAGTATGTTGGAAGAGCAGAGGATGCCATTATCGCTATGTCCAGCTACCGCCTACACATCAAGTTCAAAGAGTCCGTTGTCAATGTGAGTATCTCTGAAGAGCAAAGAGTGAAAAAGGACTGATGAGACACAAACAGAAGGTCTTCCAAATGGCCCCAAAATACCCGATTAGTGAATTACATTGTGTTGAGCCAAGGCCGTGTAAAAGTGTGCTTTAACGTTTTATGAATGGACAGAGCCGTGGTCAGGGCGCCAGTCTTGCGGTGGCCAGGGCATTCAGAGCTGATAGGCGCTGGCAGCAGCAGCGCGTGACTCTGTTCATCAGCTCTGTCTTAACGCTCTCTCTCCACTTGTCGTTGCCATGGTTGCAGTGGTTCCATTGGGGATGCACAACAGTCACACTCTTTCTCTTCCCTCTTTTCACCATGTTAGAGAGAGAGACTTGCTTTGTTACTCATGTCTGGTCACTTTCTAAACACCAAAAAAAAAAAAAAACAACTCCCTGTCCGTCGTCACAAGGGTGTCTCAGTGCACTATGTTTTCTTATGTCACAAAAAACGCCGCCTCATTCTCCTGCTGTTGTGCCTGTGTATCAAACATCACTTCACAGATGTATACAGATGATATTTTGATCATTTGTGACTTGTTGATGTATTCATTCGCGCAACCATTTTCTGTCGTACATGGGCCCTTGTGTTGCACATGGTACCTGGACTGCAAAGCTTGCCACAGTCTTGTATTTCCCAAAAGACGTGTAGCACTATGTCAGACCCAGTTATCTACATTGCTGTGTTTCACATCACATTTCTCGTCAGTTTGCTTAAAATTCACTGAAACATGTTCCTTTTCTGCATAGGTTAAGTTTTTGTCATATATTTTCCTGACAATCACGCTGTAGATGCCTTAGGGGAAAGCATGTGCTGCTTTCAGATGACCATGCTGTTTTGCTGCTGGCACGTGAGAGCAGGGTGGTTGTGCAATAACAGAATATGTCCTACAGGGAAATGTTTTGGTTAGTTTCACTTCTCCTTCTTTGAGACTTTTATCTTTTATGGGATTGCAAAGTAGCATTTGCTTATGTTTATTTCATTTTTGCCATTTATTTCATTCAGTTGTTTAAGCTCAATTTTTATTTCCTACAGTTGTGTTGTTTCAAAGCTATTAAAGAATTGGTACTAAGGTCAAAAGGTTTTCACATCATGGCAATACTAACTGGCCAATATTTTCTTTTTATGTGTTAGATTTATCCAGTTGGGATCTATTGGTGGGTGCAGCTGCCTGATTGTTTTCAGCCAGTCACATTTTACTGGGTTTAATTAGACCTGAATGAGCCCCTAGTTCCAGCCTCACATCACTGCTCTGTGTTCACATCAAACAGAGCCAGTCTTCTCCTCACACATATTTGGATGGGATGGCGAGGCATCTGCATCACATGGCACGCAGTTCTCAGTGCCCGCAAAATCTGCCAGAGGGGTGGGAGGTGCTGAGAGAGAGCAAGAGGCTGTTAACAGGCAGCCCAGGAATTTTGATGGTGGCCAGATTAGGGATGCAGATTAGAGAGCAGGAATTAAAACATGGCAGCAGGATGCGAGAACGACAGGAATGTGTGGAGACAGCAACACAGACACACACACACACGAGCACACACACACACACACACACACGCACACACACAATTTAAATGTAGCATCTATCATGATCGTAACTGTTCCATCTGTTTTGTTTTGGATAGCAGAGTTGTTGTTGTGAGGTCTCAGTAAGTACTCGGCAGCGCTGCACGGTGTGGAGTGGTTGATGTGACAGTGTAATGTGTGTTTATGCGCCTGTGTGTGTTAACCAGCCGGTCACTAGAGGAGCAGAGGTGTGCTGATTCATCCTGTTAAAGGCCAGGTGCTAGATGAAAGCCGATTCAGTGCACAAATGGAAAAATATACCCACACACACGGTTCAAGCTTCCAGTCTCTCAGCGCAGGACTTCATCAGACAATCGCCCTGTCATGGCCTGATGAAGATCTTGTTGACCAGCTGCTTGAATCCATCGTGTGGTTATATTCTTGATGTGCTTCCAGTACTTCCACCTGCTGATGATTGCTTGTCGATCATGCATGGCTTTGGGCTGCGACGTCAGCTACACCTTTTTTCTACACTGCAGAGAATTGCCCTTAGCTAATTAAAACGGCTTAGTAAAAGTAGCCTAGGTATTTCCCTGCAGTATTCAAACTATGCTCATAAGTCATAACCACATGACAGTTCTGTACTTTGGATGGTATTTGCCTATGAAAGATAAGACTGTAACTTTGGGCCAAGAGTCTGCAGATACAAGCTCTTTAGGATCGCGTTTTGAGTGTTCATTTTCATGCTCCCATGCTTGGCCAGAATTAAGAAGATTATGTATATTGGCAGAGCTCAGGGAGATGTGAGGTAATGTAAAAATTTAATGGAAACACACCTTGACAAGCAACCCGTGTGATGGGTTTATCTTTAGTGCTATAACGTGGTAGGGCTGTATATATGAAGTGAAAATTCTGCGGTGCAGCATAGTTGATTAATTCTTGGCATGATGGCATTTTACTTATGTGAATTTCCCAAGTGTTGACCACCACTAACTCCCCTCTGTGTCTCACTTGCTTGGAATGTAAATGATTTCTCAGTTGCAGTCCCCCACACCGCTTGTATTGACTGCATGTGTTTGATTAGTACATTTGCAGTCGATTTGTTTTCAGGTATCCCTTTTCAGGGCTAATGCTTAGCTCAGGCCTAACTTCCGTCTCTGTAGAAAAGCTGTGCTGCTTAGTGTTAGTTTCCGCTGAAGTGTGAAGTGTGTGTGAATTTTGCCTCTTGTCTTTGTTGCTCCTCAGATTCCTCTGCAGCTCATTGAGAGCGTGGAGTGTCGCGATATGTTCCAGCTCCAAGTCACCTGTAAGGACTGCAAAGTCGTCAGGTAAGACGTCCGACATGCTGTGTAAATAATTTCAGCTATTGTAAGTTCTTGCTTGTGAAATAACACCGTGCTAAGGTTGGGTATTGATAAACGATACCTGTCACCACTGTGCCATGTTTGTTTGTTTGTTTGTTTTTAATATCGTAATTGATTTTTAAGCATCAAAAGGTTTTAATTTATTGAAGTACCTCAAATTGGTAGAGCTCTGCAATGGGATCTCAGGCTTCCTACAAGCCTACGGACATTTGTATTGAGAAAATCAATTAGGCATTGTCTAGTACCATTTAGAGAACCATACAGCATTAGCAGTTTTACTCAGTTAATAATTCACTCTTTTGCAGAGTGAAATATGCTTCTCTTAAATGAAGGAAAAATATTGCCTTGAGAGATGTATTGGTTTTGAAGTATGGCTGCAGGTATCAAACTTGAGAAGTTTTTAACAATAACCAGCCCTACTCCTTACAAAGTTTCATTCAGCCTGTTCAGGGTGTAATGTTGGCCTTTGGGTTTGGTTCCCAGGTGTCAGTTCTCCACCTTTGAGCAATGTCAGGAATGGCTGAAGCGCCTGACTGGAGTAGTTCGCCCTCCCTCCCGCCTGGAGGACCTCTTCTCCTTTGCCTTCCACGCCTGGTGCATGGAGGTGTACGCTGGGGAAAAGGAGCAGCACGGCGAGCTGTGCAGACCAGGTATGCTGCCATCTCTCGAAACAGCCTCAGATAACCTCAACAGCACCTCCGTTGTGGTCTTATCGGACATCTCTGCTCTGCAGGTGAACATGTGACCTCCTGGTTCAAGAACGAGGTGGAGAGGATGGGCTTTGACACTCAAAACGCCTGGAGGATATCTGACATCAACAGCAAGTTCAGGTGATGGTGGCCTCCATGCAGGGTACATGACCAACTGCTGCGTTGATTTCCCCGACTCCCAGATAGAAGACAGATCCCTGTCTTCTGCTTTCATTGGCATACAGCACAAGTCAGACTGTGTGTGTTAGACAGTGGGTGGTTGTGTTATTGTACTCCACTGGAGCTGTGCCCTGGGCAGATAAGGGCCCGGCCCAGGATTAGGTGTCTGTAGAAAGAGGCTTTGTTGAGCCATCGCAGTCTTTTGGTGCTCTTTCTCTCTCTCTTTCTCCTCATTTAACTGCTGCTCTTTCTCCCCTGGTGCTGCCAGGCTTTGCTCCAGCTACCCTCAACAGCTCCTGGTGCCAGCCTGGATCACTGACAAGGAGTTGGAGAATGTGGCAGCCTTCCGCTCCTGGAAGAGGTTTCCTGCTGTAGTTTATAGGTTGGTCTGTTTGTCTCTCCTTGAGGCCTTAGAGACTGCAGGTTCATTTTAATTGCCACATGGCAATGAGAAGCTTCCTTATGCAGTGATAGGCCTGTTTGTTTGGTTGGCACTTGGGTGGGGGGTAAACACAAAATACAACTAATTACAAATTGATTATTTCCCCTATATGTTATATTGCATGCTAAATTTCTTGCTTTGCCTCAGAATGGCTCAACATTTTCAAAACCAAATGAGAGCACAGCCCTAATCAAAAGCAAGCACTGCATCATAGAATCAACAAATTCTGGTTGTTTTTGTTTTATTTTTTGGTTTCAGTGGCTGACAGCACTAAATCTTTTCCCTTTTTTTAAATGCTCCTGCTACTACAACAAAAGCTGGATTTTAATGCCAGTTTTGTGCATCACAGTATGTGAAATGAATATGAAACAAAGGTTAACTTGAGCAGCTGTAAAATTATTGGGCAGGCCACCCAAATATGATCAATTGATGGTAAATACAGAATATTATCTAGGACATAACCCATATCTCTGTATTGTTGTAGTGCATGTCCCATAAGCAGCAAATGTTCCTTTCTTCCTGGAAATAAGATTAGTGGCCAGATAGAATCAGCAGCCACATAAATGTTCTCAGACGTTGGAGTCTGTCGTTTTATCCCTGCTGACTTCTCTGTTCTGTCGGCCACCACCCCATCCTGTCCTACCCTATAGGCACCAGAGCACAGGGGCTGTGATTGCCCGTTGTGGCCAGCCAGAGGTCAGCTGGTGGGGCTGGAGAAATGCAGATGACGAGCACCTCGTTCAATCTATTGCCAAGGCCTGCGCTGTGGACAGCAGTTCCCGCAAACACCTCGCAAATGGCAGCTACACTAACGGCCCTGACCTGCCTGATACTGACTTTGGTAAGAGCTCGTGTTCTGTCTCTCACTCATTGATATGTAAACTGTGCAGATAAACAGACTTTCGGCTGAAAAAACAGTCATGACAGAACACAGACAGATATTCCCAGTGCTGAAGCTTTGCTATCTGTGCAGATTTGCAGCAGACGCTCTTGAGCAATCTGACCTGTCAGGGCTTGTCTGAGAGAGCAGGCTCACACAGGATCACAACACATCCCAGTGTCAAACAGAGCCTCTGATGGATATGTCTGTAGTGTCTGTATATAAGGAATTCACAGCTTTCACTGAAGGATTCCTTGATTGAAATGTCATTCATTGTATCACAGTGAACCCTGGTTAACACACACTGTTGTGTTGTTGTGCAGCTTTTTGACCCTGCTGTGTTTTCTGTGTGTCAGAATCCTCCATGACCAACAGTTCAGAGGTGGAGACGTTGGCCATCCAGCCCCACAAGTTACTGATCTTGGATGCCAGGTCCTACGCTGCGGCCGTGGCCAACAGAGCCAAAGGGGGAGGCTGTGAATGCCCAGGTAGGCCCTTTTCAGCTCAGTCCCTGGGCACCAGCAGAATTAGGTCAATGTGTACTGAGTATTCAGCAGCTCACTATCAACCACAAATGCTATTATTTCCTGTGCTGATATTTAAAATCTTCACAAATTTTTATTATCTTTATTTCTTTTGTCTTTTAATATTATCTTTCTTGTTTCAGAGTACTACCCAAACTGCGAGGTGGTGTTCATGGGCATGGCCAACATCCACTCCATCCGCAAGAGTTTCCAGTCACTGCGTTTCCTCTGCACTCAGATGCCTGATCCAGCCAAGTGAGTATTTTTTGCCTCCAGCGGTGCCTGCAGCTTCAGACTCCCTGGATGCCAGCTCTGAGTCACAGCTCGAGAAACGGAAAACTATTACACCCAAACGTCTGTAGCGGTGCTGTAGTAACTGTAGTAACTAGTAATCACAGCTGTGTTTTGGCCCAGGCCATACATCTGTGCCCGATTTAGAAGGCCTGGCCCAGCCCCAGAGCGGAGGATCTCTTTCCATCTGCGCTCCCAGATTCCACTCTACAATGATCTGTAATTGAATCACACTGGCTCAAGAGCACATTGTTGAAAGTGGTTAGAAGATCAAATTAAAAGGGAAAAAAAAGAAAAGGAAAAAATCTCGTGACCTGGAACAGACTCAAAGATCCTCCTCTAATGCTAGATCTTGTAATTAGATTCTGTCTTTTGTGAAGAGACCATAACCAAGGCAAGGCTTTGTGATAATGAGTGGACAGAGGGTCAGCATGTTTGTGAGTATTCAAGTGCATAGTATTTCAGGGGCCTTGCGTATTGAAATGTCATGCTCTCACAGCCAGATTTTTTAAAAAAATTGAGTAAACATCACTCCTGATATTAAAAATGATTACCTTACATGTATTTTTTTCTGTGATCTGTTGAAAGCTAAATCTAATTTGTGTCAGTATCCAAAGTGTGAATGCCACAGATAAACTTCAGTGTTTTGCCTTAGACGGGTGGCGGGTGGTATTTTACAGGTCTATTTTTTTCTGTTAATACACGCGTAAATGTGAAGTTAATACCCAATGAGAAGGTAACTTTAGGATTTTTTAATGAACCTGGTCGGCTTCAATGGATCCCATCAGATTCAGGCTGACTTTGGTCCTGTTTATACCTGTCATTAACAGGCGTCTTGGGTGGTACTTCCATTCATACCTTGCATTAGAATGTGTCTCCACATGCGTGTCCAGTGCCCACTTTCGATTGAAACTTACTTCCCCGCTCTATATGCAAATAAGCACGTATCATTTCCATTTGCAAAGCATGTATCATTTCCATTTGCAAAGACCAAATGTGTTGTTATTTTGAGTCGAGGCAACAGGCATTTAAAAAAAGGAGGCATCCTTGCTTGCTCCACCCTCATTGTTATGCACTGTCAGTTACTTATGACATATTTCACATCTGTATGTTATTACTGTAATTTCTTCAGTTCTGCCAAATTATGTTGTCATACAACATAATTGCCATACATACAAATTTGAAGTGCTCTTAAAGAAATACAATAAATCAGTCAGTATTGCAATTGCAATTCTTTTCTTTTATTTCCATTCCAATTTGTTCGGTTTGCACACAACAGGTTTTCAAAAAGTGCTGTGTAAATAAACATTATCATGAGTGGATTTGAGACGTTAGGGCTGTCTGCAGGGGTGGATAAATGAACTTGAACCTGAAGTTGAAGTAGAATGGTTGAATGTGCAAATAGTTGGGGGCTCCTCCACGGTTGTGGCCCTGAGGTAGACAGCCTATATTTTTATTCAATAAACAGCTGCTTTCTGCCTTCAGTTTGCATTTGGTCCATCAGCGCTGACAGTTCAGCTATGCTGGGTAGAATCAGGCAGCATATTTTCTCCACTGGAAAACTGATGGGTCGGGCCGGTGTCCGGATTAAAGTACAGGGAGTTGAAGAAGACAGGGGATGTCAGTTGACTAGGCACTCCCTCAATCCGTCTGGTGGCACACGTCTGTTTATACTTCAAACGTGATGTGGACTAAAGCATTACCTCAGAATCTGGCCTGAACGACGGGATCTCAGGACGCATTACGGACACTTTGGGTGCTGTTGACACCTTTACTTAACTTAGCACTGTCCACTTGTGATTGCATCACTGAGGGCGTATGTTAATGCCAGGTGGAAAGAGGGACTTTGAGAACTCGACGCTGCATAGAAAGACTGGCTGCTCCTTTGCTGCTCAATTTACGCTTTGAAATTTGTGCAACTTCAGCCACTTCAGGCTTGCGTGAATAATGTTGTGTTATGAGTGCGATGCTGAGGTGAGGCTTGCAGACTATCCACAGCGTAATTTTCCCATTACAGACATTGACATTGACACATAATGACAAACTCTATGCAAGGTTATGGAATTTCTGGAATATCATTGAATTAGCAGAGACCTACTCCAGGCATTGAAAATCAGGGAATCGGTTAATACATGTATTTTACAGTGTGTCACCCAGGAAGGAATAACAAATTTGATGTCATGGAAGTGCTTTGACTTTTCTGTGATAAGTCATGGAAACGTAATTGAATTTCACCTCTGTGCCACAGCAGGAACCCTGCGTACGAGGCAAACAAGGTCCCCTGATGTTTTTGCTCTCTTCCTGTTTGTGTGTGTGTGTGCCTGCAGCTGGCTGTCTGCTCTGGAGAGCACAAAGTGGTTGCAGCATCTCTCTCTGCTGCTGAAGGCAGCCCTGTTAGTGGTCAACGCCGTGGACCGTGACCACAGGCCCGTCCTGGTGCACTGCTCCGATGGCTGGGACCGCACGCCCCAGATCGCTGCACTGTCCAAGCTGCTGCTGGACCCGTACTACCGCACTATTGAGGTGAGGCTGGAGAATCCCTTCATCATCAGGCAGTAAACTCCAATGTAGAGTTCATATTTACCCCAAAACTTAAGGCTTGGATCCCACTGCCACCCCTCATCCACTTTAGGTTTTGTTTGAATCCTAATCCAACGCTTCACCACATTGACCCTCAAATACTAAAACTCATTACTTGACATTTTTGACCTACTTTTCTTAATCCTGTGGATCACTTGGCAAACATAGACATCACATCAGGATATTTCCAGCGTAGCTATGGAGATTTATAGTAGCCAGATTTTCAGCTCTCTAAGACATCAGTAGTAAATGTTATGTTTTGGTGTCAGTCCCTCAGAATCAAAGAGCAATGGCTCCTCTCTCAACTTGCCACACAGAGAGAAATCTATAATAGAAGAGGCACTTATGCCAGGTTCTCTGGCAGTAGCCTCAATAGATGTGCAATAGTGCAATGTAGCCACAAGACATGTTGTGATTCAAGTAAGAAAAAGGGGGAAAAAAAGTTAAAAAAAAAAAAAAAAAAAAAAAAATCTCCACTGTCATTATCACTGCGTTTGCTGCACCTACTACTTACAATCAGCAGCTGAATGCAGCATCTGCAATTACACAACTGACCTGGCTAAAAATGCTGTAGCAGAACCGTGGTAGGATTAATCATCATCAGTATCCATGAATATTTATTACCTTCCTTTTCCCTGCTAGAGTTATATTCACAACTTGAAACAAATGCTCTGTGAACCTAGCTTAGATTTTTTTTTTTTTTTTTAATTTTTTATTTTATAGTTCTCTCTCACCTCAAGTACACAGCAATTGACTGTTTGCCACAATTTCCCACTGAGGCCAACTCAAACACACCTTACACGCAGGTGATGAATGGTTACCATGGTTACGGTGACATTTGTACATTTGGTGTTTACGTTGTACAGAACATATGCTGGGTCAGGTCTGGCTTTTCTCCCGCTTTTCTCCCAGGTTGTTAGGTGGGTGAGAAGTGGGTTGTTTTAACGCTACGACATGTTCAGGCAGAAATCCAGCTGGGGTCAAATCCAGAAATAAACTAGTATAAATGTGTTGTTTTAAAATGAAATAATAGTAGAGGATCTGAGTGTAGAATGAAATTGTTTACATTTACAACTATTTTTAAATTTATTATTTAAATTTATATCTCTGTTGTAAATCCTGTCATAGCGCTGGTAAAAAAAAATTATCTTTACTATCTTCAGTACCTTTATATTGCCTTTGGGAAATATTGTCTAAGCTTTTGTGCCACTCTGTGTGCGTGTGCGTGTGCAGGGCTTCCAGGTCTTGGTGGAGGCCGAGTGGCTGGACTTTGGCCACAAGTTTGCCGACCGCTGCGGCCACGGGGAAAACTCTGAGGACCTGAACGAGCGCTGTCCCGTCTTCCTACAGTGGCTGGACTGTGTCCACCAGCTGCAGAGACAGTTTCCATGCTCCTTTGAGTTCAACGAGGCCTTCTTGGTGAGTGCTGGAATGAAAAGTCACACCCAGTTAGCGCAATGTCTCAAAATCTGAAGCTCAGATTAGAGGATTAGATGCAGCAGGCTGTTTGTATCATGATGTGCCATTGATTCAAGTGTATTTATGTTTAATATGCAAATGTGAACCACTAATGTGCAATTACGGCAATTACTGGGGGGGCTGTTTTTTTTTTTTTTTTTTTTTTTTTTGTGGTCACAAGGTTTTTATGGTCTCTTGTTAATATCATACCTGCGGTGCATGCAAGCCCCTACATGTCACTGTGTGTGTTTGTATGCAGGTGAAACTGGTGCAGCACACCTACTCCTGTCTGTTCGGCACCTTCCTGTGTAACAGTGGCAAGGAGAGAGAGGACCGTCACGTCCAGGAGAGGACCTGCTCAGTCTGGTCGCTGCTCCGACCGGCCAACCGCACCTTGAGAAACATGCTGTACTCCTCCCACTCCGAAACCGTATGTTCATTGTTTTTAACGCTGCTCCATGCATCCACCTCCCTACTGCACTACTGGTTGTGTTTCACTCTGGTCTTGGCGACACCAAGTATTAATAATAAACTTGACATTTTTCTTAAGTATGTTTAAAAAGTAGGCAAGACATTCAGTGAAAATCAGTAAGACAAATTAGCATTACAAATCAAAACATGCAACAACACAATCAGGAAACGATTTTAGATTTTTGATTTGAAACTTGAGAAGTCTGCGCTCCTCAGGAGGGTTTTCCAATGTCCCAAATCACTGCAGAGAAGACAACCCCTGGAGCACCGTATTTCATCATGTGTTTCCTAATGCTGTATAAGATTCATTGTGACAAAGCCAAATATGATTTATGAGTCTCTTTACCACCCTCTGGGAAGCAAAGCACATTTTTGTGGTTACGCTGTTGTTTTGGTGCTCACATTCCAATGTGTGCACACTTCTCTCTCTCTGTCTCTCTCTCTCTTTTTTTTATTTCCTTGGTGATTACATGTATTTTCTACTCAGTATAGCATGAGGTTGATTATGCTGTTCATTCATTTGCTTCCAAAATAGTTTTTGCTTGCCTTTTCTTTCCCCAGGCCTGCTTCTCTTTCTGCTTTCTGTGTCCTGATGACATCCACAGTTAAAAGCTTGTGACTGTTGGTTGTTGCAGGTTCTCCACCCAGTGTGTCATGTGCGCAACCTGATGCTGTGGACGGCCGTCTATCTGCCCAGCTCCTCCCCCACCACGCCCTCTGACGACTCGTGTGCCCCCTACCCTGTGCCCGGTGCCAACCCCGAGGATGCGCCCCTGGGCAGGTGAGCCGGGCACAATGGCACCGACCCCCTCTTCCTGCCTGATGTAAGATAAACCCAGGTTGAGGGCCCTGAAAGCCAGTGGGGCCCGGCTTTTAAATTCCTCTACTATAACCTGATTGGATCATTCATACATAACTGAGACTGTATTTTTGCTCTGCTTATCTCATGTCTCATGTCCATGACAGCATCATAAAAGAGGAACAGGAAGTTAATTGTGACTTTATTTCTTTTTTATATCCACAGTGTTAATGATAAACATCTCTGGGTCACTGAGAGCAATTCTGAATATATTTTTATTATGTGGGTTAGTTTGTTTGGGACTTTCTTGATTATCATTTTATGGCGATTTGATTTGATAGGGATATTAAATCATCAAAGACTTGAAGTCATCTCACTCAAAGCTGTAATCCATGACCTTTTCCCAGTAAATACTTATTTCACTCACATGGATTGTGGTATCAGGTTACACAGCAGAAAGTGGCAGCATTACCATAGTTAGAGTTGCTTTCTGCAGAATACTGTTGTATATTTTGACTGGGTAGAATGAATGTGGCTTGGGTGGCTGAGTGCCTAGTTAGTTAACATATAAGGCTACGCACAGAGCTTACATTAAAAACGTACACAGCTCTTAATATTTAACTTTCTGTAATGATTTACTGGATACGTGTGTGGCTATGGTTTGAATCATGGGGCTTCAAAGACACTGAGACATTATTAGATGAGAAGTCTATTTCCATGCATCGGCTCACTATTTCTCTGTTTCCTTCTTCCCCTGAAGACGTCCGAAGACTCGCTCCTTTGATAACTTGCCCAGCGCATGTGAGCTTGGAAGCTCGTTGGCTCCTAACCGGCGCTCCAGTGACCCGAGCCTCAATGAGAAGTGGCAGGACCATCGGCGCTCCCTGGAGCTCAACATGGCCGTGGGGCCTGAGGGAGGGGGTGGCCCGGATCAAGAGGGGCGGGCTAATGGTCAGCCCGGAGCGGGGCCTTACTCAGACACAGTGGACAATGAGCTGGACGACAGCCCCCAGCCTGAGGTCCCGCTAGCTGACCTGGGACAGGGAGCTTCTCAGGGCTCATCGACAGCAGGAGAGGACAGCGAGGAAGCCGAGCTGTCTGTGGCAGCAGGTGTAGCGGAGGGTCAGATGGAGAACATTCTTCAGGAAGCCACAAAGGAGGAGGCAGGAGCTGATGCTCAGAGAGAGGGGAGTGCTGGGGGGAGTAACACTGAGGGGAGTAACACTGACTTGGAAGTGGAAGCAAATATCGAGGAGGTAGATCAGTATGCTAAGGTCAATGGGACTGAAATGCAGACAGAACCATTTTCCAATGGTCACCATCCAGAAAATGGTCTGGTTGAGGCTGAGGAAGACAGTTTCTCACTGACCAGTGCTCCTCTGCCCACAGAGGTGGCAGAGCAACCAGAGGAACAGGCAGCAGAGGAGGCGCCACTTTCAGAGGGTCTGGTGATGCAGCTTTTGGAGAACTGTTCTCTCCAGGAAGAGCTGAAACACAGACCCAGTCATCCTGACAACACCAAGCCAGACCAGCCTGCGGGCCATAGAACTATAACTAATGGCTTTGGGGATGAGCCACCTGAAGCGGCAGAGGCTGTGGAGACAGCCTGTCGAGACCCCGAATCTAACAGAGACATCTCAGAGCCGGTGGAGCAGGCTGACAAGAGGGCCTCACTCATGGAGAGCTCCACAGAGACTCTGACTGAAGAGGCCTGCAGCCGGCTAGAACTCCCGGCACAGCCGCCTGTCAGCCTTGGCCCTCAGCCCTGCAACGAAGGCAGGAGCCAGCACCCCTGCCTTAGGAAGGAGAACGGGCTGGAGAGCGAGGCAGAGCACGGAGCTGCCAGGACTTTAAATGGGGGCAGCAAACGACCCTCTCTCAGTGCCTTTCAGTCTGTGAGTGCTGAGCCCAGCAGGGAGGGGCTGTGTAACGGTGAGAGCTCTGACGGGGATCCCAGCAGCGGACCACATTGGGCCAAAGTGAACGGGGAGCGGACCCTGCTGAGTCGGCAGGTGTCCCTAGCAAGCTGCAACTCCCTCAGCCTCCACCATCGGGGCAGCTGCTCCCAGCACCGCTGTTGCCACGTCCCACTGGGCCGGGCTGCTGCCAGCCCAGAGCAACCGTCCCGCAGCCATCTTGACGACGACGGGCTGACACTGCACACAGATGCCATCCAGCAGAGGCTGAGGCAGATTGAGGCAGGCCACCAGATGGAGGTGGAGACTCTGAAGAAGCAGGTGCAGGAATTGTGGAGCCGCCTTGAGAACCAGCACCACGCTGGCTCCCTCAGGATCAATGGGGATATGGGAGATGAAGTGGTAAGTTGCTGTTAAAGTGACGTTGAAATTGTCTTACCTGTTATTGTGTACATATAGTGGCATAAGCAAGCTGTTCTGGTTGATGTTATTTGAATGGGAACATGAACCTTACATAGCCTGCTGGTGGTGCAGTGTATATAGTTTTCATACGGTTTTCTGAAGTCAGAGAGAGGGCATGTAAAACAGACAGCCATATTATGAAATTACAGAGGATAATCTTGCTAAAGCTAGTCCTGTAAAAGTCCTCAGAGGTGCTATCTTTGTTTCCTTGTTGAAAATGAAAAGCTAAATTGTGACACACTCAAGTTTTGAAAACCACAGTGGACAATTGGAACAAGATGCAGTTGCTGTAATCCACATCAGCTTGACTATCTACATCTAACACTCAGTCACATTCAGTCAAAATGCCACATGAGGGTATAACTCAAGTGTCAAAACAAGCTTCAGGATTACACTAGAATGGCAGCACTGACTGTTCATCACTAACTTTGCATTATCTGTCAGTATGTCCTGTGAAACTAAACAAGCAACAAGACAAATTCCTGAACATTTATTGTGCATAGTGATTAAAGTAAGCGTTCTGTCCATGCAGACCTCAATCACAGACTCGGAGTACAATCTGGACCCCAACTGTCTGTCACGCTGTAGCACAGAGCTCTTCTCCGAGGCCAGCTGGGAGCAGGTGGACAAGCAGGACACTGAGGTAAGCAACCATGAAAATATTAACCAAGGATGGTAGAACAAAGCTCTCATAATGTGTATTTTTTCTCTTTGTGAGCTCAGAGTCCTCTTTACCATGGCATGTTAGCCATCAAGAGCCTGAATCAGGCCAAATGATCAAGTGAGAACACAATGGAACAGAGTGGAATTGTGCAATTTTTTGCACATCTTGTCTGTTATGTGTTTGCTACTGTTACCATTCATAGTACAAATACTACTAGTACAAATGTCTGCCACCATAATATTGTAAGGCGCCCTAACATTTACCAAAAAGGGCTGGCTGATAATGGACAAAATCAAGTATGACTTCTTTGACCAAATACCTGATACCAATATTGTGATGATATTGCAGGTATGACTATTGATGCTTTCAAAAGATATTCACTCAGTGAGAGTACAGACAGTCACTATTAATGTGGATGTGATGACCAAATAGGTGGAAGAAAATAACAAAATTGCTACAACAATCAAATAAAACAAGTCAGTTCAGACAATTGCATCCCTTTACTGTTGTACATTTAAAACTCTAAAATCCCAGCTGATATCTAGTCTCATGATATTTATGTCATCAATATGTTGCCCTACTGCCAGTGCCGTATATTTTGTATATTATTCCTCGGCCTGTCGTGTCTGGACACACGTTTGGCTGTAGTTGTACTTGAATTGAAGAACACACCCATTCCTTCACTTTTCCTCTGCACTGTAGCTTCTGGTGTGTTATTTGTGGATGCAGTTTCTGGGGTTCAAATCCTTTAGTCAGTTGATGGTTTGTAGCTCAGATTAGAGCTGTTAACTGAGATTGGGCTGCACATTGCAGGTCACCCGCTGGTACCCAGACCATTTGGCAGCCCAGTGTTACGGCTGTGAGAGGAGCTTCTGGCTCGCCACCAGGAAGCATCACTGCAGGTAACCACACAGCCCTGTCTCAAAACTTTAGTCAGTATCACCGACTTGAGGAGGCCTTTCTTTTCTTGCTGTTCTCCTATTAAATATCCCCTCATTTCTTGCCGCGGAAGATCATTTTTGTAGAGCTTGTTAGGTGCATTTTGAAAAATCAATATATTGGGACAAAATTGTTGAAAATTATCACTATTTTTATTTTATTTACGGTATTGTCAAGTCATCAGAAGACCGACTGTGGCCAACTTTGTTTTGTTTTGTTTTTTTGCCACGGGGAAGCGCAAAAACATCAGTCTTAAAAAGACTGCCCCCAGCCCCAGGTCAGATTAACACATTTATAGACAGATTAATTTCCTTGTTCTTACAAATAACATATTTGACTCCTTCAGAGACATTATTGGACAACCTGTGCACTACAGTGTCCAGTCTGATTTGTGAGAATGCAGGGTCATTTTTTTCCCCATACAAAGTGACATGGCACTTGTTGCTTCGTGCTGTTAGCAGAGTTATATCCACCTGACAATGAAGGCTGCTGTTTTCTCAGAACGGCAGCAGAATGGCAGCAGGTACATGCTGTTGGTAGTTTACTTAAACAAAAATGTGACTGAAAAAAAGTCAACAGAACACAGAGCAGACACACTGGGAAAAACACTGTAAAAAGTGGGGGATTAAAATATCGGTTACATAGTCTGATGCGGCACAATTGTAAAAAATGACAAGTAAAACAGCCGCTGCGGTTTCATACGTCTGTGACTATTTGCCAAGTTTTTGCGGGTCTTTTTTATGGATGTGTGTCTTATTGATAATCCATCTGCTATCAGTTTAGCAATAATAAGCCGATGTGGTCCCAGCCCTAATTGTCATTGTGTATTGTCATTCAGTCTGGCCTCCTCTGACATTGAAAGCTGCAGGGTTCCCTGGGTATATATATCCTCAGATCCTCAGATCCTTGGAAATGTGTGTGAGTGAGAGACGAATTCAGTGCTTTTCAGGTCTCTCTCTGTCAGCTGGGGGCATTTCCTCTCTTTGAGTATTCTCATTTCCTCATAAATCGCTGTTGCCTGCTCTTTTCTTCCTTTCCTCCTCCATGGTGAAGTGGGCCAGTTAACCTCTGGCGGACACAAGTTGTAGTAGAAATTATGTTGGACTCCTAGTTGTTCATATGAAGACTGACGCCCGACTTGTTTACAACCGCCTCCAGTTACGTCAGCACCATTTCTCTCTCAGCGCTCGTTTAAAAAAAGAAGTCAAAACAACATTGTTGTAGCTGTTTCACAATTTTTACATTTCACACAGCATAATTAGATAATAGGAGAGGGGATGAAGCTTTTTTTTTGTTTTGTTTTAGTTGGAAGTGTGTTTCAGTGTGTGCTGTATGGGCCGCTGTGGTGGCTGCTCTTATCCATTGTTTACCCCTCTCCTCCACAGTGGCAGGGAGCCTGTCCAGGAGGTCTGGTGAGATTCGGCTCCCCTACCCTGTCCCCCACCCCTCCACTCTAAACAACCTCCTATCCTAACCACACCCTTCCCTCCTCTTCACCCTTCCCTCATCCACTGCATCTGGTTTCCCTTCATTCTGTTGTAGTTGGCAGCAAGTCCTCAGGTTTATGTCTCTTCTGACGCATATATGTACGAACTTGAGAGTGAGACCCCCAGTGCCAGATATTTCAGATATTCAGCGGTTTGTGATTGGCTGCGATCACGAGCATGGTGCTGTTCGGTGGGTGTGCTACGAGGGGTTGAGGGCTTCGCACCAATGCCTCTCATTATTGTTTTATCTGCAAATTTCAAATCAGTGAGCTAAGCGTCAGGCCACTTTCCAAAAAAAAAAAGCAAAAAAAAAAAAAAAAAAGCCATGGACTCCCTCACCCTCAACCTTCCTCCCGCCATAGCACCTCATCAGCACCCCACCCTCACACCTCCCCGCCCCACTACCCTCCTGCCCCCATCCCGGCGGCATGCTGCCCCACTCCAGCCCCTGCACCTCACCTCTGACCAGCACAGCATGGTATTGGAGGCCAGTCAGTCAAACCTGGAGCTGCACGAGAGCGGAGACACGACCCTCCAAGTGAATTCCATGCTGATGCGTTTCATTTACGCTGAGGGCCACACATAAAGACCAATTTCCACAAGCGAGTGCAGGCGGCTGTAAGGGGTGAAAGGGGCCACTGTGTGTGTACGTGTGTGAGCATGGCCTTACTTCTGAATCTGAGCATGGGTATTTTAAACCCTGACGAAACCTCTCCCCAGTGTGATATGCCTTCCTGTCCAATGCTGGTAATGTTTGTCATAACCAGACTGAATATCCAATTTAGCACGGCTGAGTGTGAGAGCACCTCTGCTAACCTGGCATGTAGAGTGAAGATCACATGGTCAATTTGAACTGTGAGCCGGAGCAGTGTGAGCAGCACCTGTGATGAATGATGATGTCTCCTAACCATTCAGTGGACTGATCTCAGAGCCTCTTTTCACCTGCGTTAACATGCGCCTTGAGTGATTGTACTGTAATCTGGCAGAGCAAGAATACAAAAATCAAAGTTCAAACTAGGACTGGACAATGGACAAAATCAAGTATCACAACATCTTTTTCTGAATACCTCAGTATTGATATGATATTGTTTAGACTCTTGATGGTTTCATGACATATTTACACACAACAGTCTTTAGTAAAGTGGATGTGATGCCCAAGCAGGTCGAAGCAAATAACAGAACAGCTAGAACAGACCAATAAGCTACTGGACACTCACTTTACTGTAATGTGGCCTTAAAAACCAGGAAAATACAACACTTGTGCAGAATCACCATGTTACCGTGTCCAAAATTCAAAAGATCTGATCACCTGAACCATTCTAGAAATGTTCATTTGACTATATTGGCAGCAAAATAGAAATGCAAAGCACCTCCAGTTACATGTAATAACTATGCAAACAAGTACAGATCCAAATGGGAAACAAATCAGCTCAAACAAAAACACAGTCGTCCATAATGGATTTCCGTTATACTTATTTAAGGGGAACAGCGAGCTGTGGTGTTTACTATCAGCTTTGAGGATAGGGAGTGATGTATGCAGCAACATGGATTGGGTGATATTAAATGAATCCTGCAATATGAAACTAGATAACATCTAGGAAATTGAATATTATAATGTGATGTGGCATATGTGTTGTCGTTTTCTGGTTTTAAAGGCTGCATCACATTAAAGACACTTCTGAGCTTATCGGACTATCCTAGCCATTGTATCATTTGCCTTTACCTGCTCGGCCATCATATCCACGTTACTATGATTGTTTAACAAAACATCATTTGTGTAAATACCTTATGAAAAATACCAAGTCATCCCTACTATCAGTGTTGATATTGAGAAATAGTGGTATTGGATTTTGAGACGCGTGGTGCTGCCAGGTGTAAAGGGGCTCTAACTGAAGCAGAGTCCAGTACTGACCAGTATGTCTCCCCTGCAGGAACTGTGGTAATGTGTTCTGCGCCAGCTGTTGTGACCAGAAGATCCCAGTGCCAAGCCAGCAGCTGTTTGAGCCCAGCCGCGTTTGCAAGTCTTGCTACAGTAGCCTCCAGCTAAACTCAGCTCCTATGGACCTGGAGCTGGAGAAAACCATCACCGCCAGCTCCAACTAGGGCCGGGGGGACTGGGACTGGGGACTCGGGTGTAGCCTCCAGCCACCAATACAGGCGCACCGCTGAAGACGAGCACAGGAGCTATCCAGAATGTCCCATGGACTTTGTGTGCGTGCCGCAGATATGGACTTTCATGTGTATATACAGAGATTGCTGCCGTGGAGGAGCTGAATAGCTTGTTGGCAAGATGCCGAGCACTTTGAATGGTGGGTGTGCACGGGGAAGGAATGGGCAGGAAGTGTGTGTGTGTGAGAGAGTGTGTGTGTGAGAGAGAGAGAGAGAAAGAGAGAGAGAGAGGGAGAAAAAGCACATGTTGACTCGCTTAGGGTTTGAGGGCAGTGTTGGGACTGCACTACAAGGCCGGGGGGGGGGGGGGCTGACAGGGGGGCATTGGCATGAGGATGGACTTCCTGGTGCCTTGAACCAGGCAGGTAGAGAGGGTCATCTCACTGTGCTGCTGGGACGTTTCCTGGAGGGCTGCAACATTCAGAAGCATAACCCATCTGCTCTTATCAACAAACCTCTGTGTACCATCATTACCCAAATTGGACTTCTTGATTCTCTTTGGACGTTGTAACATCCGGAGAGATGAGCGAAGCTGCAATGTCCCGGCGTTAAACAGACAGTCCCTCAGCATGAGAACGTGTCCCAATACTGACCGGACGGCGACTGGGGGAAGACGTACCAAACTGTGGGCTGAATCCCAACTCGGCATTATTTGCTTGCAGTTTAAATTTTGACGCAAGTTGCACATGCGTGTCGGTGTCAGTTTGAGTTGTGTTTGATGTGTTGGGATTCAGGCCAAAGTGCCATGAGCAGCAGGCAGGCGGTTGCTGAGTGTCTTTGAACTCTCTCCTGAGGGTTCAGGATTGTCTTAAAAGTCTACCTTGGCGATCACTAATGAAAAATGCTCTTGGGATATTGAATTGTTTTGCTGTGTTTTTGTTTGTGAGAAACGGTAGCCTCTTAGCAGTGTTATAGCAAGTCAGTGGGGAATTAAATCATTTTCCAAAAAGAAAAAAAAAAAAAAAAAAAACTGCAATGGCTTGTTTGGAATTCAAAGAAAGTCATTTCATTCCCCTTAGACTTGTGCAAGCAGGCTACCCGCGCTACCACGAGGCTCAGAAACAAAAGCATGCACACACAAGTCTTAAGAGAGAGGGCTGCGTAGTGATCTGTAGGCTTCTAAATCTCCTCCACCTTCCCTTTAACAGCTGACACGCGCTCAGCTCTTCCATGCTGATAGACTGTTATTACGAGCAGCGTCTGCCGCAAAGTGTAAACTCATTACCTGCAGCGGTTTTGTCAAGTGTCTCGGCCGCAGGTTGTTGCTGGCAGACGCCGGCTGCGTAATCTCTCCTGTTAACTCCGCCTTCACGCCCTTCACTCAAGATGGCCCCCCCCTTTATTACCTTACCCAGCAGGCACTGGGAGCTGGACGGTGTTAAAAGCGCACGTCATTTTGCAGTTCATCTTTTCCGTGCAGGTGAAATCAGAAGAGACGTCATGGTGGAAGTGTGAGCGCAGGATACCGTACGCCAGGAAAGAGAGTTTTATCATCCACAAAGAGCTTTTACAGGTGCGATGCGACACAACTTTTGACGCAATAAGGAAACATTTTGGCAGAGATTTTGTTGAGTGTGCTACACGACCATGAGCTCAGCTGTGATTTCCAGCCGGACGGATGAACTGTGAGGAAAAAGGAGGAAACCAGTGACAACTGAAGGGCTTCTTGGCTTGTTAGTAAAAGTCTGCAGCTCCACATGAAATCTGATGACCCAGCTTCACCCCACCCTGCCTAACAACCATTCAATGACCTCCTTGCACACACAAACACACACACACACACACATACACTTTTTTTGTAAAATAAATGAATGAAATAATATATTCAGATACGTATATAGCATTTAAGAGAAAATGTATAGAATCCTTGAATAGTGGCTCACTAAATTAGTCACCAAAAAGTTTTTTTTCTATCTGTGTTTTCTTTTGTCGTTAATTGCAGAAAAAAAAACTATATTTGCAACCTGTTGAAAACACAGGCTTTTTTTTTTTTTTTTTAAATAGAGGAGCAGGGTGTCCTGTTTTGATGCTGCAGTGGTTTTCCCTTTTAAATGCGATCCTTACTTTGACGTTATTTATTGAGGTTTTATTCTTGAATTGCTGTTGAAAGTTCAGACAATTCAGTTGCCACAGGATAATCAGTGTTGGTCAGTAGTGGATCTGCAGGGCCATGAGAGGTGGCTCCCGTCTGCGGCTGCGGCGGCACTTGTCATTTTAGGGTGATTTAAAAACAAACAAACAAACAAAAAAAAACGTCTGGTCTCAGCCACTGGCCAGTGTGACTGATCCCAACTTTGCTTCAGTCTGCAGCATTATCCGATTGAAATTTCAAGCACTGTCCTAGTCCTGGAAAAAACTGTACAAAAATAAAAAGTAGACAGATGCCAAATTTACAAGGGCAGAAAACAGCTTCTCCACCATTTAGGGCCAGTGTGAACGACCGGAGGAGCGACTCTCGTGACCTCTGACCTCTTTATGACCGGATCTCAAAAATCCGACTGAAATGACAAGTGTGGCCCACAGCCAATGAGATGCCTATGCACTGAGAGAACAGTGGTCCAAAACAAGCAACCTGAACCCAGACTTAAGCGCCCACCCCACCCAACCACACACACACACAGACACACACACACACACACACAAAAACAATTCATCTACAAACACTACCTCTACTTTATACACACAGCCTCTTTCACACTCATTGAGATCTCACGCTGCGCTTGTAGTTGCCGAGTGACGCTTTTACAGATTTACATCATCAAGTATGGCCTTTTTGTTGTTGTTATTGAATCTGTGTTTTACAGGCAATCAGCTGGAGCATTAAAGGTACAATACACAACCGCAGACTATGTTCATGATGATCTTCTCAAGACTGCCAATCTTTGATTTTTTAAAAAAATTCTTCCCCCCCCTTAATGTTAGCAGTGGGCCTGCTTACACTTAGACATTAGTTCATTATTGTAGGCCAGACAGTATCTGCAAACGGCTGTTTGTTGTAGCTGGGAGGGTTTGGCCACAGTTTGGACTATCACAGGAAACCATTTGAGCCTCAGTTGATTGGCACCTTGACACTATCTAAAATTTAAATCCTCCAGAAGATGTTAACTTTGCCCATGTTGAGTTCCCTCCGGGCTCAAGCAAACAGCAAACCGTATGTGCAGCTGCTGTCTGAAGAGAGTGTGGGGAAGTGTGTGCAGCGGCGGCCGGCTCGCTGCCCGTGTTTCTCAGCGCCCTTCTGTAGTGTTCGACTTGTGTTTTTCAGTGGCTTAACCTTCACTCTTACAGGGAACCCTTTCACCCTCGTAACCAAGATGCAGTTTCACTTTTGTTTAATACCTGGAAGAAAAAAAAAGGTTGAGCAAGCAGCGTCAGGCCAGCCTGGGTGAGACATGACTTGTAAAAACATTGATTTTCTTTCTTTCTTTTTTTTTTTAATTGCACCATTGTGTCAAGGCTGGCGGTGCAACAAATCACTCCGATGTAAATGTAAGTGTATTTTCAGGCTGGCCAGCAGCACTGAGCTCCCTGTAGAGTCCTCAGGCCTGACTATTAGTTATTTGCAGATGTTTTATTCAGCCAGGCCCACATCTGCAAGCCCTTGGACTCTTTCTGGTCATCGTCTCCCAAACTAAAGAACTTTAAAGCCCAAAATGTTGAAAAAACATCATTACCCACACTTCTGTATTCAGTATCTCAAAAATAAAGAGGATTCAGTCTGAAAAGCAAAGGACTTAATTCACTTAGACCTTCCAAAAACACCACAATTTGTTTTAATTTTGCGCCATCACTCATTTCGTAAGAATAGGTGTCATTTTCTTTTCAATCGGAGGCTCTCATTTTGGAATGAAGCTTCACTTGGAAGTTTCAGACGGCTAAATGAGAGCGTGGTCCTTCTCTATCTGCAGTGTCTCTGCTGCCTTCCTGCCCCGGGCCCCCGAGTGTGAACAGGCCGGGGGGCGGTTTCACCCAGACACACTGACAGGCAACAGCATGAATCCTTTTTACTTTCACCACCATCACAGGCGTGTGGGGCACCAAGCTTGTCTCCTTCAACAATCCATGAATGTGAAATGTCTAAAGGAAAAGAAAAAAATAAATGAAATAAAGGACAATTTTTTTGCACATGACATTTAAGTAGACACTGCCACAAAATACATCGAAATAAAGCTGAAAATGAAGGTGCATCGTTGTTTTCAGTATTGTACCTGAAGTTGGTAACCCCACACAGGAGGGAGGGCATGATGGGAGTGGTGCATCATGGTTGGGTGTGTGTGTGGTGTGGGGTGAGGAGGTTGATATACACCGTGTTGCCAGGATGATCCCTTTCTGCGCTTTTATCAAGACGTACTCTTGGTTTGCATATGTTGTGTTTTTTCCTCACTAACGCTGACGTTCACCTGTTGGAGGCGTCACTGCAACGGCCCAGGAATCACCACATGATGTGGCTGTGGACGTGTGAATGGACGGGCGTGACTGTGTGTGTGTGTGTGTGTATGAGCGTGTGAGTGTGTGAGTGTGTGTGTGTATGTGTCCGTCTCTTTTTAGTGGAGACTGGTGCCAAGCAGTTTTATTACGGGTCTCTCACAAAGGGATCAGTCATGCTTTTGATTTCTTTCTCTCCCTTTCCCTTATTGTTTGACAAGCACTTTCAACCTTCTCATGTCTGTCAGAGGACTTTGTAGCTGTACATAGCGATTTCCTGTAACGACAAGTGCTCCTTGTTAAGTCTGAATATTTTGTTTTGTTGAATTTACTTTGAAGAGCATTACATTGTTGTAGAATTAAAGGAAAAATAAAATAGACAAACCCGAAAGTGTGTTGTTTGGCAGCAGGAACAGATGTCAGCCGTCACACGATGATTTAAACAACAAAAACAAAACAAAAAAAACAGGAGTCCATCATTCACAGCTGAAAACACACAAAGAAGCAAACTATGAAACACTTGAGGTCAATCATGTTTAATGTATGTACTGGTATACATTTCTAAAAATCAAGAAAATCTTAAAGTTATTGTCTCACATCAATGTCTACTCATTGAATGCAAATTCAAGTGGATACGTGACAAAACACAACCAAGAAAAAGAATCAAGATCAAAAAGCAACAAGTGCTGCTCTAAGTTACTCATGCTCTTTGATGCGACAAATGGAGGTTCTCTTATTGGCTCTAAAGGAAGCGATAATAGGAAGTGACGACCCCTGACGATTACTGGACTTCATAGTTCACTGCACAGAAGTAAGAACAGGACATCTGTACCATAATCAGCAGCAGCAGCAGACTAAGAGCAAGCTGAGGGCCGGTCAGCCAGCCTGACTGCCAGACATCTGTCATCAGAGGCAAAGCTGGATGTTTAGTAATCTTAAGTATGCTAAAACAACACAAGGAACACTTGGAGCAAAACATTGCTATTATTGTTTTACAAAGTTATGGCCAGACGACAACTGTCAATAAAGCAATCATATGCAATTACGTATCAAAGTCCATTGAGTCAAGAGGACCACACATTTGATCCAAGAAAGAAGACTGGTCATGTAACAAGAACGAGTTTTTGTCTCCTGTTCAAATCCAATCTTGTGTGCAAAGTGTTGCCTCCCCGAAAACCTTTTCCTCATTCTGATTTCAGTGGGAAATTGAGTGTTGGTGTAATTCTCCAAACAGAGAAAACCTAATGCAGTATTTCAGATTGTAATGAAATGTTGATAATTGGATTTCTCTCCCAGCGACATCATTTATCTCCCTGCAACATCGTTAGAAACGCATTTTTAAAAAAAATAGACATGGCTTTACCAGCCTTCTATTCCCTTTATCTATAAAAAACTCAGACAGCAATATTTACACTTTGATTATATATTATAAAGAAGGTTCTCTTGATCCGCAGATCAAACATGGTTTTTCCCTGCCACCGAAATCTGCCTCGGGACGAGTCCCGTGAAAGCATGTATCAGAAAAGACAAGATTGTCAAAGGACACGTCTCCCAGTGCAAGTTAACGTGTTGTCGGATGAGGAACTGAGACTGCACTATGTACAGGCGATGTGACTGACTGACGGGGTGTGTGTGGTCAGAGCGGAAAGGCTTCCCATCGGTTCTCCGCAGCCTCCGGTCAGGAGCAGGCAGGGAACTGGATTCACACCGACGACTGATCCCACACCTGCGGCACAGGAACAGCACGTCACTCACACCATCTGAAAATGTGACACTGTCACATCATGAGGTAAGTTCACTCTGTACTACCTCAGCCCCTCTGTGGCTGGAGGCTGTGTGACCTGAAATGAAAATTATCTAATGAAACTTCTTTTTTTTCTCTCTCGTGGTTTCTGAAGGGTTTTGTGCCAAAACAAGAAAATATATCATCTGAGTCAAAACATGACTCCTCCTTTGTATAATTATTTCAGCCCTGTAAGTTAAACAAAGCGGTCACACTTGGCAGACCGGATCCTCTGGACTTCCTGAATGGAATCGAGTGTTTTTCAAAACATTCTCATATTGTCCCATCTGTTATACAGGGCATATGTTTTGACAGTTTTCTATTTTTCATTTACATTCATGTTGCAAATATTTTAATATTCTTTCATATTGCATATTACTTCATGCTGCCACAGCCCCAGCTCTCCATGTGGATCACTCAAGTCAACCTGAGTGATCTGGGCGACGTGTTTTAAGTCAATGTCAAGATACTCAGGAGGATTTTTAAAATATTGATATATATCACAGTGTGATTCCTATATGAACAATCATGTTAAATAAACAACTTAATTTTTATCCCACTGAGCCGCATTTTAATGTTTGAATTGAAATGAGCTCTTTATCATCAGTTCAGACAGCAGTGCTGTGTCATGATATGATTCATGATATGACATTTCCAATGATGCTGATTTATCACGCAGCTGCTAGTTTCATCTGATCTCAAATATTTATCAAATATTTTGCAATGGATGCCCCCCTATATTTGTGTGTGTGTGTGTGTGTGTGTGTGTGTGTGTGTGTGTGTGTGTGTGTGTCGTAGCACCTTGTTGACCGGGGTGAGCTGGGTGCGGACAGAGCCTGTGTGGAGCCTGGCGCTGTCCCCGAACCTCCCCGGGGACCTCTCCCTGCGGCTGTCCAGCACCCTGCCGGGCGACTTCTCCCTGTCCAGCGGTCGGGCCGGGGACTTGTCCCGTCTGAACTCGGTGCGGCCCTCCCGGTAGCGGTGCGGGGTGCTGGGCTCCCGGTGCAGGCCCTCGTGACTGCCGGGGCCCGAGGCCAGGCGCTTGGAGATGTGCTCAGTGTAGGTGGGCGGGCCGCGCTTACTGGGACTCCTGCAGGGGACACAGACGGGACGGTCACAGCTGTCTGTCCTCCCCACCTGGGACAGCTCAGGCTTACTTTGATTTTCACTGTGGGCTTACAAGCTGCTGTTGTTTTTTTCTTTAGTAAATGTTAAGTTGTAGTTTTAGTTGTAGTTATTTAGTTTCAGTTCTAGTTTCAGGGCAGGTGTTTGTGTTTATGTGTGCAACAGGTATTGTATAATGCAAACAATAAATCATATATTACTCAAAAATGTATCAGTGTTATAATAGCCAAAATGTTTGTTCAAAATACATCTTCTTTCTTACACTGCATATATACAAAAACATAAAAACATCTGGCCTGCATTAATATGTTATTTTGTAACCTCGCTCCAAACCGACTGAATTAATGATTGTGATTCCAATAATGCAGAAATGAAAACACACCCTTGAGGTGAATTTGTGAACTGATTCTTCAAGCCACTGCAGTCACATTTAACGGCCGATCAGTTTCAAACAGGTAAATACTACTGAGCAGTTCATCCTGAATAATCCACCTTCACTGCAAATGGAGCAGCTCCACAAATGCCATCATTTATGACGCTACAGATACACAGAAATTATTCTTTACTCTCTACATTATCGACCATCTCATGCCGTCTGAACATGGGATTTGATTTCCCAGTCTGGACAACCTTGATCAAATACGTTTCTGTTTGTGTGTAAATTCAACCTCAGACTCTGCGTCTTGGTTCTCCTCTATCACACTGCAAGAGAAGCTTGTTGTTGTTTGCAAACCAAGGCCACTGCAAATTGTGCCTTCGAGTGTGCTCAGACTGGAGCTTCTGGATCCAGCAGGTGGCACTGTTGGCCTGCCTAATGAAAACAAATCCAGGCTGTTCTGGTTTGGTAAATGATCTGGTGAAATGCCCCTCCTGTGCTGCAGTGAAGCAACAAACTCACAGTTACATCATGCAGCAGAAATGTAATCCTGATACTATATATTTAAAGTATGAGATATTTTCTATAAACCCCTTGGACATTTTTTTTCTACCCTACCTACACATTCTGCTGTACTGGTGCTCAAACGTTCAGTGTTTTATGGCTTAAACTAAACGGAGGGAGTCAAACATGCGTGGGGGAGCTGACCCTCGGCTGGAGTCGGTCCTCTGCAGCTCTCCAGACTCTCTGATCAGGCTGCCCTTACAGCAGATGACCCGCAGTTTGTTCTGGTAGGAGGAGGCCAGGTAAATGGCACCGGAGGAGATGGCCGGGCCCAGGTAGCGAGGGTTGGGGATGTCCAGGTGGGCCAGCAGAGCAGCGCTGCAAGCAGGGACGGCCATGTGAGCAAACAGAGTTTTCTGGAATCGTTACCAAAGTGTGTGTCGGAGTGAGCCGTGTGTCTTACCCCAGAGCAGCGTGGCCCTGGACCTCGATGACATCCAAGGAGTTGAAGTAGGTGACAAACAGGTACGGCTCTCTGTAGGCTGCACATGAGGAGGATGGGGACACAGTCAGGACTATGGCGGAATCTGTGGCTCACATTCACACACCTGTCTGCACACTCAACCATGCAGTGTAAAGCAAGCAGCCTATTCACCAAAGGCCAGAGGCAGACGGCTCCACTTGATGTCCTCGGTGCGGCTCCTGCGTCCGTACGCGTCCACAAACACTCCGAACTCTGCAGGAGAAACAAAGTTTACCGTCCGCTCCTCTGGCTGCTTTGCATTGTTTTGGAGCGGCGTCCAGCCTCACAGCAGGAGAGAGGCAGTCGTGCTCGCAGGCAGCGCTCTCAGGGGCGCAGTGAGGAGGCGTCGGTTCACTAAAAACATAAACTAGGCCAAAGTCCCTGCATCTAATATCATCTACCAGCAAAACTTTCAAACAAGCTTATATTCACTGAACCTGATGACTGAGAGGATATTATTATTTGCTCAGTGTGGTAAAATTATTAAACTCAAGTGGCCAAACTATCAGCTTGAAGGCAGCAGTGGCCTGAATGCTCTCATAAGTGATTTTCAGACATGGATTTCCAATACATTTCTGGCAGTTTTTGTTTGATTTTGCTCTGTGTTACACTCAAAACTACAAGATCAAATCTGGACTTACCTTAGCTAACATAAATATAACCTAAATTCATAGTGTAAATTATAGAAATCACACTACTAGGCCATAAATAAAATCTACCCCCTGCAGTCGATGGAGATGTTTGACTGTTTATAAAAAAATATTAAAAAAAAAAAAAAAGGAAAAAGAAATGCTTAACTCAACGTGCACTGCAGTGCCACAATATAATGGATCAAAAGTAGCCAGTTTCTGCCAAGACGCACCTTTATGATCACAGTGACAAATGGTAAAGTGTGGTCGCAGTCAGAGAAAGTGACACACACACACACCCACACACACACACACTCTGCTGCCTAGTCTGTGCCACACATCACTGTAAGACAAAATTCCAGGGGTAACACTGAAGGGACCATGGATTTAAGTCTATTTATGCCTTGGCTGTTTATTAATTTAATTGTTTACATTTCCATGTGTGAAAAACAAGGAGGTCGACTACAGAGCTTCATACCTCTGTGTGCCGTCTCATTATTCCATCCCAAGCCGCACGGTAATTCAAATTGGACGGCAATTAAAATCCTCGTGCAGCAGGTTTCGATTTTAAATGCTCCAATATGTTTGCATGACTCTGTCGCATTTGATTACGGGTGATTATAATTGCTGTGGTTATTATCAACGTGGTCTGTCAACACTGAAACTTGTGCCAGTGCATTTTCAGATTGCTAGAGAGACTATGAGTTAAATGAATTCAAACAGCTGTTATCATATTGAATGACTGAGGAAACTCTAAATCAGGTACAGGATTTGAAATGAACTTTTCTTTTTGTCAGGGACCGTGTACGAAGAAGATCTTGCTTAATTAAGATCCATACAGCCAAGCTTCACAACTTTACCCACCAGTTAACTTTCACCTGCACTTGGCGGGTTGGTGGGTGTTGATTTCAAGCCCTGTTTTGTTGACACTGGTGTTTGTTTGCCCTGTGATGACAAGCATCTGGAGGTCATCCGTAGCGCGCCACCTAATCTACCACTTTACCCTTCAGCACCGCACATCATCCCACTCGGTGTTCAGTGTACGGCAGTGGCTCTGAGCTCACCGTGAAAACACAGCAGGTACTCCTCCTTCTGCATGCTGCCGGTCACCTGCATGATGGAGATGGGGAAGCTGTGGGACGAGGCAGCGAAAACCGCCGAGGCCAGTGACACGTCCTTCTTATCTAAGAACTCTGCAGAGGACAAAACCGAACAGGAACAAGCAGACAGTGGTCAAACACTATCAGGAAGTAATTTTTTGGAATTGGTTTAACCTGCCTGGAGTGTCAGATAAACACTTTGAGTGCAACTGCAGTATAACACGTTGTTCTTGCTCAGGGTTCAGCGTTATGTAGGCTGTGCTATATATTACTTTTGTGGGATGAAAACCACGCTTCTGCACAAATACATGCTTATTTTCTCATTCCAAAGATTTTTTTTTTTTTGGTTATGTGTTTTTGACAGTTCAATGGTCAGTAAAGGCACATCAATAACTCTTTTAATTCAAGTGAGAAAAGCACCTATGTGTTTTTACAAAAGTGCAACAATACTGTACTTGTGTCCTCACCCTCGAGCACAAACTGCTTCATCTCAATCTCGTAGAACTTGTTGGTGCCGATGATGATGCTGTAGCTGGTCAGATGGATGCAGCTGCACGGCTCCAGGGTCTCGATCTCCTGAGGGATGAAGAAGGGAGATGCTTGTTTGAACCTTTAATGGCAAAAGGTTTCCGCTTTTTCATTTTGGGGAAAATTGAATCCATTGAAATGACTGCATGAAATCTGAGGAGACATGGATCAATTTGTTGTTTGTTTGTGTTTATTTGTGTGTGTGTGTGTTCATTTAAATTCACTGTTTACTGACATAGACTATGAATGTGAATGTTTGTTTATCTGATGTCATCTTTTTCTTATTGGGATGTGATTATTTACCTCTCTCAGGATTTCATGATTTGGGACAAATCACATTAGTATCAGTATTCCTACATTTTTTTTCAACTATTTTCTGCCATTTTAGTTGACGTGATTACATCACTCTTTTTATGAAATATGTCAGCTGTTTCAGTGGAGGAAGTGCTGCATTTTATCTCACAGTGGTTTACATACTTCAGGATACATATTTCATGCAACATACGGGACAAACTGATCATACCCACCTTACGAATGCAAAATTTGCTGAGATTGTCATTGTAGCGTAGAATGGTTATTTTATTGGGCATTGCAGCACATATACAAGAGCCGTTGTCGACCTGTAAACAGAATACACAGTTTCTGAAGTCTGTTCAGTGTAACCAGTAAGTAAGAGGACACGGTTGCTCTGAAACACACGATCTGCTTAATCCGAGCTTTTCAGAGGAGGAACATGAGGTGCGAGAGACTTACTCTCCCAGCTGCAAACAGATGGCAGCCCTTCACCGTCTCAAAGATGTAAGGAGCCAGCTCGGACTGGCTGGGCAGGTGGGACTGAGCCAGAGACTGCTTCACTTTCTTAATGTCCAGCAGACACAACGCCCTCTCATCACCTACAGGACACACACACACACACATTACACATCAGCTCAGACTGCACTTAAGATCACCTGCAGTTCACTCAGTTCACATAAAAACGAGAAGAAATGATGCAGGCAACTCAATCAGTAAACAAGATGCCTCGGGGTAACTGGACCGGTGGTGTACTGCAGTTACGGCCTGTAACAGGTTGACATTGTGACTATTAATTATAGCATCAGGTCAATGAACGCAATTTGTAGAGCAGGACAGCCAGATTTGTGGAAAGGCTTCTCTCTTCAGCTGGCAGCTCGCTCGGCCTCACCTTAACCTCACAGGTGTGGGTGTTTCTAATGCTGATACAGGCCTGTGTGGCATTGAGGGGGTGTGTTCTGCACATAATGTCTGCAGGCTGCAGATAGACCCACTTGGATTTGGATTTTTGTGTCAAGTTTAACTCAGTTGGACTCTCAGGTAAAGCACATAGCATCCGTTTTGGACTGAAGACTTTTTTTTCTCTCTCTCCAAGCTTCATTAAAAACAGACCAGTGGTGTCTAAAATTAAATCTGAGCCTGGGGAACAATGATAAAAATTTCATTTTCAGTATTTATATGAACTGGATATAACTCACTACTTATCACAGAAGATTTTCACTTTTTGTGATGCTTTTTTTTTTTTTTTTTTTTTTTAAGAAAATCCACTTCCTGAATTGAGTGAAATTCCAAGTGAAACTCACCCCAATCCTGCCACTTTTTTCTGTTCACTTGACAATTATCATTTATTGACATGGCAAAGTCAGAGGTCTCACCAACAATCATCAGCAGCTTCTCCTGGTCTTTGATGATGTGGATCTGAAAGACTGATCCCAGCCCGGGGATGTGGGTCAGGGAGTTCTTGATAACGTTCAAGGCGTACAGACCCTCTTCTGAGCCCACCAGCACTATCTGCAGCGGGACAAGAAAACAACCACGACAATTATTCTAGGACATGGTGAAATTTCAAATAGGAGCAGCGTGTTTCAAGCCTCAGCAGTAAGCTTTGAATGTCTGCTGTGTGCTCCATTTCAGTTCATTAATTTAAGATTACTGCTAAACACAACTGCAGTGGATAAGTATGTCTGATAAATACTTAAAATGCGAAATGTGTAAAATTAAACACGGCGATACTTATGTGAGAAGTAAAGTGAGTGCACTCTTGGCTATGAATAATTCTATGAGTACTCTCCAAAGCAACACCATCCTTACATTTATGTATATGTTGTTCTGTAGTCACTGTCTGGATGGAGGATTAGCTAATGAAAACACTTTTTACTGTGGTTTTATGAAAATAAAGGCAACTCTAAGTGTGCCAGTACCTGATCTGTGAGAGGGAGGGTGCAGTTGATATCCAGCCTGTCATCTCCCTCCAGCTTCAGGAGAGAGTTTCCTAGGAGCTTCTGAAAGAGCAGAGAAACAGAGGCATCAGCAGGACAGCCTCTACCCGTCCTGAGAGAGAGGCATCAGAGCACAGGAGCAGAACAGAGAGGGGTTGGAGGGCTGTATGCAAGTAACAGTGCCAGAGGTGGGACCAAGTCACCTTTGTTCAAGTCACAAATAAGTCTGACATCAGGAGAACCAAGTCCCAGATCAAACTCCAATTTAAGTCCAGTTTCACAAAGTACCGACTTCCAAGCATGGCTGGTCGAGCCCAGTCACAAGCACAAAGTGAGTCAAGTCAAATGTAGCAGTGAGCTTCCATGTATTGTTTGGGTTTAAACCTCTAATTATGCGTTACACTAAAATCTATTCTTTTATGTCTGAAAGAGTAACTTATCACAATGCAATGAGTAACTTATCCCAAATGTGTCAGTGCGGACACACTGACAGATTTGGGATAAGTTACTCATTGCATTGTGATAAGTGGGGTGGGGGGTGGGATTTGGGACAGTCCCATGGTGGAACTGTGGTGATGGTATATAGTTGTTTCTGAATATGGGTAAATTTTTTGGATTTGTGAAAAAAAACAACCCTCTTTAAGAGTGAAGATTCCTGTCTACAGTTAACTTTCAAAAATCCATTTACTTCTGTTAATTTACTTTTATTACATTCTGTGTAATAAAGAGGTGCAGGCCCTCTGCCACTTGTGTCCTGCTGGCTGGGTGCATGTCGGGGGAATGCAAGTAGTGGGAAAACGCAGCCTGTACATTTTGGCCTAAGGGTGCTGCTACAGGAAGGGTGGTGGTCACACCAAAATTGATCAGGTTTTCTCTCAGAGAAGAGAGTGATAACTTGGTAATCTGTCCATTGCATCTACAGATATGCTGGGTACAAGTCACATGTTTGGCCTGAGCTTGGTGCTAGAAGAAAGATTGTAGGGTCACCATAATCAACAGGAATCTTCCTTTGGAGAGCATTAATACACAGACCAAATATGCCAAACCATGAATTACATTTTGTGATAACTTGTGTGCAAAGTGGTAATCTGCCCAATACAACAACATTGTGTACAAAATTGACAAAATTTTGTCTGATGGTGGTGCTCCGGGGAAGGTCATAAGGTCACCAAAACTGTTCCTTTGCAGGGACCGTGAATGTGTTCACTACATTTCCTGTCAATTGATCAACCGATCAATAGATTTCAAGATATGTTGCCTTGCAGTGGTACTGACAGATGGACAGAGTGACTCGGCCATCCTTAGACCCTGCCTGACAGAAGGGCAAAACATTATTCTGATGATTATGAGGTCTAGAGGAGTGAAGCTCTCATGTTGAATGCTTTATACAGGCAAAACAGACAGAACAGTTGATAAAAATATTTATTTCAAGTCATCATAGCACAGTCACAGTTCACTCTTGAATCTTAAAGAATGCAAAGTACAGTCAATCTAAGCCATTATACTTTTAGTCAAGTCAAGTCTGACGTCACCAAATTTGTGATTTGCGTCTCATACACAAATTCAAGTCATGTGACTTGAGTCCCAATCTCTAAGTAGTTTGCAGATAGGCAGGGGGGGGAAAAACACATGTACAACTACATGACCCATTGTCTGATCCAGGGTCCTGGACAGGACAGCCAAAAAGGATCAACCCAAAGATGATCAAACATCTTGGTGAGAATTTGTGCACAGTGGTTGTAAATACAGGACACCAAAGACAGGGAAGAATAAAGGTTGGGTTATTTCAGCGACATTCAAACAATTACTTCAGCACAGTGTTTGTAGAGTTAATGACAGTGTAGCAGAGGACAGTGAGCGGAGTGAGGAGCGATCACAGCAGGTGAGGTGAGCATAGTAGGGAAGATGACAAACTAACACAACATCAGACACATGCACCACTGTGCGCCTCATGAGAGATATGCAGATGTGCAGTGTGTGTGTTGTGTATCAAGCTATGTGGTGTGTGTGTGTGCGTGCGTGCGTGCGTATATGTGTGTGTTTGTGTGTGTGTGTGTGTGTGTGTGTGTGTGTGTGTCAGTGACTCTTGTGTCTGTATCTTTGTAACTCTTTACCTGGACCAGAGGAGACAGAACCATTTGTCTTTTGGACACAGCAGCCTATGTGCGCAATGAAACCCAATGGAATGGGTAGAATAGAGCAAATCAACAAAACATGCCCATATACCGGACATACAATGTGGCATGATGAAAAAGCAACAAACAGGAGTGAGAAAGAGAAAGAGAGAGAGAAAGAGAGGAGAGAAGAAGGGGACAATTAAAGACACATATAAGTGAAATTGGGGGTTATCCATAAAAATACAACTGCACCGTCAAAGTGACCACTACTACTGACTGGATTAACGGAGACTACAGAAGATACCTCCACTGCTCATGAATAACCCCCATACAGTAAAACAGCAAGTTACAACCAGAGCCGCAGACAAGACAATGATCTATGACTGTGGTTGGAACCTTTTATGATTTGAGTCAGCAGACATTCAGGACACAGAGAGCCAATTGCCCCAGTAGACCCCAGCTGCTCCGGAGATACTCACTGCGTCAGCCTCCGCTTTCTCTCGGGAAGCTCGCCCCCCAGCTACCACAGACTCCATGACAGCCACCCAGCGCTGCTTGTCTGGGAAGCTGGGAGCCATGAAGTAGAGAGACTGTCCAGGCCAGCAGGGGGTGTGGGAGTGGGACTCCAGCTTCAGGACGTAGGGAACATCTAACACACAGGGAACAACGGAGGTGACTCAAGATTTGATCATTCCTTTATAGCCTTATATAGCGTTATCCAACATTTTCATGTCACAGAATTGCAATTAGACACATATCAGGCCACAGACCTATATTTGATGAGGTTTTTGTCCCAGGGACCCTCATATGTGGGATTTTTCTGTTGATTTACTTCCTACACATGGTGAAATAATGGTGATGAGAGTGAAACCAAATGATAAGAATAGTCACTGTGAGACTGGGGACGTTCTTTTTAATTATAGTGAAATTAGTCTATTGCTTATTTCTCTGTGTACTTCCAAAATGATGGTCTCCAGATGCTACTTTTAGATCTTTTTGACCAGCAAGTAACTGGTTCCTATTTCTGAACCGTTTCGAGCATTTTGACCAAAAACAAATGGGTTTGAAACCCAAAAGGTTGGGCCCCAAGCTGGAATCAAAGAATAGTAAGGCCTGAACTCGGTATCATGACAACAACAACAGTGTTATTCTACAGGGCAAGATGGACAAATCAAAGAGCATGCAGTGGTCTGCTGAAGAAATTATTAACAAGGGACCTTGCAAAAAGAGGAGCTGGACGGCCTAATATGGGCGAGTATTACCAACTCCTCATTGGTGTGCTAGGTCATAGACTGTAAAAGCACCAGACTTCAGCCACAGCAATGCAGGAGTCAGTGGCCAGCGACCAGGCGACACATCTGTCGCAGTGGTTTCATTCCAAGCTGCGTAAATACGGGCCAGGTCACTAGTTAGCACCTTGGTCCCAACAATCTGCAATGGAACCAGTTCCGGAACGACAATGTTTTGGACGAAAAGAAGCTTTTAAGTCGAGTAGAGTGATCAGCTGCTGTTAGGTACTGGGGTAAAGGACTATAGGCATCATCATGTACCTTAGCGTCATGAGCTCCTGTTAAACTAGACAAACTAGGAGACACCAGGTGCAAGGCATGGTCTCTTACTGATTTCAAATTACTGCATTCTATAGCTAGTCTAATATAAAATCATACAGGGAAGATGCAGATGAAGATGAGGGTACAGTTTAAAGGAGGAATTTTAAACCTTGAGACAACTGAGACATGGATTATGCAAAACGGTGCCAGTTAATATTAGGTGTGTGGGCTGGAGTGCACAACACATATACCTGACTTGGCTGTGTTGGGTAGCTCAGATGCTCCTACAGCTCCATGAACCATCACCTCTCCGTCCGACAGACATAAGTCAAACTCTTCCAGCGGCTTTACTGATTCTGAAGAATAAGCACAGAACAAGCAGGTCTGTAACTACAGCCAGTGTTCAGCAGGTGGGAAAATGATCAGCTTTATTAGCCATATGCATTCTAATGTCCAGCTAAATGTGTGGAAAGGTAAAACAAACAAACCTTCTCTGGGCTCTATCTCATAGATAGACACTTTAGTCCCATCCAGAACCACGTACTTCCTCTCCCAGCCCTGTCCTCGTTTCCCATTCCTGTGAGCACAAAAGGCGATATAACTGGATCATTAAGAGGCACAGATGACAGTACTTGTAGGAAAGTCTTGTCTGGGTTTAACCTGGCCTGAGCACCAGATGGGTGGGTTTTGCCACATAGGACAATTTGCCTGTGAGAGGGAAACTCAAACACAGTCTCACAGGCAGCACATTTCTCCAGATGACAACGATACTGATGTGCTTAATACTGATAGACTGATATAGTTAGCATATCACGCACACCATCATGGCGCTCAGCAACAGTCCAACTACTGTCTGAGAGGAAGCATCACTAGCCAACATAACTGCATAGGCGAATAAACCAGGTGAACTTATTTTGCTGGCTGTCAAGATGTGGGATGCTGTATGAACCTGATCCCATGATCAGCAGCCCAATAATAAGTATTTATTATTGACCTGATTTCAATCAGGTCTCCAGCAGCAGCAGCACAGTATGGACACTGCCCCTATGAGAGTTAATGATGTCTTGATAAAGGCGCGTGCAGTGCCTGTATTGACTGACTGCAGTGCTGCATTTGACATGGTGTATTACAGTATTCTTCCTGATAGGTTGAGAAAATGAGTTGGTTTCTCTGGGACTGCCCACTGGTTATTCGGTTATTCTTCATATTTTTCCGATAGAAAATTTATTGCATCTACTGCTGGATTTGCCTCCTCTCAGGCATTGTCTATGTATGGGATGCCACAGGGCTCCATCCTGGTACCAGTTTTATTCTCTCCTTATTTAGTCCCTTTAGGCCACATTATCAAACAGCATATTTCATTTCACTGCTTTGCAGATATTACTCAGTTATACCTGTTCTGAAAACCCACTGACTCAGGTAAGTTGTATTTCCTGCATAGTTGTGAAGGATTGGAAGTTTACTTCAGCTGAACTCTGTGTGTGAACACACTTACTCAGGTTAAAAGGCTTGCCTAGTCCTGTTTTTCCAACTAAGAAACACCTGCAGAATTTGATTATTTATTCCTTTTAATAACCTTCAAAAAGTTATCAATGCTTTTATCATGTCTCATCTGTTATAATGCTGTGTTTACATGTCTAAGCCAAAATATGACTGCACATTTTAAAAGTGTCCAAATTGTGGTATCCAGCCTTTTAACTAAATCACAGACACAATCATATTTTTCCCATTTTAGCTTCTCTGCTGGCTGACTATCAATTTTGGAACTGAATCTAAATTTTTAGAGTTAATTTTTAAGGCTTTGCATAGTATGGCACCCACTGTAGTTACCTGGCTGAGCTCCTATGCCTTAACTGCCAAAGTAGCCTGAGATCCTCTGAAAAGGCTCTGTAAGCTAATCCTCAGTCAAGACTGAGGACCAAGAGTGACAGGGCTTTTGCTGTTAAGGCTCCAACCAGGGATCTTAAACTGGCTAAGTTACTGCCCTTTTTAAATCAGCTGTCAAAACCTATTTTGATCAAATTGCTTTTTTGTGATCATTTCATTTTTTCAATTACTTGGGCACTGTAGTATTAATAATTTATTATTCCTTTCCTTCATTTCCCTGTTAAGAATTTTGTTTGTTTTTGATTGGAAATAAAAGCAAACACAGAGGCAAAGAAGCTTCATATGTTTGATTTTCTTTTGACAGCCATGTGACTGGGACCCAGCTAATAAAGGTGACATATACATGTTAGTTACATTCAGTGTCAAATTTTGGTAGTTACATAGCTTCCAAAAAGTTTCTGCCATCAGAAAATGGAGTAATCCTGCTGTCAGCAATGCTGGGTCAGGTTGCAACGTCCCCCGATTCCCTGGTGTTCAAGATGTGTAACCAATAACACTGACAGTCTATAAACGATGCACCATATATGAATTCCCATGATGTAATGAAGCCCACCCATCTCGTACTCATGATGTTTGACCCAGGGCAGTAGGCGATCTTTCACCATCTCAGTGTATCACTGACTAACCTGGGCTGCTTCATCCAGCCCTCCAAGTGCATGTGTCCGCTGGCCTCTTTGAGCTGCTGGCCAGGGGAGTTGCCTTTGTCCCGACACAAGGCTTCAGACAGGTGCAGGGCGCAGTCGCTGGACAGGCCACACGTGGCTGGAAGGCAGGGGGAGCATTTTGGGTGGCACAAAGCGTGACACTCTGAAGAAATGAAAGAAAACACTGTTAAAGAGCGATGCCAATCTAAGCTCTGGCTCTTCTCCACACCCTTTGCTATTTTGAAAGACGATACAATTTAGTTTGGCAGCAGCACAAGGGTGGTGAGGCAGGTGGCATCTCAGCAAAGGCTAGTGTAGTTGTGGTCAAAATTCAAAACTGATATAATGCAATAAACTGATGTCAGGATTTTGAGCAGAATTTATGCATTTTACTCTAGCATAGCCAATGCAGCATCAATTTTCTTTTATTTTAGTGTGAAGATGGACTGACCAGGGGAAATGTAAATGTATTTTCAAAAATCGAAAAGAAAGATAAAAGATAAAAACTTTGTATTTGAAATTGTCAATTTTTCCATTTTTCTGTTTTTGATTTTAAATTTGACAGGCGCTACATCGAGCAGGCTAAGAGCTCAGGCTGTCCTCGTCTTTGTTGGTCTCAGTGTCTCAGTATTGGGACTTACCAAGACAGGTGGCGGCTTGGCGACCAAAGTGCACAGCATCCAGGCACACTGTACACTTGGCGGCTCTCATGTTGAGTCCCACTGTGAAGCGATGAGGGGTGTTGTGGTGCACCCTGTCCCTCTCCCTCTCCCTCTCTCTGTCTCTCTGACTGTCCTTCATACGACGGCTATACTCTGAATACAGTCAGGGAACACAGTGAGGGCAGGCAGCTCCTGTATGTCTTACCAGAGATATTAGGTACATCCATCACTTCAAATCCTCAGCGCACCATGCCATATGTAATCAGATTAACAAAAGGAGGATTCCAAAGTAACTCAACAAAAAGAATAAGCAGGAAAAGTTGGAAGAAAAAAAAATGTTTGAACAGAATATGGTCAGTTCCATCAATCCCTTTGGTTGTACTCGTTCACTGCTGCACCTTAAAGGGATTATTCAGTCATAATCATGTTTCCCGCACCATTATTTTCAGTATTAAAACTCTGTGTTAGTGATATTTTATTGATCGAGGTAGGGTTACTCTATTTTTGTTTACCAAGCAGCAGCCCTGGAGCTCATAGGGATTCAGTGTCTTGCTCAAGGACACTTCAGCAGGACAGATGCTTGCTGTTACACAAGTTTGAATCCAGGCCCCCTGGTTGATGTATGGTCTCATTACGCCGTCCTGCTGTCCACTGGCACTTAACATTGAAAGTTACACCAATATGAAAGTTTCCCTGGCTCCAGCACAAACTTGTTTTCTGACCCTTCTTTGATGGACGGGAGGTGTGTCCTGTAACATTAATCTAAACACTGATTTCATTACTTTAACTCATCATTTATCATCTTTTCATCGCCCCTCCAGCCTGCGGTCGGATATAAACACGGTCTTGTTTGAGCTATGGTAATCTTAGAGCTTCCCTGCAGATTCACTCCTTAGATGAAGTACTCCAACTTAAACTGGATCCCATTCAAGTGAGAGTGACAGTGCATATTCACCTCTCACGTTCACTTGGCTGGTTCCAGCCGGGCTCTGAGCAACTGCTGAATACAAACTGCCTGCCAGTGGCCATTGATTGCTCTTACAAGGACCTTTCAGTCAGGATCGATACTAAATGTCAGCAGCATGTGCAATCATCCTGGGGTTTTTCTAAACCAGCTAATGATATCACACACAGTACCCTCATTCTGGCCTATTTTGGCAGTTTTGTTCTCTGTGCATGCGCTGCCTTTGTTCCGGGGGTTTTGTTTAGGGGACAGCTGGCAACCCACATATCCAAAACCGCCTCGTCTGGACATATGTCTGCAACACCTGCGATGTGAATGGGTTGACACGGTCTGTGGGTTTATTTCTTTATTGCTGTTTTACAACAAATGCCTACACACCTGTTCATGTGAATATGATGCAAATTATATGCATTGCTGTAAACTCATTATGGTTTAAGCATTTCACACCGTATACTGATTTATTTTTTCATATTCTTAAATTACTGTTTATACATATTTACATTTATGCATATGTAATATATGACAGGTATTTATAGCATTATACTTCTACTTACATATACAACATATGTATCGTATTAAATGATTTACACTAGATTAAGTAATTAAGATTGTTGTACATAAATCCATATGTTAATAGCTTCTTTGCTCTCTTATACTTCACAGTTCTTAGTCTTTAAATTGCCAGTGATGTGTTTACATAGTCAGAGGTATTTATACTGGCCTTGAGTTAATTTTATTATGTTTACTAATTTGCACTAATTTGCAAGTTATGTGCTTTATGCTTAATTTAGGGCTGTCATAATATCAGACTTTCACTGCACGATTGTGGCATTCATGATAATGATCTTGTCGCAACATCCATTGAAAATTTGGAAAAAAAAAATCATTTTTTAGCTTTGTTTATTGTATGTTTTGTCTCTTTTTGGTAAATCAATTACATTACTAGTTAGCTAGCTAGTTACTGTGTCGTGCAGGGCTCCAACTTTTTCCACCACCATCCCAAAAATTAATAAAAGTGCCCCCAAGTCAGTATAAAACAAAATTCTGCCAAAATTGTAAATGTGGTCTTTTATTTTGTTATTGTCATCTACAGTGGTTATTTGCTCGGGTCTCTGTTCCAGCTGGGAGCCGGTTATGCTCCTCATCCCTGGTCTGTCCTGACTTGTGGGTCGACTCCAGTAAAATGCTGTTCTCTGGTGTTGGTGGTCACTTTGTGTGTCATCTATGACACGACAGTGCCTCTGTTTACTCTTTTAAACAGCACAACATGTTTTGCTCTCTTGACTGGGGAATCATTATCACTGAGAACATTTCAGAATCATCATATTTCTCACGGTCTTGAGTCTCAGTCAACTGAGCGGACAGCCAGTGATTACCAACAGCAGCAGCAGGAGAGGAGATGCTCTGCATAGTAGTCTGCATATGGTAGTGGTAGCTGTTGTAGCTGCTATAGGGGCGCAGTTGATCCATTTTTCATTTTCTAACTGATTGGCAAATAATAATAATGATAGTGAAATCCTTGAATTTCCTTTTTGTCCAGGAAGCGTCCCGTGAGAGATGTTTGCCCATCCAAAACACACAGGCCTTCCTTTAGTTGTGAACCCTCATGTCACGGCCTCACATCAGGTGTGTGTCCCGTGTGTGAATGTATGTGTGTGTGTATGTTTTTGAAATATCACAGTTATTGCCACACCACACCAACTTTCACCACACCCCTATCCTGAAACCTATTACTTTTGCTACTCCAGTGACCAGTGAAATATTACTTTGGTTTTACTTTGTAAGAGGAAATAAGATGACTGAATAATACCATTAAGGCATGACTCATGCAAACCTTTTTTTTTTCCAAGTGGGACTTCAAAAGGTTAGACAGCGTTTTGTGCATTGCAGAGTGTATCATACATGGCTGTTAGTGTATGATGTGGAGTTCAGGTGGGATTGTAGTGGGTCAAGTTGCAGAGCAGAGCAGAGCAGAGTTCTGAAAATCAGATCGTAGCTTTGGCAACCAAGACAAAATGCTTCAGATTTCTAAAGCTGTGCACCGAGAAGGGCGGAGGTCTACATGAACACACAACTTTTCTCAGCCTGGTGGGATCTGACATTTGATAAGAGTGCAGAGCTTTTAAAATCTGGCCTTTCAAAATATGGATGAGGCAAAAGGAGAGGAGAGATAACAGACCAAACTGTAGACACCACGAGTTTAGACAACTTACTTTCAAAAGTGACTCTTCTCCTCTCTGAAAGGTGTGTGAAAGAAAAAGGATAATAAGAACTCTGTCACTGATCCATGTGCTACTGTGTCTGTGTCTGTGTGTGTGAGAGAGTGCATGTACAGTTGAGTGTGAGTGTGTGTGTGTGTGTGTGTGTGTGTGCGCAGGTGTGTTCCAGTATATGTAAAGTATGCGTTATGCATGTGTGTGTCAGTGAGAGACAGGAAGTTGCTCCGATCATCCCGTCATCCCTCCACTCACCCTCGGGTGTTGCGGCCTCCTTCCTGCGTCCGGAGTTGGAGGGAGCCAGGTTGGTGCTCTGCTGGTGCTCAGGAGACTTCACCATGGCTGACATCATCATCTGCTGCCGCGCTGTGGCTGGGGGGGCGGGAGTACCGTGATCCAGAGCCTTATACTGGACCGCTGGGGGTGGATGGATTTATTAATTTTATTTCAAAATTTTTTTTACTTCGATTTTGGACCTGATATTCTACTTTGCCATGCTGATGTTTAAAGTATTATGGGGTTTTACTTAAAGTAACGCACTGTGTTTCTGGGGCTTGTGTCCATCGGTTACTTACCCGTTAAGTGACGAAAAACATCGACACCAAATTCATCCGTCTGTCCCGGGTAGATCATGTACCATACACCACACTGACACTTTTCACTATAAAATAAGAAGACTGACCTTTTAAAAATTAAATATTGGAAAAATCAGGAAATTTCTGGACACCGTCTACAGTTGCAGAAGAAACCCTATTCCTGTAATGTTTTGGTCAGTCAGACCATCAGGCAAAAGGCAAAAACATGAAATGTCATTCGCTCAATTTAGCCGATATAGCCATTTTTTTGGTATTTTTTTCAGGTGAGCATTCATCTGTTGCCCAGTCACTTAGAATTGTCTTTTTTCTTCACCCTCCATCATCACTTCAAAGAGTAGTCCCTTGTCATTCGCAAGAAAATATCATTTTTGTATCATGTTCACCTCCACTAATGGAGGGATATTATGTTTTGTTTATGTTGTGAAAGGATGAAAACTCTGTGGAAAGGCTGGTCATGGAGTAAGGAAGAACTGATTACCTTTTCACACTTATTGACCAAAGTGAGGCACAGCTTCTCCTGTAAAGGCATGTATCGATCAGATAGATTTAGGCAACATCATGAAACTGTGCAGAGAGGTCGGTCGTCTGGTAAGGAAGAGCTGATTCACTTTCCACAGTGATTGGCCAAAGGGGCTGTCGACTTTTGGTGAATATTCTACTGGCAGATCTCGTGTGTGTTGGCGGAGGTATGCACTCTACTGAGTGCTTTCTGGTTTGTCTTTGTATTTGTGTAAAATGTGTAAAATGCAGGCCTACTAGCTGTTCCATGGGCGCAGTGTTACAGTATGAATTAGTCTGAGATGTGCTGGCTACATAAAGTAACGATCTACTGGGGACAAACGGATGATTTTGGTGTCAATGTTCTTATCACCTAACAGGTAACTTGAGCAACAGGCCAATCTGACAAAAAGTGTCATTCACACGGTTTGAATAGACCTTGGTCACAGCAGCCAATTTACCATGAAATGGCAGATCCACACAGGTGGTACAAATAGCATGAATGAAGGCTGTGTTCTGTTTGGGTCTAACAGAGGTCCTGGTGCTGTGCATGCTGCCTCACTGGAGAAACTCTGCTGAACTCAAGTGGAACTGAACCTTAACGTCATCACTAACACCTGTGTTTACCCTGCTATTTCATGTCGAAATGGCTGCTGTGAAAAAGGTCTATTTTATGAATTGTACGATGTGTTCGTTTCCTCTATACCACACTGCAACTCTATATTTACAGATAAAATTACTGTTTGTAGTATTAGTATTACTAATACTAATACTAATACTGATGTGTAATGCACATCACTGGATTTTTGTTCTGGCCATGGAGTCCCAAAAGGTGTCTCGTTTTTATTCTAATCAGACTTTTTTTTAAAAAATCTGGGATGCCAGGTGAACACAATTAAGCACAATTAACTACCTAGCAGGACAGATAATGGCTGTACAAAAATGAGACCATCGCAGTGAAACTGGTTTATTCTAGGTTTTCTGTCCACGTGTTTACTCTGTTTCTCTGCATGGGTTAAAATGGGAAATTTGCAGGACTGACCTAAAAGGAAGAGGACTGCCTCAATCTACTTGACGTACAGGTGAACAAATACACAGACAAGAGCAGATGCTGTTCAGTGCCACAGCACCAAGCAAGGCGTGGAGCATCAGCTGTGGCCGCAGCTACTACACTGCTGCAATGATCAGGACAGCCACCTCACTCACCACTTTATTGTCAGGAGGAACTCACACACTCCACTACACAGCTGTACTCTGGTAGGTTACCTGTCTCTCAGTATCATAGAAGCCTTTGAGTCAAAATGGTAGCATTGCCTAAACATAACAATAATAAGCTCAATCTACTGTAGCTGAAGCTGAAATATTTGCCAGCAAAAACTGTTTTTTGAAACACATAAATTAGCCGCTGCTGTTACAAACACATTGTGATATGAACACTGTGTGAGCAAGCATTGTTCATTATGCCCTAAGAGAGCATCATTTTCTCAGCACTGGGCAAACTTAGTAAATTCCTAACCCGATACACAAAAAAGCTTACAATACAACTGCAAAGCAAACAGCGGATAAACAAGCATCACTCAGTGTGAGATGAAGCAGCATTTGTTATATGGGGACACATACCATGCTATAGGGCCTCTGCTGTGCCCTATAGTCCCACCACTAGTGGCTGCAAACCACACCGGGTACCTTTAAAGGAATATTTCACCCAAAAGCTATCTATTTTGTATCATGTACTCCCCTAGAGTTGTCTTCAATGTCTAACAATAAAGTTTATGATAATCTCTATTGTCCACAGATGTGGAACTTTCAGTTTCAGTTGCCTAATAGAAAACAAAGGTTTCAAATAACTGTAGCCATTAAGTTTTTATATCCTTTTGCTGCTGTTCAATAATCTCCTTGCTGACAGACATGGCTACAGTTTTGGAACCTTCATTCCCTTTGAGGCATTGGATTGAAACTGCGTTGTCAGGGTGAATACATGTTACAAAATAGATGCCTTTTGGGTGAAGTATTTCTTAAAGTTTCACACAAAGAACACTGCAATTTTGCCCAGTGATCCTTTTCTTCAACATATTGACTCTTTCATAATCATCGAACCCAAAGAAATTAGCAGAAATGAAGTCATTTTGCTCTGAGGCACATCCCTCAGCTCACCATATAAAGGACAATGGGAAATAAAATGAATTTCAGTTTCAATTTCTTTAAAGTCCTGAAACAAATGTGGATCTGTAGGTGTGTGAATCTGTGTGCATCAAAGTGTGCGTGGGTGTGTGTGTGTGTGTGTGTGTGTGTGTGTGTGTGTGTGCACGAGGAGGGATGGTGGATGAAGTCACTGAGGTGAGCTTTGTGTCCTGCTTTTTGACAGTGAGGGTTACAAGCGGTATGGTGGATACTGCGCACTGGTCGCACCTTCCTCCCTCAGAGATCGCAGCTCCACTCTCATCTTCTGCAGAGCGTCTTCCAGCTCCGAGCAGCGAGCGCGCTCTTTGTCCAGAGCCGCCTTCATGTCGCTGTACTGCAGGGGCACCGGCTGGACGGGGGGCACCGGGGACACCTGACCCTGACTTTGACCCTGAGCCTGGGCCTGGGCCGCCATGGCAGCCAGCAGGTCCTCTCGACGACGCCCAAACAGACCCTGAGACACAACCGAGCACACACACGAGAACGAGCAAACATGCAGACACACAAACAAACACATAACAGAGGGGGGAGGAAAAGAAATGAGGAGCGGGCCGACACCATGTAAGGAGACTTAAAACAAACCCCACATATTGTTACGTCCCACTGGAGCAGTCAAAAATGCAATGAGTCGGTGGTTTCTTCTGTCACACATTTTGTTGTTTTTGGAAAACACAGGCATGCCTCTTGAAAACCACTTAATCTAAACCCTTAAAAGACTCCCTTCCTCTTTCTTAAAGGTTGTAACTCTCGTGTGGCGATAACATAGTATTCTTTCTAAACACACAGAGAATTGTGGGACATTGAGATAAATTTTATAATACGGCTTTTATTTTTATCTAATTAGGTATGCTTGGTAGAGAATAGGCAAGATATGTAGAAAATTCTTTTTTTCAAGGGATGAATTTTGAAAGCACACAGCTACTGAGGAGAGAAGCGTCTCTTCCCCTGGCTGACTGACCTGAATTTAACCCCCACGATAATCCAAAAGGCTTACCTTAAATACAGACTTCTTAAACAAATCCACTAAAACGAAGTGAAATATCTAATGGTGAATTTGTCGTTTTTTTGTCGTTTTGCTATCGCCCACTGGAACGAGTGTATTCACAGTAATGCACCTCAGAGTATACTGATATTCAGTGTTGGGGAAAGTTACTTTTGAGAGAAACTAGTTCCCTTACATTGCAGCAGAGGTTACTCATTGCTTTGGAAAAATGTTACTTTCTGATTATTAAATTGAAAAAATGAACAATTTAAGTGACTTGTTACGGCAAAAAAGTATTGTGATGTAACTGTAACTCGTTGTTTAGAGTATTATTACCCCCAACACTGTTGATATTAGGAAAATCACAAAAAATCAGAGGACAGTGGACAGGACTGTGGCTACTTGAAACATTTCCTTCAAAGTTTAATTTTAGTGATTTGAATTTTTTTTTCAAACAGATTTTAATTTTTTGTCACCGTGATTGCATTGTGAATTTATAGATAATGTTTATAGATAATGTGAGCTGACAGTGGACTATTTGTTACACTCAGGAATATCAAAATATATGGAATGACAACTACATGAAACCAGTCTCCCATGTATCATAAATGAAAGTGTTTTCTTTGCCACTGTTTTTGAACAATTACCAAAACTTCAGATCTTGAGAATTATAACATGAATCTCGCTTACTTTTCTGAACAGCCCAGACGGCTTGATCCAATTTAACCACTAATGACATCTGACCTTTTTCTTCTTGGAGCCGCCGTGGTCGACCCGGGCCTGGAGGAAGTCTATGAGTTTGGTCTGCTGGGTGATGGTCCCCTCCATCTTCACCTTCTCATGGGAGTACACAGCCTGCAGGTGGAGCTAAGTGAACATCACTACCGCCATGAATTTCTCCTCATGAACTTTACTTCTCACAGAGAGGATGACAGAGACAGGGAGACAGAGAGAGAGGGAGCGAGAGAGGAAAAGACAGTGCAAATTGTAGGTGTATTGCAAGTGTGTGTGTGTGTGTAGGTGGTTAGGGGTGTATGTGTGTATATATTTATGGGGGTGTGTTCTCTTTATTAGGACAGGAAGGATAAGTTAAAAGTACAAAAGCGTGGGTGATAAATGAGGAAGACGACAGCAGTAAGCTTCACTCCTACCCCAGCAGAGTGACATGTGGCTGCAGAGGAGGGACTCGCAACCATTAAACCATCTCTGGACGTGTGTGTCGGTTTGGAAAGCCTCAGTTTGTCGGTGCATACATAAGTGTAAGTGTCTGCACGTGTTTGTGTGTGCATAGCGTTACCTGGATGTTCTCCAGCTGGTACTCCAGGTCGGTCCGCTCAGTCTTCAGCAGGTCAGTCTGGTCCAGAGCGTCCTGCAGACCCTGGGTCAGACGGAAAATGTGGGTCTTCTGAGCATCCATCTGCTGCTGCAGCTTGCCTTGCTGTGGAGGAAAACTGTTGTTATGTCATCATCATCTGGCCACTGTGTCACTGATGCTCAACCTGCTTACTTATGATTGCTTGTAATGGTGGCACCTGCTTAAAATGTAACTGTAATATAATGTGAATAGGCATGAATCATTCCCATAGCATTTCACTGACACAAATATATGAGTGAAGCCCAAGATGCCTAAACTGTTCAATAATTTCAGTACTTTTTGACATTTGTTATTGCAGTCAATTAGGAAGTATAGTAAGAGTTGAGAAATAAGTGGGAAAATATGGAATGCACCTCATCCAGCAGTCTCTGTTTCAGATCCCTCTCGCTCTCCAGCTTCTGCTGCAGACTGCGGGCGTTCATTTCCAGCATGGCGTGCTTCTTCTCCAGGTCATTCAACTGAGGAGAGAGAGAAGGAAGAGCTTACTGCAGGATGCGGTCACCAGGAAATATGTAACATTTGATGAATGGCGTGGAAATGCTCACAGTGTCAGAGAGGCTCTCGGCTTTGAGCTTCTGGTCTTTGAGGGCCTGCTGCAGCGCCAGGATCTCAGCCTTGTGCTCCTTCACCGCTTGCTCCACAGCCTGGCGAGACTCAGAGCTGCGCTGGTCTGCACGAAGCCTGAAAGAACAAAGGCACACAGAAAACCTTTATTTCGTCAATCATTTTAACCACTATTTTGTAATTACAGTAATGGTGCTGGCTATAATGCAGTGCAAATTTAGGTGTGCGCTCTTTTCTCCTTTCAAACATCGGTCTGAGTCATTTAGAAAGGAATTACATTTTCTCTCAATGTACTTGTAATGTAATTGCTTTCTTTTTCAAAACTAATGGACTGTTAACTAATGGATAGTAACCATTTTTGCCACCAGAGTCATATAAACCAGTAACCAGCAACCAAAAATCATGGCAATCCACTTATTACATTTTGTGATATCTTGTATGCAAAGTTGACATGAGTGTTGCACCAGTGGAAAGGTCATAAGGTCATCAACATACAGACAGACAGATGGATGTAAGGACAGAGCCGACCTCAGGCTCCACCTGCCAGTGGGGCAAAAATAGATTATCTTGTATTTATGGACTATCTGCTGCCATGCCTTTGCATTTACAGCTGTTAATTTATTGTTTGACCGTAATAATATATTAACAGGTTGGTCTAAATTTAGGCTTTACACAGCTGATTAGATTCTGAAGCAAAGTTAAAATCATGTGGGTGTATGTGTGCGTTCTTGACACCTGTACCTCTCTGGAACCAAATCTCACGGCAACAACAGAAACATGAGAAAAGTGATATTTACTTTATTGATGTGCCCGCTTTCTCCCAGCCGGCCTTGTTTACTTCTACTTCAGTTAGTAATTTCCTTTGTTTCCCAGAATGCTTTTCGACCACCCCAGAGAATACGCCAGAACCCAGTATGTGTGGGCGGAGAGTGATAGCAATAGTGATATCAAGGGCAAGAGAATGAGGTTTTCCAGTCCAGAAAAAGTGCGAGTCGTGCCCCTTACTCAAAACAGTATGTCTGGTGACTGCTGCCTCGCTCTCCCTGTGCAGGTGGTGAATTTCAGTGCAAAATGACGAGTTTAGAAATAGACCCTTGCTCTTTGATTGTGAGACACACACACCAAAACATGTCATTTATAGTTGACATTTTAGACAGGGGAAATATTTTCTGTATCTATATTTTTGCTACTGTAGCTGCTTGTTAGGTCGGTTGTACACAAGGATAAGAAAAACCAAATGAGCCATAAGCTGTTTTTTTTACTGTACGACTACGAAGATGGATTTTCTGTTAAGGCTGGATTCTGGTTTAGCGTTACATTGGGGGCAGTCAAGGCGTGTAGTGGTGAGTATTAAGGGTTTGAATTAGTGAATGTGACAGTATAGGTTTAGGATATATTACAGTGTATTTGTGTGTCTGTAGTGTTGACCTGTTCTGTTTCTCGGTGTCCAGCAGTCTCTGGATCTCCCTGGTTCTCCTCTCGGCCTGGTTCTTCTCCTCCTCCAGTGCTGCCCTCCAGGCGTCCCACTGCCTCTCCTTCTCCAGCAGCTCGTCGTTCAGGGTCTCTAGCTCCAGAACCTGCTCCTCCAGCATGGTGCATGTGGTCTTCAGAGTCTCAATGTTCTGGTACAAAACAGGAGGATGGGTATGACAAATACCTTGGTACACCGCAGTACACAACTCAGCTCCTCTGGCTGTCGTTTATTCTCAACAATATCAATTAAAGAGAGAGGATATTCTTTGCGCATCACAGCTCAACAGCTTCAGTTCGGGATAAGCTTGACATTGTGGACTTGAAGCTGCTGTCATCTGAAAGCAATGAATCTTCAAAAAGTAAATTCTAGGCAATAGAAAAAGCATACTTATTTTTCCACTGCTTCATTATATAATAGGGGTTTAAAGGTAATCTACATAAGATTTTCACCTTAACCTTGCCTGCAGTCTTTTCAACAGCTGGAATAATGAACATCTACTGATTCCCCATTTGGTTTAGTTTGTTGTTGTTCCTTGTGCTTTTTGGGTTGCAAAATAGCTTCTCCTGTATAGATCACGCACATCCTAGGAAGCGTTCAACAAATATGGCAGAAGAATCGTGACTTCTACAGCCAAACAAACCTCAGTGTTTCTCCCAAATAAGCAGGTAAGCACGTCTACTCTATTATTTACATCCTTAATCATCTCAGTGGTCCGTATTAAAGTGAGATCAGCTGTCCACGCTCAACATGGGCTAGTACGGGCTACCACTATCCCTGCCATGCTATAAAATTGTAATTAAGAGTTGAACATACACGAACAACCCAACAGAGACGTGCAGTAAATCAGGCCTGAGTTGCCAAGATGTGACATTTTAGGGAGGGGTGAGCATGCAAACCATGATATTAAGTAATGGGAGTAATAAAGTAACTTATCAAAATCTATTACTCTTTGTCGTTCTATGTAAATTGGTGTTTCTAGACGTGTTGCATCACGTCTGTGCAGTCGCACGTTCTGACTGGTTGATTATAGAGGGATTTGTAAGTGCTTGACTTGAAAAGCAGTTTTGTTTACACACCTGGCATGGATTTTGTTGTCTTTATTCTGCAACCGTAGCACACAGTGGCACTGTGTTCCTTGATTGCGATCATTTTTATGTAACTGCTTCTGACCAAAAGGGTTTGAATGACAAGTGATATATTGTCATATTTAGGACCTCCGATCTGGGAAGTAGGAGCATACACAGAGCACTTGAACGCAGCACAAACTATATGAGCTACATAATCTTACATAATACTCCTTTGACGGGTTTCATGAGTCCCAGCGTCATGAAACTCACTCAACACGATAATGAACATGTGAACTTTCAGATCAGATAAGACTGAGAGCACAATTATAAAAGCTCCTTCCACACCAGCAGCGATTCTCCTGTGGAGTTATTTACATGTTGTTTGGACACAGAAGGCTCGTCTGTGTTAGTCATGAGGCCCACACGAGGCGCTCTATTTCATGTCTTACAACGCACTGCTTTAGACAAAGCACTGGGAGACAAATATAGCCTGTGCTGGTGCTGCAGCAACGCCGCGGCCCTCTGAAGTCCAACGCTTCTACAGCTGACACGACCTGGGAGTGATGAGGATGACACATCCCTCCCACACACCACCCCGTCCCTCGTCTATGACTTCCATCGCTGGTTACACAACCAGCAGGACGGAGAGCGCTACTGAACACCCACACACACATCCTCCCACAGGGGCAGTGCACACATCACACAGCCTCCTCGCTCAATCTCTCGCTACCCGGCTCCATCCAGTACACAGTACATAACAACACTGGAATATTCGAAGGCTTTCTGCTGCCTGATTTACACTTAACAGTGTCAGAGCTGGGAGGGCTGTCTGGGTCACCTGTCACTGTTAATATGGAGACATGACATACTGTATCTAAATGGAAACCAGGTGTCTCCGTGGGTGTGGGTGGGTATTGGTGGACACAACGGAAACTGAGCTAGACAACAGAGCAACAGAGGAAAACAGATACTTTTGTTCTGATGATTTCTTCTTGGACCAACTGGGGCACTCCAAAGCTGTACACACACACACACACACACACACACACACACACACACACACATATATCTGTATATTCATGTATATACATACAGACATACATACAGACACACCGCATACAGAGGCACTGATCATGGCAGCACAAGGACAGGCAGAAGATCGATAGAGGCCGGGGTCTGTCACATCAGGCAGGAGCCCAGGAGCAGGCTGTGCAAACATGTCCCTGAGACAGTACAGCACATCACAGCAAGGTGCAACATGCTGGCAGGTACGGCATACATGGAGCACCATAACCAAGTGGCTGGCACAGTGTACAGGAACACCTGCGCCGAATTGGGGCTGAAAGTCCCAGGGTCAAAATGGAAGACACCTCCAAAGGTGGTTGAGAACGACAGAGCTGAGTTTTTTTTTTTTTTTTTTTTTTTTTTAAACAATGGCTGATATTTTGTGTTGACATTCAATGCCTTTAGCTGTGTACACTTGAAAAATTATAATCATTCAATCTCCCTTGCTGATTTCTTATGGCAGAAAAGCATCTGAAACAACGTTTAGACTGTTGGACATTAAAACTCTCCATTGAAACCTAAGATAATACAACTAATAGTAATGCTGCCTCTGCCATTACTACTACAACTACTACTACTAATAATAAAAATTGTAAAATACTGGTGCATAATTGTGTGGAATCTGATAAAGATGTTGCATTACAATCAATTTAGGTTGATTACATATAGGAAACCAGAGAAGCGTTTAAAACAAACACAATCGAACATCATACCCTTCACATTGGTGGTGAATGACATTAGCTGGGTGATAGTCAGTTTTTCATAAAGGATGCATTCTATCTGCAAACATGGGTCTAAGCCTATCCACCTCTATTCATGTACGTTACGGGAAAACGTCTGTCATGCCAAAAGCCTAAAGCTCACAGATCTCACAGATTTTCTAAATTTGATAAAGTGAGTAACATTGTTTGATAAGACTGTTTATATGCCTCCCCGACATCCGTGAACACACACACACACACACACACACTCTGTGTACTAAAGGCTTCTTGGTATTCATTCACTTGCTGGAAACACTTATTCAAACTGGGAGAACCTCAAATCTCCACAAAGAAAAGGCCAGTATTCAAATCCATAAATATCTGGTTGTGAGGCAACAGAGCTAACCAGGGAGCCAGCTAGCCACGCTGGGTTGCTGTTACAAGCTGTGATTACACACAGCGGATTATCCTGATAAACAAACTCAACACCAAAGAAAACAACAGTGAATAACAGCCACCAGCAGGGACGGCACCTGTTTCTGGTTGTTGAGGTGCATCTCGCGGTCGGCCACCTCCCGACGCAGGCGGTCCACATCCTGGCTGAGCTGCAGCCGGTCCTCGGTGGCGTCGGTGGCCTCGTCCAGCTGCTTGGACAGGTAGAAATTCTGGCGGTTCAGCTCAGCGTTCTCCTGGGTCAGCGTGGTCAGCTGCTCCTCCAGGTCCGTGATCACCTACGGGGAGCCATCAGGTCACTCAGACTGCCAGGCACACCCAGGGCAAAAAACATAGGAACACCTGCTCTATGTACAAAAAATACTGAGCGAGTTAAAGTGTAATTCACTTTAACTGTGAAGGCAGAGCACCAGCAGTAGCTGTAAAGGTGTCACTACATCCAGTGAGTGATCATCTTAAGGCAAAAAGACAAACATTAGGGCTAATATTTCCACAGAAAGTAGTAATTTACGTTCTGTTTGTCTTTACAGGAGTCTACTCTCATATAATGAAAAAAGTGTACACAGCTATTCTCATGTTTTGAGTGGTGAAAGCAATACTGATTCTTGTATAATTTATGTGAGTTTGACAGGATAAACTGTAGCAACATTTCCATCAACCTGTTTATGCACATTTTGCCATACTGAATAGGAAAAAAAAAATCAGGAAAAGTATTTATCTATCATTAGTGGGATAAGCTCCTTGAGATGCTGCATCTCAATTCAAGGCGGTCCTACCGAACTGCTTGATGGAAATGTCAAATGTCGGATAAAATCCCCTAAAAATGCAACTAAAAGTTAAGGCGCTTGCTTGAAGTTGGTAAACTTTTTATTCAGAAAAGAAGAAAGGTGATAATTTGGAATAAAATGGTATATTCTGAATTAAAACAGGACATACGAATAGCGTTTAATCCTATGACTGGTTGCTCTTTGACCTCTGTTGTCACGCAGAACATGTCATGGTGGATGGTGGTGACAGGAAACATGAGTGTGATGTGGCAATCTATAAAGATTTGTTAGTGCTGCTGCAATCCTTGGCACAGCCGTGGAGCTAACAAACAAACTGGTTGCCCGTAGCAACGTTATGTCATCATCACCACCCACAGGAGGCTACACCTTATCATTTGCTTAACCAGCTCTTATGGAAACACAATTTAATTTGCTTGATTTTTTTTGCAGGATTTACTTATTCGCTTACAGTTAATTAGTTTTCAGTTTAGACCAATTTAGGGAGATTAATGTCACAACAAAAATTTTCTGCCAGTAAAAAAGTGCGTATGCAGAGTTCAGATGACTCTGCCCTTCACTAAAATAATGAGTAAGACTTTTAAGCCTTGACCTTTGGTGCAACTACATATTGCAAAACATATTCCTATTATTTTGTACACTCAATGTACATCGTAAATTAACTTAATTAAAATGATCAACATCCATAAAATGTTCCTTGCATTGTGTCAGTGTACTTCATTTGATAATCCTGCATATTATTGTTCATGTGGAGTGGCTAACAAAGCGAGAAAACAAGTACTTGACCTGACACCCCACACAATCTAAAATCTACTCCTGTTGCATCACATGGTGTAGATATCTAGGTTAGTGATATAATATGGTTATCATTTTGTAATGATATCTCAGCAGCCTGTATTATCCAGGCTGTGTTCAGAGCGGGGAGCGGGCTAATCAATTCATCAGCACCATTCCCTTTCCCTAATCAGACAAGACTACTGTGCTTGCGCTGTATGGAAATGAGGGTTAGAGGGTGATGAAGCTGGCAGCTGAGAGCCCCTCATTCTCCGCTCTCATGGGAACCTGTGTACCAAGCAGAACTACAAGGCGGCGGAGGGAAAGAGGCAAAGCTTTTAAGTACGTAAATTAGCTGTCTCTTCTGTACTGAGCCAGTGCTTCTGCTCCCCCGAGGCGGGGTCTGACAGCAGCAACTAAATACTTAAAGGAGGGGAGAGGAAGTCAACGGTGGAATAGATGCAGTGGTGATCTGGCAAGCCTCCATGTCTATTCGGCTCGTTCGTCATCCCAACGTACAGAGCGTCTCACGAGCTGACAGTAAATCACGCCAAATCACAAGCTTTGCATCCTCAACACTATTCAGTACAAATTGCACGACACTATTTTTGAATGAGTACAGTCAATAAAGAGGAGAGAAGTCAGGCCACACACAGCACGCCTTTTACTTCAAATTAACATAACCTTTCCACTGTAGTACATCACAGAGGAATAAATATTCTTCTATGAAATAAACTAATCAACAGGGATGTCTCAGAGGACAAATTTAAGCACAGTTTATTCATCTTTTTAATTGCAAAAGCAAGTTAACAATCCTGATTTAAATCTTTACAAGCGAAATTCAAGATTGAAGATTGAAGATTAACTTTATTCATATTCATAGTATCTGTCTTGGTATCAGACTGATTGGGTCTTGATGCTTCGCTGAAAATATTATTTATTTTTGTTTGTATTTGGGTTTTTAACCAAGGCTTGGTGCGGGCCTTTTTGGGGAGCAAAGATCTCTAGCATCATGATTGGCTGCCAAATGACCAATCAGAGCCTATATTCCCACCGCATGTTTCTCTTTTGGTTAAAAAAGTGAATTATCTATTGGGACTCCCTATAAACTTTGTATTTCAGGGGGGAGTGTCTCAAGTCCTGCGTCACTGTGTGTCTGATGCACATCATCATTGGCTCACATTGGGTCATCTTGTCACTTTTTGCATGAGCAAGAAAAAAATAATCTTTGCTTTAACCCTAAAATTAAACTGACAGGAGACCTGGTGCCTAACAGTAACTTCAAACAGAGATAATTTTTTATTTTTTTATATTTTGTGACCTCGATTTATGATTGGCTCACAGAACGAGTATGATTTAAACACTCCTAATTTTCCATGCTTTGGAAATAAAACTAGCCCATATTTTGCTACACAGTCCAACTTCTCATTTTCATCAAACCATAATTCAGGATTTTTATTCTAAGGTGCACACACGTTAGCATATAAAGTAGAGCATGGGCTGCGACAGTCACGGAGCTTGCTGCAGTGCGCACTGCTACATCATGAAAAACCACACCCAGCTGGGTGAAATAGCAGCTTTTTAGGGAGTCCCTAATCTATCAGTGATCTGGCTGCCTGATGAGAACCATCTAGATCCAGCTATGAAATCAGGTGCTCAACTCCATATTTTTTTGACAGCTGAAGCGAAGCAGTTATCACTTCAACTGACCCTTTGAAATTTTGCATTCTGCATTTTCAGTGTCCATCCAGTTACTTTAACTTGAACAGATGAGGCTTTCTGGAGAAGTTGGTTAATTGTTGTTTCTGTGGGGAGAGAGGAAAAAGACCGGGCCAAAAGCAACTCCCTGAAATAGCTCCAGCTCCTCAGCTAATATTGACAGTCCTGACTGAAGCTTTTTTGGCTACAAACAAGGAGCTGTTTTCAGCTCATTGTATAAGTGTGTTACCGTACTGCATACAACTGTACGCACCTATTTTTAAGCAAACCACTTACGGTGTTAGTTAGACTTGAGAGAGAGACGGAGAGAAAGAGTGAGCTTGTTGATGCTTTTTGGAGGTGAGAATGTGCAGTGTGGGCACCATGCACTTAAGATCCACTTTTGTCTCGTATGTGATGACCAGCTTAGCCAAGATGCTGAGCATGATTGTTGTTGTTATTGTTATTGTGTTGTTGTTTTTTTTTTTAACAATACACTGGTGCCTAACTGTGGGTTACATTTCATCTCCAGTCCATTGCTGGTAAACAGGTGAGTCAAGCTGAAAACAGTGATCTTCTCTTGCTTTCAACTGAGAGATGAAAGGTTAAAGAGAGATCTGTAAGCATTAGGACGAATGAGGCACGGTTTGTGCCGAGAGATGAACCGCTCTCCGCTCTGCGTAGTCTGTCTGAAGTTCAATAACATCATTCTCCTAATGTTTTATACGCTGTGTGTTGTCTGTCTAAAATCCAATACCACAAGTCTCTAGTACCACCATATTCACAATGTCAAAATGACCTTTTTTCATGTTTGTTGCCAGGGCTGAATAAAGAGCAAGACCATCTAATGTGAGCTGTGTGTTCAGAGTTAATGTACACAGAACAAACAGGTCCACACTTTAAAAATAGAGTGGCTTTAAAAGCTCTGCTTGTTGTTGAACTTTTGCTGTGTTTGCCTGAACAGTGGCCAGCTGAATCTATGGAGGATGCTTTCTGAACAGCTTGCGAGTGGGTGGATCTCAAAAGTAGGGCAATGGGATAAAGGGAGACCATTATGTATTAACAACTATGGTCGTTGTGATTATTCAGACTACATGAATTTGAAGGTGCTTAAAACCCTCAAAACATAATAACCTTATTTCCCCAAGTTTATAAGTCATACACTTCATCAACAAAGAGATATAGAAATTGTAGCTGGGGGCATTCATTTTCCCACAAAAAGAACCAAAAAGGAATAAAATGAGAGGGTATTATTTTCAGAGTCACAAGGAGTTTTTTGAGGATCGATGGAAGTAGAAAAGAAATATTCATTTTTAAATGAGGATGGTCTAATATATCGTGGGAAAATACGTAAACGCATTGATTGAAACCAAATTTTGTGAGGCTATATGCGAGATTTGAATCAGTGTTGAAAGATCTGTCTGTTCCTGGAACCAGTGAAAGAGAAAAAAGCGAAGGAGTGATTGGCTTACCGCGCAGCTGTCTCTTAAGGCATCAAACTTGCGTTGTATCTCGTCTCTGTGAGCCTAGCAGACAAGACAAGGCAGACAGAGGGACAGGTTTTCACAGATGTACTTTATACAACATCAAATGAGACTAAAGCACAGTGAAGCGCCAACGCTCCTCCACTTTGGCTGTATCTCACTCTGAGCACGGTGATCTCCTCCTCGGCCTCGGCGGTGGTCTCCTCCAACTCGGTCTTGGCCTGCTGCAGCTGGTTCTCCAGAGCGTGGCGAGCCGCCTGCAGGCCGCTGATCTGGGACTCGCGCTCCTGCAGCGACAGGGTCAGCTCTGTCACCTGACGCTTGATCTCCAGCTTCTGCTCCTCATGCTCCAGCCCAATCTACACAGGGAGACAGAAAGGGGTCACCCAGGATCAGGGAGGAGGATGTGATTCACCTCAGGCAGCAGTCACTAACATGCTGACATGACACAGCTCCCCACAGGAAAGAGACACTTCACCCTGTCTCACCCGGCCCCTGATAAGCTGCTCTTTGCTGCTACATCTAAATTAAAGATGCAGTAAGTAATTCTTGCTGCAACACAGCATGTACACACACACACACACACACACACACACACACACACACACACACACACACACGCACACACATATACACACACACACCATAGTTCATGGGGACAAGAGAAATGATAGGTGTTTTAATTTAATCTTTAATTCTTAATTCTTATTTAAAGGTTTGACCATATGGTCAAAATGTGATTAGTTTGTGTGACCCCACCTCTTCACCTCCCATTTCTTCCCACAAGGTGAGCCAGGCAAATCTGGGCTGATGACAAGTAAAACCAGTCATGACAAGTTCATTGTTCCTGTCTGTAATACCTTGAACAAATCACTGCTACCAAAATTGTAAAAAATGATCGAACAAAGCGCTTGGTTTTTATTTTTGGTGCCTCGATGTGTCACCATCTTTCTGGTTAACAGCACATTTCAGACCAGAGTGCATGGAGAATCAGGGGCAATATGATGCTGGAGTGGTATCTAAATTAATTTTGAAGGAAGGATGGCCCCCCGATGCTCCTTTCAAAAGCATAAAAACAGTGAATAAATAAAATGCAATTATTTAATTACTAACTTGGTAATTTTTGCCAACTGGTAGCTTGTATAAGAATGTGTGTGGAAGTGTGTGCCAGCACATGGCACGCTAATCAAAACGAAGCTAACATTAGTTAGGCTGCAGCTTATTTAATGCTGTAACAATGTAACTTCAAAGCACACATTCTGGTGCTGTTGCCTGCTATTTTAGTCAGTCCTGACTATTGTTAGCACCGCCAACTGGCTTGTATGTAGGAGGAACAGAGAGAGGCCTTCAGAATAGCAGGGCAAAAACAAACAATTTTTATGGTGAAAGCCGTTACAGAAGTGTTTAATAGACATGCATAAACAGACAAATATGCCTAGAAGTGACGATAAGGGACCTTTCATTTGTTAGTAATTTACAGAAGATTCATGTAGAATATCTGTCCTTTTTCAGTCATGTGATGCTTCCCATCCATAAAATGAGATAGATTCACATGAGTATCTGGAGTCTACTCTTGGCTGCTGAGAAACTCCACTGGAACAGCTACGGCAAAGTGCCTTGCTTCAAAGCAACTAAACAATAATTTGGCTGAGAGGGGGCAGCATTATTTTATTCACCTTTTTCCAACCCTAATTTTTCCAGCTGGTTTTGGGAACCAACAAGCCTCTGATGACAACCCTGATTTTCTAATTTGTAGTTAGTCCATCTTTTTGTCTCTATTTTCTCTACCCTCTCCTAACCTGATGTCATGTATGTTGTTGTATGGATGTTCATGTAGTGTACATTAGATGTACTTTTCTTCACTATTGGTGAAATCCACCTGGCCACAAATAACAAGACAAACATATAAGAATGTGATGTATGTCTGGCTGCTTATTCCTTCCTTCCTTCCTGTCACCATTACCTGCCAGAGTGTGAGGAGGGAAAGAGCCACAAAAGGTGATTTCTTAAGTTTTAACTAATTTTCTAGGCTAAAATTCAGAGTGCATGTTATCAACAGTGTCCTGGTGGGAAAGTTGTGTCTCCAATAGCATATGAATCAGCGGTCTCCCCTCACCTCTCTGAGCCTGGTCTCCAGCTCCAGCACGCGACTCTTGTTGCTTTGTTCCTGTTGGCTCATTTTCTCTAGATGCTCCTCCAGTTTGGCATTCTGGGCCTCCAACTTCCCAGCTTGAGACTCCAGGTAAAATTTCTGCTGACGCAGCTCGGAGATCATTTCCTCCTGGGCTTTCCTGCCACGACCGCACATTCATATGGACAATCCACAATAAGTTCAATGCCAGCTGGCATTTTGGCACTATTTGTGCATATACTCAGAATGCAAAACATCATGGACACCTTCCTTGTATTGAGTTGCACCTTATTTTGCATAATCCATCTCTTTGTTGGACAAAGAAAATCCCTCTTTAACCTCTCGCCTGCCCTTCATCTACATCTTGCCTTTGTGATAAAGGATCACAGCTCTCAACCGGATGCACCTCAGTCTAGTTCATGGATACAGAAGGGATTTCTAAAACTTTTATGGTAACACTACACAATTGCGTATCAATACTTACATGTTTTTTTGGGTGTAGATGCTGCTGTTAGCTGCCAGTTTGTTGGCCTCAGACAGCTCAGCGATCCTCTGCTCCAGGCTGTTCATCTTAGAGTCCATAGCATTGATGGTCTAGAAAAGGAATTATGGGCAATATAGCTCGTTCTTTAATAAAACATTAAGTTGGGTCTTCACATCACAGTTTCCAATTTGGATCAAACTATTATGGCTCATTATTTTGTGCTTTACAGTAACCTAGCCACAGATTATTCCAAACAAGAAATCTATGTCAGTGTGATGAATGCGAAAATAGGCCTGGAAGAGTGTCCCTACCAAGCTGGCCAGCTCTTACCGCCTTCTGCTCGCTGATGATGCTGCACTTCTCTCGTACCTCCTCTTCATATTTGCTCTGACTGGACTCCAGCATCTCCTTGTCAGCCATGTCCGCCTTCATTTGGGCCTCAAGCACCTGCTCAGTGGCACACAGCCCACAGAACCACAACCAGGATATTACTTCAAGGGCTAGAGAGTGGTGTGAGGATGATGAAGCTCCCCTATGTACAGAACTCACCCACTAAAACCAGCCGAGCATGAACAACCCATAAGGTTTAAGGCAGTGCCTTTAGGTGCATTAGGGTATACTGTGCTGGCATTATTTTAAGTGGCACCAAAGAGATTGTGAGTGTGTTTTTGCGTTGTGAAACTCAACCTTTATCTTGTCTTCATAGAGCTTCTCTTTCTGCTCCAGATGGGTTTCCATGCGTTGGGCTGTGGCTTGGGCCTCTCGCAGATTCTCCTCCAACTCCTACACAAAAAATGTCTCAAGAGGTTCACTCCAAATTGAGAGCTCCGCTGTATGAAAACACTAATGCATTCTCTAGCAAAATGATGACATTAAACTGAATTAACTGAAATAACTCTGTAAGTCCAAAATGATAATATCACTTGTCTGATTCTTGCATGGAGATGCTGAGTGTTCAACGTAGCATAAAATTCTTCTACAGTGATGACAGTTTACAAACTATGGTTATCGCACATCTCTACACAATAAATAAAACATCGGTTACCAATATTTTTTCTGACATCTGCTGGATCTGCTGGGCTTTGCTCTGGATGTCTTCCTTCAGTTTTGTCTCCCGGCGCTCCACGATCTCCAGCCTTTTGACCTGGTTCTCCAGAGTCTTCCTGCCATCCTGGTCACACATACACAATACACACACACAAGCAGTGTGCAAAGACACGCAAACACACACATAATTGTCTTATTGTATATCCCAGTTATTAGCTACAAAGGAAAATATCACATTTGAGAGGCAAAAATTTGGGTCAAAAGATCCAAAGTCCCAAAGATTGTGTGTTGCCATGTGGGAGAACATTGCATGTTCCACACAAACGCCAATTAGGTCTAAAATTACCACTTCAAGGGAGAACTGATGATTTAGCAGCTGAGTCTATATGGCTCGTTAGTGATACACCTCTGCAATGTTTAAGCCTCATTATTCCAAATTCCCTGTAAATGGCTCTGAGGAGCCTGTCTGCCTTCAGGTGTGATCTTGTGAGAGATCTTAGGAGCTGTGAATTTGACCACACACATATTTTCCTCTGTCTGGTTCTATTGTCTAAATTCACCTATGCAAATGATCAAAATTTACATGTTTAGTGCTTAACGCCAAGTGTCATTTTAGCAGAATTCGTAACAGCACCGACTGAAATGCCAGAGGCAGAATTACAGTAATGTGATGCATGAGTGTTGCAACAATTTCACAAAAGCAAGTCAAATCTAGCAAGGAAAATAGTGATTTGGGTGCATATGCAATGATCCATTTTGCATACTGCCTGAAAAGCTACTTCTATATAGCAATATACACAGTATAATTTCATCTTATTTAATTACTATATACAGTATAATTACAGTAGAATATTTACAGCAGAACAAAAACAGCAGTGGGTATGCAAGTCCATTGAAATACTATGATTATCCAAAATGAGAAAAATACATGTGCATAAGTATTATAAACACAGTGCTGTGATCAGGCTTCTTAGATGTATCACAAGGAAAATAGACTTTCCTATTTGTTTTCACATTTCTTCATGTCATTCATTATACCTGCTTAGTGGACTAGTCAAAGGACTTCCAGCTATAACTGGATTTAAATATTTCAAAAAACCTACTGAGGCTTTTTTGTTATGGAGGAAGTAATACAAAAAACAAAACAAAAAACCTTAGTATTCGAACAGAATGAGAGGTGAATTACTTACTGAGGGGTGGGGGTGGGGGTGGAAATAGAAAGTAACCACTGATTAAAAAAAAAAAGAAGAAGACGACTACAGTTTAGGCTTCATAATGCACCCAAACCTTTAGTTGGCCTGGAGGAAAACTGTGTACAGAAAAAGTCTGTCAACAGTATTTCAAAAGCAGGGCACCACCGAGCCATGGGAATCACTGAACCACTGGAGAACCAATTAACAAAATGTCAGTGGCAGACTGATTAGCAAAATAACAGCAGTGAAAGTAACCGCTTTCTTGTTCATGACATACGGTTTGTCTTTACGGGACGTAGATGAGGGGCTGTTTTGGACGTATTTGTTAAAAGAGACCAATGTGAAACCAAAAGCTTACACCAAATACAAACAGTAGGCTTTTTACACAGTCTGAAGTGAAAAGGGCACAAAGCTGACACTCTTGAGCCTGTTTACTTTCATGTGTGATGATGCGGGATGTCTTTGGAGGAATTTAAATGTAGCCAGAGCCTTTTTGTTTGGCCTTACCCTGAACTGCAGACAAGGATGCTTAAAAACAACACAGGGAGGTAACTCTGCAGACTAGGACTTATTAAAATAACACAGAAATAAGCATTGTGCCATTCCAAAACACAATTCTACAGTTACAACACAAAAACAAGCATCTTTCGTTTCCAAAATGCGATCATGATTGGTTACCATGAGCGGTGCACATGGTAACAGGACTGCAGAGGATGATATATCTACATAATAACAGATGTCAAACATTCTGGGCACAAAATATGCAATACGCTAACACAACACAAAGTTTTCCCCAGGAGGTGCAAAGCCAGTCAGCTTCCAAGTGTGCATATGGGCCCTTAGAGCTTAGCAAACAGCCGCGGCAAATCTATTTATAAAGCACTCGTAACAACCAGGTTCTTCACATTCTGTAGCATTCCTCCAGACCAAGGATGCTACACACACGAGGACAGAGCTTGTGTGTGTGTGTGTGTGTGTGTGTGTGTGTGTGTGTGCGTGTTAACCCAGGTGTGTATGAACCTCGGTCTCACGCAGGCGTCGACGCAGGCTGTCACTGGAGTCCTCCTTGTTCTGCAGCCTCTCCAGCTCTCGCTCCATGCGCTCTTTGGCCACCCTGATACCCTGAAGAAGATCTGTGGCCTCCGCACTCGCCTTCATCGCCTGGGATTAAAAAGCAAAAACAAGAGCACATTTTATTCCCTGTGACGCCTTTCTATACATTTACAGTAATAAGCAGGTTCATTCTCACAGAATTAATGGTATTAACTGTATCAGTTTACAGAGCTGCATGTCTATATGTTTATATGTCATTACAGAAAACCTTCATAAATTACAATAGTAGAGGCAAAAAAAAACAAACAGTTGTAACAGTTTTATCAATCGCTATGTTGAATACTTCATTCTGATTGGTTAAAGCAGATTGCAGTTGGTTATTATTGAATAACAGACCATTGCTGTATAAAAAGAAGTTGGTTCAGCTGACTGGCACCCAGTGTCACAATCATGAGCCACATTACTGGGCTCCAGCAGGCAGGAAGAGTGAAGCCGTGCTCGAGCCCAGAGCTCCTCCTGGCTAGCAGCCCACCTGTTATAGGCTAACTTGGCAACTCGGTAACACTGAAATGTAAACATGACGACACCAGCTACCATCAAAATATTTTGGTAACACTTTACAATAAGAGTACAATAATTAACGTTAGTTAATGTTAGTTAATGCCGTAATGGTTAATTAACTGTTAGTTAATGATTATTATGGCATTTACTAATGTTAAGAATATCTACAATAACCTTTAAATAAGATATAAATTAATACCTTAGCATGAACAGCATCAGTACATGAGTCTTAGACACATTAGTTAATGGTTAGTTAACTGTTACTTCATGTTTATTACCTGTTACTTAATGTTTATTATGGCATTAAGTAACATTAATTGTTGTACTCTTATTGTAAAGTGTTACCAATGTTTTTTTAATTGTTATTTCTTCACTTTAACTATGTTGTTATGGAGGCAGCTCTACAAGTTGTGTAATAAGTGGGATAATCCGGTCTTACGTGTATAACAGCAAATCAAACCCATACACAGTCTATCATGGGAGAAATCATGACAAATGGAAAAAAAGAAAATGGAAGAAATAATTATGTTTTATCTGTACACACTGCACACTGCCGTAAAAACAGAGACATCTGGTGACGCTGGGAAACAAACCACTGGCTGTAGAAACAGTTTGTGTACATGACCTCTGCTGCCCGCTCTACCTGACCTTAAGGTCTTCCGGTCTCTCTCTCTGTGTTTTGTGTTTGTCTTGTCTCTACACTGTGCGCGCCTGTGTGTGTGTGTGTGTGTGTGTGTGTGTGTGTGTGTGTGTGTATGTGTGTGTGTGTGTTCTGTCTCTCTGCCCAGGTCCTGTACTTCCTGTCCTGCCTGCTGTGTTTTCTCCCTGTTTGTCATCATCTATTAGTCCTGTGATTTCTTCCTGCTTTCACCTGCCTGCCGTCATCCTATCAGCTTCTTGCGTTCTGCCCTCCCCACCAGCTGTTCCTCGTTACCTCGTTAGTCTGCTCGGTATATAAACCTGCCTTTGTTCAGTCAGTCCTCGCCAGATCGTCCTGGCGTGCTGCCTTGTATGTTCTTATCTCTCTGTTTCTCTCTGCCTTCCTGCTACCTTGACCAGTTTTCTGCCTTAACCTGATGGTTTTCTATGCCTTTCTGTGTATGACCTGCTGTGTGACATACATCGTGATATGGCTGCCAAATTCAATAAAGTGTCTAACTACATACTGCCTCTCTGTCGCCTGCGTCTGAGTGCTGCCTGAGTATTGGCAGCGTAGGAAGTAATTGATGTCTTTATACCAACCCCGGTTCTTTCAGGAAGGTTGCTCAAGTAAAAAAATTCAACTGATTATTTCATGAACATGTCTCATTATTAAGTGAAAAGGAGATATATCCAAAATGTGGGCCCAGTCAGGCTAGAGCGCAAACTCCCATGTTATTTTCAGAATGGATGGTACTTTTAAATATTCATTGCTAGGAAAAGACAATTGGGATGAAATCATCTCCTCTAATGAGGCAAAATTGTTTGATTGCTGATAATTAAGCAGTAACTCTGGCTTTAAAAGACAGCCTAATTGTTCTCAGGCCATGGAGCAACATCTGCTCGACTACACACCGGAGTTCAACTAGTCATTAGGGAAGAGGCAAGGAAAGAGAGAGGAGAGAGAACAGTGATAGAAGACATTTGCGCACTTTCATCTTTGAAGACACTTCAGCAGCACTGACGTGTCTCTTGTCTTTCAGAGCAGGTGCTCATATGAATTATCCATTAAGTTTCCCCCCATAAATACTGTACCTTGGTCAGCTTATCTTGAAGATCCTGAATCTTTGCCTGCTGCTCAGCATTGGTCTGAAAAATACAAAAAAGGGACTCATTTTGGATATTTACAGACTGACATTAAATTCACTTTGTGCCCTTAAATATTCTTGCTGTCTTTACTCTCATAACACAATTACTTGACGTTACATGAGGTGATAGATTTCACAAAACAACTCGTTAAACTACCTTTTCCAGCTTGATGATGAGCTCCTCCGCTTCTATTTTGCCTTGTTCTTTGGCCTATGAAAATATGAGAAAAATCTGTGACCTCCCTCCAAAAATGATTGCAGCAAGAAGACAGTCACGCAGAAAGTCAGTCATGAGTAAAACTGAGTTAAAGGGCCAGTGCAATGAGACTCACATCTCAGATCTGTCTTATTGTGTCGTTCAACAACGGGCATCCTAACTCCCTCCCTCTGTTGATTCTGTTGTTTGCAGAATTAAACTTGTTTAGACATCAAACCTGATCTTTCTAACTGTATATCTTATAAACCGCTTACTGAAATAGACACCAAATCATGAATTCTGAAGATCCAGCATATTTGAGCCCCAGAGGAAAACTGTGTGAATGCAGTAGATGGCAAAACTGGAGGGAAGGATTAGGCTCACTCTGTCCAAGGAGCTTTGTCTGCAAATGGCATCAACAACACTCAGATTTACTTGTCATTTGATGTTGAAGAAAGGAGCGATGCCGTTGCTTTTTATGGACCAAGAAGCAAAAAAGTGGATTTGCATGCCAAGCTTTTCCTGACTGAATTTACATGACTGCTCTGGATATTTAACAGCTTCTAGTTACTATGTCAGACCTTCTGCATCCTCTGCTGGTAGTCCGCAGCCTTCCTCTTCAGCTCCTCGCTGGTCTGCCGCGACTCTTTCAGCTCGGCCTCGTACAGGTCGCTACGGCGACGGGCGGCCGACAGGTCCTCCTCCAGCTGTCTGATGGTAACTCGCATCTCCTCCAGCTGGGCGTGATACTCCTGTCCAAAGATCACAGAGAGCCCACATGAGAGAGCAGAGCAGTAGGTGTAATAGGTACAATAGTAATAACTAGCAAAGACAGAACATATCAAACGAGGTGTAAAAAGCAGCAAATGAAAAGGGTTACATAAAAGTTGTTATTGGAAAAACATTTGAGGATTAGAAGGTGGGTGGGGGTACAAAGACACTCAACGCACTACAACAAGTGTGACCACGCTGATGATATAAACTGACTGAACGGAGGGAAAAGGGAGGTGGACGAGAAAAGCAGATCAGCCAAAGTTATTTAGCGCACTTGTCTGTTAATGAATAATTAGTCACAGCCTAACAGCCTTCATCTCCAGCACCTCGTCAGGTTACAGGGCACGCCGGCCTGTCTGTCAGGCTAATAAAAAGTAGCATCCTCCTGTGCCTGAGGAGAGCGACACTTATCCCACAATACATCAAGACAGGCGAGGCAGACGGCATCAACAGCGCTGGGAACAACGCTGAAATGATTTTACTGGAAAGCAACAGTTTCTCCAGTTTACTGGACTTATTTGGCTAAACTAGAGTATCACACAAAAGTAAAGAGTATGACATAAAAAGTACTAAAGTAGCTAGTTAGCACAGGAGAGCTACCACAGGTGAATAAAAACCTGTCAAAACAACATCTTACATGTTGAAAATGGACAGAAAAATAGTGTTGAACATTAATATATTTATTTTATTATTAACATAAAAAGCATACATGAACACATCAGAACACATTTTTCTTAGTGGATAAATTCAGTGTATTTTCCTGTTTTGTTCTGATGAAAAAATGTCTGGGATTTGTACAAATTGACAAAAATGTTTTGTATTTATAAAATGTTGCGTGTGCACTGAAAATCCCAGGTTTATTCCCATTTTCTTCATGATAAAAATACTCTGTGATGATTGTTTTGTATCTTTCATGAAACTACAGTGAATATAGGAGAATAAATATTGCAAAAATGACCATTTTAACCTGCAGTTAACATTTTGCGCATTTCCCAATAACTTTGCAAATTTAACTTAAACAATAAGAAGTCCAAAAACACTGAACTTCACCATAAATGCAAGCTCTCCTTTCATTCACTGCTCTCACTTCTAAAACCATACAATGTGCTGAAGAAAAGCTGGACTGCTTTCTTCATTGACAAGATAAAAGTAAAAATGCAGTCTTTTAAGACAGATCTGCAACTTCTTGCCTTTTATTTTAATTAATTTGCACCTCTCAGCATCAGCACAAGCTTCTTACCAGTGCCCCCCCTCCTCCAGCTTTTGATTAAGAGAGCTCCTCCTGTTTGCATTGAATTTTACATTCCTGTAGGCATTTCATCAGAGAGGATTGGCCGGATCTCCTGGACATAATGACTCACCGATACCATGCCAACACAAAGCAGGAAATGATTTTCAAAATGCACTAATTCATCAGCAAGTCAGTGACTGAGTCAATGAAAATTAAAGACAGAAGAATTTATCTGTCTACATAACATCCAACAACTGAGAGTTTATGGAGTGCTGAAACATACTGTCATCTTTTATTGCAGATATAAAGTTATAAGCACCTGAGCTTTGGTTCAGTCAGTTATCTGTTGCAAGAAGATGAGTCACTGGGGCTGGGGGCATTTATACAGCTGCCTTTTTGTGGAAAATGCCTCATTGGAGACTGAAGAACCTTCCAAACAGTGATAATCCAGCTCCAAAGTGGGTACTCATAATCTTAGGCTGTTTGAACTGCTGCGTTACAAGTTCACTTCCTGGAGACTGAGGAACACTTTTCTATTTTATATCTCCAACTTGGGGCTACTTACAGTGTCTGCTGTCAGGATCCTCAGTCACAGAGGTCTGTTACTATATCACAACAATTTTCCAACAAGTCCAACTCTTACTCAGAGGAAATGATTAAAAAAAATAACAACTGCCATTCACCATTAACCTGTTTTCACCTCAAACACATCAAACTCAAGGCTCGAGGGCTGGGTCAGGCCTGTAGCACAGTTAGATTCGACTCATGAGATGATTTTTGATGAACTATTACTACTTACACCATTACCGACAACACAGACTCTACAAACCCCAACATGCACTGCAACATCCTTTGCTATCGACACCGCAACACACCTGCATGGCCTACTGAGCCAGCCAAAAGCAATGTTAAAATGAAAAGTGGAAAACAGGCGTTTTCACCACAGGTGAGGGGTTGTTTTTGTGATCACAGGTCAACCTGCCTGTATTTTGATGATATACTTATCAAATACTTTGGAATGTTTTGGCATGTGGTTCCACAGGAAAACATTATTTTTATCTCTAGTTAGATTTGCGTGACAGTGATATGCATTTATAGATTTCTCTTCAAAAAAATATCAGTTATCTAGTTATTTTTGATTCTATGTGATGAAACTATTAGTCATTTGAAAGAATTCAGGGTGGGTTTGCAGATACAAAATATTATGCCAGAAAAAGGGAATGACACAGTGGACTCTTGCCATTTTCCACTCTATAATCAGTTTGGTTTTACATATGCTTGTTTTGATTTTGTAGAAATCTAGGCAGAAATACCAGTTTCTCCAGCGACAGTAGCCTCAGTTGACCAAAATGTAATGCAGCCACAGCTTGCCTATTTGCGGATCTGTTATTGGCAGAGTGTGAAATGCAACACCCCGTTCAACAACTTTTGCACAACTGGGTGCAGCACAGTGTATCGTTCTCTCTCTCCACTTTCACTTCTTCTCAACTAGAAAACTATCGCTCTGCTTACATGTGTACAGCACAGAAAAGCTCCTCTTCTGGAGGCTGTTCAAAGTCATTCTGGAAATGCAGTAGGTCACTAACTGCAGTAGACGTGTACCAGGCAGGTTGAGGGAACATGGGAATACCGAAATGCTGTAAATTGCAATGCTTCACTACAAAATAACTCCTGGGCTGAAATGAAAATGGCAAATTTGGTGCTGTAACAGTGTAAGACAACATGGATGTGGATCTCTCCAAAGCTATGTACAGTATATGGACATATGCACACACAGTCATATATAAACACATATGCTACCCTACTGCCCTGATCCATTCACTCCTGCTGGGAGCGTTGACTGGGGTGGCACCGCTCTACTGCAGCGTCTGCACAGGAAACTAATCCGCCATCCGAGTAAAAAAACATTATGCCTTTCCCTCTTTACTCTATCTCCTTCCTTCCCAAGCCAAACAGAATAAGTCAAACATTTCTTTCAGTCATCTTTAGACACAGTCCCTGCCTAACATCTGAAAAGCACTTCAAAAGATCAACTGTTTATGCCAGATGAAGGACTTTTGACCCAAGAGCAGGTCAGGGGGACTTTAATAGCGCTCTGAAAGTTCTTCCAAGCAAGATACCTTTTAACAAGCAAGACAACACTGTTGTGCTCTCTAATTATATTTTTTTCACTTTGTTCTCACATCTTCAGGGGATACATCCTGATGTTTCTGGCACAAGATTGCTTTTCTCTGAAAATGAATCTATCCTCATTCTCTAACGTTTGTTGATCCAACACTGTATGGCTTCTGCATGAGGATGATAAACACGGCAGTCATATGACAGCGCGTGGGAGAGAGATGGTTTTCAAGATGTAATGCTGGATTTAGCTGGCATAAATATCCTGCTGAGAAGCACCCATGGGAAAACAGTCATGATATAACAAAGTCTCTCATGACAGGATATAAAGACACTAGGAATGGAGGAAATGACAGTCTTAATAAGTTTGAAGATATTAGCTACATCCGTGATGTTTTAATTTTCATTTATCCACAGATGACTTGTTAGGCACGCATGCTGTTTTTTTTTTTTTTTTTTTTTTTAGCACCACCCCCTTTATGTTCCAAGTTACACGACTCACACTGGGAGCTCACCAGTGCAACCAAAATCATCATGTTCATCAAGCAGCTCCACTCTACAGAGTAAGGGTGTAAACTACATTTTGGGGGATTGGCCTGCTGGTCAACTTACCTGTTGGGTGAATAAAACATAGACACCAAAGTCCTCCACATGTCACCAGTAGATCATTCACTCTAGTGCTGTATGTTAACTATTTACCCTACACTATGTTGCGTGACTGTAGACCACCAGCATTATCTACTATATGTCATCGGTTAGAAGACTAAAGTTTTAATAATATTCATGTTATGTGGCCTTTTGGCCTTTAGACTCATTACAATTATTATGGATTTGGATTATCTTAGAAGCTATTGCAGGTGACCAGCCAGTATTACTAACTTCCAGCTGTGCAGTGTCATCCACCACCTTCTTTTCCCATGGAGACACAGGGTGGATAGTCCCTCAAAGTTCACAACAAGATGTTATTTGGGGTCCACATACTGAAGTTGCTGGAGCCCCATTATGATTGCCTAGAGGACTGATTCTGTCTTTCCATTCTTCTCCACTAAAAGACTAAAATTTCACCCACTACCTGGGCAACAAAAATCATACAAATTGGCCTGATGGTGGCACAATGATAGCAAATGTAGATTTTGGCCCATAACTCGTGAGCCATAAGTGGTAGTAACAACATTTTTTTTGCCTGAGTTTCTTGGGTCCAGACGCATTTATTCAAAGTACATGCTTCAAATTTCAACCCATGTCATTTTGAAAATGCTTCAGGAATGGTCATCCTCTTTTGACCCCTAGCCTCCTCTGAGCTAATTACTAGACTGTCTTCATTGAGGTGCTGCCAAAAGTGATTCTATAGATAATACATCAACAACACATCAAACCCTGATCTTTGTTTTTAGCATCATAAAAAAACTAAATTAATACAAACAAGCAATCAGAACAAAGAAAGAAAAACATATCCAGCACCAACCTGTAACCGAGTCCATTGGCAAAACCATTTTGGAAACAAACAACAAACTCCAAACCTTAGAACTGTCTATTAAAGATAATCACAACCCGTTAGACTCTGCACTGACTAAAAACTACTGACTAAACTCCAGACTCTACAATCAAGGAAGGCCAGTGGTCCTGATGGCATTACAAATGAAAGGCTTAAATACACAAATCATTAAATTATCACTGCCACGTTATAATTGTTTAACCTCGTGATGAGTGATGGTTACTTCTCCGACATCTGGAGCCAAGTAATCGTTACACCAATATTTAAAAATGGGAATAAATATGACCCTAACAATTATGGTGGCATGTGTGTCAGTAACAACCTGGGGAAATTACTCTGCAATGTCCCCAGCAATTGACTGCAAGACTCTCTCTGTCAACACAATGTCCTAAGCCAGAGTCAGATTGGATTTATGCCAAAACATAGAACCACAGACCACATCTACACCCTTCACAGTCTCATCAATAAACATGTCCACCACAAAAAGGACTAAATTTTCTCTTGCTTCATTGACTTCAAAAAGGCAATTTGGCTTCGTGGCCCATTCCTAAAATTAATTGAAATGGGTTCAACGTATGAAAACAATGAACGAGTAGTAAAAAATTGGCAACAAAGTAACAGAAGCAACAAAGCCTCACTCCTTGGCCTCAACCCAAGGAGTGAGACAGGGCTGCAGCCTCAGCCCCACACTCTTCAACATTTATATCAATGAGCTGGCTTTGTCCCAAGAACAATCACGCATTCCTGGCCTCGTCCTGGCTGATGAGCAGATCAGCTGTCTACTTTTTGCAGATGATCTAATAATGCTCACCCCATCCAAAGAAGCACCACAGCAAGTAGATCAGCTACAAATCTTCTGTAAGACCTGAGTCCTGACTGTTAACCTGGACAACACCAGAACTATGATCTCCAATAAAAAGGTCCTGATCCACCAACATACAACACACACATACAATTTCACATACCTGGGATTAAAAAACACCCCCACAAGAAACTTCAGCCTGGCTGTGAATACGCTCAGAGATGAAGGAAGGAGGGTAATTAAAAAATCCACAATGATAGAAATTCCAGTTCAGACCTGCCTAAAAATACTATTCTGTATCATTGAACCACATATACTGTATAGAGGTGATGTTTGGTGAATCATCAGTCGTCAAGAATTAAACAAACACTTGAACACTACATGCTGAAAGTTGAAAAAAAATCTCAAAGTACATAGAAACAACCCCAGTAATGGATGCGATGCTGATCTGGGCCAATATCCCCTCAAATTATAATTCACAAGAGATCACTGTGACTCTATCAGCACCTAAGATCAAGTGAACCCAAATCCTACCAGGATAAAGTCCGTCAGTGCCAAGAGGAGAACATAGAGGAAAGCCCTCTAAGCCAGCTGCCCCTAAAGCTCAAATCCACCAAAAACCCTCACTGCTGTCTGACTTCTGTTGGAACGCAGTGAAAAACAAAATCACCTAAACTACTTGTATCTTCAACAAAATCCCTGAGTAAACTCAAATGTTACACAGCTCTAAACAGAGAGTACACACTGGCAGAACACATATGCAGTGTTACTGATCCAACAATTGATAGACAGATACAGACAATCTGAGTGCAGAGACAGGCCGTCACCGACAGACACGGCTGGCCAAAACCACGTGAGGACAGAGGAATATTTTCTAATTCTTTGCAGCAAAATTACTGTGTCGAGAATCTGGTTCCACACAAAAACAAAACACAAATGTAAAGAATCTGACACATCCTCTGACCAAATTAAAATGTAAAATCTCCTTGGAGAATAACCCTCAATCACCTCGGAGGTAGCAAAATATCAAAAATCAGTGTCATAAACTGAGAGCCATGGAACCACCATTTATGTAACTTTACTGATAATTTACTGTAAGTACATTGTTCTGTATTTTTGTGCAACTTTTTACCAATGTCCAACACAAAACTGCCAGACTGGGACTGCTGCATATAAATCATTCAACCCACATGATCAGCAGGGGGACACAGGGATAATGTAGGTGTCTCTTCTCATCATTTAACAGGTAAGTTGACCAAAAACATCCATCTGCCAAAAACTGTGTTCTTTGAAGAGCCCTCCTCAGTGGCTGCTGTTGACCGAGGGAAGAGTGTGACACATCCACATTCTCTACATAGTTTCTCCCAGGGGGTTAAGGGGGTTGAGCCAGCAACCTTGGGGGCACAATCGTGCCTCTCAAACCTGTAGGTTGCTCTGGTGCTCCTTTAATACACATCGCTGGCAACAGGCAATATGTCACACATTTGTCACCAATTCCCTGTTTCCTAAGCTATACGATCTAAGGCCCCAGCACCTCATCACGACAGCCTGCCCACTGCACCAGTGCTCTCTTCACTCTTAGGTATATGCCTCTCATCTCCATGGCAACCATCGCACAATGTATTCAGTGCCTGGTAACCAGCGCCAGTGTAGGCTGAGAGAAACAGGTTGCTTTTCTTTTACCTTTTTTTTTTAAGAAAATGGTGCATGATGCCAGCAAGACAATTTTTCATGGCTCCTCTCTCTTGTCCTCTGCTGTCAATCTTGAAACAGTCTAATTCCCAAAATTGGCAGCCTTTGGACATGCGGTGTCTCCACACACACAGAAACATACACACACACACACACACACACACACACACACACACACATACACAAACAAACACACTGCACTGCAGACTGCACATATACACAATCTCATCACACGTACAATTTGATTAATGATAGGCTGTGTGTAAATCTTCCGTTTCTTTCGCCGCTTAATGCATTCATCACTCCAGAGAGAGGTCAAACTGAGTTGACCATGCAGACACTTTGAGACAGTCTGAGCTGGAGGAGTGTGGGTTTGCTTAACCACGCTCATCTGAAGGGCATGTGACTGCACACTGGCACTAGAGGACAGTACATTCATATGCTCATAACTGTAATTCAGATGCTCTGCTTTTTCTCGTTTGAATTTAAACTGTACATGGCCATTTACTGTATGCAGAGCAGGGATGGGAAGATTAACAGATCTGTATCAATACACAGACACACGGACACTACGCGAGTGCATTGGCAGAGCAGCTGTGAATAGATGCGATTTCGGGATGAAATCAAAATGCATCGGTCTGATCAGTTTAATTATTAGATGTTCTATGCCTTTATTTAGAAACATGATCCATCCTATAATTTTGTATTATGGACTCCTTCTCCTACATTATCTTATGCTACGGAGCGGACGCCGCCTGCATGGGTTAGGGGTGTGTGACGAAACAATGCACACACAAGTGAACTACAAATCGGAAGTTTGGAAACACCACAGATTTTACAATAGAGAAGGACAACTTGACAAATCAAATGCAATTTGCAAAATGTGCTGTGCTGCCGTAAAGTACACAGGCAGCACAACTAACCTTATTACAGACATGAAACGGCGACATGGTGTGAATGTGGAGGTGTCAAGGCCCCGGCCTCCCTCACCTTGTGTTCAGATTCATCTCGGGCTAACAGCCCCAAGAGTGATGAGAAAGAGTGTTTGGCAGTACTTTTTCATATTGCACTATGGCTCATTGTTGTTGTTAATGTTGAACATCCTTTCTTGTGAGTCAGGTGTGATAAAAGTGTACCGTACGGTCAGCTTGAAAGACAACACTTGTACGTGACTTGTTAAACAAGACCCGTTTGTGAAAGGTTACAATTTTATTTGGTTAATAAATAATCAAACTCATTGTATTGCATAGCATCATTCCTTTGCATTGTCATAACGCATTGAATCGCACCCAATCGCATTGTGTTGAATCAAATCGTTAAATCGAACTTCATCACAATTGGGGTGTGAATCCTATCATATCACATTCAGTATTTGCTGCTTTTATATCTTTAATGTATCAGACTGTTGGCAGTGTATAAAGATGCGTGTTGTATTGGTCACAGACCAGAGATGCACAACCCTAATGCAGAGTGAGTTTAAAAACCTTGTTAGAATTAAAAAAAAAAAAAAAAAAAAAACTTGTTAAAACCTGAAGATACATTGCCATCAGTGGGGAAACAGGCATGTGTTTTTGTCTGTCTGTAAATATGGCCTTTTTGCAGTTATATGGTTTTCATCCAACACCAGTGATTGTGTATAAGCGCAACAAGTGAATTCTGTCTGTAAGTGAACTTCATATATCTTTACTGGACAAAAGTTATGGAAAAACCATACACCATGATGCATTTCTTAGTGTGTTGTAGGTACTAGATCAGTCAGCTGATATTATCAGCTGATGTTGGGCCATCACAGATATATTGGTATCATACTGGTATCGGTGTATGTTAACCGAGATGTGCCGATACAAAATGTTTGTTGCAGGCTCAGTTTTAAAGCAGGGAAGATGCTGGCATCATATAAAACTAGATGATTTAGGAATCCATTGATACCAAGTCATGCTATGAAGTTGGCAAGTGAGCTAAATATTGCTCCAAAATCAGGCAAAATTTTGGTGAGGGAAAAATGGCATAGCCATTTTCAAAGGGGTCCCTCCCTTTGAAAGATCTCTGAATGAAAATTAGTTCTACAGGCACCCACCTGTCTTCCCTTTGCAGGCATGCCCACCTTATGCTAACCCCTTATTTTCACCTGTTGTAAAACGGTGTATTTGTGCAGACTGGGGCCTAAACATTTGCATAAGTTGCATAAACTGGTTTTCAGTGGAGAGCTGAGACTCTTGTGGTTTCAATGAGCCACATTTGATTCATGAGTAATGATCTTAGCCTCCATAGTAGCCATTTCATTGCAGTGAGAGCATTTTGAAAAAAAATATTCTTTATTTAAATGGTCAGCAACTGACTGATATTGTACAGTTCTGACATTTATTTAGCTATTTATTTATTTTTAGTCTTTATTTAGTCTTCATTTTCTCAACGTCCATATTTAGTATTTTTGGATAGTCATCACGGTCATCTAGTCAGATGGATGTCACATCAGTGTAAAATCAGACCACAATCCACACAGAAAAGATCTATCTTCTTTCCAGCTCAGAAATCACTGTATTGGCTTTCATATCACTAATCAACTAATTTTCCCTTCTAAAATCCTCTATCAGTATTGGTCTCAAAAATCCCATATTAGCCAGGCACGAGTTGTAGGTATTAAATATTATACTGATTGCACCCCTACAGTGAATAGTAGGTTTCCCACATCATGAGCCTGTGTAATAAACACAGAGAGGGACTCCCCTTTCTCGTCACACCCCACAATATTACAGCCTGACCTGCTCCTTCTGATCTGCAGTGTCAAACTGCACTCAACCCCCTGCCTCTCTGAAATATGATTCTTTTCTCCATTTCTTCTTTATTACACCCTGCACAAGTCCATCACTGCAAAACTGCCATTCTAACAAGTCATTCTGCCAGTGGGGTGATATCATTTTGTGGGCTTCAAAGAATTTCCTTGAATCAATAAAACTGACTGAAATATTTTTGATAGCAGCATAGTTGTCTACCTTATTTTGCCCTGTTTCAAAATACTGACGTTTAGCTGCAAAATCCCTGAAACAAGCAAACAAACAACTGCATTGGAAACGAGGGAATTATCTAACCCCATTGGCAGAGTTTGTCACACACAAAAAAAACATTATGGGATTTAATATGAACCTAAATGTCTTTTTTTTTGGCAGTGTGAGAGATTGTATGACAGTGAAGATTTGAGAAAGGTGTTGACATTGCAGAAAGGGTCACAAGCTGGATTTAAACCCACGAACTCATGAATACATGATAAATGTGTCAGCCATAATGTTTTTGTTGGATTATTGTTGAGCCCCCCCCCCACCTGCTCTTTGATCTCCTGAAGCTTGTTGCTCTGCTCCCGGATGTCATGGAGGAGCTGCAGCGCCTTATCGTCCTCCTGCGACACCTCCATACGAGCCTGCTCCAAACTGCGCTTCAAACTCTGAAAGCAAAACACACGCACAGAAGCAAACATAAACACAGATGACCAAAGACCAGAAATAGCAGTTATTTCTTCCCACCACTGTCCTAGGAACATCTCACCATCTATTTTCAGCTCTCCTTGATGACACACACACAGAGTCCAGTAGCTTTATTGTTTTTTTCCTCACAACATGGAGACTCATGGCCATCTATGGTACTAAATCAGAATATTTCCTGGGATATGTCTATGCTCTCACCAGTGGGCATTGCCATATTTTTTTATTTTTTATTTGAGGATTACCAAAAGTTAACCCAGCTCTCATGCTGGCAGCAACTAACAGCATGGTGAATGAAAACAATAAGATGTATCTGAACGGTCATCTAGTCAGGTGGATAGATGACAGAAACACATGAAACCTTGCACAATACAAATTATAATACATCACTTAAGTAAGAGGCTGAAAATGTGGTAAACGGATCACTGTCAATAGGTGCAACATTCATCTAACAATCATGAACTGCCACAGTGCCAGTTTCACAACGGGGTGCCAGGGCTCATTAATCATTTGAAGAATGGAGAGGCAGGAAATGTGATTGTGTACTGTAATAACTTTTATTAATGCGAACATTCAAAGTCAGAGAATATTTGAGGCCCAATCTGGAATTTATTTTGACTGCATAAATGTAGTCTGTGTTACTAGGGCAACAAGCTGAGACTAATCGCAGCTTCCACAAGGTTTTATTTTGAAGTTCAGCTTCCATGTGCGAGATATGATTCTACTGGGGGAAGATCTTGGCTGGTACAGAGACACACAAAAAATGGGCTTTTTTCCATAACTCTGTTTTTTTTTTTTTTTTTTTTTTTTTTACACCATCATGAACACAATGTAGCAAGAGAGAAAGATCCACACACACTATCCATCTTGGTAAGTTAAAGTAACTCAATCAGAGTTGTTTTCATACATAGACATGTTTTATAATTATCCTGTGTACAGATATTATACTATATACTATGGGAGGAGTAGCATGTTGTATTCCATTGGTCTGCTATCATCAGGCATTCACAGATTCACCGAAATCTGGATCATTAAATCCATCCCATCAAATGTCTAACCCTCTAATGGGTTTGATACATAACTCATTTTTGCAAAGTTTGCTGACAGCTCCAGTCCACAATCATGGTTTGTGAACACATCTTTAGTGCTTGAGCAAGAAATTACAGCAGCACAGCTGTTTTGGATGGCTGCTTGCTCTGAGGGTGCTCCCGTTCTGCTCGCTGCAAGAGGAAGTCAGGACAGGTGGCTTCTAGGGATTTAATGGTTTTGTTTTTTCATAGTTCAGTTTCTACCCCAGTTTTTAGACTCACTAAAAGCTATTAAACTCAATAAGATTTCAAGTTACTTCTTTTAAAATTGAAACATGTACCAAGAACCCGGCACAAAAAATGAAATGGGGATTTGCCAGTGTCAGGGTGGAACACAGCAACAGAATGCCTTTGTATGCAGCATGTGAAAAAGCCAGTCATTATGACTGACTTTATTATTAATCAAAACCAGAGTTAAATGCTTCACATTAGCAAATGTGTGTACTGTATGCATGCACAAATTGAAACATACTGTGCATGTTTTACAAAGTACGGTTTGTTGAACCAAGGGGCGGCAGAATCACAGCTTTTGGTTTCAGTAAAGAGTCATTACGCCCTTACTGGCTAGAGCATGTATTATTATGTTTAGTATGATAACTGCACTATATCATGATCAAATTCTAATTTTAGAGGGGAATATATCCATAGTTGATGTCAAGTGAAGTAACTGCAGCAGTTGGCTACCCTAGTTAGCAAAAACAACTGGTATATGGAGGCTGTTTGGACAGTTTCCTGGGTGCCTCGCTCACCACACTTCCCCATCACTACTACAAAAGCCCAATTGATACAAATCAAAAACAAAACTGGAGCAACAACTTGGCCAACGGGGGCGCTGTGCAAGGATTTCAGACTTCAGAGCATTGAACAGCAAAGGACCTCTCTCCTATTGTCTCATTCCAGACCATTTAGAGTGTCTTGAATATTTTTTTTAAGTCCTGGGATATGAGAATGGTGTTAATTGTGAGCCCTGAAGATACAGACATTCATATAGTCACTAAAAAGTATTTGCATTAGGCATATACATAGACATAAGGGTTAAAAATCAGATGTCCACTACCATTATGGTGAGCATATTAATTTACTCAAAAGCTTCAGTGGTATCAGTCTGGAAAATCTGCAAAAAGATCTGCCTCGCTGTGCCTGCTGTTTTTCTGGGATTCTCTTGGCAATCTAGATACTGAATACCAGCTGCAATCCAAAAATATCAGTGTCAGCTAGGGGTGGGGAAATTGGGGAAAATTCCTACATGTGTACACAAGACATTTTTGTTGTGTACATGTGTGCGTGATGGAAATAAACAGGTGTGTGTGTGTGTGTGTGTGTGTGCATGCATGCTAGATTAAAGACATTAAATCCTTTAATAATACATAAATTCCAGCCATAAATTCATTCAACTTCATTTCCTATCTTGGATCACTGTAATGACATCTCACGGGTATGTAGGGCATTAAGGAGGTCCAGAAGTAGCCGGGCTTTCTTTTTCCTTTTATCATAAAAGGCATCTGGCCCATGTTTGGGACCTGAACCTATTCGGGACCTGCCTTTATTCTTGCTCAGCAAAAACTAGAAAACATAATCAAAAGATATCTGAAAATTAAGGATTAAGGACAGAGCCTCATTAGTCTAGCTTTTTCTTGTCCTCTCTGGATCTATTCCACTTTATTAAACACACCAGACCCACAATCTGGTAGCACATAGCCGTGGTGTTGCACGTGCCCCTGCCTGCAGCACAGAGCCCGACCGGATCTCACTGGTTGGACTAAATGTCGAATTTGAGCTGGATAGAGTTTAGTTAGAGAAGTATAATGTTATAAGGTATGATTCTGTCCCGAGGATGTGAGCAGGATGAGACCAACAGCTGCTGTCCAGAGAAAGGAGCTTTTTCCACTTGCTCTTGTCTGCACTTAACGATGGCAGCACAATTGTTATACACTGGCTCCACCCTGGAGGCTGTGGTCTTCCTGTAAGGCATCGTGTACTCTATTCCCATTTTTTTAAAATGACTTGTAGATGTTTATTAGGATGCTGTTTTAAAGGGCTTGTTAAAAAAGTTTGTTTGTTTAAATGTTTAATATTTGATGTGTGTACACTCCCACCCCAAGTAGCAGCCTGACTCTATGAACAAGTAAAACACTCAGGACCCTATCAGTGGCTACAGGACCACTCACACTGCACTCAGTAATGTAGGTTGCCAGGTCCTGCTCCAGGATGGTCCTCTGGGTCTCCGAGGCCTTCAGCTCCACATCCTTCTGCTGCAGCACTGTCTCCAGGTCAGACATCTTCCTCTGGACGAGTGAGATCTCCTGTTCCATCTGGGAACAACATCAAACAGCAGGCTGACTTTTCTCTGACAGCTTCATTTCAACATTTCATTAATCTCTAGGACCCATGGAAGCGTTTTACAACATCTGTTCAGACTATGGCTGGGATAAGGGTGTCTGCTTAATATCGAGAGTGTGAAATTTAGTAATAATAACCATTACCATAATCACAATATTCATAATAATTGTAATTATTCATAAATATTTACTGGATCACCAAAATATTAACCATGAAGAATCATTAAACAAGAATAAAATCAGACTAAAGGCTATAGATAAATGCAAGTCTAAAAATTGCTTTTATTTATTTTTTAAATTGTACACAATCGTGCCAAAGATTAAAGTTACTCCCAAAACATGGAAAATCTTTAGCTCCTCAGCCATAGCTTATCATAGCGGTGTTTGTGTGTTTGTGTGTGTGAGAGAAAGAAAGAGCGTATGCAAGTGTGCTTGTTTGGTTGCATGGTTGCGTGTGTGATTGGACTACTCATGATGGATGGATGCAATTAGATACGCCAAGCCAGGGCCTGAGGAGCAGTGGAAACCAGAGGGACAGCAGGGCTGCCAGCACAGCCACACACACACACACACACACACACACACACACACACACACACACAGTGACAGCACTTAGTGTTGGGCTACCAGTACACACACAGTCACAAAGCGGACACACACACACACACACACACACACATCAACACAAAGATGCAGCATGGGGCTGCATGGGTGACCATAAAGACTGGGGGTCAGTGTTTACCAGCTTGTACTGTCGTTCAACATAAGGAATTATATAAGGAATCGTTTAAGGAATTCCTCCACTCAAAAGGATGTGTCATGTTCTACAAATCTGAGCTCTCCTCTGTTACTATTCACAACAACATGGATTAACAATGTGTTATTAGCAAGGGTAGGAGTGCTGAATTGTATTTACAGTCAATATTGTAATTGAGGTTTTTGTGTATTTTACTTTGCTATATGCACAATGAGTAGGTAATGTTAAGACTACACTGGGCAATCTCAACATGTTGGCGAACCAAAATAGCAGTGAGAGGTAGCTTTCTGAATTTTGAGCACTTCAATCCCTTGAAATAATATGACATGACACCAGTAAAGTGCGTACTCCTCTAAATTTATGATTTGCCTTAAGGGCTGCAGCAGGTGAAGATGTTTAGCCATCCTTGGTGAGTGCTCGTTTCAGTTTTGTAGCTCTTGAGCTTTAATTCATCGCTGAGCACTGAGGAGGCTTCAGGCTAGTGACCACACCAGACACCAAATTAACTAACAATAACATACAGGATGAATTTATGGCATCTCAATTAGGGAGGAGGGGAAACTCCTCCATTGCAGCACTTTGTGGTTGGAAGGAGGTAGCTCTATTAACATTAGCCAAAATACCACCCATGAATTTAAAAATCGTATTTATAGAAAGCTTATCAAAGTCCATAAAAGCATGTATTATTTGAAGTGCAGTTACCAGAATAATCTAATTTAATATTAAACTCTATATCTTTTTACATTTTATCCATTACAAAAGAAAGATCATTGTTGTATTGTTGTTTGTGGTATTATGTACATATTTTAAGGGACTCTGTACTAATATTAGAAAGCACTTTACACTTATAAAAGCACTTTAACACAAGTAGACTTTTACAACGGTACTTCTACAGCAATTTTACAAGCAGAATAAGAGTACTTTTACGAGGACTCTTCCACCCCTGGTCATTACCAACATATTGTGACATCCTGTGGGCTGGAGAGTATCAGAAGTGCACTCACAGATGTGTAGGAAAAGTGTGAAATCATTCTTCAAGGTCAAGACTTAGGAGAAATCTGGATTTTTAAAAAAAAAATTTTTTTTAACAGTGTTGAGACTGTGAAGCTACCACAGTGTCATGCCACAGGGTCGGCCCCATCTTCACAATTAGTCACAGAGAGTAGTGACAAGGAACATTAACCTGACACAAACACACATAAAACACATGTACACACACACACCGGCACAGTCTGAAGCACAGACTGACAAACAGACGGCTGACTTAGCGGGCTCTAGCAGCACGCTCCGTGATGTGTGGAGAATAATACCTGTGACATGTGTCCTGAACTTCTGGCTGTTTAGTGTTTTTAGAGTAATGGAGTTTTTCCGAGGGAGATGTTCTTATCTAGAGAGCTGGGGGATGTAGTCACTAATCTGCAGGAGAAAAGAGCGTGGGAGAGGGAGATATAGAGAGAGAGAATGAGGGAGGGAGAAACCACAGTAAACAGTCTTTATGCACAACCTCTCCTGAAAGCTGAGGGCTGACTCAAAGCTTTTATTTAAAGCACTTACCTTTTATAATCCCACTATATAAACGCCACTTTCAGGCTATCGAATGGGATAATTAAACTGTGCCATATGTGCTCTCATGCTCATCATAAATGTTACAGCATACATGACAACAGTGAACCTGGATCTGTTTCCTACCTGGTAACAGTTTTGAAGCTAATGAAAACGGAAGGAACAGAGGTTATCGAAGCTGCTGCATATAAGTTGGGATTATTGCAAATCAAAAATTAGATGTCACCATCCATTACAAATAGCTAATCAAGAAAATGTGGCCTTATTTCACAAATTTCAAGAGCAAATGACAACATTCAAAATCAGGCAATGTGCTCAAGCCCTGACAAATCCAAGTAGCACATAACCATAGCTTTTCTTCATCAGTGCTGCTTTACAGATATATACTTATACCAAACATAGATAGTTAGCAAATTAATTCATATTCATTAGAGCATGTTAATCACACTTAATATCCTACAGTGAATCTATACTATGCTGACCAAATTTATGCCCAAATTCTATATTAACAGAGACTATAAATAGTCCGCTCATGTTCACACAACTGTCTCTTTAACCACTATTTGATATATTTGGCAGCCTTTGTGATCAAGAGGCAGGCAGGAGAATGAGCGACAGAAGAAAAGAGTGTCTATTAAAAGCATAGGCTCAACTCCCACTCCTCCACACAGCAACATGCTCAAGCGCTTCAGCAGCAACCAGAAGCTCATGGGTTTAAACTGAACAGCTAACTACCAATAAGATGAAAATGCACATTTGGGTTTGGGAAGCAGTGCAACATCACCTCAGGAAACATATGTATAGAGGATACACTCATCTTTGTGTAGAGATAATTCTGTTTTGATTGAGCTGCTGTCTAAATAAGAGTGTGTCCACTAAGAACACTTTTCCTAAAGTACATATACTGTATAGCTGTGTTATAGTCATAGCCTGTATATGCATTTTAACCTTCACACATGACTAAGCAGTTCAGTTTTTGCATCAGAAATGGATCATCACTCTTATTTTCAAGTATTTTACCTCCTGAGGTAATGCATGCAGTTCACAGTATAAACCCATACATTTTATGGTTCTACAAAAGCACTGGTGATCACATGCAGTAGCATGTGTGGCACAACACAAAAGAACTACTTCAGACATCAGATGAACAATGGATATTATGAGTCTTTGGAGAGCAGCCTCCGGCGCTCACTAACATAATCATGCATCACATGGAACATGGCTCTGCCCAGAAATGTGACTGATCTGATCATATGCTTCAAGGTTCATTTAATGAGTGAGTTTTTCTGAAACACAACGGGCCGCAGCATGTGGCCGATCTGTATCAAAATACTAGCTGGTATTTCATCATCGTTGATGTGACATGAAGGAGGAGCAGGTGGCTTGTAATGAGTGATGGCGAGTCAGTGGAGCAGTGGGGTGAGCAGAGCGTTAGCTGAGGTGAGCTGCTGCTTCTAGCACCAGCTGGTCAGGCTGTGAACACTTATCATCGATGGCGTGTACTCCTTGGTGTTTATTCACATGTTTGCATGTCCAGCATGTGTATCAAATGTCATTTTACCAATAGCAAGGCAGCCTTGGTGGTCGGAGAAACCATCCTGACCTAAGCAGGAGGTTGCAGGTCTGACGCCCGCATTAATAAAAGTGCTCACCCCTGTGAACAAGCTACTGAGCAAGAAACTTTTCCAACTTCTGGTGCCTCCCTGATCCCTCTGATAAAAATTAAACCTAATTACACTGCATGTAACACGGTGACTCAACAGTTGTAAACTTCCTAAACAATGTGTACAGCCTCCTCAGCAGCGAGCCAGTGGTACAGTAGGTGGTTGCAGGATGCCATCCTTGCATGAAGCACCAGATGGGACTCAGATCTGGCTGTCTTCCTCCCAGACTCAAGTGCTAGCTGACTGCCCATAATGAGCTGAGCTAACAGACTGTGCAACTGGGCTCCTCCTCTGTAATAATTAGCTCCCTGAAAGCAATTACCAACAACTATACTCTTAAAAGCTCATTACAGCCGGCAAGATGACAGTTTGACCATCGTGCTGAAATCTACACGTTGGTTGAACACCAAGACCAAGGCCTGGAGTCAGGCATGCTCCACAAACACTGGTCTAGAGCTCATCGACAAAAAACATTCAAATCCATGGAAGAACACTGGCTTCAAACTCAGTCGAGGAGCTCTTTTTCTGTGGGTTGAATAATGTGTGCTGGGCTGTGAGTCAGAGCTGTTGAAGAGGAGGAGAGTGGAGAGAGGTTGCATCCCAGTCATGGTGTTGCTCTACATTCAGACTGCAGGGTGACCAGAGGCCAGTGCTACTGTATGGGCTGTAGGCGGCAGTGAATCACAGACCTGTTGCAACAGTGTAGTGGCACAGATTCCTCTCTAACAACAAGCTCACAGTCCTGCTCCCATCCACTCCCATCAAGTTTGATCCATCAGCTCATCCCCTCCACAGATAAAACGGGACATTTTTATGCCTATTGTCACGACAACAGCAAATTAGTAATACCACAGCCACGCAAATAGGACTGTGTCCTTCAGGCCGTTGCCACAGCAGCATTTTTCCGATTCAGAAATGGCTTGCCAGTTCGTAGTTCCCTGCAAAACACCACAGGCTTTGAAGCTTATGAGGGCTAAACCTGGCCAAAGCTCGTATGGGACTTCATCCAAGCAATCTGAACTTGATTTTGATCCTCAGTTTCATCAAATGATCACTTGAAGGATTATGATAAAACACAGCAGATAAAACACAATAGATACAAGCACAATTCCTACTCACACACTCTCAGAAAAAAGCACTATCCCTTTGACAAAAAGTACAACACTGTATATTTTTGTGACAGCGTATCACAGCACTTTCCTTTGTTAACTTTCACACTTGTTGGAAGTGCACAATTTTTCCATTGGAACCAGGTATAATAACTAACATCCAGATGGTGTTGGAGGCTCTCATTTCTCTGACTATTAACTGCAATGCCACAGAATAGAGGCAGGCACTCTGATGTAAGGACCTGACTCTGAAGTAATTGCTTTCTTTCAGGTGAAAGAAAATCCACCCAAAAAAGCAGCTAGTGACGGTGTGATTGCTTCTCTGCTGTGTGGTGATGTATTTTCCTTATCCCCACAAAAAACTGTGATGTCACATGGAGATATTTCCAGTGCAGCTATAAGTTTGATGCCAGAAAATTCTACAGAAAACATCAGGTTTTGATGTCAGTCTCACTAAATCAAACATCAAGAGCTTCTTTCTAGAGTCACTGTTTTGAACTGACAACAACTACAGAGGCAGAAATCCATCGCTGAAGAGGCAGCGATGCCATTTTCTCCACCAACAGTAGCCTCAATAGACTATAAGCAATGTAGTCACAGGATGTTGCTAAAACGCATTTTGAGTAAGAGGTGTGAGTCATTCTGGGAAACGTAGGAAATCATACACTGAAATGACACTTTAACACAATATAACTGATGATATGCGATAGAGTATCCAAGCATGGACATTTCAAAAACAAAGGCTTTGACTCTTTCTGATTACTAGCGATCCTCCAACCATCATCCCTGCAAGAGCAGGGATGTTAAACCCAGTCAACCATGGCCACAATTATCCCTTAATCACTAATTGGCTTGTATTGTTTCTAAACTCTCCACTGAGAAGGCTGATGCACGGTGCCTGCTGTGGTGCAACGTAATGAGCAGAAGATGGCACTAAACTTACTGGGTTTGTGTTCCAGTTCTCACTAGGGCCACCAGTGCGAAAGATGTATTTGTAGTACTAAAACATACGCTGGATGAATGAACGGCATTTGAATGTCCTGGCAGCCACGCATCACGCGTAGCAGCGATGGTCGAGGTAAGTGACTATCACTGCCTCTAAAAACACGCTGAGCACTTGGGAAGGCACTTTAAAAACCCAATCCATCATTATCATAAATCCAACTGACAAAGAGGATCAATGTGGGCTTCTGAGGAGGCTTTTGGGAAAATGACACTTGAGGATATAGGAGAGCTGGAGCAGCAGAGCTCTCTCATCACGACTCACATTAGCATGCACAAATCTGTGCTGGAGAGAGTTCGTCTGTCTGCTCACTGCTCTCTCTCTCTCTCCCCCCCTTCCTGTGACATCTAATGTCGCTTTGGCCTGCCTCCTCACGCAGGTAAACACACATCCCAATAAACAAACAGCAAAAGATATGCTGCATAATCCTCCTGACAAGATAAAAGCATGACATTTAACCCTGTCTCAATAAAATCTATTCTATTTGAAACATACCACAAAGGATGCACCTAATTAAGCAAACTCCATGACCTGCACTCGGTATGTATTTTCATACTACCAATACGCTTTTATGTTTTCAACTTCAATGCACTACCAGGCAGTCACTTTCTTACTATCATTAAGCGTTTGTCACCCTGGTAATCCAAAGGTATATGAAAGTTTGTTGATGGATAGTATGACATTATACTATTATTATACCTATAAGAAACTTATTAAATGTTTTATTGATCTATCTGTCTATCTTGGCTATCTATCGATTCATCTCTCTGCCAACGCATCTGTTTCTCTCTGACCAAATCCCTCACTTTCCCTCATTAATATTCAGTTTTGTTCTGCCTTAACAGTACTGTCAGTACTGTAAGTTGCAATCCAGCTGAATAGGCGCCAGAAAGAAGCAGCAAGCTTCCTTCACCTCTTCTCTACCCTTGGCGGAACCTGCTGTTACCATAGAGATACTTTCGTCCAACCACAGTCTTCATCATGTCAGACTTTTTCCTGTTGCCTTCATTTTTTTTTTTTTTTTTTTTTTTGCTTTTTGCACTGAATCTTACCACCAAATACTACAACACTTTCGTGATTGAAAGCTGACAGTGAGTCTGGGAGATTCTTTCATGATAAGCCTCCACATAAACATCATCTTCCAACTTCTCAGATCTGGGTCTAGATTAATACAAAAATATCAGGAAAAAAAAGCATGCTGTGGTTTCATTTGAACCATAAACAAACAGCAAGCAACACAACAGTGAGGAGTTACACTCCCTCCCTCCCCCCCAGCAAGTGATAGCCATCAATATGAGTGGAAGCTACTGTAAGCACAGCGATGAGGAGAGATGGGTAAACAAAGACACAGCATTTCAGTGTCGTGACCAAGAATAGCTCTCGCTCCTGCTAGAGAAGATAAAGCTCCTGTATAAGCTCAGTGCTGCCAGTGTTATCTCACCACTCTTCAACCCCAGCTGTAATGTCAATCAATCAATCAGCCAAAGGTACAAACATGCTGAGATGGGGAAGGGGGGGGGAAGGGGGGGGGGACAATAGCAATGCACTATAGCAGTTCAGAGCTGTTTCCACTCTTTCCCTGTCACAGTCATCTATCTACACCCTTTCCCTACATTATCTTTGACAGGTACGCTCAGTAAAACAGCACGGTACTTACTCAGAGCCTGCCAGTGCTGACAGTTTTTTTGTGTGAAGCTCCTTAGAAGGGGCACTTCCTCGTCCAGTAAGCCCGATCATGTGGGGTCTCCCTCAGAAGCCACCAGCCAGTACGCGAGCTTCGCTGGTTCATCGAATTTGGGGATGTCATCCTCACTGGGGAGAGAGAGTGCACAGCCGAGGGGAGAGAGATATGCGCTGTGGCAGGGCAGAGAGCTGCGAGGCAGTGAGAGCGACTGGAGATTAGCGCTCACAGAGAGATAGAGAGGAGGAGAGAGGGAGGGAGTGGAGGAGTACAGAGAAACTGCATTGTAGAGTAATGCAGTAGACCGGTGATCACAGACAACCAGAGGAGGCTCTCGCTCTCACTCTCCCTCTCTCTCTCTCCTCTTTCTCTCTCTCTCTCTCTCTCACACCCGCTCACCCTAACCTCCCCACACACCACACACACACACACTTTCCTCCTCTCCTCCTACTGCAGCAGCCTTCACTTATCACAGTAATACATGGAGCATGACACACTGTCTAAACAGCCTAAAAAGACCTAAAAAAAAAAAAAAAAAAGTCACTGATGACTTTAAAGACAGTGACCTGCACCAAACCTCATTCTAAACAAACAGCAGTGTTGTTATCTAATAACTGACAGGGAAGGGATATTATTAAAAGTCTGCTTTCTGAAAATAAACACAAGACAGTGATGAAAAAAAGATTTCTCATTTCTTGAGAGAAATCGGTGCAAGTGCAAAGCATTCTCCATACATTCACCAAAAACAATAATACAGAGAGAGGACTGTGAGTGACAATTTCATGAATGTATAGCAGAGCAAAAGCAAAACTTTAAATATCTGCATATTTTGTATTCAGGACATAACACAGAAACCACTCATGCAGAACCATTCATACATTAGTCATGTTTTTATAGGGTTTAATATTCAGGGAGCTGATGCACTGAGGTAAAAAGCTGTTAAATGCTGTTACACCCTTTTCATACCAAATTTAATATGGAGTTTTCATTTTAGTCTTGTGATTTTTTTCCCATTTCTTTTACTTTGGTTAGAGTCGCACGTGGTTTCACATGACCAGCAGGTAGAGCTCAGTACAGACTTTCCCAGTGATATATAATACTCATTTTTGACCTCATGTTTGAAAATGAAGCTTTTGTACCAAACCATTCCACTTGTATATGAAGCGAAAACATACAATTTACACCTCAACCAACAGGATCTCCACTGGGAAAAATCCAAATTAATTCTACCACTGAACATATGAATTAAATGTATGTAACTGACCTTATCTGTTATCTGGCAACTAAACCGTAATAGTACTGTAACAGTGTGTACTGTAACACAGTACATGTCATGTCACAACCTAACAAGGTCCCCAGAGTCTGCCACACTCATCCGGGTTAGCTTCAATTTTCTTGTCCTTATGCTAGTATGAGCCAAGTGACACCTCATCAAGATACTGACTTCCAAACATACACACACACGCACACACACATACGCACAGGAACAGATGGCAGAACCTATCCTGGCAAGCAGTCCTCCATCAGTACAGCAGAAGGTGAAGGTACAGTACTGTACAGTCGTGTGACAGTAGTCAGCAAGTTCATTGCTCACAAAGGTATAGTAGCTGGTAACCTCATGCCCATGATAACCTGAGGTTAACACAGTACAAATTCAAGCACATGCATAGTAAATAAGCATGTCCAAAGGCTGTACAAGAAAAGAGTGCATTTCTGTGCCTAGAGGCGATGGGAAGGTTTAGAAACCTGTACCACTGCTGCCATATGGCACCCCCGCTGGCCTGGGACCAGATCCCACCAGAACCCTCTCACCTCTGTCTCCTCTCCACCTTCCTATAGCTTCATTAACAAATAGGAAAGGAATAGACCGGTCCTCTCTTGTTTCTTCAAAAATAAGTCCACTACATTAGTGGCATGCTTTCTCTTCAGGGACTAGAGCTCAATTGTTTCAGACTCCTTTGATTCAGACAAGCAGCTCTCTTAATCTAAACAGAAATCTGTGCCTGGAGGAGCATAAATCCAGGAAGAGCCCTCAATTATAGACTTCCCCACACAGACACCCGGTATGACGTCGTCACCTACCACAGAAACAGAGCCTTTGCCTGGCCTCAGCCTTTCACAGGGACATCTACAGACCAAACATGGCCCCATTTTGTCCACTAAGTGCTAAGAACCATGAGAAAGAAATTGAGATGATTTATACATACAGCCCACTTTTGGCTTATGTAACATAATGTATGTGATCAATAACACTATAGGTGGGAGCTGTGCTTTCACCTATAGAGCCAAGCTTTCCGTCTTCCACCTCTTTAAACCATTGCTGCTGGATCCTACTGTGCAGTCACAATGCCATATAATGGTGCAGGAGGAGAAACTATTACATTTTAAAATCCCTAAAATCAAACTAATCTTTTCAGTAAATCTTAATTCCCACATAAAACACCCTAAGCACTGCATTGATTCATATACAAAAGCAATAAGGTTAATCTGATGACTATGTATTCAATATAACATCTCATTGATTTTGATTTGACGCACATCAATACGGAAAGGGTTTCAATTTTTCACAGAGAATCAGTGGAATGGGTTGAGGCTGAAGCATCCTACTGATGTTACCTAGCAACAAGGTATTGTATGTCCCTGAAGCCAATCCCATCTTAATACTGAAGTAAACACAGAAAATTACAATCTACTACCCGCATCTGCTAACATCTGGAGGATTTTCCTTCATGCCTATTTTGTTGTACATTTCAGTATTCTGTAACTGAGCTCAGGGCCATGAAGCATTTTTCAGAGAGGAGTTATTTTCAGGTCCTATACAGTGATAGTAGCTACTAAATAACCAGAATCAAGCAGATATCACACAGATATAACAATAATAGCAGTTCCTTTACAAAAAAAAAATACACAGAGAAAACTCCTTTCATTTTAACACCGAGGAAAGGCTGAGTTTTTTTTTTTTATATATATACCTAAAGGTGTGGAGCATTGCTTTAAAACAAGATTGGCTGGACTAACACTGATGTCCTGGGATGTTTTGAAACTTTGATCAATTGCAACATTTCTTATAACTCTTCAAAATGAGTGTCGAAAATGTTGCTCTCAGAATGTTCAACTCTTTCCTACATGATGCCATTACTGTTATCTCTAACCTGGTGGCACCCTTTTTGTTATCCAAAGTAATCACTCAGAATTTTTTGACTTGGTATTGGCTCAGTTGAGTCAGTTCATTTCTGAACCCACCTGACTGCACACAATACAGCTAAATTGCGCCTCATTGATTTCATTCTGACAAATTGGCTGAATAAAAATACCTCTAGTAGGGTCTCTTCTCCTGATAAGAGCAATCATTGTCCCACTACTGAGGGAAACAAGACGTGCCAGATCTCTGCCTCGTTTCAATTCAAAGAGAAACTTAAAATATTTTATTCAACAAGGTTCAATTGCTGATATAGCAAATTCTAATCTGGCTCCTGCTTTTAAGTCACTGGATCCAGGATACTGTTTCCACTTCTATAATTGACAAACATGTCTCTATGAAAAAATTGAAGATTAAAGATCTTGTTGTTCACATCGGAGCTCGCAGCCTTGATTCAGCAGAAAGCTGAGGCCTGCTCTGAAACTGGATGCACAGACTCAGTTGAGGCAGTTGAGAAATGAATGTGCCAGATCAGTAAAGGAGGCCAAATTAGTATCTTTTTAAAATTCAGCTGCTAACTTGAATGGTGACTATAAAGGGTTTTGGAAAATGGTTAACTGAATTAAGAACAAAGGTGCTACCCCCCACCTCCTCAAAGTAGTGGGGCGACTAGGTTTGCTACTGGTCTAAAAGACATAGGTGAGGCTTTTAATCATCACTTTGCCACAGCTGGGCAACTATTTGATAGCATTTGTTTCACTAATAACTCAATTCCACTTAACCCTGTTTACACCACAGTTCCCTCAAGCAGTAAATCTTCTTTCCTTCTGCATGCTCCCTTGAGGAGGTACTTGATGCACTTTCAGAATTTGATGCAACAAATCTGTTGGAGAGGGTAATTTGGTAATATTTTTCTTAGGCTGTCTGAACATCAAATGGCAAAATCATTAGCTCATGTTTTCGAGTAGGTCTATCTGCAACAAGCAACAAGTACAAAACGCACTCCCAAAGTGCTACACACGCCCACACCAGTGTAACAAACGCCCATGCCTGTGAGGTCAGGGTTAGGGCAAGCGCTGCGAGGGGGCCTGTTTTGAACTAGTGCAGCAGGTTGCAGACCAAGGAGCTGACGCGCTCTGGATGGCGGACTTAATAATTAACTGCCCACTAACAGCTGAGGCCTCCAGAGGTGACACAGTGGACATATTAGTATGCCCAAACAAAGCTGAATATGCACAGTGAAAGATTTGATATGAAACCACTTTTGGCTCTGTTAAATAGGCTATATTATATGAACCTCTCGAACTCTGGCGTGCCCATGGATGGGTTTGTCATTACTACACGGTTGAGCTTTGCTACATATCTACATATCTCTATATCTACATGTCTCACGGTTGAGACATGTAGATATTCTCTATTTGATGTGATACTGCTGCCATAAAACAATGTATCTTGGGTTTGAATATTTCACTCAATGTAAGTGTGATCTAGCTTCAGTGAAGCTACAACCAGCAGATACATATGGATACATATTATAGTGGATTCTAAATTTAGTTGTCAAACATTATTTCACATTCAGCATGAGCAAAGCCTTAAAAATTATTCTGTGTTGGAAATTACATGAAATTTAAATTTGTGGTGAACGCAATGTTGCCACAAACCACCTTTTCTAGTCCAAGAACACACCATGAGGTCCTTGACAGGCTGCAAAACCATGATAATGGACTATGATCCTTATCATCATTTTTAGACACTGATCAGGGTCCAGTGTGCTTTGGGGAGGGCTGATGGATCACTGCATAATTTTTTTTTTTTTTTTTTTTTAAAGTCTGTGTTTTCTTACAAACAATATAATCCACTGATGCAGCCCTCCCATGACCCACCTATTTCAACACTGGGTCAGGACCCACAGTTTGAAAATCACTGATCTAGAAACCACCTCAGGTGCTCCGCCTGCACAAAGGGGGTGGCAAGAGTCATATGAGCGAGTGTCTTTTGACAGTGGCACTAGAGGGAAGGTCATAGGATCAGCAAAATCAATAGGATTCTTCCTCTAGGGGGTTGTAAATGTGCACATAAAATTAGGGGAAAAAAATATCAAACCGATGGTATTGGAGTTACTGCATTCACAGCCAGGACCTGCTGGGGTGGATGCAGCAGTGGGTGGGGCTAATCCATTATATCCCTGACACTGGTGTTTTGGGAATATAGTCATCACTGCCCAATGTCAAGACAGTCTTTTATAGCCAAAATGATTTAATCCTTGATCAATATATAGAGTTTTCCTTGGTTAGATTTTCAACATCAGATGTCTGGCAATCTGGCTTCAGAGCTGGCCAAATGCTTCTTGACTTGTTTTAAATGATGTAGTTTCATCTCTTGATAGTGGTAAACATTGCAATGCCATTTGATACACTGGATGGTACTCTCCTGCTACACATATGGTCATCAACTAGGCTGGATGAAAGCACATGTAAGTGATTAGGAAATCTCCTCTCTGACACACACTCAGAGTCTTGACACCACCAGTCTTGATCCAAAATGTATCAAGAGTCGTGGCACAAAGTCTGATTTCTTCATCATAAGACAAGTTGTAGCTCAAGGTTCAAACTTTGCGACTTTGCTCTTCACAGTTTACATTAAACCCACTGCATCTTTATCTAACTGTACGTTCCATTTGTATACTGATGATGCAGTGCTGTACTGCAGTGCCTCCTCTGTAAATCAAACCACAGAAAAGTTACAGTTTGCATTCAGCGCCTTACAAACAGTCCTGACAGGTCTCACATTGTCACTGAATGCTGGGTCAATCAAACAACTGCTTTTCTCCAAGGCCAGAGAATATGATTTGAAACTACAGTTGAATACTTCTTGATGGTGAACAGATTGAGCAAGTTTCACAGTATAACAAGCTCAAAATCTAGCTAGGTAGAAAAATTATCTTACATAATTCATGTTAACAAACCAGAAAATAATTACAGAAATATGACTGGCTTCTTCTACAGAAATAGCTCATGCTTTTCCTGTGACAGCAGGAGGAAGACTTTTTCGAAAGGTGTTTTTGACAGTTCTTGAAAATGGGAATATTATATATAGGCATGTATCTGCTTCTGACTGAAATCTATTAGATGCACTATATCACTTGGCTTCTCCCTTGATTACAGGTGAGGATTTTCATTTACATCATCCTGGTTCCTACCAAAAGCAGGGTGGCCTTCTCTTCTCAAAGTAGAGAACAACACTTCATATTTTTTGTTTATAAAACTCTCTTCCAGAAATTACCGATTTACTTGACAGCACTCCAAAAATACAGAACCATGGACTACCAAACTCAATCACAGGCTTACATAACACTTCAGATTCCTCCCGTCTCCGCTGAATACGATAAAGCAGTTTTTAGTTTTTATGCGCTATAAATATGTAACAAGCTGCATGCAAATTTAAACTGTGCCCACTTATCACATTTAGATAACTTATAGCTATAATTGAAACCATCTGCTCGGTTAAATGCGTTGGTGTGGTCAATTTTTTGTGATGTTTGATTCTCTTGAATGAGAATAGCCGCAGCTGTGTGATTACGCAGTATGTCGTGTCTGCTTATGTTCTTCTAAGTTTGTGATTAATGCATTGTCAAGTAATGTCTGCATTATCTTGGCTTTTTTTTTTTCAAATCTATTTTATTTATTTTATCTGCATACAGGGCCACACTGTTAATAAGAACTTGCTCTCAGTTTTGAACCAAATTAAAATGAAGGTATAGTCAGTCGATCAATCAATAAGCCATAGAGGTATGGGTTTTGAGCAGGTTCCTCAGGCTTTCCAAGAGCATTACTGTCTTTACTCATGTAGAAACACTGCCCTCTGCTGGCTAATCATTGAACTAGCTGCATTTCTGCATGCAGAGCATACTGTCTTGGCTTTGTAAGGTTGGGGCTGTTAGAGAGAAATACTGCTGTCTAGAGGTTTGGAGATGAGGTTTTGTTACATAACAGTGAGCTAAACCTTGCATTGGCTGACAGAAATGGCAGACTCAGGCCTGTATGACTAAGGTTTGACGTTACATAAGTGTGTTTTTCACCCTGTACATAACACCCGGTGCTAACACCACCAGATACTCACTGTAAACTGTCACTATTGAGGCAGCTTAATTCACAGTTCACTGTTTTGTATTATTTAATAAAAAGACATTTGAGGGAGCTCATTCAATTGGAAAACAATAAGCCTGTCACAAAACACTGTGTAAAAGGACTGGGGAAATGTCACTCACAAACACAGACAGAAGGCTATTCATGTTCTTTGATGAAATAAAATGTTTGTACAAGAGTAGCTATTGCTTGCAAACACAAGAGCTTTGTATGCTGAGCTACAATGGTTGCAATGTTTAAAAAGCATATTGAGCATATTCGCCACCGATCGGTGCATAAACCCATACTCGGTGTAATCATTGTAACTGCAATCATGTAAAATCACTGACTTGTAGTTTATGACACTGATTAATATAATACAGCACCAAAAATCTGCACTGTCCTCACTGTATATGTGTGCAGTTTTTACAGCTATGTACTGTATGTTAGGTTGTTATTTGTTTACCTATAATTTTGGGGGATGTGAGTGTGATATCAAATTTCCTCCACAGGTGGAGCTATAGTCCATAATATAGAGCCATGGAGAGGAGTTTCTAATCTTAATCTCCATCCAGAAACAGGCAATGTGCTTAAATAAGACACATGAAATGTCTCTTCTTGACCATGTTAACAAAATCTTCAATAGTACTTTCAAGAGCTGGCACAAAACAAATTTGTTATTTTATGTGAATTAACTACAAAAAACAGGAGTTACATGTCTGTAAAGAGGTTTGATATATCAGCCAGCTTTTTTTAATATTATTATTATTTGTCGGCTTTTTAGCTTTATTTGATGGTGACAGTAGGGAGAGACAGGAAAGGCAGAGGAGAGAGAGGGGATGACGTGCAGCAAAGGGCCTGGGCTCAGATTCAAACCCAGGCTGCCGCTGCAACGACTCTTTACTTGACAAGTGGTACACGCTCTACCACGTGAGCTCCTGGGGCGTCCCATATCAGCCTGTTCTGACATCACCAAAAACACCTGTTTTCTGAAAAGCTTCTTATGTGTGATATTGACAACATCAAATATCAAATAATATTTTTAACCAAATACCTCCACATTGATATTTTGATGATATTGTAGAAATGACTATTGTTTATCTGCACAAAGACATTTTTGATAAACAACTTGATAAATTACTAATGTGAATATGATGACCAAGCAGGTAGAGACAAATAGTCTAACAAAACAAATAGTCTAATAAGTTCTGAAATTTGCATGCCTTTACTGTGATGCAGCCTTTAAATCCAGGAAAAGACAATACTTATGTCATATCACAATACCCAAAATCCCAGATGATATCTATTCTTATATCATGATATTGGTATTATATCAAATTATTGCCCAGCCCCACATGTTCCACTTGAGTTGCAAATAGTTGTAGTTGGTACTGTTAATGTTGTTAAACTCAGAAATGACAATGAAAGTCACAACTGAAAACCAAAACAATGTGTTGACCAATCTGTCGGTATTATAGAATGCGATTCTTTTCATAGCAGAGAAGTTGTTTTTTCCTGTATTTGCTGTTAAATCAACAACAAGGGCATTACACTAATATGGATAGTGTAAGCTGCTGGGTTCATCCTGCGGGCGGTTTATCAAAGCAGCAAGGTTTTGATGTGCTCTGAGGAAATCGCCCAGTGCGGCCCCCCCTCAGCCCCTGAAGCTATAAAGCAGGGGACTGGCAGGCTGTGACCCACTTCCTTTGTGCCTTTGCTGTATCAGATCAAGAGGCTTTGTTTGTAATCATTCATCGGCATCAGCCCCCCACCCCAGCACCCGCACAGCACAGGCCACCCACTCCTGAACACACACACACACACACACACACACACACACACACGCAACTGCTCTCCTGTGCTTCTGAGGACCATTACAGAGTGAAAACACTGCCTAACCCCTAAGCTCAACCTGAACCCCAACATATAATTCTAACCTTTTAATCCTAAACTAGCCCCTTTCAGGAGTGATGAAAGGCTGTGACTTTGGAGCGTTTGCCTCATTTTCCTTACACACACACACACACACACACACACACACAAATCCACAACTGTGTTCTCTCACCGGAGTGTGTTGTGCCACCATATGTACTGGCTGGTTCCTGTTGGTCCTTCAGCCGAGCAGACCGTCATCATACGCACTTCCCAAACGAGGATGAACCTAACATTTACAAAATTCAAATGACAATTTTTTATGAGTGAATAGCAACTTTATAATAGGGTTCACTGGAAAATAATTAAAAACAGGGCCTGTTAGCCAGAGGACAGGGTGTACAAGAGCTTTCTTTTTTGTGTTTTATTTTGTTTTTATGCCTTACCTCTTCTCTTGAGCAGGCAAATGGATTATATACTGAAACCATAATCTGGGAGGATGGTCCAATTGAAGATTAGAGAGTGTCCATTATTGTTTTCACTGTATAATGCAGCTCTCTGCACTGGACACGTTGGGTGCAACTTTAGATTTATCCTCTCAATATGACTACACCTCTGCTAATGTCACCGCCATTATTAATGAGCAAGATAATGGGGGGAAAAAAGAAAAAAAAATGAGAGAAATGTCTATGAATATCATCTTCAGGGTGTTTCAGATATCACCAGCTAGGAAATGTACCAAAGGCTGTTTATTAGCTGCTGGGCCCCACTTCCCTCCACCACAGTCAGTCATGAGGGCAGTGTGTGACCACGCTCCTCCTCACGTGAGCGCGTGTCAACGGACGTCACGCGCATGCAAGCAGCTGCTCCACATTAGTCTGATGATATTTAGCATTTTAATCCAAGCGTCTCCTCTCTTGAATCTTGTCGAGTGTAACTAAGACAAGTGGTTTTTTTTAACGAGTTTAACTGGTGCGTATGGAGGCTATACTGGCACCAGACTGGGACGTGCTTTCCATAAAGTAACAGCTGCTTATTGTTTTTTCCAAAGACATTTTATTACTTTAAACGTCATTGGCAGAAGTGACTCATTACCTTACGCGTCGTGACACTTCCGAAATTGGCGCGTGCATCCTCATATCGTCAAGCATCGCGATAATTCAGTTTCTACAGGAACAGCAAGCGGCGTTGATAAAACCCATTACTGTCAAATGGACGGACAGACAGACAGAGACAGATATAGATAGATAGATAGCCTAACTGAGATACCACTAAGATTTGATTCACTAAATATGGCTATAGATGATTTAGGTCGATATTAGTGGTTGTTTACCAAATTATCGGATTATTTAGGCCACCACATAAAGCATAACTTATAAGCACATGTCCGTCATTGTTGACTTTACTGTGCACGTTGTGCCTTTTATTATTGCATGTATTGTGATTTTGTGTGATGTCTTCTAACCAACTTGTGAAGCTGGAGGTAAATTTCCACATCTGTGGATAATAAACCCCTTAACACAAACATTTAAAAAAACACCAATGATTTTGCATTAAAATATAAAAACACAGGGTTTATACAAGGTTGTAAATGTAATAATAAAAAAAGTGTTAAATCTTGAAGAAATGTTTTCTCTTGGCTGACCTCTGCTGATCTGATGCAGCATTTTGAGGTTCATGTCCCCGTTTCACTACATCACTGGATGTCACCCATATGTCTGATGAGAGAGGCACCAAAATATGGCGCTATCATTTTCAGCCAATAAGATGGCTGTTTGTAACAGGTTGCTGCTGACGACACCAACGTGGCGGGCACGCGCATCTGGTAGGGGGCGGGTGCCGGGGGAGCGCTCCGGGATCGCGCTTCACTGTATAGTGTGTTTGGCTGGCAAATGCCTCCGGTATAACAGGCCGATCATTATGGGGGACCGGGACCCCGCAACGCGATGGACTCTGACCGACCAGCCGCTGCGGAGAGCTCGTCAAGGCGGTTAACACGGAGATAAACAAATAATAATAATAACGTGTTGTGTCTCTAATAATACACAGCCAGCCAGGGAGCTGCAGAGGAGGCGCTGTTCGCTGGGATTCAATCAGAGCTAGAGCCGCGGCTGGTAGGTTAACCTCGAGCAGGGAGACGTGAGGAAACTGGAAAGACAGCTGTTTGTACTCCAGGTGGATCCTGGTTGGAATTGAGAGGAGCCGCATCGATGGATGGATCGCTGATTACAAGCCGGTCTGGTCAGCCCAACCCAGTCTCAGGGTGGGTTCAGCCGGTGTAAAATCCCTCGGCTTTCATCTGTTGGCTTTTTCTCCGCCGGGCGGCGATGTCCGCTTTCTGCCTCGACCTGCAGACGTCCGCCGTGGTTTCAGCACCACTGGAGCTGGACAGCGACTGCATGGAGCCCCGGCCCGCCGCCGCCGTGCAGGAGCCGGGGGGGATCCAGGGTCACTCGCTGCTGCACGCCGGCACCGGAGGCCTCGGCATGGCCCTGGAGGAGGAACTAGCCATGCTGACCGGGGAGCGGGGCGACGAGGAGGAGTTGTCGGACCTAGAGGCGCCTGCGGTGGGGCCAAACGCAGACTTGCTGTCGCTCTTCCGTCAAAAGGAAAAAGACTTGGTTTTAGCTGCTAAACTCGGCAAAGCGCTGCTGGAGAGAAACCAAGACTTGACCAAGCAATATGAGAAAATGAACAAAGATCTCAACGAGAAGTTAGAGGTAAAAAAAATAAATAAATCCGAGGTTGTATGTTTCTGTAGTTTCAGTTCTGTCTTAGGCCTGTTTGTGGTTTGTCCACATTTTTCATCAGGCCTAACTCAAGTTGCTAAATGCGGGCCAGCAAAATGTAAACAAACTCATGAAGATCAAAATCAAATTCTACTTTTACACATTAAAGCTATCGAAGTAAGTAGGTTTCATCTCTTATGATTCCCAGTTGATTTTTATCATAGGATACTATAATATTAGCAAGGGGAACATTATACACAAGGTCTCCCAAGAGACAAGATAATCTCGGCAATATAACTAACAGTTAGTGAGTCCTCAAAGTGTTACAGAAAGCCTTTACCATGCACACGGCCCCACTGGAGCTTTTGTCCATCTAATATTTAAAATCCTCTACACAAGGCAACACGTGGCCTAGGAAAAAAAAACACAAAGACTAATCCTCTGGCTGTCCAGCACCTACTGTATCTACTGTACATCTGTTCATCAGCCCTTTGATCCACATTCAGCTTCACGTTACAGCTCAGAGAAATAAGCTGTCTCCTCATATCAGACTCTCAATCATATTTATGTTGCTCTACTATCACTATTACTAGAGTATTTTGTTGTGACCTGCAGCTGATGTTGTTTTGCAGTCTTGTATTTAGTCAGTTTTGATCCCTTCCTTCGTCCAGGCCTTTACCCAGAGATGAAAATAGTGATCAACTAGATGCCAGCTGCTTCAGCCATGGGTTTAACCATTATGACGACCCCCATCCAAACTCTGGCAACCTCTGGTGGTGCAGGACATTTGTCCACCTTTCACTGCCATCTAGAGACTAGAGAGCAACATCTGTTTCTCTCAATTGTCACTCCCGGAGATAGGGGTTAATTTCCAGAGCCCCATAGCAAATCTAATGTGTGAAAGTGTAATTTTCAGCATTTAAGACTCAGGATGCCTATCAGTCTTTTTTCTTTGTAGAAGTGGGTGTCACTTGTTTCAGTTGTGGATATTTTGTATCCAGCTCAACAGTTCAACTTCATGTTGTGTTTACATCATGAGCACCACAGTGGAAATAAGTCTCTAACTTTATTGTTGCTTCCTCAGTGATTTTATTTCTGGTACTCTGTCTGCCCTTGTTCACATGCAGCACTTGGAGCAGGAGAAGCATGAGCTGCGTCGGCGTCTGGAAAGCAGGGAGGGGGAGTGGGAGGGTCGCGTGGCCGAGCTGGAGACAGATGTCCAGCAGCTGCAGGGCGAGCTGGAGCGTCACCAGGTCCAGCTGAGAGAGGCTGACAGGGACAAGACCAAGGCCATCAGCGAGCTCTCTGAACAGAACCATAGGCTGCTGGAGCAACTCAGTAGAGTAAGGAGCAACGTACATGTGTGTGTGTGCGTGTGTGTGCGTGTGTGTGCGTCAGTCCTTCAGGCAGGCCCAGCTTATCTGCATGGAAGAATTTAATTAGAATTAGCTTCAGTGGAGAGTTTTTGTGTCATATGGCCTAAATGCTGCTCTAAAGGTCCTTCCACCCTTCTCATGACAATGCTGGTGTGTATGTGAGACTCTCCCCCCACTGTGGCCTCAGGGCCACTCAGCTCAGCTCGGCTCAGTTCAAGTCTGCCCGCCTGACATGACATAAGGTGCTCAACCAAGTGAGGATCCATCATCCCTCTGGGGAGATCTGCCCTCCTTCAACCTGTCTCTCTCTATAACTTCACCTGAATTATGCTAACTCATCAAAAGGAAAGTGGAGCTTCCAGGTCTCATGCTGAATAATTTAGATTGATTGGACTGCACACTTATGCAATACCACTCTGCATATTGATAGGTCATTAAGGTGGAACTGTTTAGACAGGCACAGTGGAAAGGGTCTGACAAATAATAGATAGATATATAGATAGATATATAGATAGACTGACAGATGGATGGATGGGGAAGACTTAGTGAGGAAAAGAGTGAATAACAGACAGACAGTGAAATAAAATGAAAGCAGGTATAGTCGAAGAGAAAGCTGGGCTGGAAGGTTACTTTAGGGTTTAGGCTATATTCCTGGTTGATGTGATGTACATGCCAGGGGCGACTGTGATTGATCCAGTTCTACAGTAGATGCAGATTGATCGAGCTGAGAGCACCAGTATTGTTGCTATGCCTGATTAAATCTCCCTAAGCAGCTCCACCTAACCCCACAGCCCCTCATTCCATGCCAAAAGAGGAACACATTGTCAAAACATGACAAGAAATCACAGTCAGAATTATTTGTTGAACTGTATGGCTGAAAAGCAGCACAACTCTCCTCACTTTGCAGCTCTCTTCTCTATCACTGGGAGCTTGGTTTCTAAGAGCAGAACATCAGCTGTGTCATGCTACTGTGAACTTCACAGAGATATACTAACACCTTTAAGCCTATTATAACACCCTCACTCCCAGTGGGGGTCTGCTCACCCTACAAATAGAGACATCACAGTGTTGACTGCTGCCAGGTAGGCTGGCAGGGCGTGGTGAGCCCATGCTGCAGAAATGCCCGGAGCCTCCCATGTGGAGATTGACATGCCCTGTTAAGGCGCTTTGGTGACAGTGTCAGCGGTGCTGTTCATGGAGACGCTCACACACGTCTGCGGTGTTTTTGTGCTACCTGCCTGCCTGTCAACCTGGGAGAAGATGTGATCTGCTGCCAGGCACAGCCCAGTGAAGGGAAGGTTGTCTTTGGCTGCTTTTAGCCCCCAGCTCTGCTTCTGTCACAGCTGCAGGCTGCCACCCATCCTGCAGGCCTGCCCTCCCTCTCTCATCTCCATCTCTGATCAGATTAAGCGGACCGCATGCCCCGTCTCGCCCCACCACCACCATCACACTGTCATCAAGGGCTGTGCTGTGCCCTGGCCTGGTCAGTTGCTATGGATCCTAGCAAGAGCAAGCACTTAGCATAATTGCACTGCATTTGATTTAGTCAGAGCCTGGGTATGGGAATCTATGAGGATTTTCTGTGAAAGTGGTCTGCATCATGTTTTGGGGGAGAGCATGTCTTGTGGTCTTTATGACTCAGTGAAATTCATGAGGCCTAATTGCTTGCATCGATCCAAATCTCATGATTCACTGCATTGGGCAGGCACAAAGAGACCTGCTAGGTAATAAAATAAATGAGGTCAGCTACAGTGCTCTCCCCTCTCTCTCTTATCTCTCTCTTTCCTCTTTCTCTCTTCTTTTCTAACCCTCCTCATCACTAAGCAATGGTCCATGATAGATCTCACTGAATGTACACAGCTGTGAGTGAACAGAGGGAATGTAAGGTACCTTGAGGAAACCCTGCTGTAGTCACATACAACTAGAGGCTCGCTTTTTCATCTATCCTCCCTGTCTCTCCCCATTATCCCCTTTGAACAGCAGCACTCTTATAAAAATGTAAATATTTATATGATAATAGATGAGCCCTGCTGCTTGTGTGTAGGTCCTTCCAGAATTATGGATTAACATATAACATGTTGATCTATATGCGTGCAGGTGTACATACACTGATGTTCACTGCACTTACAACATCTTCATTGCTTGTTACTCTGTTTTTTTTTAACAGCAGTATGAGGCACACTGCCCAACAAGTGATTATGTTGTTATTGTAGCCCTTTGGCATGCCTGCTGGAAATCACATTTCAGAGTATGGTGGCTGGACAACAGACACTTGTATTGAGTACCAGACTGTTAATTGACAGCACAGTCACGCTCACAGCCCCTGGGTTCACAATAACATACAAACAGGAGGAGCGGATAAAAGTGCTAATCAGTTTGTGGCTGCCATTGCGACACCACAGCAAGAGTCAGATCTTCACCATGACTGGCGGCTGCTCACAGGGCAGTTTTCAAAGCAAACATTTCAGCCAAAGATTAAACTCAGAAAATCAGTGCAACACCCTCATAACGGCTCCTGTGGAGGAAGTGTTTTCCTAACAAACTCCACTAATTGTCTGCAGTAGGGATGACCTTGACAAGGCAGGGCACTCCACAGGAAGTGATGTAAGTCGTGGGGTAAGATGCAGCGCTGAGGGGATTAGGCTATAATCCGTTGTAATAGCCTTGCCATATGCATTCAATCAGGAGCCACAACAACTCTACTCCATACTGCACTTATTTAATAATGGAGGGGAACTCCACCCCGATGTTTGGCTGAAGAAGATCTAACAGTTAAGCTGCACTCTAGCTTCGCCATCACATCGTAGTGGCTTAGGCCGGCACAAATACCCCCTGCAGTTATTCCAGGCTTAGTGTGTGTGTGTGTGTGTGTGTGTGTGTATGTGTTTGCACATGTATGAGTTAAGTTTCTAATAGTTGCTGAAAAAACGCCACATTACATGCAGTTCAAACACACACAAAGAAAACAGTCACACATCGATCCAGGAATAGAGCTGAGGATGTGTGTGCTAGTTTGGGGTGTGAGGACAGCCAATCTCCTGAAGCCTAATCTGATCAGTGTGAAACAGCGGGGAGGGGACATTTCTCTAATTACATTACCACACATGCTTAGAGAAGAGAAGGGCCACACTAACTCCCGCATAAGTGTCTGTATGCTTTATGGTCATTTCTATCCTCAACCTACTAGTTTCTGCCAGCATTTACCTAATTAGAAATCCACACCGGCCTCCAGTGACTCATCAAAACTGTTTGTTTGAGGCCATAGAGAGGGAGTGATTTGACCAACCCTGACCATTTAACAGCTCATGTGTTTTGCCTGTAAAATTTCAAGTGTTCAGACATTACACAACAGCAGAAACATGGCTTCCTGTTTGGTGCTCTGCTTCATTCCAGCGCATTTACTCTTTGCTCTGCACATCACTTTGTCCCTTTCTTCCTTTGGCAACCTCCAGCCAGTGCTGACAACAGTCCCTGAGAATCTCTCCAGCCATCGGTTCAGTCCAGATCCAGTCACTGGAGCAGATAATGCCTGATTCTGCCTCCAATCAGCCCATAGTGGCTGCTGGTTTCAGGGCACAGCTGTCTTGACAGGCACCTGCTCCCGCTCGAAGGATTTGTTATGCAATCACATCAAGGTGGGGTTGCCCATCCTCCCCGAGTCTAGACAGTGCTTTATGAAAATGACTAAGGAAAATACCAGAAGTGTGGAGCCCAGAAGTCACAGCTCCACCAATCCCACCTCCCCCTGGTTGCTATGACGACCAGAGTGACATGCGAATTGAAACTCGAAATGTGTTGTTACCATGGGAATGTGCTCTCTGCAGAACTGCGCGAAGCAAGGGTACAGTCAGCGTGATGCTAGGTTGCGACACAGAAGACCTGTGATGCACCTCCAGCCCCTGATGTCGGCTACATAATGTTCTGCAGCCGCAGACAGAATTTAATCAAAGCTTGTGATGGAATCAACAAGAGTGACTTCCACTTTTAAAGTGTCTGATCTCCTCTGGAAAGTAAACAGGCCAGCCAAGGTGAACGTCAGAATAGAGAAACTGTAGGGGAAAATGTCTCTTCACTGAGCCCTACTTTGCTGCCCTGGATTCTGCCGCTGCAGTCTGATTTGCCCCTGTGTGTGCAGTCATGTTGGTAATGCTTGGTCTGGGATCTGATGACTTTATGCTCAGATTAAGAGGAATATCGGCAGATCTGGCAGTCTGCAGTCAGCTCTCCTTTTTTTCCCTCTTGATCTCAATCTGTCAGCACAGTGGGCCACTAGGTTAAATGTCACGCACAGAGGCAGGTCACAGCTGTGACCTGCCTCTGCATTGACCTCCGTTGATTTTACATCAGTATCCCATGCAAAGCAGAAAATATCAAGCTGCTATTAGAAGAAAAGCCATCGCCTTTTTTAAAAAAAGGTCACATTTGACAAATTTAGAAAACAGGCCATATTTTCAGACTAACAGCAGTGCATGTTGGAAATTCTAGTGTGTTTTGAATGGGCGTCATTGGCCCCCTGGTCCTGAAATTTACTCTGCCGACAGTATAATGGTCCCGCTAAACCTCCAGTTCAAGTAAAAACATGAATATTATGAAAACAGGAGTTATGTGGTTTTTCTGCTAAATGCAGCGATTAACTGCTTGGTGGAGTGTCATTCTGGCCTACTAAAAAATGAAAAGCACATCTGGTGACTGTAGCTGAAGGCCCAGTGGCTCAGCGTCATTAGCAGACAATACTTTGACAAAGTAATGCTGTAGACCTCAGACCTGGGATGAAATGTTGTAGCAATTAGTCTTAGTTTCTGTTGAATTTGCTGTGAGTACCAGACAGGGGTGATGGGTCAGAAAATGTATACTGCATCAGTCACTTCAGTGTATTTTTTGTGACTATAGGAATGTTTGCAGCTACTATTTGTCACAGGTCTGATGGATATACAGAGAAGAGATTCAGTGTTCCAGTCTATATGCATCAAGCCGTAGAGACTCAAATATAGTTTTTCATGTTGTTTAATAATTTGGCTGAAGAAGATTTAACCACTGGCAGGAAATCCCCTGATTCAATATGATTTCATGATACTTGATTGCTGATTTGATATGTATTGTGAATCTGTAATTATTGTGATTCAATTTAACATTTCTTTTTTTACACTGGATTATGGAAAATAGCTCAATCATACTTCTGAATACATCTTGATCTCATTTGAGCTTTTAACATTTATTGTGGGTCTGACAATTGAAACTGCCCAACAAAACAAAAAAAACATGCGGTGTTTCTTCCTGAGTAATCTTATCCTAATATGGGCAATATGGGCTCACATGTTGGTTTCTATTACCACGATACTTGACTTTTCTGTGGCTTAGTTTGTGTAGAGCAGTGCCCATGTTTAACTCATCTTTACCTTCCAAATTGTTAAAGCCTAAGTCCTTCCAGACTTTTTTGATTAAGTGTGGAGGTGCAGCATGAATCTCAGTGTTTTTTTCTTTGAGTTTTTAATTCCAGTGATGATAGGCTTGATGCCCATGATGCTACGCTAGAGACCTGGAAGTCAATGTTTGTTTGAGCAGGTCACACAGACATCTGTTGCATTATCAATTGAATTGAAAAAGCTAAAAAAAAAAAAAAAAAAAAAGTCCAAAATAAGGACAAAGTATCAAGTCATGGTCAGCATGCCGTATAAAAATCATCCCAAAAAAATCATGATTTGTACCTAATTTTTTTTTTAATGTTGTGATTTCAACATGTTTCTGGAGCAGTGAATGCATGTTCAGAATGGAGATGAGTAATTGGGTAGAGCTGAAGGAGAGCAGTGGGTGGTTTACTAACTAATTGACTGACAGTACTGTAAGTGTTCCTCCTACTGTAACGTGCCTTCTTATATGTGATATTTCACCTCAGCAAAATATTTACACTTTTCGGCATGTATTCTTGCATAGAACTTTCTTGAATCTCCCCTTCTGTCAGTCTTGGCACCACTCACTCACTTACATTTGAAACCCAGCTATGATAATGATGCTCCTAACACAGTCACAAACATAACATAGCAGGCCCGTTCTTGTGGTGTTTCTCCTCATGGTGGAGCTGAAGCAGAGCAGTTCTGGCAGCTTGTCCTTTTCAGAGACTCCCAGCACAGCGAAGCCTACAGCCCGTGTTACCAAAGGACAAAAGTGAGTCAAACTGAGCAAGTGACCAGCTATTGAGCCTCCTCACATCTAGTTTCTGAAGACGATGCAGCAGTGTGTGCTGAGACCATACAAACATCACAGTGCCACCTAGAGGCAAACCTGGGTCTGTATACCTCAGGGTGATGCATAGTAACTGGGTTTAAAACATAGTGTGAATTGCTCCTAGCCTCTAGTGGTCAAAATGATAAACTAAAATTGTTATTTTTGAACTAGGATATGATTATAAAATGCAATGTGATGTGATCTGTGGCCTGCTCTGATTCTTCATGGTTATAAAAACAGAATCTGCACCCAATGTACAAATCAGCTGCTTTCGTAGCCTCCAGTGTCGGACATCTTTATTATCATCTCTGTCTCCTCAGTGGGCTGTAGTAAGTGAGCGCTTCACAGGATTTTACTGTTGCCATGGCAGTGATGATAATGTGAATGGCAGCTTCCTGAGTGCAGCTTTATGCAAATGAGGTTCGGCTGGACTCCGTGTGGCCTGATCCCATCCGTCCAATAAGCTAAGGCGGCTGCACTGGATGGGTTTACAAAAACTGAAAAACGGGCTATTTCAGCTTTAAAAGAAATAAATTAAGGCCACGGCATTTGGCTAAAAGTGTGCTTTCACAGGAACAGTTATCAAATGCACCATTTACAAGAACAGAGTGGGGAGGCATTGACTCACTCACAATTAACACTGTGTCAGTCACAGAGAGAATGTCAATGTGTCAACACGTGTGTGCATGTTTGTGTGGATGTGTGTGTGTTTGTGTCTGTAAGGAGGAGTATATTTTTCATCAGACTCAAAAAAGTCACTTCAATATTTTAAAGGAAAGTAACACAGACTGATAAAAGTGAGTCTGTAGGACCTTTCTAATGAAACAGAGCAGGGAACAGCCACACATCAAACACTAACTAACTTGAGCTGTTTTTGCTCTCTCTCTCTCTCTCTCTCTCTCTCTCTCTCTCTCTCTCTCTCTCTCTCTCTCTGTCTCCCTCTCTCCATCTCCATCCATCCAGGCTGCGGAGGTGGAGAGGCAGCTGTCCACTCAGGTCCATTCATTACGGGACGACTTCAGGGAGAAGAGTGTTTCTACACGCCAGCACATGACACGACTAGAGAGTCTACAGGCTGAGGTGAGCTACTATGAATATGGTCTCTGCTTTATGTATGACTGAAAGTAGGCCTATGGTTGATTGATTACCTGATTGACTGACTGGCTGGACGATTTATTGACAGTTTGACTGATGATTCATTGATTGGTACTTTTTAGTGCACATGTTCCTGCAAGAGCCCATGTGCAGTCAGCCATCAAACTCTAGCCTACAAGTTGCAACACAGAAAAGTAGAGTTACCTATTGATTTCTTCTGTACTGAGGGTCCTTCTGCTCAAGAAGTCATTTAGCCTGTTTGCAATTATCGGTGCTGAGAGGAGAGCCTGAACGCCGGGGGTGACAGCAGATCTCCACAGCAGCCAATGCTAGAGGCTGACGGCTCCTGTGCTAATTAGTGAGAAAAAAAATCCACTAAAGGGAAAAAATGCTCTCAACTAACACTGTCACACATTTCAGAGAGCTGTGTTTTCTACCATATTTCTGAAATTGAGGAATGCTACTCCTCTTCCAAGGATTTTCCTTCCTCACAGATTGCTCAGTCTCTATCATCTTCTCCCTCATCTTTCTCTCTCCTCTCCTTTTCCTCCTCCTCTCAAATGAATTCCTCCTCTTGGTTGGAGCAGCAAGGGCTGGAAGTGAGTGGTTACCTAACACTGTCTATTGGTCAGACTGCATGCTGCATGTGGCTTACTGTAATATATCGAAACAAGGATTGCACTGATTGCACCGCATTGATTTTTGCCTTGGCAGTGGTGTTACACTTCCCCTCTTTTTTTTTCAAAATTGATTTCAGGGAAAGTATTATTTCACAGGATGGATTGTTGAATCTATTATTTGGATTAATTGTTGAATCCTTGGACCTGATATACCTGAAATCGAGAGCACATTTGATGTAGCCCAAAGTGGTTTGGGTCTTCGTATGTTAAAGAATGTCATCTGTAATCCACTGATGACAACAGTGGATTAGAGCAGTGGATTGAGATGAGCACTGTCAAGCAAAATTAAAGGGAATATGAGACAAAAAAAAGTAGTTTATATATCAATTAATCAACATCTCTATTGATCAAATAATTGCATTGCTGCAAATTAATAATTAGAATATGAATATTTATAGTTATTTATAGCTTGTAAGTATGTATAAAATTATATTTAATTATGTATAAGATCTACCATATGTAGGTAATAACATTTTCCGCTTAACTCTTAAGCAATCCCTGTTTCCTGAGATTGACAATCAAAAACATGCTTTTTTTTTTTTTTTTTTTTTTTTTTTTGAGAGAGAGAGAGCATGAGATGTGTTGTGATGTCAGTGAGCCAGCTGTGTGTTTATGTATGATATCAGCCAGATAAGTTGAGATCGTACTCGTACATAACAGTGTAAACAATTCAGATGTACCCCTGGCTTCTTTTCAAAGCTGGGGAGAAAACACCCTGACTGCAGAGCCTGTGCTATAATTGGGAGAAAAAGCTTCGGCTCTATATTTAGCTCAAATGCTGCAATGTCTGGGTGCTCCCACCGTTCCAACGTCTTGCCTTAATATGACAAGCACTGATGACTAACGGCTTTTACCCCTATCTTTGTCAGGCAGACATGCTCATAGCAACCAAAACTATCTGAGGGCTGTGCCAAACCTGGCTATATAGATATACATATGGTAGTAAAAGCCATTTAGCCGCACATGACGTTGCGCTCCTGCACAGTGAAGTAGGTTACCAGATGTAGGTCAAAAGCAGGCGGATAAAAATGAACAGGATCTTATGTTTGTTTAATGGGGAGAGCTGCTTGGGCGGCTGCAAAGAAAGACACAGAGAAATGTCTTTCCCACGACAGGAAATGGATTGGAGTACTGCAGCGCTAGTTTCAGCTCAGGCCATCAGAGGGAGTAAGCCAATATCAAGTTTAGTGGAGACACTAACATATCACCAAGACATTCCTGTAGAATAGGGTGGTAACTAACGCCTACGCCTGTGCTAGGCAACAAACATTCTTTGGGCCAGAGGGAGTACTTTTTAATCTTGTGTAAGAGCTCAGCTTGAGGTTTATTGCCTCGGAGTCAAGAAAACAAGAAGTTCAGAAAATTAGCTTTTAATTAGGTCCATAGCCGCCTGTCTGTCCCGTATCGACCAGAAAGTCAAAACAATCCTCATTCTCTCCTCTTTATGCCTATTTCCCACGGTGGGGTGTCTAACCTGTGGTCTTCCATGTCAGATTAAGATGTTGTCGGAGAGGAAGATGGAGCTGGAGCGTCGGGTTCATGCCATGTTAGTAGAGAACGAGCTGCTGCAGAACACAGTGGACGACCTGAGGGAGCGGACGCTGGTGCTGGAGAAGCAGTGCCATGAGAAGGACCTGCAGGTTAGTTACCACCAGTGACCGAAAACCGAAAAGAAGGGCTTCATGTTGTGTCCAACTTCAGAGCTCATATCTGTGAGGGCAGGTACTACATCTGGAGGTAGCAACAGGGCATTTTTTTTTTTAATGTAAAGCGCACTAACCTCCAAATCTTTCCTGAAGCAACTCTGACAGGTGTTTGAACTCGGCATTTAGTCATTGACGTAATAACCTTTAACATTTTCATATAAGTAAATACCCATTTTGCCACTCTGTATGGCTGCCTGAGATAGCACAACAGTCACTCTATTCAGTTCATGAAAAACTTTTTCATTTGGTTTTCTTAGTACCTGCTGTCTGGTATGTCTTTCACAGGGAAAATCCTGTGGTACACAGGAGGGGTGTGCTTTACATTTCCTAAGCAGGAGCAGAGGATTGTTGGTATAAATATAAGATCTGTGTAGTTAGCATGAGCAGTGATAGGCACAACAGAGAAAGAAGAGAGCGCCACCTACAGAAGCTCAGATTGCATCAACAGAAGGTGCAAGGAAGTGATGTCTGCACTATTTGATTTACAAGTCAGCATCATAATAATCCACGCTTAAACACCAAAGAAATTCAAAACGAACAACTCTAAAAACCGAGTCATTAGCATTATAAATTCCAGTGAGTTAGTGGATATAAACTCAGTGAGAGCACAACAACTCCTGAGGGCATCAAGTTTGAGACATTTCAGAGGGGACTTTCTGTCGACTCACAAAGCCATCACAAGACATCATCACAAGAAACTTCTAAGATGTTCTGTGTTGACCTTTTTTAGGGGGTTTGAAGTAATCAATGACTTCTATTGACCTCTTTCAGTGACCAAGAAATTGCAGTAACTTCTCTGGTACAGTTTAGAGTTGTAGTGAATATAAGTTTGGCAATACATATTGCCAAACAGACATTCACCACCTTCTAATTTGTGGGACCTTTAGTGACCTTTGTATTAAAGAACCTTAATACACACAAAAGATAAAAAAAACTTTTCTCAGGCAATGTAAATTTATTATAGAGCAGAATATACACAGGTGGTTAAAACAGTTAAATGTGATTTATAGTGGACTGGGTTGGAGATAGCACACTGGTCAACCTCTGCTGGAGCATCACTTGATGTAAAAATGGTGGGAGAGTAAGATATGTGACCAGAGACTGGCTCATCACAGATGGAATAAGTCTGACCTCAGTAATGTTCACTCAGACCTACAAATCGGCGGCTTTGGCAGCTCGGTTCAGTTCTGGATGCTCTGTTGGTCTTGGATGCAGCTGATGAGGATGTGGAGGGCAGTCTTGGACAAATCCACAGTGTAGAGTTTGGTGCAAGCTAACTCTTGGCATTTCTTGGTTGCCCGGTAACAGGACATGTGCTTTACAAGGAGGAGGGACATTGTCAGGGGAAAGAAACTCAAGACCAGCTTGTCTCTCTGCCAGGATCTCTGCAGCAGCTGAATCTCACTGAATTGAATCTCTGGCCAGTCGATTCTATTCAGTTGCCACAGGCTGTGCCTTTGAGCATTTCTTCGTAGCAGGATCAAGGTGTGATCCTTCTTCTCCCCTGCTCTTTTCCCACTCAGCACCCAGAACTTCACCCACCTGGACAAATGGTCCAGACTATCTGAAGTTTCTCTTGCTCCTGGGCCTTTCAAAAAGGCACCAGAAAGGGGAGTCCGTGGAGATGACTGAGAGGAGGTTGTTTCAGATTTGCTACACGGTGACCCATTCTTGAAACAGATAATAAAGTTACATTTAGAGGTTTTGTTCCAAAGCAGAGCATGGGTCAGAAAGTGAGCTTTGAGAGCCAGAAATCTCCAGCACCTGGAAAAATAACCACTGAGTCATTAGTATTGATCAACAACCCTATTAACCTCCACAGATTTACTGTGTTCTTGCCATTTTTCACCTTTAAGTCCCAGTCTGTTCTGTGTTTCTAGCTGCGGCAGAGCCAGCTGGAGCTTCAGGAGGTTCAGGTGTCCCACAGGCAGCTGAGTGCCCGCCTGGAGGAGCTGTCGGAAGAGCACAGCCTGCAGGGCCTCACCCCCCACCCCTCCAGCCTGCTGTGTGAGATAGAGCAGAGCATGGAGCAGGAGGAGCAGGAGCAGGAGAGGGAGCAGGTAAACAGACACCCTGGGTGCTCTCGCTGTAGTATGACTGCATATGATTGTGCACACCAGGTAGAGTTGATTTTAACCTGCTTTGAGCACTAGATGGGTGGAGTTTAACACGTCAAGACAGTTAACATGGTGCTAGTTAAGGGGTCAGTCACAGGAAAATACACCAAAATCACTTTCAGATACTTTGCTGTGATTTTCTAAACTTCCTAGGTCTCATTTAATCAACCATCTGGTATTTAAACATATCTGAAAACCAGTTTTGCCTAGGATGGAGACAGACAGACAGGCACGCACGCACGCACACACACACACACACACACGCACACACACACAGAGGTTAACATTCATCTCCCTGTCCATGTGCAGCTGCGTCTCCAGCTGTGGGAGGCCTACTGTGAGGTTCGATCGCTCTGCTCTCATCTGCGGGGAAATGACGTCACAGATTCGGCGCTTTCCACCGACTCTTCCATGGACGAGTCCTCGGAGACGTCCTCAGCCAAGGATGTGCCTACTGGAAGCCTCCACACCAGCCTGCTGGAGCTGCGGAGGCTAACACAGAACCTGCTGGATTGCAACGAGTCCACGGTACCCAATGTCACAGTACCAGTCAACAGAGCTTTGACTACACACGACTGCAAATTTAAAGAATTTTATGCTACTTCAGTGTTTTGTTGCCAGAATGGTAACACTTTTACAGGCTGGACGCTACACGGGCTTGTTTAGAGATACTGAATAATAAGCTTAAGGTTGTGACAATTTTAGGGAACGTAAGAGAGTGTGTGATGCGATATGGTGTGTGTTGCAGGGTTCCCGGCGTAGTGATGAGGAGGCTCTGGAGGAGCAGGTGAGAAAGCTGGGAGAGGAGCTGAGGGAAGTCAGAGAGCTCTACGAGACCGAGCAGGACAAAACACGCAGCAATGAACAGGAGATGCTACAACTACACAATCAGGTACGACACACACACACACACACACACATACACGTACGACACCAACAGATACCAACAGAGATCAAGTGAAGGATAAAGAGATTAAAAAGTAGAGAGGTTTTTTGTCTTTATTTTGAATGTTTTCTTTTGTAATCTGACTGTTTCTGCTCTGGTAATTTGCCCACTGGGTCGGCACCTACTCCTCTCTCTGTGATCCCTCTCAAGATTTCTTCCATTTCTCCCTGTTCCACCCTTGGTTTTTTGGGGAGTTTTTCTCTTGCCTGCTACAAGGATTAAGTCAGGAGGTGTCATCCTAAAATGAAACTAAAAACTAAAACTAGGTGTTAAAAAAACATTTTAGTCAACTGAAATAAAAATGAAAACTAGACTTTGGAACAAAAACAAAAGCTAACTGAAATGTTACTGTGTGCTGACAAAAGTGAATAAAAACAAAATGAAGCATTAAGAAAATGCCATTTTAATTTTTTAAATTTAGTAATACAGAAAGTATGAGGAGGCATTGGTGCTGATGTTTATTGAGACAGAGACGTCTACATGACTGTGAGTCAATTGCCTTTTAAAGTGTTGTGTTTGTTTTATAATACCTATTCTCAACTCCTTAAATCTTGACCCTGACAAACCCTTACTGTAATTAAAACAACAACAACAACAACAACACAAAAACAAAAAATTGAAACTAAAACTGAAACTAATAAACACAAAACTAAAACTTAACATTTTTAATAATAAAATAAAAGCTAAACTGAAATGAGTAAACCTGCTCTGGAAACTAACTAAAACTAAACTGAACTGAAAACAACAACAAAACAAACAAACAAACAAACAAACAAACAAACAAAAAAATACAAAAATATAATAACTGTGTTGTAAACTTGTGGGCCTGTAAAGCCCTTAGAGACGGCAAAAAGTGATTTTGGGCTCGAAATAATTTAAACTTGAATATGTAACAAGACACATCAAGCACAAGTCTTGATTAATTCAAGATCAAATCCCGTTTGCTTGGATGAATACCATTGCACTGGAGGGTGTTTAAGGATAACATTTAGTTGAGCTGATGCCACAGACGCTGCCTTTATGTTACAGATCACGCAAAATCACTTCAGCAGCCCTGGAAAGGCTAAACTTTAGTCTTACATCTAAATACTTCCCAGTTCAAGGTTATTCAGCCAGGAAACACTGGATGTGATCTTGAATTTATGAGGACTGTGTGTGCGATGCGCCTCCCCGTGTCTTCATTCCCTGGTGTGTCCTGTAGATGGCGCTGCTCTCTGTAGAGATGTGCTCTGCCCGGGAGGAGAATGAGAGGATGAGGGCGATGACTGAAGTCCGAGAGCCCAGCGAGCAGCTCCAGAGTGCGATACGAGACAGAGACGACGCCATAGCCAAGTAGGACCACAGAAAGATACTCAGCATAAGATGAATACAAAATTCCCAGTGCATGCAAGAATGTTATCAGTTCACTGCAATTTCAGTTTTGTAGAAAGCACAAATAAAGCATGCTACAAAACGTTGTTCATCGATACAATGACACAGTTATGAGTTTACATGCACCATCACGTAAGGGAGTTACTAACCAGTTTGAAATAAAGGCCTTCACGCTCACAGGGCGTCACTTATCAGTCTGTCTGGTTGTCATGCAGGAAGAAAGCAGTGGAAATGGAGCTGGCAAAGTGTAAGATAGACATCATGTCTCTGAACAGCCAGCTCCTGGACGCCATCCAGCAGAAGCTCAACCTCTCACAGCAGCTGGAGGCCTGGCAGGTGGGTCAGATGTCACAGGTTCACATGTTGTAACAGTAAGAACCTGATAGTCATTTGTTAAGCATTTTGTAAGCTTTTTGTAAAGGTGGTCGGGTATAGCTAATGTAGATTTAGCTTCATCAATCAGGCAGACTAATGTATAGCAGGATTCATGTTCATTAAATCATGAGTTGTATTTAAATGAACTGACAATAATTGCTCGAGTAGTTTTTCTTCTTCCATCCCTTTGCTTTAACCACTGACCAGTGTTTCCCTGCTTTAACAGTTTTAAAATATGCACATATACACTGAGCCGCTCATTTTACTCCTGAAAGACACAAAGTGAAAAAATGCAGCTGAATGTTAATCGGTTTGCTGTGGTGGGTGTCGCCAAAGGAATATATTACATTTGTAGCTGGAGGACTCAGTGTGTGTGTGTGTGTTGTGTGTTGTGTGTTTGTGTGTGTGTGAGAGAGTGTGTGTCCCCTCCCCTCCCTCCCTCATCTGTAACTAGCAGCTCTTTCCTCTCTCTTTCCCCGCCTACAGTTTGCCTCCTCAGGGCTCTTTACTGTGTGGCTCTTGTGGTTTCTGATCTAGTGGCCTTTCTCAGCTTCCGTACCACCCTTTCTTCCCTGTGGTACCCCCCTCCTGCCTTAGAGGTGAGCCGAGGTGTACCATCCCACCCTTTCACCCCTGCACTAACTCGACTGCGCCATGCTGAGCCATTCCATGCCACGGTTAGCTGAGTCAGGAGAAATGCCCATTCCTGCTGCCTGTCTATCTGAAAGCATTAGCCACCAGCGAGATCCATTCACTCCACCGTCTCCATGAAAGATCACCTTTTGTCTCTTCTATCCATGCTCCTGTTTCTCCTGTAGGGGAGTACACCACCTTTTGGGGAGATTGGCCCAATGTTGGGCTTACCTGTTAAGTGTATCTCCAGTAGATTATATGTTCCAGCACTGTTGCTAGTGTCTCTTAGTGTAATATGGCTCGTAGATTCCTACATTTTAAACATGAAATATCATTAATGCAATATAATGTAGTCAGGCTTATCTTTGGGAATTTCAGGTGAGTAACCAAGTACTGGTTTGCAGCTCAGTGATTTTTAGTTGTACCGTTTCCCCTCACCACTGTTGTCACTTCATCTGGAGACTTTAACACTCCTGTGGCAACTTTATTTCTCAACAGTATCTTGCAGTAAATCTAGTAACATTTTCTGACCATTCAAAAAAAAAGTTAATTGACTCCAAAACTGTCAGGGTTGATGATCCTAGACTCTAAGATACACAATATAGCCTTTTCCCTTTGCTAATATTTGCATATGTACGTAAGGGTATAATGTCATCTGCATATTGTAGCACCTTCTTGAATACTAGGTAGCTGCTGCTCTTCAAAGAGAGTTTGCCGCACTGCTGATTGCCCACCATCTTCAAGTAGTTCAAGTAGTGCCTGGTAATGCAACAAAGTGAATTATTTTTACCTCAAATGTTTGGTTAATTTTACGTCCTGCACAGAGCTGGCTGACAGGGCCACCTCGCTAGATTATTGAGCTTGTAGCTGCAGAGCTTCTACAAGTTATTTCCTCCTTTTCTGTGAGATAATGCTAGTCATATTAGTTGCTCACTATCACTCAACATTGAGCACTGGAATAAATTATCTACTGGGGGACAACAGATTACTTTGGTGTCTGTTTTGATCATTTAATGGGTAAGCTGACGACTGAGTCAGTCTCTCAAAAACTTGGTGTATTCCTCCTGCTCCAGATACGCTCTCCATCTGTCTCTCCTGTCATTCTCTCCTTCACTTCTCTTTCCTGTGCTCCCTCTTTCAGGATGATATGCACAGAGTGATTGACCAGCAGCTGATGGACAAGCACCAGGATGAGTGGCGCTCTGCCCCATACTCCCTGTCAGGTTCATCGGGGGCCCACGGTCAGTCGTCCAGACGTGCCCACCGCATCTCTGACCGGGACAAGAGGCTCTTCTCTTTCTTCAAAAAGAACTGAGCCCCAGTGGACTGGCTGTGAACACACCAGACAGACAGAGACAGACGAGGCGAGGGAGAGGGAGACAGTGCAAACACAGTACAGGGGTAACAACACAGCCAAAGATGGGCAGAGGCACATGCTTACAGACAGGAGGGGCTACTGAGGTTTGGGGGGTTCATTTTGCACTTTATCTGTCCCATCGCTCCTCTCCCTACAGATATTGGTGAATAACAACAAAGAGTGTTAGAAGTATAAGAGAATGTCATCCCCAGAGGTTTTGGCTTCAGTCCCTCTCATTGAAATCTATTGGGCTCGCATGAACAGGGTCACAAAGTTTACCTCTAAAGAGGAAGGTTCCCTTGTAGTGCCTACTACCATCTCTACTACCCCACTGCCAACTCCATAGAGAGGGAACACTGTGTGCAAACTGTGTACTGTATGCATCACACTTATCAGGCCAAGGAGTCTGGGGATAGACTGGTGGCTGTATTAGACTCAGCGGGTTCATGGGAAAAGCTAAAGATAGCGGGTCAGGTTCTCTAAGTCAGAATACTGTGGAGCAGAGCAGAATAATGACCATTCTCTGGGTAGGGAGCAGTGCTGCTACAGCTAACCCACATCTGATCTCTCAGGTTTATTCATTTGTTCAGGGAATGCTCACCATGAGGCCTCGGTCCCAGTCAGCTGAGCTGGATTTATCAGCACCATACCATAGCACTGACTGGCAAATGTATTTTCCACTGATTATCACTCTTGCACACATATCAGTGTTGCTGGACAAAGAGTGAAGAGGATCAGGAATGAATTCATGAATGCATTTTTTCACTCACATTCATGCATTTTTTTATTCAACACTGGAGGTTTAACAAGTTTTAATGGCCCAAGGGTCTTTGCACTCACTCAGTACATAAACCAAACTTTTAGTTACAGGGGGGGGTAGAGAACATAAACATTTCACTTGTGAGTTTTTCTCAACAGTAGTGACACTAGTGTTAAAAGTGAGTCAGCACTAAATCGCATCAGGTAGAAAACTGCTGCTGCACTGCCCTCTAGGGGGCATGTTGCACTTCAGGACACAACCACTCAGTGATGTCACAACTGGCATTTTTCATGACTGCATGACGTCAATGCTTCTGATTTGGCTGCCAGCCCCCAGTGTACTAAAAAGAAGAAGAAGTACCTGCTGTGACATCACTGAGTGGGCGTGGCCAGGAGTGCCTGAGTGTGTCAACCCTGCAGAGAGCAGTGCAGCAGATGTTGTCTGCTACTGCTGACTCACTCTTTAATGTGCAGGACTCATTCAGCATTTACTGTTACACTGAATGAAGCTTGAGCAGGTGAAAGGGACCATTTAATTGAGTGAATGTATTTAAAAAAACAGCCTCTTTGACTTTTCGTTGCGTCTATCTCAGGTCTGTGGTGAATTGTAACTGGGCTTCATGTTGATCTCTGACATCTGAATAAACCTCTGGGTGGCTGAGGTTAGTGGTAGTGTCTGTCCAGGTTGGTGTGTTTTTCTACAGTTCATGTCATAATCAACATTTAACACAAAATGTTTTGGAGCGAGAGGCACCGTCCAACATTGTCCTCATGATGTCAATCATCTTCCTAGCTGACCAAATTGTGAAAAATTGTTTACATCAGCTTGAGCAGGAGGAGGAGGAGATGAAATGCTCACCAATTCTCCAGGGCACACGGGCAAATCAAAAGTCCTTCACATTATCCTACAATCAGTCCTATAACAGTAACCTGTTGAGTTTCAGCTCCTTAAAAGGGAGTTGATGTACAGTGATTCAGTTTTTTCTCCAGTGATCAACAATTGAGCTGCATTAGTTAACGGCAAACTCTAATAGAAAAGGTCTACCTCCATTCTCATTGCTTTGAATCTTCATGGGCACTTTGATTTCCTAGCTGCCGGGCTTCCGTTTAGGCTAGACATATCTGTGACTCCATCGGTAAACCAGTGTGTGTTGACTTGAACTCTCTTGAGCGTGAATGATGTGGTGTGGCACAGCAGTGCCTGATTTCTGTCTGTGTCTGAACTCATGTCTAAAGCACCTGTGCAAACCTATGCAGATGTCTTCTTGTCATCTCAGCTGGTTGTCGGGAAGGATCAACCCAAAGAATGATTTTTATAAAGAGTTGAATAGGTTTGGATGAAATCGATATATTTATAAAAAATGCATACCTTTTGAATGAAAATCTACTGTTTTTTTTAGGAAAGAAATATGTACATTTGTTGTTTGTAGATTCATTTTTCCCCTCCATGTGTGTCATAACTGTGCAGGAGCGCTGTTGGCGAGTTATAATGGATGTTATGACTCCTCACCGATGTTTATTTGTCTGTTCAGGTGTGGCATGCAGTAGAGCCGGCTTGAGATTCATAAGCTTTTCTGGCTTTCATCGAAATTATTCTCTATTACGCTGGGTAATTTAGCAGAAAGTCCACCGGAGCGCTCATGAATCTCAGTTCTGCCTCGAGACAGTCTAATCCAAGAGTGTGCACTAAACAGGCTTGGAATTCATCACCCGATCCAGTCCTGTGACAGCCCCTCCATAGCTGCAGCCGCTCATGTCTGGGAGGTGTTGGGAAGTATTTCTGCAGTGTGTTCAGAAACACAAATTTGCAGGGGAAAGAAAGCAGGAAACAGTTATACCTCAACAAGAACTAATTGGAGGGTGTGTAGAAATGCTGATAAAAAGTGAAACCTGACATCCCTGTGTTTGTAGCATGGGACTAAGTGGTTCCACCTAAACGGACGGGTGAGGAGAAACTACTATTGCCTGCAACATGGTTGGATTAAATGAGTCCAACTGCTCTTGCCATAACCAGATTGTAATTTGTCGATACTCATGCCACGTCTTTATGTTGGAGAAACACACTGGCAATCATTTTGTTCCGTCCACACACTGTATGTTTGAATTACTTTGTGTCATGTCACTATTATTATGTGCTGTTCAACATGTCGCCCCAGTGTAACACTGTAGACTGTACTGATCCATCTTCCATTTGAAAACATTTCTTAAAACCGTCTCCTGTGTCTTCTTGTGGCGAACATCCGGCCGAGTGTGTGGCAGTGACACACAGACGCGCCATTGAGTGTGTTCTGTGCTGCTCGTCTCTACTGCTCGAATCATGTTGTTTGGAATTTAGTGCTTCTGGTGGGTTCATTGTGCTCTGGATGAGTGCTTCCATTCACCGCTGACTAAAAGCACTGTTTTAGTTACAGAATACCTAAAGAAGCTATTCAAAATATTTATCATGCAATTTTCTGAGCAATTTGGGGAATTTTTGTACAATAAATTCTTCACAATCTATTTGTCTCCCCTGACTTGGCCCAGATATCGAGACACTTTTCTTCCTGTCGTCCTCACAATCAGAAATGTCGGAAACACTGCAGACTTATCCTGATGCTGAAATGTGAATCTTCTGCAAAGAATAAAATAATGGCAGGGAATAGGGGCACAGCCGACGTTTTTTTCTGCAAAATGAGTGCATTTACAGTGTATAATGTCACCATCTGCGTTAGCATCCACAAGCAAATTAAATGAACATCAGTGAGAAGCTCAGACAAATGAAGTCACAGCATGGGTTTGGGGCGATTAGATAATTCTAGGTCACCCCCCTCACCCCGTCCCTATACACACCTGCCTCGGCCATCTGAGTCTAATGCGCGCTGCAGATGGCTCACTGTGACGCTGATCAATCTGGACAAGTTTTGACCCCGACACTTGAAGAAAAATCCCTGGCTCCTAAGTGAATTGTGTATCGCAGCAATCAAGTTTATTTAAAATGATCGGTTCTCTGTGTGTCCGTGTTATTCTCCCATTCTCAATATGCATCCTTACTCTAAGTAATAATTGTACATGACATGGCAAGGTGGAGTTTTCTATGCCTAAGATGATTTCATAAAGGTGAATATTTCTGTAATAACTTAGGAGTGGTTTTATATTCTTAGCAAATTATTTTTCATTATGGGGAAAATCAGTACTGAGATTGTTTATATCCATTTCCAGGGGAATGGCTGCAATGAATGGCAATGAATGTAGTGGTTCCTCCACCCAGGAGTGTGTATGTGTGTGAAGTCCGTTTCTCCTGCCCTGTTTGCGTCAAAAAAACCCAACATTTATTGTTATCTGAAATGTGTGGAGAGCTTTTAGGTCAGGGGGTTTAGATTTTGCTTCCTGACACTTAACTGATGATAGTGAGGGATGACTGTGTGAAAAATAAAAAGAGAAACAGATTGTGACTATTATTCTTTTGTCTTGGCTGCATTAAAACACTTGTTGGTTATGAACCAAACTCATGTTTATCGCATAAAACAGCATAATTCCCTGCATAAAACCAAACACAGACAGCAGGTTCATTGTGGATTAAGATAAGCAGGTTCCCAAAGACCAGCGCACGGTTCCTCCCACATAGTTTTTATTCACAGAAAGCAAAAAGACAGGTTCAAACTGAAGTAAGCCCAAGTCTCAAATCATTGACAAATGAGATCAGTCATTATGTGTCAAATATTTATTCTTTTAAAACGTTTATTATTGATTAAATTCATGTAGGGAAAAATGAATAGTACATCTCTTTTCTCCAGTGTACAGCAAACCACAGCTGATAAGTGTGTTTCAACCATAGCACACAGGGCATGTTAACACATGCGCACTTACGTGTGCTAATTATGTGTGTATGTTCTATATTGAATATAAACACACAAATATATTTATATATACATACACATAATGAATAGAAATCATACAGTCTGAGATTTGATACCATTTCTCCACCGCCTGCCCTGGAGCTTTTCTCACCGCTCAAACACAAACACACAGCAACCTCTCGGCCTCCGTCATGATCCCAGCCGGCGGTCGGAGCCTGAAAGTGTCCCGATGTTTGCAACAGACCAGAAACACAGCCTCTCATCTACAACTGTCTGCATCAATTATTCTCCCAATAAAACAAAAAGACAAATGCCAGTGATAAAGAGCAGATTTCTGTCTCTGGTTCAGGCCCGTACACACAGACTGGGACACATGAAGTCTTTAAAGCTCCCACTTCCGCAGTTCATCCCCGTTTGCCTTTCCAAAAATAGACCGGTCACTCTTGTCTAGTCAAAAAACAAAAAAACAAAAACAAAAAAAAACACTGTACGGTAACACTTCAGTTGAACGGGTAACGGGATTGTGACAGGTAATCATGAAAAAGAAATAAAAAGCAAAGAGAAAACATGACACCAGAACTTAACATTAGTCAACAGTTAAGAATATTCCGCAAGCTTGAGAAAAGAAACCCTTGACTACTAAATGCATGTCAGGCATTACCTTATACATAACCCCTTCAAACAAAGTGTTACATGCTGAACAGACAAGAACAGGGGTAAAACCACAGGGTCACTGACTGCCGGGGCCACGAGGAGCCCGCCTCCAGCTCGTGTCTTCCAGGCACAAAAAAAAAAACAAAAAAAAACGTTAAGAGCCTCGCACTGGTGGTGAAGTCCGGACGTGCGCGTGGAAAAAACGGCCCCTTTGGGTGACCAAATGCAGGAGGTGTGTCCATCGCTGTGAGAGGTGCTGATATGTGTGTGTTGGGTGCCTGGGAGAGGGAAGGCTAAAGGCTGCGGTGAGGTGAGGCGGGGAGGGAGGGCGAGAGAGGGAGAAACAGAGAGAAAGGTAAAGGAGTTGGGGGGGGGGGGGGGGGGGCAGCCCTGAGCTCTCCCTGAGGACTCGCAGGGTCCCGTGAGACCCTGACTCACCCTACTGCCACGCTCCCTTGGCCAACAGGGGGCCACTATGGCAAACAGTCCAATAAGGGCCAACACTGAGCTCCTAATTGTTTTGTTTTTTTCTCTATAATATTGGCAGTTTTCATAGTTTAAAAAAAAAAAAAGAAGAAGAAGAAAAAGATGGAGGAAAAAGTTTAAAAGCAAACTTTGAAAGCATGGTAAGACTGCAGTGAACAGTGCTGTCAGAACCGGATGTCCCGACACTTTGGGAGTGGTTCAACTGCTCTGCAGCACTTAAAAAACAAACGAAAAACAAAAACATAACAGGTTGTTGGCTCAGCACTACTGGAGGTTAGAGGGGAGAGGGGGAAGCTTGGCAAAATATAGACAAGAAACATCCAAAAAAAAAAAAAAAAAAAAAAATGTTGAGAAGTCACCAGTTCTGTCCATTGGATTAGTTGCTAAAGGTTGCCTACCAATCATCATCATCATCATCATCATCATCATCATCCATGTGATTTTTTTTCCCCCCATCAATTCAAATAAAACAAAAACTAGCAGTCCATGATCTCTCGGCCGTGGTGAGACAGGGGTCTGTAACGTCAAAAAGAAAATTCAGAAAGGCTGTGAACCCTCCCTTGGCATTTAGACGCCTGTTCCAACAACCGCATCTCCAACGCCCCGCCCACCCGAGAAATAAAATAAAAGAAAAACAGCAACAAAAAAAGTGACTCCTCCTCAGCCGCAGAACTTCACTTGACTCATAATGTCCCGTGTGAAGTGGAATGAGAAGGAGAGATGAGATACTGATGCAAGAATATCTGTATATGTGTAAATATAAATCTGAGCATTATGGCGGTCAGTTGTCAGGTTGCTGATCCTCCGAGAAAGGAGGAGCTCTGGTCAATAGTGCCCGTCTGCTGAATTCCAAATAAAACTCGATCTGACTTCTAATAAAATCTGTACACTTTTTTTTCTTTAAAGTCTTCATGATTTGTTTGTCCAAAGGGGACATTTTTTCCATTTATTTTTTTTTCTTTCATTGTATATTTATTAAATCTTTATCTGCTCTTTAATTTAGATGCTTGGAGTCCCATCGTGTGTGTATGTGTGTTGTGTTCTCTGAAGAAAAAGACGCCGCTGGCCTTGTCGCGGGTGGCATTTGTTTTGAGTTCGCTAGCAGCACTTTTTCTTTCGTTTACTGTTCCTGGTGAGTTTGACCACGTCGTTCTGTTGCTGCTGCTGTTGCTTGGCGAGCACCTCCTTCTTGGCTTTTAGCACTAGCTCTGTGATGCAGTTGAACATCTGGAGGGGAAGAGCAGACCAACAAAGCCGGGTGAATAACGCATTAAGTCAACCAGGCGACCCACATCAAGCGCTGCAAATTTGTGGCAAGTATGTGCATCAGTCTCTTGCTACATGGAGCGTGACCGCGTCCGTGCTGCACAACAAATTCCCTGGTGGAGGAAATCTGCTCATTCTTTTCTAGCTTGGATTTTTCCAATCTGCCCTCAGTCAAACTAGGGTTGGATCAATATCAGCAGACGGATCGGCCACAATCAGCTTTAAAAAGGACCGTACCAGTGATTTTGAATGTTTTCCCATTTTCTAAATTTCACATTGCAACAAGCCGTTGTTCAAATCATGTGGAGGTACTAAAGGTTTCACAACACATAACCAAAACCCTTCATTTTCAATGTTGGATTTTAGGTTGAAACACGCCCCTTATGATGTTCTGCTTCTGCAGCTAACAACATTGTTGCTATTCATAAAGCACAGAACTGATAATTGGCTGTGTAAAGGAAATGTTTCCCGGGGGACTGCTTTTCCGGCAGAGATGTTTCATTCACCCATTTTCACGCCATCAAAACACAACAGTGCTGCTGCTTTTAGGAAAACGAACGTGGACGACTTTATTACGGTGATGGAATACTGGTGTGGAGAAAGTTTGAAGACTCTGAAAGCTCATTTTCATATCATAGTGGAATGAATGGAAACTGATGGCTGGATAAAAGGAGGAAAAATGATATTGGAGTATCACTGGTACAATCCTTTTAAAAAAAACTAACACTGGTGTCAAAGTTTTTACTGCTGATATTTGGCCGAATGTGAAATCTGGCTTTTTGTGACCTTTTTTCTATATAATAGTCACATTAGCAAAAGAACAAAACAAATATGGTCTTTTGTGTATAAAAAACTTAATTATATTGAGATAGGCCTGTTTGAAAAGCTGACTCGGCCTCCATAAGTTCCATCCCTAAACCAAACCCAACAAATGGTTAAAATTTTGCTATTGACATTCTACTGAAGAACTGTTTGTCCACTAATCTTTTTCTGGTGCTGCATGCTGGGACGGCCTGCTGATCGGCAGGTTTTACAGAGTATCCGGACAGGCCACCTAATTCCAGCCTCCAGATGCCCTCCTCTCACTACAGCTTAGCCTCTGCGCTCCGGGCATGACCCAGAAAGCACTCGACACCAACACCTCAGTCTCCTACGTCCCCTTTGCTGAGGCCGGAGGGAAGTGAAAACTATGGGCTACCTCTTCGACGTTGATGTTCTCTTTTGCGCTCGTCTCAAACAGGTTGATGCCCATCTGCTCGGCAAACTTCTGTGCGTCAGTCGTCTCGACCACCTTGGAGTTGGGGTCGTCGTTCTTGTTTCCCACTGGAAAAAAAGAAATATGAGTAACATACGCTGAACTGTGACAGGGTTTCCACTAGGAGATGGAAGCCTGAAGAACCAACAGTGAGTGAGTGAAGCAGACTGCACCCTTGCTTTGCTTGAAGGAGCTATTCCTCCACTTACTGCAGGTACACTGAAAAGCTGCGGACTCACCTAGTATTCGGCACACGTCATCACAGTTCTGGTTGATTTCATGTAACCATCGTTTGACGTTAACGAAGGACTCGGCGCTCGTGACGTCGTATACCACTATGACCCCGTGCGTTCCCCTGTAGTATCTGAAATGTGGAGAGGGAGGACAGTCAGCCTTTTCTGCATTCCGTACTTCGTGTCCAGCAGGGGGAGACAACCTTGACAAACTGAGCTTGGCAAAAAAAAAAAAAAAACACAACTCGATCATTTCTAAATTGTAAACAAATCCCAAAGTAGTGCAACACTGATTTAAAATTAGCAATGACTCATCACACTCCAGCCTGAACAACATCATCAGCAGTGAATATTTTGTCGTCTACCAGTAAAAGTGCGAGTAAAATACAGAGTTGTTTGGACTGAGCCACTGAACTTGATCGAAAGTCTGCAGTCATCGTATAACCAGCTGAACGGTGGTGTGTCAGTATGGTTTAGTGAACTGAAGGTGTGGCTGCTTGCAGGTGGGAACCACAAAAGAAAGTCCAAAGGACTGAGAGTCGCAAACAGAAGAGTAAACTACCGTTTGATGACAGCCGCAGCGGGCCGAGGCTTGTAAAAGTGTCCCGGCAGGCCCCAGAGAGGGAGCATCCCCAATCTAGCTGTACTGCACTGCGCAAAACACTAACACAAAGACCCTTTTGTCAGGCTTATTGTGTGTGTGTGTGTGTGTGTGTGTGTGTGTGTGTGTCAGTGTTTCTGCCTGGCGTGACAGCATGGGGATACAGTTCTGTCTGAGTATGTCCCCCCTGTCCCACAGTAACGGGCCACCAGGCAGCAGGGCGGCCCAGCTGGGTGCAGGGGGCTCTGCACACACACCAGCAGGCGCGGGGAGGGGACCACAGCCCTTCCACCTTTTCTGCAGGAGAATGCTGAATGAACGCAGTCATTAAGTGTTAATGAACTAGACTTTTGACTTGAAAACCCTTGAATCAACTAGGCCTTTCAGACTAAAGACCATTTTCCCACCATGATCACAGACAAGGCTTGAATAGAAGATCATTACGTATGTTTTGTTTACAGCCCAAAAAAACGTTTGCACATCACACTGCTTGTTTGTAACTCATGCTATTTTCTATTTTTCTGCTTTGTTGTTTATTCTTTTGTAATATTAGTCCTATTCTGGACTTTTTTTGGATTCATGGGTTTAAATATTTCCCTTTTATTTAAGAATAATGCTTTATAGTCTAACTGTAACTATATAACTGTAACTATAGCTGTGCTGATTTCTCAGTAGAAAAACAGTGCAACAAGAGTCCACATCTTTAAAAGCCTCTACGCCAGAAATGGAGATCTTAGGGCTATATTTACCAGTATTCCAGGGCCTTTGAGGAACTAAATTTAGGAAATAAATTTCAAGACATGTTGTGACTTTTTTCAGGATGCTTCCCCAGGCTGATGTCCAGTAAATGTGGCTGCCATGAGGTGAGGACAGGCTGACAGACGGGCAGTCGGACATATGGCTCCCGACCGAGGCCGCTCTGACCGAGTGGAGCGGGCAGGGCTCTCCCCATGAGCCGTCTCTGTGGTGAAATTCACTTAGGACCTAATGAGGCACCACGCCACTCTACTTCAGCACAATTAACAATCAGCCTCAACAGGCCGCCTCTGCTCAGCGGAGGGATTCCCACAGAACGACCGGGAGCCAGTTCTTCCAAAGTAGGATGGTGGCAGTCCTGGAGGGCTGGAGCGTCAGCACTGCTGAGGATTTCAAGCCTCGTGCATGCATCTGCCACTCAGACCCTCTTCGCTGTAGCTGAGCTCACACTTATAACAACCACAACGATCAAACATAACCTGCTGGTCTTTGCTCCAGACCAAGCCCGCAGAGCCGGGGCAGTGACAGCTTAATGGCCGATAAGTGCTGCATCTGTCTGTCCTGGTCAAAGTCAAAAAGGGGTGAGGAAGCACAAAGACTGCAGTGTGTTTTGCACTCCATGACACATCAATGTTGGGCATATCAGCGCAGCTCAAAAGCTTTCTGAACACTCTCCTCACACAATGGGCCTCATTTACCATTAACTTTAGAAATGTGTGCAAGTTTCCTCGTAAAACTTCACAAACCGCCACGTTTACGTTCATCAAATGTTTGGAGGCATATGGTATCCACATCAATCATCCCAAAAGTGGAAGGAGGTTCACCTTGATTATCATAAATTAACATAACAGCACCACCTCAGAAACACCACAGTAGGGCACACCCATTATCTTTAAGACAAAATGACACAGAAGAAGGCAGAGAAGAAGAATGTCAGCAATGCAGAAAGTGAAGCAATAGCTAGTGTGCTGATAAAAAGGCCTATTATCCTGCAGCAGCAGTGGCATTATGGCCCCATAAAAGATGACACCGTGAAGCAGGTGAACACTGTCACATCCTTGCAAGAATTCAAAGGAAGTGGTTTGATTGAAAACTGTTCACTAAAAGTGCATCGCAGCCGACAAAACACATGAAGGCCACAGGAGGAAGACAAGAACAAATGCTGCTGCGCTCCCCCGATAAAAAGCACATGGTGGGGATGTGGCGGTCTCTGGCAACGTCCCAGATGGAAACAGCGACGTCAGGCCCAGCAAAGAAACTATTCACCAGCTGACAGGCTCACGGCAGCAGACCTCATCAGACTGTGGGTTGACAACTACGCAAAAGTTTCCCCAGATTATTTGGGATTTTGAAGTGTTTAAGCTTATTAAATATTCTATGATTACAGAATTAAAAAGTATAATGATCAATTGCTACAGCATCTTCAACAAAATATTTTCTTTTTTATGCAATAATTTGATAAGATGTGGACAAATGCTCAAAGCACTCGTCCAGTTTTAACAACAAAAAAACATCCTAGAGGGTTTTGATATATTTCCTTTGGATGTCCAAACATTCATTAAAACTTTATCCTTTCATACAAATATTACTGCGAACAAATTCAACAAAAATGTGTCTATATGTAGACTGATGAATGAGACCTGCTGAGACACCACCACAGAGATGCACGGAGGAGAACGGCTGTGGAATCTAATCTGCTGTGGCTTGGGTGGCTGTCGCTGGACAGAAAATATCCACTTCAGTTAAAAGTTTTTCTAAAAGAATGAGAAAGGCCTGCCATGCATGTCCATGTAAATTGCATTATAATTGAAATGTTAAGTCCTTCCAGCAGCCGTTTGAAAGGGAAAAGAATGATCAATGTGACAGTGGGCTGCAGTGCCATACACTGACCGCACACACACACACACACATAAGTAACTGGCTGCCAGACACACTGAGGAGGACTCAAGTTAAAAGGAGGGCTGACAGAAACAGAGCCGAGTGCACCTCAACATTTTAGGGCTTCAAAGTCAGTCACAAGGACAGCTTCACCGAAAAAAAAACAAAAAAATCAATGATGGAATCCGTCACTGGTCACAAACGTGACACAGGGAAAGTACAGTACTACCAGCACTGGAGAAAAAACATGAGAAGACAATGTTCCTATCATTATTATTATATATTATTGTTGTTGGCAGCAGCAGCAGTAGAAATCGTAAGATTCATGGAAAAATGAAAAAGACATGCATTGCAGATACTGGTTCATGTCAGAAAAAAAAAACAAGTACACAAGTATACAATCATGTTACAGCCACCAACCATTCTCGACCACAGACGTGAAAGTTGCCAACATAAAATATGAATGTGATGTAATCCGGTTTTACATATTATCATCATCTTTTAGGCCTACACACACACACACACACACACACACACACACTAGCAGGAGCCGTGCCAGTGATGCAGCCTGGACAGACATGAAGAAGTGTTTCAGTGAGCGGCTGTGCTTCAGATTTGTGTTGTGCGTCAGCTGAGGAGCAGAGGAGCTGCAAGCTGAACTGAACACACAACAGAAATCCCTCAGCAGCCAGACTCCGCTCACAGGCCTTGTGTCTCACACGTCTGACATCAGTACTTCCTTGCACGAGGAGTCAGGACTCTCTCTGGCGTGTTGCCACATAACAGCGCTAACGTGCTTCACCCGGCCTGAATCTCAGTGTGAAATCAAACGTGCTCAAGTTTGGGAGCTGGCCTTAAAACGTCTCGGAGTCCTTGCTCGACATCAGCGTGACGTACAAGCAACAGAGAGTAAAGACGCCAGGCCCTTGTCATCATGTAGTACTATGTGACCAGGAGCCTCCCTCTGACATCTGTAATTAGGATCTGTGGGGAATTCCACCCAGTTTCAAAGCACAGCGCTGACTTATTCTAGCTGTCCATGAGCTGCTTCCTCAAATAATGCCCAATCTGGGGACCATAAAGCGCCTCTCTTGGTTTCATACTCAATTGTTGACAGAAAAAAGAAGTGCTTCACCTAAAGGTTTGTGCTACGGCGTGACTTCACGTGTGTGCGTGTGTGTGTGTGCATCTACTCACGTGGAAGTAATGGTGCGGAAGCGCTCCTGCCCTGCGGTATCCCAGATCTGTAGCTTCACCTTCTCCCCATTGATTTCCACTGTCCGGATCTTAAAGTCCACTCCGATCGTGGTGATATAGCTACCTGCAAAACACACACACACACACACGACGCAGGCTTAATGAAAAGGAGCTAAAAAGCATGAACCCCCATAAAGACAGCTAGCCGAGGTGGAGGCACTTACCTGAAAATGTGTTGTCTGCAAATCGCAGGAGGAGACTGCTCTTCCCCACTCCTGAGGGAGAAACAAGAGCACTGGATGAGCTTTAAAGTACAATGAACTTCCAAAAAATAAACTGTGTGAACACTGAACCTTTCTCTAAGACATGTTGGGCTTGGCTTTCACACGAAATCCTCGATTTATCGGAGGATAACCATGGTGAGAGGGGGGCTTTTGTTGAGTAAACAAATCGTGTGGCACGAAAGAATGAGTAATTTTCCAGTGAGGTTTGACTTCTTCAGATGCTCTAGTTACCCACGAGAATCAACACTGTGATGTGACCACTGAAACTGTTTTACACTGGTCACATCACTTGTTGCTTAACAACAACAAGATGTCAGTCTACACAATTTATGTAATTCTTGTGTGTGAAGAACCCATGTTGGATGCTATGAAGACCAATTCATAGCGCTGTGATCCCACAATGCATTGTGTGCACGCAAAAGAAAAGTTCTCAAACTTAAACATCTGGATGTGCCGTCAGTGTCCAGCACGACTGTGTTCATCCAAACCTCACATAAGGGAAATTGTAGAGACACAAAATTATATTTATTATATACTACATGATAGATGCCTTATGTAAAATGCTTATATTCTCCTTGCTGCTATTTGGACCAAAAACATCTGACATTGCAATTAGGACTTTCCAGAACATGTCTAAGGGGTTTATTCATTTGAATAAGCTTTGGTCCACACTTTTCATGCCATCTGTGTTCCATAGGTTCTTTTGTTGAGTTTAACTTCAATTCCCAACAATTTGTGGTAATTAAGATTATGCTCTACTTTGGCAGATGCTCATTCCTCAACAAATGAACAATAAATGCTACAAAAGACTGTTGTATTGTTGGTGGTCAATTCATAGACCACCAACAATACAACAATACAAAACAAACGTCACAAGGATGAAGGTCAAAGCTGCGGCCCTGTGCCAAGAGATGGTGTGTGATACAGCAGCTTCAGGAGGCACAAAGCAAATGTAGAAATGTTTTTTTTTTTTTTCTAATTAGAACAGCGAGAGTCATCAGGTGCAAGTTGAGGAAGATGGAGAAGGCATGTGATTTAGAGAGCAGACGGAGGAGGAGAAAGAGGCCAGAAGTGCCTCTTTAATAGATCAGTTGACATCTCACCATGTCAGACGGGCCGTGTCTCTGCTGTCCACACTGGCAGCACTGATACTTATTGTGTCAGTGTCATCTCATGTTCGACTTGTACTGCCATAAAGCTCTCAAATTACAGCACATTACACACTATAGAGTTTTGTTCAAAACAAACAATAACAAAAGCTGTGCTTAAAACTTTAATACACTAAGCCTTCCTGCAGCGTGACCAAAAACCACAACCTCTCATTTAGTTATCAACAAGGGTACAGTCCCTGCAATTTTCATTTTCAGCTACTGAAGCTTGTTGCGTACATGTCACTACAAGGCATTACATTAAGTATATACATAATGCATATTTACCCAAAGGTCTTGTAGTGGACTGGTAATTAACATTTTGTCTGATCAAGAATATACTCAAAAGCAGCATGACACAAATTCAGGTCAAAGACATGCACAGTCAGATGCCAGATCACTTAGATGCAATACACTGAAGTCTTTGTTTTAGTGCAACCTAAATAAGCGTGTCTCAATCCACTCGACAGGGATACATATGTCATATGCAATGCTACTGTGGTAGACCAGAGGCCAACCACGTTTTGGTTATATGACGAAACTGCCCCGTCACAGCTCGGGAGCCATGTGAGGGGACCGGCTGACTCTGGCAGTCGATGTGTCTACAGGAGGCCGTGCAGAGAGGAGAGGCAGAGCATCTTGCCCACATAATCTCGGAGCAGAACTACAAACAGTGGTACTTCCACGCTGCAGCTGAGAGGACACTGGCCCCTGTGTGTGAGTGGCAGTGAAGGGCTTGCTGTGCTGCCTTGCCCTCTATTGTGAGCGGCCAGCTGATGGGGTAGTGCCAGGACCGGGAGGGTCAATGAATGCAAAGATCTTTCTCCACAAAGAGGGCCTGCTGGATGAGGATCTATGGAGGGTGGAGTTCTTTTAAAAAGTCATGTTTTCACATACAGATGTGCAAATGCAAGAGCAGACATTATTGGTGCTCAGTCCATTCCCATGATGCATCTACCTGTGTCAGTGGCCTTCATCTGAGCCAATAAACTCGTCAACATACTGCCTTTAGCTCTAGCATCATGAAAATCAGCTTGACTCCTCCTGCCACTAACACCAGACAGTAAAACAGAAAAAGTTAAGCAGCCTGTTCAACAGTTCGTAGGCCCTGAGTCTCAGCATCTAGGCTCAAAACAACCGCGAAGATGCAAGTCATGCACTTGATTTAATGAAGCTACAGCTCTTATTAACCAATCTGACAGTCAGGCACTGAACTAACCTAGCCTGGCTGGCTAAAGCAAAGCACTGCACTGCAGCATTCCTCACCTTTCAGTCAGCTCCTTCAAACTGCTGCTAGCCCACTCAATTACAAAATATATGTTGCCAAGTTGGTTAGCCCGGTGCAGCAAACACAACAGTGGCTGTCTCTGGTGTTTGTTGGTAGTCCACAACTTCAAGGGAGGCCAGCTGCTGAGGCCGGCTAGCAAACAGTTAGCCACACGGCTAAACTTGCAAATGTTATGTTATCCTAACTTCCAGCTAGCTTGCTAGCTAGCTAGCTAAGGGGACATGCCAACAAGAAACCAAATTAGGGGAATCTGCAAACAGCTCTGACGTTTACTAACGCACTGTGGGCGTGCTGATGTTTTGCTAAAAAAACAGTATTTCTCCCGGTGTATGCAAACAAGACTAGAAAATGTTCAAGAGAGACAATCGGTGTGTGATCTGCAGGCGATATCCGGCCTGATCGGCTGACATGCCCAGCCCTGATACACAACCTCCGCCCTGTCACTGCTACCCAAATGCTCATAGATGTCTACATTATACAAATCATTTCCTCACATAAAATGGAAATTTACAAAGCTGTAAGGATATCAGAAAGGCACGCGTTAGGTCGCGAGCAGTTTTTCTGCTTCTCTCCTTACGAATAACACGACAAGGCCCATTTCCCGTCCCGCATCCCCGGCGTCGGCTTACCGCTGTCACCGATGATGAGCAGCTTGAAGAGGTAATCGTAGTCCCTGGCCATGCCGGTAGCTGGTGGCTCACCGCCGCCTTATGCCGCTTCTTTGCTCCGTTCGCTGTCCGACCCCTGTGGCCCGTAAATGTACCAGAGCCAGAAACCCCCCGCTATGAAACAAAACCACCACTACCGATGCTACTACTGCTAGCCCCCCGAGCCGGCGGCGTTTTTCTCGGGGTTTCGCGGCGTCAGCAATCCTCTCCCTCCGCTGCAAACAGCCGGAAACTCCGCTTCCTCCTCTGGTGGAGCTGCACCCAACTCTGACCCGGCCTCACTGCGCACGCTCCTGCTGCCATAGTACAAGAGCGGAGCCGTCCCATCCCATTGATGAGGAGTCACGGTACAACAGCAGGACAGCGGATCCAACCCATCCCACTGAAGAACACCAACCACACTCACAGTACGAAATCACAGCCAGGTATCCAGTGTTTAACCGTGCTGAGCTGGGCCTCTGTTCAGGTGTGCCACTGAGGGTGGGGGTCATGGCCCTTCAGGAGGCCCAAGCAACAGGAGGCGCTTCAGATAGCCAAACTGATACTGCACTTAATTACATGCGTCTTGTGAGGTGTCTGTATACAGGTATATAAACTTTACTCACTTGTTCTGACAACTGGAGAAATCTGTAGTTTCACAATCAAGCACCACACATGAGGAAAATCTCATTTCAGTGACCCCTGGCCCAACTGCGTTATAGGACAAGGTGCAATAGTGCATCTGGTGCTGCATGTCAGTCCTCCATCCACCCTTAAGAAAACAGATTCCCCAAATAGAAGACAAGCCTTTTTTGTTTTTTTAAATCAAGATTTTTTTTTTATTTGTATTGCCTTTTTACAACCATATCGCTTATATAAGAATGGTATTCTCATAAGAGGTTGCTTTCCCCCAAACAACTCAAACACAAAGTCCAAATAACAGAAGGGGGTGTGATTTTATTACAGCAGTGTCAGTGACACCTCAAACCATTTCAATATAAGTGAGACACTGAGAGAATACATTTAAATGTCAAAAATAGAATTGGCCAAAGTTTCTTTCAGACAGAACCTTGATGAATACAGGAGAATAACCTGCACCATGGGATAAAATAAAAGTTATAAGTGTGGGGTCATAAGCCTCTAAAACAATCAGAAAAAGAAGTTGGTGAGGAATATGAAGGAAAGCCAGTCCATACACTATCCAACTCTTCCATGGTCCAACAATAGCAAAATGGGTTATGTGTTAAGTGTGTGTTGGGGGGTTCTCATACAACAGAGAAGTCATTGGTGTGATTTGTCAGTCAAGCTCCTGTTGATTTCTGCTGAGGTCTCTTTTTTTTTTTTTTCTAAATACACGAGCACGATTCAGTCCTGCCCCATCATGTTAGGATGGTGTCGTCGATCTCTTCGTTGGAATCCGGGAGGCTGGCGATCTTCTTCAAAGACCGGCGGTGGCACTCTGACAGAAGGTCATTACTTGCAGAGTCCAGGATGGCAGTGACACTCTGGATTACAGGAGGATGGAAAAGCAGAAATGACAAAACTTACATTTTCTGCACCTCTGTATATTTTACAAGGCAGCTGCAGACACTGTGCAGCTGCAGAGAGGGTGGCAGACTGTCTGCAGTCTCACCTGCATGGTTTCCTCTCCCTGGCGAAGTCTTAGCAGGCTGACGATGGTGTGCTCGCTCTGCGCTCTGACGCTGGTGTTCTTGTCCTTGGTGTTGTCCAGCAGGCTCTTGACCAGCGGCTTGATGAGACCGGCTTCCATGGAGGGCGTCGCCGGATCTCTGAACACCCACCACAGCACCCGCTCCGACACCAGTCTGATGTCACTGGACTGATTCTGAAGACACTGCCGGGCCACAGAGAGACAAGACGTCACAACACAAACACTCAGGCAAATGTGTTGTGTTAACACAGGGACCTGGTATAGCACTTAACAGACATCTCTGCGAAATGGCAAAACCAATTCAACATTTTATGTCAAATAATGTGATCCTGATTCTTATATTGTATGTATGTACTTAACAGCTTCCTTCTGCTTTTGTACTGTTTCTCAACGAACCTGATATCAACTGCTTTCATGAGATTTGAATACCGAATGTGAGATATGAGTGATAGAAGATATGCTGCTGTGGTTTCAAAGAAAAAAACATCAGATTCTGCTGTGGGAGGGTGATCTTCTGTTTTTCTCTTTGAAACTGAGAGCTTGACTTGAGTCTCATCCATTAGTAAACAAAGTCTACATTACTTGAGTTAACTGTATGAGTATTCACCTCTTACATTTTCAACATACTGAACAAACCAAACTTTGACCAAAGCAATAAGAATGAATTAAATCACTTCTATGACAGAAAAGCAGTTTTCATAACCCCTTACCTCAATCTAAAGACGAAGCTGTGAGAACTGCATGAAATGCTGGGTGCTTTTTGTCCTCAATACCATTAAGCTCAAATTAAACAAAACATTTAAACACCATTTTTATGTTTTTTGAATTCCCTTTTCAAATTGATTGAGTGCTTTGCATAAAGTCAAGACAGAAAAACCCAAAGAAAATGAAATTCAAAATCCTTTTGCAGCACAAAGTCATTTGGCATTTCCCCATACAGATTCAGCAAAGGGGAGTCAAAAGTTTTGTGATATTGGCTGAATGAGCCCATTCCTTCCTTACCTTGACAAACTGTGTGGTGACTCGCTGAGAAACACCAGCGCTGCCCTCTGCTCTGAGCTGATGCCTCATCAGGTATCCCATCGCCCTGATCCCACTGGTGGCAATGGGGATCTGGAGGAAGAGGAGACCGTGTCATACCAGAGTCACTCTGTGTTCACCAGGTACGACAAATATCTTCAGTATCTCCGTAGAAGAAGCTGCAACTATTAGTTGCTTTTTAAATAATGTATCAAATATTATGCTGAATTTTTAATAAAAACACTTTCCAGAGTTTCAAATTTTATTTAATAAAAAATGTAAATGTTTTGATCAACAGTATTCTGCCAGCTAAATATGATAGACCAGTAAGCCCCCAAATATCACATTTCTCTACATAAATAAATAAACAAACAGATGTATATCTTGACTGAATCCAACTGTACAGTCTGTGGTACAATGACACAATTCAGGACTTTTAGGGAGGTGATTGTTCTTTTAACTCTAACAGGCAGCTTGCTCATAAAGGCAAATGGTGGCAAAAACTGAACCTTTCTTTACAGAATTTTACAGAATATCTGCTATAGCCCTGTTCTGTACACATCAACTCCAAAGGGAAGGAAGAAACATGTCAACGTCTCAGGCAGAGAGAGGGAGCCATAGCTGCCAAAGTGCCAAACTGTGTTTGCTCACCCTGTCGGCAGTGGCATTGGCCAGGATGCTTTCTGCCACAGAGTCGCTGTACTCCTCCACACACAGCTTCTCAGGGGCAGACTTGACTGCGATGGCCAGGGCCAGGCTGCGGCCATGACGCACCATCCAGTCCACGCCAGAAACATCCGCTGAGGGCAAGAACATAAATCTTTACTTATTATTATAAATCTTTATTTATTAAGATGCACAGTGAGCAGTGGAAAAAAAGAAGTGCATATACACAGGGACAAAAGTCAAACTTTCCTGAAGCAGTTATCTTGGACAAAAATACTCTGCTAAGTGTTACTGGGACAGTTTGTATCAAAATAGGCTGAAATTTACTGTTAGCACTTTATGAATGAAACACTTTTTTCTAATGTTTGCTGAATGCTAACCAAAACATTTAGCAGCTTCTGTTCAAATTAAATCATCTTACATGAATTTTTCCATCTGGCAAAAATCAGGATTATAACAATAATGGCAAGTCCTGGATGTTTCTTTAATTCTATTTTTTTCTTTAAAATAAACATTGAAGCTGGCATGCCAACTCACCATTAAACATTAAAGTTTATTCTGATGAAGGCAAAGGCACGAACTGTGTGCATACTGACCCAAGATATGCTGAAGTAACACAGTCCTCAGCTCCTCCTCTGACAGGAAGGCACACAGCTCACCGACACAGCCGGCTGAAGACATACGTGTTGCATCCTACACGCACGCACGTTTGCACACACACGCGCGCGCGCACACACGAAACCAGACACAAAGACAGAAAGTCAAGTGTCACTTATTTTCAAACTGAGCATCAGGGAGACTGAAAACCACGCTTCATAAAACCACATCCTGACATCTTTGTTTCAATTGTGATCACAGAGGAAATGACACCACTTTACTGAGTGAAAAACTACCATCTGAGTGTCTGTCTAAGATAAGCCTGCAGCCCACTCACTTTTCATCTAGCTGCCTGCCTTTTTTGAGATTATTTAAATACATTTAGGTGGTGAGCCGATGTGTTTACTCACTATCACTGTGCAGTGGGTAAGAAAATGGGGGCGTTCCCAGAGATAAGAAGTGCGCTCAGCTCTACTTGATGCTGCAAGGCATCTGCTCCTCCTGTCATACCTCATCATGTCCCAGCATGCCAAGTAATGTGGTGGTGATGTTCTTGCGGATGGTTGGGTCCACCTTTGACCCGGCCCCCTGGATGACAAATCTTAAGGCTTGGAGCATAGTCTCCCTGTGAGAGCACAACACATGCATTGTCAGGGATGGGATCTCTCTCTCTCTCTCTCTCTCACACACACACACACACACACACACACACAAAACACCAATAATACCAAGAAAACAGGAATAAGAGAAGGGAAACCAATCCAGGAATGGGAACTGGATATCAAAATAAATTGTTAGCATCCATGAGTAAATGTCAAATGAAAAGCCAGTTCTTTTGGGACACTTTGATATGTTGCTGTGGCTGTGCTTTTTTTTTTTTTTTTTTTTCAAATTTGTTTGCTTCCTCTGATAAACAGTATGCAAACTGGTTTTCATTATCAACCATCTCACACCTATCACTCAACTGTATCTGAGCCTGTCTATTCAGCTTTGTGCTAGTTAAAAGCTTTTTCTGTTCCTTTTTTCTAAAGACTGGAAAAATGTCCTTGCAAAATTGACACATCTTTTTTTGAGACCAGTGGTTCTCAAATTGGGCTACTTCCAGGGGTTCCAGGTTTCCCAAAATGAAGAATATTTTAATTTCATGTTCATTCAGACAGTTGAACAATTCAACATTACTATAGCTACAAGAAAACCTTTCGTATGTGGGAGTCCCTGCAATAAACAGTTATCTGTGTTGTTTCCCTGTGCAGTGTGAATCTGAGGTGTTTTTACCTGACTCCCGAGTCCTCGGCGTTGCGAATGGCTGACAGCTGCTCGGTGAAGAGTGGGTCCACCTTGGTGTGGATGGAGACCAGCTGGCCCAGAGCTTCAGCCGCCCTCAGCCTCACTGCACGGCTCGAGTCCTGCAGGGCCTTGAGGAAGGTGGTCTGGAGCTGTGGCAGGAAAGGCTTCAGGGCAATGCCCACCTGGATGAGAGGGTGCAACAGGGACGTTAGGGCCAAACAACATGACTTACCTTCCCAACCATGGCTAAAACGCTCAAGATGGTCACAGATACTTTGTTAAAGACCCCATGAAATGGACTCTTACTTTCTTGATTTGATGTATACATTTATGCTGATTAGTAAATCCATAAAAAGTACCCCAAAACCAAAAATTCATAACCTAGTAATCACCTGAACTGGCACATTTCAGCGCCAGATGGTGTGATGCAGATACAGACCTTTGCCAGTAGTAAAGTGAGAGTCTCCAGCAGAGCAGTTTTCACTGTCCAAGCAAAACGGTCTCCGAGGATACGAATGAGCGGTCCGGTGATGTTGACCACTGACGGCCGTAGCGCCTCGGGGGAGGTCAGTCTTATCACCCCTCCGAGCGCTTTGGCTGCCTCTTCTTTCTGCTCAGGGCTGCCAGTCAGCACACCCTCTCTGAGGACCGGCAGGATGCAGGTCACACCCTGTGGAAACAAGAAGAGGAAGAAATGAACATAACGTGACGTTTGGGATCAGAGTCTGCGCCCGCACAACAAAGCTCTGTACTTTGAATTATAAAGAACCACAGGAAGACAACGGGCTTAGGAAAAGAAAGAATACAAATTTGAAACTATCACTTTGTATAGATGCTCTTACCTTCTTGGGCAGACAGAAACCAGGCAGGTGCTGACCCTTCACATCTGCAGCGGCTGATCTAATGTCTCGGTGCAGATCATCAATCAAAGCCAGCTGGCTGCTCGCATCCAGTTTCTATACAACAAAAACAAACAAGACTGAGTCCAGCTTTTCCTTTTGATACAGAAATAATCTATGACAAATGTTGCCAACATGTCTTTACACCAGTGTTACCAAGACAATATTGTTGTATAATTTGTGTTGTTGACGTTGATCCTAGCACACCTTGGTGATGGAGTTGATGGTGTCCCAGCTCTGGACCAGGACCTCAGTGTTGGGATCATTGAGCAGGCGGATGAGGCCAGACAGCAGGGTGCGGGTGTGGGCGCTGTAGTCCAGACGGGTGCGGGCGAAGTAGGCGTTGAGCATGGTGACGGCAGCCTGCCTGAGGCCGGGGTCAGTGCCTCGTGTGGCCTCTAACAGGTCCTCTATGATGATGCGCTGGCCCACTTCATCCTCCACTGAGAGGATCACTGTCTGACAGCTGCACAGCTCCTGAAGAAGATGGAGAGAGATTTGTGAATACTGCTCCAAGAGAATATGGCATAGAAACTGGGGTGGACATGTAGGCAAAACCATAAATATGAGAAGCTAAAAATCTACAACCCAGCCAAGTCTGTTCAATTTGTAATAATAGAATTTTCTTCTTTTCATTAATTTGATACTTGATACACCATGATTAAATATCATATCAAAGGACAGGTATAGAAGAGTCAAGTGTCTCCGCATCTGACCCACTTGAATTTGCCTCTTCATGCAAAAAACAAATCCACGTGTATTGTCAAACAGAACACAACAAGCCTTGAGCTGTCCATAAGAACTACTGTAAGCATTATGTCTGCTGGGGTTACCTGTGCTCCATCCTCTGTGTCCAGCTTCTCTTTGAGAGAGGAGAGGAGGGCGGGCAGAATCACCCCCAAGTGGCGTGTCAGGGCGTCTCCTGCCACGGCGGACAGGAAGGCCAACACCCGGGTGTTGACAGGAGGAGCAGTCAGCTGACAGGGCAACAGACAACATTCAGTTTAGTCACTTAGACAGAAAAATGTGGCGTGAAAAGAGAAGGCTGGCCAAGACACATTACCTTTGGAACCAGGTAAGGCAGCACAGAGCGGCTCTTCACCGCCATCACTTGCTTCAGACCATCCAAGGCAAACTCCGCTGTCTCCTCATCGTCCTGAGCACAGGTTTAGCATATTTCAATGGAGTTTGTAACACCATCTATTTTACAGAGTCAAAACTAAGACTGACGACTTTTTAAGGCCTCAGCTTTAAGTGTTTTTCAGACTGTAAAAGATCCTGGAACACACTGTTTCATCTTACATGGAACTCAGTTATCAAAAACCAACAGACAAGACAGACATAGATAATACTCAGTAAATAAAGACAACACATGTGCTCTTTCAATAATTCAATATAAAGTACAAGTGTAATGTGCACTGTCTGCATGTTCACTTACCAGCTGTTTCAGCAGAGCAGGCAGGATGTCATCCAGCGCCTGGTGGCCGATGGTAGCGTGGAGCTGCTCAAAGGTTTTGGCTGCAGCCTCTCGTACCTCTTCCAGGGGGTCACAGAGAGCCTTCCTCACAGTGGGGACAAGTGACTCCGAGAAGACAAGCACCTTCAGTAAAGACAAAGAGGGGCTGCTGTCAGTGTCAGGTCTGGTGGTAATGAGGGTGCTCAAGTTTTCTGAGGGATCCCAAAATGTCCTGCTGCTGTGCGCCCCTTGGGATCCTTGCAATATGTTTAAATACACTACCCTGTGTATATGCTCATGGTAATACAAAAATGTCTGTATGACAATGCGTTGCATGACTAACCGCATCTTTGCTGGTGGACTTCATGATCTCGCTGAGGCCGATGCAGACGCCCTGTCTTTCGTCACTCTTGTCGGAGCGCAGCCCCTCCTCCAGGATGGGAATGATCTCAGGGAGAATCTTCTCTCCCAGCTTCCTTACCAAATCGCCCAGCGTCCGAGCAGCAATCTGAAGCCACAAAGACTCACAAGGTCAGTAAAACAATAACAGAAAACCACCTTGTTCAACTTGGTTTTAGAGTATAAAGTGAGAAGTGATGTTACCGTTCTCTTGTCAGGGCAGGTGGAGGCCAGGAAGCCCAGCAGCAGGGTGAAGAGGGTGGGCAGGATCTCTCTGAGGGTTCGGGGAGTGTTGGACACCACGATTTTCCACACATGCAGGGAAGCCTGTCGCACCACCAGCTGGGTGTCTGACCGGCCCATGTAGAGGCCAGAGAGGACGCGGTTTCGCCGCTCAGCTCCAAGAGCTCCGATGATGGCCTGGCAGGGTGAGCATCAAAACTCAGTAATGCTTCACATAAAAAATACAGATTCTGTACAGTCCATTGGTAGTGATGACATATTGCTCTGTTTGAATATGAGAAGTGGAAATAGAGATTATGAAATGGTGTGAAAATTCAAAGATTAGGTGCACAGGTCTAGAGGACTGAAGTATCTGACTTATGACTGACCTGAGTTAACGCCTTATGTTCACATTGCTGTGCAAATATCGCAACAGGAAAACATTTTGACAAACAGGCTTTTGTTTAATTATTTTTTACCCATTTTATTCTTGTTTTGCCTTGTTTGTGATGATGCAACCTTGCCATAATCCAATTCTGGCATATTCACTATAGCTTCCATTCCTCTTTTGAAGCCACATACCTTATTGGATGCTGCCGTTCCAAAGTTGTCATCCTCTGAGGCGGTCTCTGTTGTCATCTTTCCTGTCACTCCAGAGATGTGGAACAACAGATCTCCCAGCAGCTGCACAGAGCTGAACCTGTGAAGCGGCAACAGAATGGACACTGGGTTGGCCACTACAACAGTGACAATCACTCACTACTTTAAATCCATCTGTGTATTCGTGTCTGACCTGATTCTCCACAGGTCATCAAACAGGCCTTGTTCCAATTCGGGCAGCAGCAGAGCGATAGCAGTCTCAGCGTACATGCTAATGATCCTCTGGCCTGCTCGCAGCGCCGTGTCCCTCACATACTCATTCTCATCTGCCAACGCCTAGCAGACAAGACAGAGAGAGGAAATACCTCTGAACTGCACTAAGAATGCAGAAAAGTGAAAAACAGGCCTGGGTGACAATGTGCATCCTCCTGTCATCCAACCCTCATAACTTATGTGGCCAGTTCCTGGTGAATTTGTCCCTACATGTGTTCACCATTTGAGTGTTACTCAAATGGTGAATACTAGGTCATACTCGGTCATTAATGGCAAAAGATCAAAATAACTTAGACACACTGGCAAATCCACAAACAGAACTTCCACCAGCAAAGGACTCATTCCCATATGTGTCAGCTGTTGTACTTAACCTTCTTAACTTTTGTACCTGAATATTCTAGAGGACGTTGCTGAAAAAATGGGAGCCACAGCAGGGGAGTCTTACCTTGAGAATGCATGGGATGATGGGCCCAACGTAGGGGGTGAACTTGTCTCCAAAGGTGAGGGGAAGGTAGATGAACATCATGATGTAGCCGTCTCTGACATGGGATGCGATGTCCACCTTACTGGCGGTCTGCACCACATCTGGCATTAGCTTGTCCAGCTTCTCCACTCCCAGCCCAGCCATCACCTCAGCCAGACCTGGGGAGACCAGAGCAGGGGCATCAATTCACTAAACCCCAATGTATGACCAAGTCCCTAATGTCAATTACTGCTGAAACTAAACCTGTTCAAACAAACACACTAAACCTCTCTCTACAAAATGGAGCAGTGAAGATATTACTATTTGGTCAATGTGATACATTATTTGACATAATTATGGCACCAAACTATCGGCTTAAAGAGTGCAGTGGTCGTGACTGTACCCATGCTGCATCTTACCATAACAAACTGATAGACATGGACCACAGAAATCACAGCCTCTCCTTCCTGTAACCGCTCACATGTGTATTAACTGCTCTTACTCTGAACATATTTAATAAATATTGCTTCAGTTTTTCATACTGCTGTGTTTGAAAGTTCTTGCTCTGTAAAGCATATTGCAAGTGCTAATTTGCTCAGTGCAATTTAAACGGAAATAATTTGAAATAGGTCATGCACTGATGAAAGGCAAAACTGATGGACTCTAAAGTACTTCTCATTATTAATACAGTCCATTTTCATTTATCAGCTGTAGAGATAACCCTTCCCATTGCTATATTTAGCACCAGAAAAGCCTTTAGCACCAATTAAGATCAACTACACAGAAACTCATACACCGAAAGACATTAAGCACTTGTCAGGAAGACTTCATCCTACACCAGGGCAGCCAGTGGGAGAGGAACTGACCTTGAGCCGCTCCAGAGCGATCCACAGAGCTCTGCTCGGAGGCCAGCGTCTCCATGAGCCAGGGCAGCAGGTCTTCAAAGCAGGATTCACCCATTCCCTTCACCATGGCGCCCAGGGCTTTGGCTGACACTGTGCGCACCTGGAGGGGAGCGCGAGAGTGGTTACAGCATCAGCTCCACACACACAGCACATATTGTGTTTCAGTTTACGATCAATACACACACCTCAGGCACGGGGTCCAGCAGAGAGGCCTTGAGTCCAGGAATGACACTAGGCAAGTATGGGGACAGATCCTGTGAGCAGAGACAGCATACACATGAAGTTAGGACATAAAATGCAGTAGACCTCTGTGAGGTGTAGCAGGGAGTCAGCATGCAGACAGCCGGTTTGATATGGAGCCAATGCTTTGCTTTGATTTGATTATAAATGGTGTACAGTGAACAAGGACTAAATTTCACAACAGACAAAGACCAAAGACAAATTTACCAGCATTTGATTATTGGCAGGTGTTAATTTGGAACCTTGACAAAAACTAGACAATACAAATTGGTCTCTGCAGAAATGATTTCACTTTCTCTATTCATATCACCGAGCTTAGTTGTTTGAAGCATATTTTAACTACTAACATAACAAGACTAGGCCAAACCAAGAGGATTTGACCTCAGTTCTGTGGAACAGTGGCTGTACTGGACAGCAGTTTTAATTATTTATAAATACCTCATGATTTTAGATAAATAATCACACCAATGTATTGTCACCGTCAGAACACAACATTTTTTTGATGATGTAATTCTGCTGCTATGGTTTGTCTCCTTCCTCGTTCCAGTGTTTACATTTCTGCCCAACATCTTCATTTACTCTTACCCCCTTCGTCCAGCGAGTGCCATCTGAATGTGAGCTCTCATGTAGCTCTGATATGTTTTTATTCATTTATAGGGAAATGAAATTGTAGCACTTTATGCTATTTTCACCTAATTTCCTTCGAGGATAATTGTGGCCACAGTGAATGTTGAGCCTGTTTTCCAGCATGCCCTCTCTCCCTTGTAAAACTTGCTGTGGATTTTATCTGTGCTTATCAGAGAAACAGTTTTGATCTTAATCTGGGAAATGGTATGTTTTTCAAAATCTCTTGGTAGACATTTAGACTGCATGTACATGAACACGCTCACATGCACGCACACACACCACTGTTGTTCTAATGCAGAGGGTCTTACGGTGCGTAAAAAGGATGAGTCTGTTGGATTTAGGAGGAACAATGTGGATTCTGCCCAGGAAATGGAAAAGCGAGACTTGCAAAAGTTGATAGTTGATGATCTATCCATGTAAAAAATATTTTTTCAGTGAATCTCTTGGTTACACATATGTTGCTCGTGTGAAGCAGCCATTGAGTTGGTCAATTTCGGACGCGTCACAAAGCATAAATTCATGCAGGTGCAGGAACTTGGCTGTTCACATCAGAAGTGTATTTCTCAGTGTTGGGTATACTCTCTCTCTCTCTCTCTCTCTCTGTCTCTCTCTCTCTGTGCCTGTGTGTGTTCGATAAATTTGGAATGAGCTGTGTCACAGGGTTAGACCGTGCCCTGTAAATTAAGACATACACTCGTTTGCACACCTGCACTGTGTTGCCACTTTAATTAATAATTACATCAAAAGCCGGCTTGGAAGTGTCTATGTGGTGTCGTTAGCATAGTGTTGCATGGGTTACATCATCTGATCAATTCAGATGACCAATCATGTAACTTTGATAACTCACTCAGCGACACGCTTGTCTCTAGGGCTGGCAACACCTGGGTCCAGCCAAAAACATAGTTTTGTGTATGTATAAATAACTGTTTAAGGAGTCTGCAGATTTAATCTGGGCCAGGGAATGACAAATGTCAAAACTGCATATAGTTTGGAGCAATCATTCCTTTCCTTTTTTGTGGTGTGATCATCACCATGACCGGAAATTTTCATTCAAAAGTTTGTGATCTGACCTCATTTCTCACAATCCCTGCTGTTATTTTAATTAGCACTGGGTACCTTCTGGTCAGTAAGGGAGTACATGTTGCCGATGATTTGAGCGGCCATCTTGCGAGTGTCTGTGGAGCGATCCTGGAAGGCTCTCTGGACGATGGGCATGATGAGAGCCAGGGAGGGAGCATCGATAAAGTGGACAAACTTGGTGTCCAGCAGCGTCTGCAGGCATGTCTGCGTCTTTCGGGACGGATCAGTGAGAGCATCCAGCAGGATGGGGGTTATGGCTGAAAAGGAACAAAGACACGGTGACTTCCAATAATAAGTTTCAGAAACACGAATCCAACTAAATATTACAGGTCAAGAGGGTAATCCTTAAACTTAACATGTATTGTTTGATTGCAAGGCCCATTTCAGGACATTCATCCTCCTGCTTTCCATCACGTATTCTTTTTGGTGAAAAGCCTGTTTTAGCAACATCTCTGTCAAGTGACTGTGTGTCCTACCCAGGATTTCAGGGTTGCGGATGACGGAGCCGATCTGTCGGAGGGCCTGCTGGCCGGCCTTCTGCACCTTCACATGGGAGTCGGTCAGCACCTCAGTCAGCTTTGGCACGATGCTGGGCAGGCAGGAGGACAGCTGCTTGGGAGCACAGTAAGCCATGGCACCCAACAACTCCACCGACCCTGGGGGGGAGAGGAGCAGAGAAGAGGCAGATTGATTTATACAATCGGTGTTTGCAATACAATAGGACTCTTGTCAATTCTTCCTTTCAAATTTGATACTTTCTAGAATTTAATTCATTAATGATCATGTCTGAGCAGTATGATTAGCAACAATTATGGTGGCTGTGAAGATGATTTTTCACAACCACATCTCCGTGAAAAGACAATGGACACAGAGTAAAATGTGTAAATGTGCAATCATTTGTATATGTGGACTAAAAATCTGTTTTTTCCCACTATACTGGTGCAGAGCCCTTGTACATGTAGATGCTGCTAACCTGCTTTAGTCCTCCAGGACTCCTCCTCCAGTGCCACCAGCAGAGAGGGGAGCACCAGCTTCACCCCGTGGGCACTCAGGTTCCTCATCACAGCCTTGGCACAGTCATCTGCAGCCTGAGGGAAGAGGCCGCACGAAACAAATCATACAATGTTTTACTTACACATTCAATGACTATGCAATAACAAAAGCAATCAAGCAATTTACATGATCAATATTTGTGCGTCTCAATGTTTAAATGTTACATTGTACAGAGTAAATTAAATTCAACTAAAAGGCCGGTATGAGAACAAGAACATCAGGAATTTAATTGATGAGGGACATGAGGATCAAGTGTCAAGTAAATTAAAATGAGGGCTGGAGGAGGGGGATAAATATGTTCTACATATTGTATGTAGAGTGAGCATGCAGGGTAGATGAATGTGTGAACGAATGGTAAAAAAAAAAGGAGACCTCTATAACCTTCAGGCCTTCATGTAATTCATCTTAAGACTTTTCTGTTCTCTGAGCAGGAAGTAATTTGACTGATCATCCAGCTCACCTCTCTGACGTACTGGTTACCGTCTCCAAAGCAGAGCAGGAGGTGTGGCAGCACATGGACAACGTAGGGCTCAAACAGCTTCCCCAACATGTTACACAGCATCTCAAAGGCAAACAGCGCTCCTGCAGGGAGACAAACAGCAGTTATGGCTCAGAGCAGAGCGACGTGACACTGGGATACACAACATATCATACTCTCAACTACACCCTGTATGAACCCACATAATGGTTATGATTTTACAATACTGGGAAAAGCTATTTTCTTATATTTAATCCCAACATCAGATGTGCATGCTAGTTTCCACAGAGTACAGAGTGCACAGTACACTCTGCATAAATAAGAGCCTCATGTTATCCTGCAGACATGTCCTCTATTTTTCATGTATTTTGTTAATCCATCAAAAATAAGAAATGTATCATGTTATGATATCTTGATTACAAAGGTACATTACAATTATTTTACAATATATTATTGTATATCATGACGACATAATTATATTATTGCTAATTCACAGAGTGAGCCTCATAGTCCTGAGGAATTATATTATTTTGCAATCATTTTTATTGGATTATATTACATTTCTTGCAGTGTAATTTGATAAGGACTAAACTAAAGAAACAAGACATAATACAATCTTGCTTCCTTTCAGAATGCAAGAGTTTATTCTTTAGTTTCTGATGGTTTGAGCTGCCTGTTGCAGCTACTGAGTATTTTCCAATTTGCAATTTGTTAACTTATCAAAAATAAGAAGGTCACATATTTGGGTGTCAGAGTCTCTGCAAACTTAAATAATCTGTATAAGCTCAATTTTCCCCCCTTTATTATCCTCAATTAAAAGTGATCTGCTCAGGTGGTTTGACCTCCTCCTCTCTTGGACGGGCAGAATCAGTCTAATCAAAATGAACTCTCTACCTAATGCAAATGCTCCCTTTGAGGATAAGTAAGTCTGTATTTTCTGATATTGATAAAGCTATCTCTAAATTTATCTGGCATGGGAAAAAAGCATGTCTCAGTCTTAAAGTAATGTGGCTGCCCAGAGAGAGGGGTGGTCTGCAACGCCTGACTTTATGTTGTCTAATTGGGCATGTCACATGCAAATAGTGTTAGGGTGGTTTAGGCATTTTCTAGATTCTAGACAGGAAACTCAAATTGATGCCTGGCATTGCCCTTCCATGTCTCCACTTAGCCTTGTCGCTAATTGGGCATCTTTGCTCCCAATCGAGGTCAAGAACAGCTCAAGTGTCTTGAACACAATCAGAACATGGGAGAGGACTGTGAAGTTTTCCAAAGTCAAGGGTCCCGCTCCAGCCCTTCACCCCATTATACAGAACAGGGCTTTTCTCCCAGGTCTGGGTACAAACATATTTCAGTGTTGGTACAATCATGTTATTAGAATTGCTGCTGATCTATTTGAGGATGATAAATTGTTATCTTTTGAACAGCTCAGAGCCAAATATGGTGTACCAGCTCAACATTTCTATGGCTATCTCCAGGTCAGACACTTATTAGTCAAGATCTCCCTGAAGCCCAGCCAATAGCCTCAGATAGGCTCAATTTTATTACACTGTCACCAAAATAGGAAGATTATTTCCCACTTCTATGGAAAACTACAGTCCCTCATTTCATGTAATACTGACAAAACTAAAGGTCTATTGAACAAGACTCAGCAACTGAGTTTGGAGAGGAAGTATGGGCCAATGCAGTGGAATCAGTGGGCAAAACCTTTTTGTGCAACAGGCTAACAGAGAGTCATTACAGGATTCTTCACAGATTACAACGTACACCCCCATGGGTGTACGTTCTATACTGACACCTCTCCCCTCTGTGTTAAGTGCAAGCAGGAAGTTGGGTCTTACATACATTGTTTCTGGCGCTGCCCTTTGATATTTAAATTTTGGGGAAAAGTCTCACAGGAAATTAACTCAATTCTTGGTAAGAACATACAAATAGACCCTGGCTTGTTTCTGTTAGGTCTCTCAGAAAAGGGACTTTCTCTATCAAGCCTCCAGCAAAAACTCATATATAAACTTCTTTGGTTAGCTAGGAGATGTATACTTTTTCAGTGGATCAAACCCAGACCTCCTACTGTTAACCAGCGGTATGGAGAAATATTTAAACTTCTACCAATGGAGCGCCTGAGTTCAGTTTTAAAAGGGAACGAGAAGTATTTTGAGAAGCTGTGGGCAGCCTTTCTGGACTGCTTACCAGGCGGTGCGATAGATTTAGTCCGCAGGGGGTGCTGCAACACTGACTGGTGTCCCTCTTGCTCCTCTCTACTTGCCTAATGCTGTTTCCTAGGTATTGTTTTTGTCTCATTGCCATAGCTGCCTATTCACTGATTCACATGTGATTTGTAAACTGTGAACGTTGTAAGAATTGTCCATGTAAGGTCTTGTAAAGTGTTGCAATACTTATGTTATCCTGTATTGTATGTGTTCTGCTCATACAACCACCGCTGCTGTCATGTATGTTCTAGGTTTTATGTTTGATCTAAAAACTCAATCAAATATAAACCAGGAACATTAAAGCAACAATCTGTAAGTTCACAAAACCAGAACAGAACCTGCCAGAGTTGACTGACGGTGACTGGACAAACCTCACTCACCTTCTCTCCGTCTGAAGTTCTTCTTGTCTTGGATGGCGTCGGTCAGGGTGGTCATGATGTCCTGCTGTTTGAGAGCCAGGATGCCGAGACCTTTGACCAGGCCGGCCAGTCCGTAGGCCGCCCCCTTCCTCTCGGCGTACTTGTCGCTCTCCAGCAGCAGCTGCAGCAGGTTCCTGACAATCCCTGCAGCGTCTTCCTTGATGGCAGGAACCAGCGGAGGTAAACAACTGGCCACAGACTCCTGGACCTGATGGTGGTATGACAAAACACACGAGGTGAAGCATCTGGGCTCAGTGTAGCTATAATTCATGGTGTTTTAGCCACTACATTATTCCATCGTCATTTTATGTGTCTTGCTATTTTTTCTTTTATTTGTCATTTCAATCTTGAGGGAGGGTTGAGGGAACCGTGCTGCTTTTGTCTTTCTAGTTCTGCGTTAACCCAAGTGATAATCTGGAACAGGAATCCTCTATTGTACATGTTAATAGAATGACACAGGCTGATTTCTTCAAAAGCCTCCACTCGAGACATGCACAAAAACTGTGAAGAATTAGGATATGGAGTTTACCTGTTGCGAAGGCGTAGAGAGTGCAGTAATAAGTTTGGCCACAATGGGCTTGACCTTGGGGTCACTTTTGTCCAGATGTTTGGCCAAGGAGCCCATGAGGATGACCACACTCTGACGGACAGAATCGTAGCTGGCATCCTGAGGGGCGTTCTTCAGAAACTCCTCAAAAACCGGCAACAGGGAACTCACGTTGTCCTGTAAATTTAGAGCGGGGCAGGAATAAGTTCATGGTTGGGATTTACTGGGGATCAGAATCACCACAGTGAATCTGATGCATAGAAATACTGACTTAAAAAGACATTACAAACTTACACATTTTACAAGGTACTAGTTTTTATACTAGAGGTGTAAATCACAAGTTTCATCATGATACAATATTATATCGATTCTTTGGATAATGATACGATATGTGCTGATATCATAAATTCAGCCATGATATGATTTCAATTCAATTCAATTCAGGGGCCTACGATCGATATAAGACATCATTAGATATCATTATGCCCATTTAACACAATCAGTTACATTACAATGCCATGTTTCTGTTTTAGGTGACTGGCCAGGTTTGTCATGTTTCCTGCATACTTTAACTTGCACTGGGACTGTCTGCATATGACATGTGATTTGTCAGTTGACCCATCTTTTCTCTGAAATCCAAAATGTTTCCACATTCCTGATTTATTCCCAAGAGCCGAGTAGTTATCCTTATTGTCTTTGTCTTGGCTGCTGGCCACAGCTGCTGTTATCTGCCTGGCACTTGCACTATGTGAACACGTAGGAATGTGGTGCACAGATGGAAATGATGACACCGACATGCCATGATAATTTAAAAATAAAACCTCTAACATAACAACATGGATCAGTATTTTCACTTTGTATCGATTATACTGGATCATCGATCGGTATATTGATATATCCAGATTGATGGATCATTACACCCCTAGTTTATACAATTAACTCCACCTGATAGAAGAGGACAGGTGAGCGGTGGAACATACCTTTCCATGTGTATTGAGAGCTGAGAGGGCAGCGTCCAACATGCAGCGTCGCACCTCGGTGTGGCGGTCGTTCAGAGCATCGGGGACAAAGAAGAGGAAGAGAGGGGTGACCTGAGATTCATCCAGATACTGGGACAGCTTGTTCAGAGCCAGGGCAATACCACACCTGACAAACGAGAGCAGAGCACAAGCACAAGAGTTGAGAGGAATTTCAAAATCAGTACAATGGGCAACTAAACAGGACACTGAGCTAGGCTAGATGGTATTTTTAAAGTTTTTAAAGTTATGTGTATTATATGTTATTGTATGACATCTTAAGGACACTGACAATTTGGACAGAATTCTAAGAAAACTTAGACAGGGCTGGCTATCTAACAAGCACCATCCTGCAGTTTCCTGTCAACGTTTTTATTTTTTGGGGATCCTAACTCTTCCCGTTGAAGAAATGTTGTCACAGTAGGGTTACTGCCCATTAGTGCCATATCAGTAAAACATGGGAAAATAGTATTAGAAAGTACAGGCAATCACAGTCTAATATTTGGAAGTCAAGTTAATAGACATTTCTGTAATTGGGACAGTTAGACATGATCTGGATTGCCATAATATGGTTGACCCCATCCGTCTGGTATCCACAGCAGTTAAAAACTAACACTAAGATTTATTTATAATGCTATTAGACCTGAGGTTTTTTTCTGCTTTGTTTTGCTTTGAGATTCTTTTTTGGCATTACTAATTTATCCAATAGCAACAGTAGAGAGAAACAGGTAAGGCACAGGAAATAGGGGATGACACGCAGCAGTTCAGTTTGCACACCAACCAAGGCCTCTCTTACCTGGCCTCCCATTGGTCAGGAGGAGCTTCAGAGATGACTCTGCCCAGAGCATCCAGGACAGGAGGCGGCCTCTGTAAAAACACAAAAAAGTCAGGTTACTGCCCACAGCTTTATCCAGTAATGAGAATGTGGTTCAAGCTGGGCAGGGCGGAGGGTCTCACATAGAGCTTCTGGTGGTAGAGCTCAGTGAGCTGGCCGAGCACCGCAGCAGACTGTTCTCTGTACTGGGACACAGCGCTGGACAAAGCCTCAGCCCCGGCAGAGCGGACAGCCTCCTCGTGGTGGGTGGTGTCCCCGATCAGCAAGGAGCAGAGCTCAGGGACCAACTCCAGACACAGAGACTCCCAGAGCCTGGAGGCAGAGGAGCCGAGACAACAGTTTGACTTTTGAGTTTTTTATTCATTCTGGCTAAAAATGCAGTGATTCAGGTGTGCAGAAAGAACATATTTTGAAATGCACAGAAAACAAACATATTATAGAAGGTAAGGGGCCTTGGGAAAGACATCAAAATACAAAAATCCCAAAACCCAAAAATACATACTTCTCGGCCAACGCTCGTCCCTCCTCCTCAACATCAAATCTGGCAACCCACAGTCTGCGCAGCAAACTCAGCCCGCTGGCTTCTGTGCTGTCTGTCGGCAGGGCAAACTCCATTTCCAACAGCCCCTGAACACAGACAGATGGAAGTATGGACATGAACACACAGAAAAGGTGTCCATAAAGTAACATTCCATGACGTCTGTATGATTTCATAACTTTAAAATCATATTCATTCATGGTTTGTTCATGTTGTTTCTCAGATAAGAAAAAAAAAACGAACCACCTGAGATGAACAGTCTCGTTTCTACTACATGTGGGGTTCAAGCCAAGGGAAAGAAAAACAATTGAAAATCACTGAATGTAACAAGTGAAACAAGCTGCAGAATGCATTCTAGTAAATTCCTGTAAGGTGGCCCCAGATACTCCCAGACTTACCCATTTATCATACTGGATAACTGTCTGGGATTCACTCCATGATGAGCAGGAACTGGGCTTACTCTAATGTGAACTAGGCCACATGTTTGGCACGACACAAAAATAGGGTCATTTTTCACCACAAAGCTCACCCTGAGAGCAGCGTCTCGGACAGCGAAGCAGGGCGAGAGCAGGGCGTCCAGCAGGACATCGATCTCGGGCTGCTCTGCCACCGCGCAGCCTTTCTCTCCTCCAGCACTGGCACACAGCGCAGTCAGGCACTGCGACGCCAACACCTGAAACACAAACACCTCTCTGAGCTCTTCTAAAATATGTGATGTATGCAAAGTCTATAATCACAGTATTTGTTTCTCCCGCTAATTTTAACTGATATGTGATCTGACACAAGAGGGTTTCTGGTCGTGGAATGCAGCTTACAGGCTTGAATCTGACAGGTGGTGATTATAATAATTTTGCAAACAGTGAGAGGAAACAAAGATGTGATAAAAATCTCAAATAAGGACAAAATTCAAGAAAACTAGAAACCTCTAATTAGGGAAGAATGGAAATTCTTTGTCTAAAAACAGCCCTGACAATATCAGTCTTCAACTTCAATGTGAGTTTACCTGAAGTCTGGGTGTTGCTGTGGAAATCACTCTCGTCAGCAGCAGCAGCATGTTGACACGTGGAAGCAGCTCTGGGCCATTCTGAGAAAGGAAAAACATAATGGTTACTGCAAAAAGCCATTTAACAATAAAATAAATGGGAATGTGCTGTGCACACCTCTCTCCATTTGATGCATCATTTAATTTTCACCCTAACGCCTCTGCTAATGAGCTTTTAACAGGCTATGCTGACAATAAAGAAAGCAAAGAGCCTAAATTGCTGGAGCGTAAATAAATACTGAGGCAAAATTAGAGACAGACGCACACAAATGTTTCCTTTAATTGTTCAATGATTTCCAGTAACGTTGGCAGCTTTTTGTTTTTGCACAGACATAAGCACATTTTAATCCCTACCTTTAAAAGAACCTGCACATTTTAATATGCATATCCAAAGGGAAGTGTGAGTCCATACCTCATCAATGAGTGTGTCTGTACTGTCAGTGTCAGCCCGAAGCTGAGCATGCTCGTTGATGACTTGCAGAGCTCTGGTCATCATGCTCTCTGTCTCCTCGGTGCTGCCTGATGACTCCCTGAGCATGGCGTTGAGAAGAGGGAAGCAGAAGGAGAAGGCTGGAGCAGACAGTGGAGCTATGTCTGGATAAAAAAAAAAAGTAATAATGATAATAAAGTCCACACTGTAAAATACACAAAGCGACAAAGCGTCTTCTGTCTCATATTGTATTATCTCACATTCTTCAAACAAGTGAAAAATTATGACAATGCTAGTTTCACTGGTTCAGATGATGCTATTATTGGCAACAACATGACATTTGATTCAGCCAAACTTCTTGCACATTTCAGAGTGGGCATCAATATACTGAAAATACATGCTCCTGGGTAGATTTTTTTTTTAAGTGTAGGACTGTATGGAACGGCTGTGGACCCTTGCAAACAAGATGTAGATAAGCTCTATACATGAAGTGATTGGTGAGATTTTGGTCAGAATTATTTGGTGTGGTGGTAAACAATGGGAAAATTGGGGTCCAGGTCAAAAAAAGAGTTATGCTCCTTTTATGCTCACAAATTGCACTATATGATGAGTTAAGACGGATCATTTTCCAGAGCATATCTTCTCCTGGCGTGGAAACACTATGTTAAACGTTCACTAGGCTCCCGTGACTGTATCATCCCTGCCCTCACCAGCGGCCTTGGCCTCTCTCTGTGGGACGGTGTGGCTGTGCAGCAGCAGCACGGTGCGGTGGGCCGCTGTGTCCAGGTCTTCCTGTCCCCAGGCCTTGTCCAGTTCACACTCAGGTTTCAGTAGCCGCAAAGTCACATGTCCCACAAGCTCAGCTGGAGAAAACAACACAGGATACATTTAGGATTTTCACAGCTGATTCTACTGATTAAAAATGGGAATAGAGGTACTATGAAGACTGAAGGGTAACATGGCTGTGCAGTCGGGCTGTGCACCTAGATAGTGAAGGTGTTTGGGCATTAGGCAAACTCCGATGTCCAAGAAGACCTGCTGGAGGCGTGGTGCGGCCAGAGTAGAGTGGAGCAGGGGCATTAGGACCTGGAGGACAGCAGGCAGCTGCCAGGAGATCTGAGGAGGTCTTTCTATCAAAGCAGCTTCAAGCAGACCCACCACACTCTGCAACTCCATGTCCAACTGGGGACATGAAAAGAGAATATAGGTAAACAAATAGAAAGAAACAATATCACACTTGAGGCGCTGCTGCCTGCTGTTTGGGGAAGTATTTTGGTACTGTACCCCTTGAAGTCTCTTGCGAATGGAAGCCTCCTTTTCAAGTTGGGCTTGCATCATCTCCTTTTGTTTGCTGGTCAACTGCACCTCATCTTTGATGCCTTTTTTCTTCTTTATCTCCTAGGAGGTCAGAGAGAAGAGGATATAATGCACTCAAAGTGTCTGCTAGCGACTAACACCACTAAAAGTTAGCGTTGGTGTTACTTTAAAGCTACCTCCTGCAGCTCCAGCTCAATGATCTGTTCCTTGTAGGAGTAGGCCTTGTTCTCCCTCTTCATGTTGCCTTTCTTGGTGCTTTCCTGCTGTGCACTGCAGCAAATACAGAGGAGGACAGAGATATAAGAAAATAAATAAATTTTAAAAAGACCTGAGGCAAACAGTTTTTGCAATTTCCCAACAGACAAAATCTGATGTAACTATCCCTTGTAATGATTTGGAGTACCTGTGCAAAGAATTCATTATTATTTGCAAAAAACACAATTTCACCCAAGTCTAGCTAAAATGCAGATGTAGATGCTGGCTGGACACTACTTGCTGCTGGGTAAAGCAGTCCGCATCAGTATAAGGGTGCTACCTCTGGATGATGCTCTTGTCGTAAAGCTCGCCCTCAGGTGTCAGCATGATGGCGTACTCCTCCCTGGTCACCTGAAGAAGTGCAGGCCGGGAAAGCCACTGAGTCACGTGATCCAAAACCCGTGGCAGCAGTTTGGTTGGGGAAAGACCGGACAGGGCACCAACAGCGTTCTTCACCGCCTGAAGGACACACATGACCACTAAATATCCCAGCGTCAAGTAAAATCAGGCCAAGAGTCAATAGCCAATATCCTGTCACACATTTTTCATGTCGCATTTAAGATGTACATCTAATGCTCTCATATTTCCCCATGTTATATATATTTCATTTCATTTTTTTTCATTTGTACAATTGACTATATTTATGTGCATAATACTATAAAGTATTTTATAGTAAATGTAGTATGAGGATATGTGCTAAGACCTGGTTGTCGGCGTTGACCTCCAGGAGGCGTGGAAGAATATTCTCCAGGTTCTTTTCTATGAACTCCTCTGCCTTTATATTCATGGTGGACAGCAGAAGAGGCCAGAGGCCGGGACGAACTTCAACTGAGACAAGGAAAAGTAGAGAGACATATTGAAGACATAGCAGCAATAAAGCTCCACTGGGTTAAGATTATTATAATTGTGTAATTCTGTACCAATGGAGGGACAGAGAGTGACAAGAAAGGTGGTTAATAATGAAAGGAAAGCAAAAAGAATGATATACATCTAACTGTCATACATATGGAAAGGCATTTTCCAAAACACTATTCAAACAAACCCATTTGCTATTAAACTATGGCGGGGAGCAACATAAAAAGCTGGCAAGGAGAAAAGAGTCTCACACTGAAATGTTCATGTTGGCATCAGTGGATTCAACCTTTTCCTTATTATAGTGTTAAGCATGTTACACTGAGGAGCCCTGTACCTATGGAGGGGTGGTGAGTGACGATGAGGATCTCCATGGCCATGTTCTCAGCCTCGGCCAAGTCACCCCACTGGCTGGCGGCAGAGCAGATGACACACAGCGCCTCCAGCAGGACACGTGGGGGAATGTAACTCCGGCCCAGCTCAGTCAGCTCTCCTGTCTCTGACACCAGGACATCCTGCGGCAAAACCTGAAGACAGTGGAGGATATACTGTTCATAATTAGGGCAGAAAACCCTTCTTTTATTTGCCACAGTGCCACAAACAATCAAATATCCAATCCTACAACATCTATCACAATATACAGCTGTACATATTCTAGGTATCTGAGGAATGATCAGTTCATACTTTGTGTTTGTTAATGACAACTCGGAGTTCTCCCAGAAGGCCGTGGGCCAGGCTGGATCCACCCAGAGAGGAGAGCAGCTTCCTGACAGTCTGCTGTGCCCGCTTCCTCACACGCCACACCCGGGACAACAGCACGGCCACTGCAGCATGGTGGTACATTCTACCAAAACACAATAATAATGGGGTAAACGTGTGTGTGACTGAAGCACTATAGAGTAGCAACAGAAACGTGTGACACAGAGACAGATGTGCAAAAGGATTACACATCTGTCTTCTTTTTACTGACAAAGAAAAGCAAACCAGGTGGCTGGTTTTGGTGAAAGGACACCCATTAAAATAACATGCTAAACAGTAGCAGATAACAGTGATGCTATCTTATTAACCATGTGGTTTCAGCCAGCAGTATGATTAAAAAAAAAGATACTAACATCATGCTGACAAAGCCTAATCAGGTTTCACCACCTTAGATGTTTCACTGGTTCCACTGCAAGAAAATCTATAATACATGTTTTACTTTTTTATTTAATTATTAATTTATTTATTTTTACAATGAAACAAAAAATTAACAATGTATCAAAATGCAACAGACCGTACATGTGAGATTAAAACCTCATGAGGTTTGTAAGATTATCTCAATAATGTGAGATCTTTCTTTAGTGTGATTGTGTGTTCCTTGGTACTGTGGAAGGTACGCTGACATTTCCATAATTACCCCCATATAGAAATCCTTCTTGGGCATCACTGCTATAATAACCCATACTGAAATATGCTACTAGGCACTGTGTCTCAGAAAAGGCTTACAAAGCATTACTGATACTGAGTTGATATTGTGTTTTACAAAATTTGAATATACATCCAACATCTTACTCGAACTAAGATAATGTTGTGGCAAAAATGGCATGGCAAAACAACTGGCCTTAATAACTAGTCCCACAGTCTATAGTACCACTTAAAGCCTTTTCTAGGCCTGGTTAACCTCTGTTCAATGAAAGACAGACTCACTGTGATTTGCTGGCGTTGAGCCTATGGGCATGGTCCAGGAAGAGCCTTTCACACAACAGCAGCACTGTGTACAAAGCTAGAGATGAGGAGCGACACATAGAATGACACATTATTGTGGTATTCTTGATATATTTCAAATCACTCATGAACCTTTGTGGTGATGACAGAATATTAAACAATATTTAAAAAAATAAAAAATAAAAAAAACACTTTACTTTCTTCAGTGGCTTGTGACAAGAACTTCTCTGTGGTAAATAGTGGCTTCTTCTCATCCAAGACCAGATTCCAAAAACTGGTAAATTTTGCCTCTGAAAAGACAGAAAGACAAAAAATCCACATCAGCTACTGTAAACATTTGCACGCAGACCTGTCACAGTTACAGTAACTGATCAGAAGCCATTACTGAGATGCTGTCACCAAATGGTCGAGCCTCACCTGCCTGTGTCTCCAGCAGAGACAATCGACTCAAGAGAACAGAAGCTGCCACACCCTCTGCAAGCAGAGCATGCTGGGAATTCTGGGCTGCAGCCTTCTCCACAGTTTGGAGGAGGAGAGGCACCAAGTCTGAGGCCTGGGCCAGACAGTCACCTACAGGGGAAAGAGAGGTGTTAACATCTTAGGAGCATAACAGGTTGCAGGTTAGCTCATTACAAGCTGTGATTTGAGTTGAATTAAAGCATTTGTACATTCGACTAGTAGTGGTCCTTGGCTGACTGACCTTTGAAGATACCCAGCATGGCCTGCAGGTAGGCATGTCTGACCAGAGAGGTGGAGGTCTTGAGGCTGAAGGCTTTCTTCAGCCAGTCCAACAGAGCAGTGGGAACTTCCACCGTGAGACGGCTGGTCCACTGGGAAAGCACCGACACAGCATGCACCAAGGTGCCCTCGTGGACTAAAGGACACAAGCAAAGTAAAATAAGTATTGGTCTGGAAGACTGCCGCACATTGTGGCCACTTAACATATTCCTGGAAGACATGAATATAACTGCCCTGCTCTTAGTCAATCTATCTAGGCTTCTGAAAGGATGGAAGGAGAAAACAGAGTGAAGATACCTTCTTGTTGTAAATAAGGGATGAACATAACAGCAACTGCAGAGCTCAGAGTCTGGCTGGAGGTTCCTGACACAGCATGATGACTGCAGCTGGCAATGCCTACAAAGTCAAGTCAAAATATGTCATATCACAAGAAATGATACTAGTTGTAATTCCAATTTTGTCGTAACTGCATAATTATGAGGAATTTTTGTAAAACCTCCTACCGGACAACACGCTCATCTTCTGGGCAACAACTGTAAGCTTCCCCTCTGATCCTGCAGCCATAAACAGTGCACATACAGGTAGTTGTCAAACACACACAATGATTGAGATCACATACAAGACAAGAAATTAGTTATTTCACCTCCAAGGATCTTGAAGAGGTGTGTGACGGTGTCTTGCACAGCGGTGGGGTCACTGCACTGCTGGGACAGGTTCTGCATGGCCTGGACTGCCTCCTCCATCAGCTGGGGGTTGTTAGCCTTCAGCTGGCCTGAAACACATTAGATAGCTTGAGTATGCACATGTAAGCAAACATACAGACGTGGATTAAATGGCATTGGCAAAAATCCCTTAGCAACTGTTTCTAGCATGTACATATCATACCAGATGGGTGGGGTCTACCACATCAAAATCAGTCAATGTGAGCTAAACTGACCATATGGCACCTGAGCACATGAAAACAAACTTATCTATAACAAAAGTATCTAAAAACTAGATCTATTTGCATGTCTACAAATTAACACACACAAATTAAAGAAAGATCTACCATCCATAAAGGTCTTACTTGCTATTGCCTTTCCAATATCCATGGCATACTGACTGAGGTCGAGCGTCACTGTGGCCAGCAGGCAGGAAACGGCTGGAAAGAGACAATACAGTGTCATGCCTGAGCAGCCCCTTGTGAAACTTAAGTGTGATTATCATGTAATAAAAAAAGCATCTCACTCTGCATTGCGTTCTCTGGGCTGCGGAGCATGGTCTTCTGCATGGCGGGGAGCAGCAGCTCCTTGAACTCGGAGTGGGAGACATGGCGCATTAAGGAGCCACTTTTGTCCAGTATGTGTTGCTGTGGTCTCGTCTTGCTCATAAGGACTGACTTCACGTACAGGTCCAGCAGGGGACTCTGAAAAGAGCAGACACAAGGTTCTGTGCTGCTACCAGTATATTGGCATATATTCCTAAAATCCATCTTTTACCTAAAAAGCCACGTTAAACAGTCTCACCTTATACTTCTGTATGGTGGCCATGTCTTTCTGAGCTGCACAGAAGTCCAAACACACCCCTAGCATGACCAGAGTTGTGGGGCTCTGCTCCAGACTCAGCAGAGTGCTGATGTACTGATCCACAAGACCAGGGCTCTGGGGAAGACAACAAAAAGTCAAACTCTGACATTTTACCGCCATACCTCTTAGTGGGTTAGGATCCATGAGGGTTAATGTGTGTTTTGAAAGGGTCACAGAAAGAAAAAAAATATTTGTATGAATAGTATGCCATCTAACATATTAGGTCACAACTTAACAGATGAGTTAAATTTGCACCCACATGCAAAACTGCTCTCCGCTGTGACAAGGCTAAATATGACAAGGATAAATATGCATGCCTTCGGCTGCCAAATAAAACTGCTGTTCCAGACTTACTGCCTTCCATAGTTGGCTGAGGTTCTTCAGGCCCGACTTCAGAGCTGTGGCCTGAGCTCCTCCTACTACCTCAGCCAGAAAAAGACTCTGAACTTCCACCTATAAAAGGAAACAGTAAGTTGTAACTGATAAAACAATACCAACATTTAAGGTCGGACACTGACCCCAGCTAAATGTTGACAAATTTTGTTATCTCCACCAGCCAAGTGACCTGCTAACCCCCTTCTGATACCGATATTTGGCTAGTAAAGCAGTGAAAGTAGCTGGTGAATTCTAGGATCCATTAACAACTGTGGCCAGAAATTAATTCCCTTTCAGAAAATGTATGAACAACATGAGTACAGCACAGCACTGAGGACTGTGATAAAATAATTGTGAAGTAATTACTGTGAAATTACAGTTAAATTGAATATATATTTTGAACTACTAAGGCATTCTTTCTCACCGTTTTCTTCCAAACGGGGCCTTCTCTCTTCTCTGGAGTGGAAAACACGATGCGGACTAAGAGGCAGGTCCAAGACAAGCCGGTGAAGGCTGCAGAGCCTGTGCTCTTACTGAAAACACAATGAGCCATGATGAGGCTAGCAGGAAAAACATTCATTTTGTTGCTAATGCATTTGAGAACCAAGCAAATACCCTGTTCTTAATCATGTGACACAAAATGCTATGACTTTAGCTATAAAGGTGCATCCGCTCTCTGTCCAAGAGCCATAAAGCGATTGAACTATCTGACAAAACTGCAATCCTAAAAACTGAGCCTTAAAAACTGAAATATCATCTTCCAGCACTACCTGGGTTCTCCAGTTTTGCTGATGATTCCGCTGTTGAGAAGGCAGTGGAGGAGGCTGGCCGCTAGGATGTCAGGTTGACTCTCAGCTAGCAGAGCGATGACAGAGAGCAGCTCTCTCCGAGATGCAGCATCCCTGAAAAGCACATCCACCTAAATACTCAGGACACTGACAAAAGCAAGCGCTGATACATGCTGCTATTCCTTTGTGGTAAGCCTGGTTTTCCTGGCGTTTCTTACAGCTACAGACAGGAACAGAGCACCTACCTGTATCTGTGAGGAGTGAGGCAGAAGAGCTTGCATAGGCCTTTGATGGCAGGCTCTGGTAACTCTAAAACAGAACATGTTAAGAACAATCAGCATTGACTTTAGCGCAGCAGAAAACAGAGGCTGGAGAATAAATAACTTTCAATAACAGATTTCCCACCTTTGCCACTTATACACTGCTTCAACTCTCCCAGAATCTCTTTACGCTCCTTCACACTGGCTGTGGTCACTTTCACAGCAAATTTCTTGAGTGTGTCTGTGACCTGGAAAAACAACCATTCTTAGTCTAGCAGCACATGTGTGATTATTTTTTTGCAAAATGATGTTTATTTTGGAAACCAAACAAACAAAGGAACTATAATTCAAAACAAAGTACAACCAATGTGTCTGCCAATATGGCTTTGTCAGTGTATAACACACCAACTGAGCTGGTTTAAAAACATTACAAATATTTTTGTTAACCAATAGCGGTGGGGGAAAAAGTTAATTGACTCAAGTATCGCAATTCTTGACTGAATTAATTTAAAGTAAATTTATGGTATCATATGAAACGAGACAACTTAAAGAATCTGTTGGTTCAAAGCACATCAACCTAGGTTGTCGGCAGGGGGCAAAATATTGCACCAAAGTTAGGCTACATTTTCTTGGGGGACAAGCTGGCATTTTCAACAGTGACTCGTGACCTCTGACCTCCAGATTTCCAGGGTTCTGTAGGCACACACGGGTCTCACCCTTGCAGACATGCCCACCTTATGCTAATCCAATGTAGTTTTGAGCAAGAACAGTTTTTTCGTTGTTGTTTTTTTTTTTTTTTTTTTTTTTTTTTTGCATGCAGTACAGAGGTGTTATATTTGCCTGGCCTGAAATGGTGTATTTGTGCATCCTGGGTCCTAAACAGTCTTGGAGTTGCATAAATTGGTTTTCACTGGAAAGCTAAGACTCTTGTGGATTCAATGAGCCACATCTGATTCATGTGTGATGATGTTAGCCCCCACAGAAGCCATCTCATGGTTGTGAGACTTTTTTTTTTTTGAAACTCGATGTCAGTGTATCAAATGACCCACTGTGACCTTTAGAATAATCAGAGCCTCATGAAACTTTACACAACAAACTAGAGGAGAATTAAAATGAGAAATGAAAATAAAACAAAAAACATCAAGAAAAAAACCGCAATAAATCATAGTACTGAATCGCGATATATTACTGAATATATATCGGCACTCATGTATCGTGACAGTGTCAAATTGTGCGGTAATTATATCGTCCCGCCCCTACAGCCAATCACGGTGTGCTGCCGGCGGAGGGCGGGGCTTATCCCCACGTCCTGAAGCAGCGCTGCGAGCCCACTGCTCTCCCCAACTCCTGGAGGTTTTCACAGAAACTGTTAGCTCAAGTCAGGAGACACATAAACCTCGACACTACATCACGTACAAGACACTAGACATCTAAACGTCCACAGTGCCGTGTGGTGTCAGCAGAGCCAGAGGCTGCAGCTCGGTGCGGCTCGGCTCGGCTCGGCTCGGTGAGCGGAGGCAGATGGCTGCTGTGAGGATGGAGAGGCTCGGGCTACGTAGCACTGTTAGCTCCCAGCTAGCTAGCTGCTGTACAAGCCAGCCCGGGCCTCCTTCTCAGCGCAGAAACACGGCCAGCTTGTTTCCAGGCCAGTGCCCAGCACACCCTGAGATGGGTTTCAACTGCAATTCAGTGCCACTCTCGGAAACGGACAAACTACTATTTTAGAAAGCCAGCCACACAAACCTGCGTGTCCGCTGCCATCTTGCCGGTCTTGATGCAGGAAGGACTTGTTGTTGTCACTTCCGGGTAATCAGCAGCTCGGTAGCCACCCGGTGCGGATTGACACTTGTTTTTAAGTACCGATAAATTTTAGTATATTCTCTAAATTTACACCCTAAAGCAACGAAATTGGAGGCGAGCTTTGTGTGTTCATCATGTTCAAATTAAGTAATGATATTTTTACAACACGGTGACTAGTTTTACCCAAGATATATTCTTTTCTTTCACTCGAGTTCAAAAAGTAATTGAACATACACAATGGTGAAATCAGTGCTTGAAAGATTCAGGCAAAATTTACATTTGTTTTCAATATCTTTAAAGAGGAAAAACTGTTGTTATATTGGAGTCTATTTTTTCCCAATGACATTTTTATTAGAATTTGTATTATTATTATTTTTTTTAGTTCATAGTCCTTTTTCTTTATACATCGTGTTGAGCACATGTCCTAAATGTTTGTATTTTTGAATGTATTTTCAATAAAGAATAAAAAATAAATAATGGATTATTGAAAAAAAAAAGAAAAAAAATCCATCATGGGATTCAGCTGCATCCACTACAACTGGTTGGGCAGATTCATCTGATTCCACTTAAAGAGTTAAGACACTTTCATTTTGGGGAATGGCGGGAGTTTGATCTTTTTTTTTTCTTCACTCTATGGCATCTTACACTGCTATTCTATAATCCATACGAGAAAATATCCTCATTAGTTGCTCCATGCTACCCTGGGCTGGTGATCCTGAACAGTTTGTGTCTCTCCTCTCTTCCACACTGCAGCACAGCAGGACATGAAATAACACCTTTAGTACACAAACAAATGTGACCACAGCACATTACATCAAAACAGAAAGGAACCAGCTGCAGCACACTTATTTTTCTGTATAATTACCTTTATTACTGTGTGATTTGTGAAAGGCACAAGGCTACAATGCAAAAGCCTCCTGCAGATGCTACATGCTGGATCTACTTTCCAATTCAAATAGGAAAAAAAGAAAAGAGCCTTCCTCAAAGAAGATAATTTCCTCAAAAAATTAGCACTGGGACTTGCCTTTATTTTAACCCACTTTGGTCATATTTGTTTATGGGTGAAAAGCGGTATACTGGGACGTGTTTGTTGTTGGAAGTGAACTGAAAGATAGAAATACAGTGATTGCCAGCCCATGGGAGTGCAATGCAAGTAATGACAATATATATATATATATATATATATATATATATATATACACACACACTGCTCACAAAAAGTTAGGGATATTTGGCTTTCGGGTGAAATTTCAGGATGAACCTAAAATGCATTATAACCTTTACAGGTGAACTTAATGTGACCTTCTGTAAGTTTTTGAATGCACATGTCCAACTGTTCAATGTTTTAGTACTTTTTGCACAAGTTGCTGTTCTCTAACAAGGAGCTTAACGGCAAAATTCACATCAGGTGTTTGATGCTCCAGCTCATCGAGGTCGTATCATTAGGGAACGGCTGCTGGAGACTGGGGTACCTCAAATGGAGTGGCCTGCACTTTCTCAGACCTGAATCCCATAGAAAACCTATGGGATCAGCTGAGTCGCCGTGTAGAGGCTCGGAGCTCTGTACCCCAGAACCTCAATGTCCTGAGGGCCGCCCTTCAAGAAGAGTGGGATGCCATGCCTCAGCAGACAATAAGTCGCCTTGTGAACAGCATGAGACGTCGTTGTCAAGCTGTTATTGATACTCAAGGGCACATGACAAGTTATTGACACTGACATTTTTTGTTGTGGTATATCCACCACTGTTGTTGGCTTTTGTTTCAAGATATTGTTTGAGATGAGGAAATCACCAGTGTATGCTTCTACTTAAATGCTCTACTTTCATGATATAATATCACTGTAGTGTGAACATTTTCCATTTTCCATAAATTTCACCCAAAAGCCAAATATCCCTAACTTTTTGTGAGTAGTGTATGTATGTATGTATGTGTATATATATATATATATATATATATATATATATATATATATATATATACAGTACAGGCCAAAAGTTTGGACACACCTTCTCATTCAATGCTTTTTCTTTATTTTCATGACTATTTATATTGTAGATTCTCACTGAAGGAATCAAAACTATGAATGCACACATGTGGAGTTATGTACTTAACAAAAAAAGGTGAAATAACTGAAAACATGTTTTATATTATAGTTTCTTCAAAATAGCGACCCTTTGCTCTGATTACTGCTTTGCACACTCTTGGCATTCTCTCCATGAGCTTCAAGAGGTAGTCACCTGAAATGGTTTTCACTTCACAGGTGTGCCTTATCAGGGTTAATTAGTGGAATTTCTTGCTTTATCAATGGGGTTGGGACCATCAGTTGTGTTGTGCAGAAGTCAGGTTACTACACAGCCGACAGCCCTATTGGACAACTGTTAAAATTCATATTATGGCAAGAACCAATCAGCTAACTAAAGAAAAACGAGTGGCCATCATTACTTTAAGAAATGAAGGTCAGTCAGTCCGGAAAATTGCAAAAACTTTAAATGTGTCCCCAAGTGGAGTCGCAAAAACCATTAAGCGCTACAGCGAAACTGGCACACATGAGGTTCCCACTGTGAAGCATGGAGGAGGAGGTGTGATGGTGTTTTGCTGGTGACACTGTTGGGGATTTATTCAAAATTGAAGGCACATTGAACCAGCATGGCTACCACAGCATCCTGCAGCGACATGCCATCCCATCCGGTTTGCGTTTAGTTGGACCATCATTTATTTTTCAACAGGACAATGACCCCAAACACACCTCCAGGCTGTGTAAGGGCTATTTGACCAAGAAGGAGAGTGATGGAGTGCTGTGGCAGATGACCTGGCCTCCACAGTCACCGGACCTGAACCCAATCCAGATGGTTTGGGGTGAGCTGGACCGCAGAGTGAAGGCAAAGGGGCCAACAAGTGCTAAACACCTCTGGGAACTTCTTCAAGACTGTTGGAAAACCATTTCAGGTGACTACCTCTTGAAGCTCATCGAGAGAATGCCAAGAGTGTGCAAAGCAGTAATCAGAGCAAAGGGTGGCTATTTTGAAGAAACTCATTCATTCATCTTCTAAACCGCTTATCCTCACTAGGGTCGCGGGGGGTTGCTGGAGCCTATCCCAGCGCACATAGGGCGAAGGCATTTTGAAGAAACTAGGATATAAAACATGTTTTCAGTTATTTCACCTTTTTTTTGTTAAGTACATAACTCCACGTGTTCATTCATAGTTTTGATTCCTTCAGTGAGAATCTACAATGTAAATAGTCATGAAAATAAAGAAAATGCATTGAATGAGAAGGTGTGTCCAAACTTTTGGCCTGTACTGTGTGTGTGTGTGTGTGTGTGTGTGTGTGTGTGTGTATATATATATATATATATATATATGCGCTTTAATTGTTCTTCATTTTGCTGGAAATCCCCTCAAATCTACTGTAAGACCCGTGGAGGTCCCCAGACCCCACTTTGAGAACCACCACCCTGCCTTCTCTGGCAGAGAGCTGCTGTCTGATCAAATTAAACCCAGTTGCTTCCCTGCCATTTGCCAGGCTGACTGGCCTTCTCCCTTCAACAAATACCTGTCTGATCACATGTGCAAAAACTGAATAAATTCCAGTATCACAAATGAAGTCCCTCAGTGACACTTTGGTACCAAAACAGAATTTATTTGTGTATTCAAACTAGAAGTGAGGAAGCTCACCATTCATAACTATTGACATTTGAACTGAAAAGAGAAAAAAATGTGAACAGACACAAAACAAGAACAATTTGAAGAAAGTATGGCTTTGGTTAAATAACATTCTACCAAAATGATTTGAAAAGACAATTGTTACATGATCTCTTAAATAGAATGAAATTTAAGGCTCTGGAATTCCCTGAACAAGACAAAGGCCCAATATCTATTGCATTACATGATCAACAACGTACTAAGCCTACAGACCCAACCCTGGTGGTCATACAGTAGATGCTACTCAGATGCTGAGGGAAATGAGTCATCTTAGTCCTTGAAATGATTCTTCAATACCGCCAGGCTTTCATCTAAACAGCCTACATGTTTCAGTGGACTCACAGACTAAATATATGAAAAGATAATCCTGGACTATCAATCTGCTCTCAGTATATTGCTGGTTTTGCCAGTGTTAAAAGACATTGCATTGATACAATGGCACAGACAGCCTGTTACTTTAAAGAAAAAAAAAAAAAAAGACGCTGGACTACATAGCTTTTGTTAATCCACAATTGCATAGAAGTGTTGGGATATCACATACACATGCAAATTTTGTTATCTTTGTGCATTATGAAGTTCTTTCAAAAAATAATGAACATTCATCAGCTTCAATACAGTAATGACACAGACTTTAAAAAAATACCAAAGTATCTTAGCTCTGCCTTACCAGAGGACCCCTCGCTCTCAGAATGAGTGGTTAACAGATGTAAATATAAAGCATGAACTTCAACTGACCAGCACTTCCATTACAATGTGGCTGCATCAAATATTTACAAAAAAAGGTTTGGATGTAGTCAGAGGGGGAATATGAGGCTGGCGGGAAGCTCAGGAACAGTAAAGCTAGTGTTATCATCGTGAGGTTCTTATCACAATACACTCCCAGTATCACACACACACACATCCACTTTTCACTGGATGTTCACGAACAGTGATCAACGACTGCTGCACTGCTGCTCAGCACCCGAGAGGAACTTTCTCCAAACTCAAATTATGATTTGGCAGTGAAGCATTTAAAAATGTGAGTTTTGTTTAACGATACGGCTAATTAGTTCCCCTTACAATAAAATGACGCAGAGAAACGGCTGCCTCACTACTGTTTGTGGATGGATACCCGATAAGGGACGTAAATAATGTCTGTCACTGTAGATTATGTATCCAACCCATGTATTTGAATGCTCTATTTGGGGATGGTTAGACTTTGGTAAAGAAAAATACTTCAACAAGCCTACTTGTTTTTCTTTGACTCCGGGTTTGGAAACCTTGCTAAATTCACTCAAGCCTTTCATCCAGCTCATTTAGAAAAGAAACTCAGTTTCGTTTCTGACATTCTGGCATTAATATGTTAAAACACAGAATCTTAATGTGGGAGAACTAACTTTTTTTTGGCTAAATGATTCCATAAAAGCCTAAAGACAGTCATAAACTTCACACATACAAAAATAAATGTGAATGCTTACTCAGCCTATTTCCAGTCAATGCTACAATGACATCATGAGTGTATCCATCTGTTCTCCTTTACAAAATGGAGGAAAAAAAGCCTCCAATAGCCTTTCCCCCCTGAACAGTTGTAAAAAGGCTTTATATTGTATGGTTTAAAAACAACAACAGGTCACCTGCTCCCTGCTAGATTATTTTGAATTTAATATGGTTTTCAAAGGACACACTCAACCAGTGAGTAACACCCTCAAACACACATAGTATTTCATGTGTTCCTACAGTGTTCAGTAAGATTTCACCCTCTCTATAAAGCAAAGATAAAACTAATAAGTTTAAAAAACACAATACTCTGAGAATCACAGAAAAGGATACAGGACTTGGCCTGTAGGAAATGTCCAATACACTCTTTGGGGATTGGGGAAACTTAAATTTCCTGCATATTTCTGCTGTTGTAGAAAAACCCTGTAACTTCAACTTGATGGATTTCATATTTTTTGATTGAACTGAAGATTTTCATGGTTCTTTAGAGTTTAAGCAGGCTGCATCACCTTTGAGCCCATAAACCCACTTAAAAATCTTAGAAGTATCAAAGATGCACGGTGATTCTGAAAATAGAGATGTTATTCCAAATTCCTGAGGAAATTTACTTTTGAAGATACATGATTTTAGCCTAACAGCAACAATATACTGCTTTAACAACATGCACATACTTAAAACCATACACACTTCACATGCTGTCTTCAGTATACAGACCCTCTCAGATACAAACACATCTCATCCGATCTCACTCTTCCGTTCTAAAGATGCTCAAACCTTAGACACTTATCTAAGCCTTGCCACAAATATGGTCTTGTGCCGTTAGAGACTCTCTCCTCCCTAGCTGAAGAGCTTCACAAAGCACCCCTGGCAATAGGGCTTCTCATTTTGCTCCTTAAAGGTGCCTTTATTCAGTTGCTTGAGGCAAAAGGCGCAGACAAAGTGCTCTGGGTGGAACTTCTTCGACATGGCTGTGATGCAGCGGCCAGTGATGGGCTTCTGACAGCCAGAACAGAGGGAACCACGGCGCTCATGGTAGTGCACTTCACAGTAGGGCTGGCCATCATGCTCAAAGAAACTTCCATTCACAAATGGGGTGAAGCACTCCTATAAACCCAGAAGGAGAGCAGAGGGAGAGCAGAGGGAGATGAGAGGGCAGGAACTGTGGGTCTGTGTCTGCTGATCTGAAGAATCATCAGACACAGCACAGTATCTGATGAAAAATAAAGGTAAACAACATATGAATATGTAGCATGACAGAAATGCACTATACAGACCCTGCACACGAAACACTCAGGATGCCAAAGGCAGTTCAGTGCCGAGATGTAGTTCTCCAGAATGGCTCTGGCACAACCACCACATTTTGGTGCAAACATGTCAAAGTAATCCTTCCTGCAATAAGCTTTTCCATCCTTCTCATGGAATCCTTCATAGGACACAAAAAAAAATGCAACATTTTATCGTGTTGATTATGTATTAGACTTGAGGTTATTTCACTTTCCTCTCAGTAAATTCTTAATGTCATTAAAAACTACACATTAGACAATGATGGAATGTTCATTTAATAGGTTGAATGAATCAACCTTGTAATAGCACATGTGATATCACACAATCACACAATGACACAATGTGATTTTTTAGTTTCTGGGGTTTAACCACAATCCACATCCTGATGCAAAAGTAAACTGACCCCTACCTTGGTATATCCATCCATCCATCCATCCATGCACACTCAGGGTCCACTTTATCAGGTCCACCTGTACAGTCTAATGCAGTTCAGTGAAACAGCTCTGCTATCAATTCTACCTTTTAACAAATTTTATAATGTTCAGTTTTTGTTGGCATTGTGGAGAATGTGCACATTTAATTCTGTGTTTATTATTGAGGTTGTAGTTTGCAGAGGGTTTGTACTGGACTACATTATACTGAGAGGTGTTTCTAATTTTTTGTCCTCCCTATTTATATCCATGAGGGGGACAGAATAGTGGAAACACCTCTCAATAAAATGCAGTCCAGTCCAACAGCAGCACTATGAGCTCAGTGCCAAACATAGAAGTGAATGAACACCTCTATTACTGTGACAAAAAGAAAACCTGAGCATTATAGGCATCAGAAAAGTAAACTTTAGGGCACAGCAGTTGTATTGGATTGTATTAGATTGTACAGGTGGACCTAATAAAGTGGCCACTGGGTGTATAATCCTTAATACAAAAAAAGACAATACCCTCTGGGCCAAAAAATGATCCACACTGAGCGCAGAAGAAGTGTTCAGGATGCCATGTCCTATCCAAAGCCGTCACAACTTTCTGAAGAGACAATACAGGAACATTTAGCGCTAGCTGAATGAGCTACATTTGACTTAATTACATAAAAATCATATATTGCAATGAGTGTAAATGAATGGTGAGGGTGCACATTCTTCACTAACATCCAGTATGGGTCCATTGCAGTAGTAGCAGCGTGGGGAGAACAGGTTGTGGTAGTCTCTCTCACAGTAGGGCTGTCCGTCGCGCTCAAAGAAGTTCCTGGAACCTATCTCCTCTTGACAGTGTGTGCACACAAAGTGCTCAGGGTGCCATGTGCGCCCCATGGCAGTCACCACCTTAATGTACAGTAAGCCAATATGTACATTTGGAAGGCAAATACCAGAACTGTTTGAAAATAAATCTAATTTAAACAGGTAAGTTAAAGAAGATGCAAGTGGAGGGAAGGTTTCATATATACACAATAATAGCATAGGGCTGCCCAGTATTTCCACAGCTGGACATCCTACAGCTCCACTAGAGCAGCTAAAGATAAAGTGCCTTGCACAAGGCACATCACACAACAGTTGAAGAAAAGGAAGTGTTTGTTTTTCAGTTACCTTGAACCAGATTTGTTCAGTTGAAGCAGTAATGTTACAGTCAAGGACTTGCCTCTTTAAAAATTTAGCTATACTTACTTGCAAATCTACAGATATCAACTTAAGGAGCTATAGCCTCTCACCTGCCCCACAATGGGCTTAGAGCAGGCTCCACACACTCCTTTGGCCACTGTCTGCACACCCAGCTTGTTGAGGTCAGACTGCAGGCTGCCAAGCATGTTGTCCAGCTTATTAACCTGCGTTGGGGGGCCACCGGGAACTCCACCCTTTCCTTGTGCCATAATCTGTAAATAGTGGAACATTGAAGAGGATAAACTGTTGAAAACGTGCATTACACATCCTCTTGTACAAAAATATTTGAAATCAGAAGTCACTCATTATACAATATTCAACTCTGAGGTCACTAGAAGATGTTAAAATAATAATAAAAAAAAAACAAAGACTTATGTCTCAGGCTCTGTGAGAGACAGAGAAGAAAAGAGGGTGTTGTCCATGCCTGCATTGGAGGGAAGATGGGGTCGTACTCTGTTTGGCAGCCCACTGACACCAGTACTTTGGGGGCAACTGGTGGCATTGGCTCAACTGGTGGAGGCCGGGTCGGGATTTTGACAACTGGGGCGGGGGGCTCTGGTTTTGGGACAGGAGGTTGCTGCACAGGGGGTGTTGGAGGAGAGGCTTTTACATTCTGCCGAGGTGGAGAGGGCATGGGCTCCTGGACTTGGGGCGGTTGTGGTGGAGGAGAGGGAGGTGGTGGGGGAGAGGGAGGAGGTGGGGGAGGTGGGGGTATGGGCACAGGGGGCTGTTTCATAGGGAGTGGCCGCTTAGGTTCTTCTATAATAGGGGGGGCGACGAGGAGCAGGGGGAGAAAGTGGCGGGAGCACTTTCCTCTGTGGGACAGGTGACTCTGGGGGAATTATGATCTGAGAAAGAAAGAAACAAAGAAAGAAAAGTGGAGAGAGGAGACACAGGAAGGAAAATGTGTAGAACAGAATACTATAAGAGAAAGAATTGGAAATGAATATTTGGAAAAATTCGGTATGGTACTGCAAACTGAAGCCAACCTTGTCGACCTCAATTCCCGCCCCCTCAGGACGGAAACGCTGGGGTTTGGACATGACGATGACACCCTCTGTCAGCCAGTCATCGGACTGTTTTCGTCGTCGCTCTGCGCGGCCAATCCCAAGCTTACCCTGCAGTTCCTCTATGAGGCGATCCTGGGAAGTATTCTTATTGACAATGATGGGGCCCATTTTCCTGCGCGGATGACCATCTCGATACATGGGGTGCACATTAGGAGTCTCCTTAGTGCGCTTAATCACTGATTTTATCTAAAAGGAACCGTAAGCACCTCATCATATGTCCTTTTCAACCCTAACCCAATCCAAGCAGAAGCATTAACTGAAGTCCAGAGCAGCAGCCGAGTTAAACGAACTGTCACTTCCAAATGACTGAAAGACCAAGATGCAGTGGCAAAGCATCACACTCCATGCACTTCTCACATGCTTAGGTCAGACACCCTCAAACCCCTTCTACCCCCTAACCCCACCTCACTAGCCAGCCAACTTTACGACAGACTAGGGTCACTCCAGGGTCTTGTACCGGCACCATGCCAAACTAGTGCAACAGGTGACTGGGGGCGGGGGAATCTGGCTGTGAAAATAATTTTGACATGTGACATGCTGAGAGCAACACAGCCAATCAGTGAGTCATTTGTTACTAAAATACAGCAGTACTTGTATATACAATGTGGCAATTTACCAGTGATGATGTGCAAAAGCAGACGCAAAGCAAAACTTGTGATTAATAGCTAGCTGGACTCCAACACCAATGATCAAGGGACAATAATCTCAAAGCAAAAGGCAGGCAAAGTAACAGTATCTCGTGTCAAGCAGGCCAAGGTTTGGAGATGCATACATGTCCAGAGGCTGAGAGTCTGTCTATAGTGGCAGGCTGCAGCAGGGGCAGGTCCAGGGCAACGTCAGGGGTCCCAGGGCACGAAGACGGGGTCATGGACTCGTCCATCCAGCTGGCCTCTGTCAGCGGGGTCATGCTGCCATCTGTGTAAGGTCTCTCAGTGTAAGGTGTCATGGTACCATCCAGTCCATCGTGGAGGGAAATAGAAAGCTCCTCATCGGCCCAGTCCAGCAGATCCCCATGTCCGTCAGTGCCTCCGTCCACAGATTCGTCGGTGGTGATGTTGGTGGTGCTGGCAAAAGTGTCAGGCTGCACGCTGCTTCTGTCTACAGGCAAGATGGACTCCTCCTGCACCTCTCTGCTCAGACAATTAGCTTCCATCTTCAACTGTGGCTCCTCGACATGCGCTGCTGTGTCATTCTGTGCAAAACTCATAGCCAACAGTTTGTCCAGAGCTTCATCCAGAGAGGGCTCCATCATGGGGGAATGCTGCCTGATGAGGGGGCTGGCGCTGTGGGCTGTGGGAGCAAGCTCCAGCTGTTCTCTGATGGGGATCTGGGGGCTGTTGAGAGTTGGGGGGGAAGGTGCCTTTGTTGAGAAGACTGGGGACGGTATGGACATTTTTGAGGAAGCAAGGGTAGGGGAAGGAGACATAGAGACAGTAACAGGAAGAGGTGAAGGAGTCTTAGGGGCAGAGACAGTAGGACTGGGGTTTTTAGTTGTATGTGGACTGTCATTAATGGATATGGACCCTTTGGTTGTAGTCTCAGGTGGACAGGAGAGTTTACCAATGGCAGGCAAGGGTGAAACCTGCTCTACAGAGGGACTAGGGGACTTGGAGGACTTGTGGTCCAGGACAGTGTTAACTGAAGTCAGGGAGGGTGTGGTGGTATTGGAAGGGCTTGGGCTATTTCTCAGCAGGTTGGAGTTGGGGCTAGAAGAATGAGACAGGACTACCAAAGACTTAGGCTGGGATGACAGCATGGTGGCAGAAACATCTATGACCGAGTCCATGTCTGGGTCACTGGCTGCAGAGAGTGAGGATATAGGGCTGTGAGAAGGAAGAGGGGTTGGACGGGGCATTGACACACCATCCCCTCCATCCTCATCTATGTGTAATTCCAGACCAGAAGGCAGAGAGAAGAGAGGAGAGTCACAAGCAGGTGGGGACAGGCTAAGGAAGGGGGAGGCCACAGGTGTGACGGAGGAAGAGACTGGAGGATGGGGAGAGCTGGAAGAAGCTCCTGCTGGGTCCAGCAGAGAGCCTGAGAAACTGGGCTATAAAACAGAGAAATGGGAGAGTGAGAGGAAGAGGGCAGGATTATAGAGAACACAGAACTAAGACATACAAGAAGAGAACAGGCAGAACTGGAGAAAAAGCCTACAAAAGACCTCTTACCAACTTGAGATACTAGGGAGATAAATTCACCCATACTGCTTAGTACCTTGAAGTCAGACAGCGAGGCCATGAGTTCGTCAAGCTCTCTTGTGGCACAAGAAGCAGAAATTCTGGCTTGTTGCTGAGAGGAATCCAAATCACTGTGGAGATTGGAGGGGCTGGGGCTGGAAAATAAAAAATTAAGATATGTAACTTAATGCAAATCACTGAAACCTAGATTGTTATAGATTGACTCAAACTGTCTACTGTTTGGCTTTTTTAAAATTTCAGTTGAAATCTAAATAGGTTTACAGGGGCCCTTATGGTGTTTACCACATGACACGAGCTCTGATGTCTTGTTTCTTCTCATTACTTTTTTGACAAAAAGAGCCCTAAGACCCTTGGTTTTTCATATGAAAGCATGTTCATTTGGAGCTCAGCTGTGTTGATCGGCTGTCTCTACCTGGGTGAAGGCACAGAGCCCTCCAGCTCATCCAACAGACTCTCCACAGTGGGTCGGCCCTCGTCTGGTCTCGTTCCATTCCTCTTCGGTTTCTCCTGAGGGGGAGGGCTCACCATGATGTCAGGGGTGCTGCCATTCTCATAGTGGGTGATGCTGCAGGATGGTAGGGGTGGAGCTGCCTCTTCTGTGGGCAGTAGGCCGTGTTAGTAACGAAACACTTTTGCTATTGCGCTTACTCTATGCTCAGATATCTGTTTTGCCCTGCTGACAAAAAATTTGTGAGTATAATCTGTAGTTCTCTAGACTTTTGCAGGTAAATGAACAAGGAGCTCTGGGTGCAAGCAACATGGAGGGAAAGTAAACATTGTCCATTTGCATATACTACCGACATTGTAATGATACAAAGCTGGTTGAAAAATCAGATTGTGTGTCTACCTGTAGTGGGGAAGGAAGGGGAGTTCTGCTGCACAGCATTGAGCTCCAGCAGCAGCCTGTCCAGCTCTGATAGGTTACTGCCGAGGGCAGAGGTCATCGCTGCCGTGGACGTGTCTGATGACTTCTGTTTGTTTGGGAAACTAAAGGAGAGGCAGGGAGAGAGAGAGAGTCAACAACCACTGGAGGTTAAAAAAATGACAGGTGATGAGCTTAGCTGAATACTGAACGCGCCTATGAGAGTCACCTGGTAGCTTACCTGTAGACGTGGTCCTCTTCAATGTGGGACAGTGGAGGACTGCTACTGTCCCTGGACCATGAGCTCTTCTGTGCTGAACCTAAAGACTGCAGAGGTCACATCAGTCAGTAAAACTGATCCACTTAAAAGCACAAAGAAATCAAACTGTCCCCTGCTGCATTTACACTTGTTTTTTATAATCTGATCATTGTGTATCAGATGAGTCCGACCATTTCAGGATGTGATCATGTCACATTATATCCTCTGCTGACAGACATATACATACACACAAGCTCTGGCCTCATATTTTAAAAACGTCTTTCTTGTTTTGTTGCCCTTGCTTTATCAAGCACTTCATGTCAAAAGTTGTGTTAAAGGGCTTCTTTGATAAATTTTATTTTACTTAAGTGAGGTTGGTGAGAGTGCCATAGTGCCAAAGAGATCTGATGCGAATTACCTGTTGTGAGGAGTGGTGGGAGCCTGGAGTATCTACCAGGGAACCGTTCAGAGCCTCAGCTGAGGGAGGGGGAGGGACTGGGGGTGGGACTGACACATCCTGGTAAGACTGTCCTCCGGTGGGGATGGAGTAGGGCGTCTCGTCAGGCAGGAACACCGGTCGCTTTGAAATGTGGGATGTCGTAGATTCCAGGTCCGCCAACAATGCGTCTGAATGAGAAAATTTGCTAGTTAGGAGGTTAATTCTGAATTAGTTGCAAAGAGCACAAAAATCAAAGCACAAGTCAAGAAAACTGTTGTCTCCCTTCAGAAATGAGATAGAGATGTATGTCCACAAAAACAAACAAACAAAAACAAAGGTTGCTGCAGCTGGCCTTGGTGTTGATGAGTCCATCATTTATTTCCCTTTACATAACAAAAACATCATCAATATCTGACATACTAGTTCACCCCGTCATGTCTCACCATTTGAACAAATACATCACAGACAAATGCTTCAACTGTTTTTACAAAATATTTCACCTGTGACCTGCAAATGTGGATGGCTGGGAGCCTATAAATTCCTTGCTAGGGTTTTTAAATTGACAATGCCTGTGTTTGTGCGGCAGTCTCTCATTCCAACCTGTCACTCAAATTTCTCACACCAAAAAAGGCTTTCTTCCCAGGGCACACAAACACACACAGCAATGTACAACGCCAAGGTTAGGCTCTGTCATCATCACAGCATGGCACAGCACACCACATTAGGCCCAAATGTCATACTTAAACCCATTAGGCCTGGTTAACATATCCCTCTGAAATCCCTACCTTTGTTTTTCCATCAGTCCTCCTCTATAAATACAACTCTCCTGTCAGTGAGTTGCTACCTGCCTACAGGCCACTTCTGTCATTTTGGTCATCATTCACATCTGTGAAGAACACTCCCCAGATCTCCATTTAATGAGACCCAATGTGAACATAACAAGACAGACCAAAAACAAAGAGACAGCTGGAGAGCCAGGCAGAAATCAGACAGGCAGCATGTCTGAATCCCATCCAGGGTTGAGGGGGTACAGTGTTACCCTGCTGAGTGGCCACTGGAACGCAGGGACAAAATAGATTCTTACATCACACAATCCATCCATCCTCAGCCAGTCCAGAATAGACTGCAGAGACAGGCTGAATACTGTTACACTACAGTAGCTTGGAACCATTACAATCTGTTTCAGGGAATCACTTCACACTTCAACTCATGAGACCGGAGAGCAGGATGGAAAACTGAACAAGTTACCAGCAAAGAACACTTCAGTTCAGATTGGGAATGATAAGTTAGCCCACTCTACCACCATGTTTGGTGTGTCAAAAGACCAAACCCTTGCTTAAAACACAATGTGTAAAACAGTAAAAAAGTGGCTCTTAAATTTTGGAATCTGCCAATGGATGAAAAAAGTATTTCCAGTCCTGCCGGGGAGGTATTTCACTAAGCAGGATAAACTCTGCAAGAGAGATAAATGTAAACTCTTGATGCGCTGAACAACTGTTCAGATTAAAGTTAGACATTAGTGTTTATGGATTTCTTGGCGGCACACTAAACTATGACTTCATGTTGCAAACAACACTTCATTCATGATGAATGAAATGACTTCATGATTGTTTTCACAGTCATTTGGCTGTTCCCACTAAATCCACTTCTCCAAACACTTCACTGCTATCAAGCAATAAGTTACATCAATCTCAAATCATCAAAGTAAACTATATATGTGACACTTAACCTAAAGATGAAACTTGGGTATAGTCTACATGCAGGTTCGGGCCACCTTATTCTGTGTTTAAATGATTATGATATGATATTAATGACTAAAAGTGTAAACAAAAATGCCTCCATACACGTCAAAAGCAGGAAACCATGAAAATATATGCAAAGAATATCTGGTAATCTGTTTACTCCTATAATATACTGAAGTTGCTTTCTGCCTGCATCAACACTCTGAAAACAGAACTAACAACAAACCTCATTACCACAATGCTCTCTATTACCCAACAAATCAGGACTTAATGAAAATCAACAATCACTATTCAGCACTCAGACTCTACACAGAAGGCCCAATGTCTGTACTCACATTATTCAACGAATCTGTATCCAGCAGCCGGTCTGTAAACTATGAGTGTGTGAAGCAGACAGCCATACAGACAAGGTCTGGCTTGAGGGACAGGGTGTGATAACCTGCTACCAGTCTGCCGGGGGTGTGGTTTGGGAGTAAAAGTTGGGTGACGGTATTCGTATTCACTCCGTTCAACTCACCAGTATCTATCAACATACTAAAAACCTACTTCACTAACACTTAGGCTACAACAGCTGCAAAGTATTTATTAGAGTGCCCTCTGCTCCACAGGTGACCATTAGCAGTGTGAATGTAGCCGACAAGCTTGTAACTTACCGTATCTCATCCATTACATGAGCTTAAGAGCGCAGCTTAAACTGCAGAGAGATGGCATTTTTTTTTTAGCAAATTATAGTTTGAAAGTTCAGTCAAACGAGCTAGGTTAAGTGTACAAGCTTTGATCTTTACCAGAAAAATGTTAATTAATCTGGTGTCTGTTACAACTTTCTACATCATTACCTTTTCTGCTATCTAAATCATATTCTTGCAGACCACAGGGAGATCCTGTCCAGGAGCTAAATGTTTAAGTCACGCAGTTTGACATAAACCACATGGGAGCACAGGCCTATTTAAAGCAGTAAGCTCAGCAAGTAGCCTAAGTCTGTGCAAATGTGCTGAAATATCACTACCAGCTCAAAATAATCTGCACCTGGTGCTGACACGCTAAACAAGGTCTTACTAAAGTTGACTTTGTCACTCATTAAACAAAGCCTCCAGAAAGAGAAATACCACAATTGTTTTGGCACAAAGGCGAGGTCTATCAGATACAAAATGAAGATTTAGACTGGGGCTTGTGCTCGTGTTGCAGGTTTTTGAATTTATCTTGACTAATTCTCTCAAATAAACGATAAATGTCTGAGGACTTACTAATTATGGTGATGTATTCCTGGAAAGTACTTCATGGACTTTCTCATGACAGTGAGTACAGCCGTGTTTCCTTGAGGCTGTCCAACATATTAGCAGACAGAGCCAAGTCTCTGAGAATCTGCTCTTCCTATAGTGGGATCTCTCTGCTTATTATACCCCCATGCTGACACATCTGTGACACCAGCATTGGCCCGCAGACAGAATAAGACATATATAGGGGACTTCCATCAAAATCAGATTATGAGTTTAAATCAAACCATTAATGGCTAACGCAATAAGCCTATGTTCATCCCTTGCTGGGAAATAAACTGCAGTTCCCAAAGAGGATATGGATTGCAGTGGGCAATGCACAAATGTCAATTCTGCTATCATATATCAGGATAATAAAAGACTTAAATAGGGTATTAAAATTTCCCCAACACTAAGAGCTGATATGGAGAGCCATGCGTGACAAATACTGTCAATACTGTGCAGGAAGAGTAATAGACCAGTACCCCGTTTCAGCCAACAGTTAAATTTAGTTTTGTTTTCAGAATTGGTAACAGTGGTACTGCTGCATCCCTAATTTCCTATTCTCATTCTTGGGTCTCCCTGCCCATGCAGCCAGAAATATCCACATACAATTCTGCATTAAGTCCATCACTTTGATTTGCCACAGGCCATAAAGAGGTGCTCTGAAAATTTAAGATGCTACTGAAATTTTGCTGCTTAATTTGTTTGCCTGATGGGGGCAGCATCGAGTCTGACATGAGGATGGACGAGGGGCCATGGCCTGAGTCAAGTTTGGTCCACAGGGAGTTAAAAGCATTAAGAATGCAAGCATGCACTGTAAGCCAAGAATCAGGATAATCTTTTCCATTCCAGATGGGGGGTAGGAGCTACAATGGGCAAAGTCCACTTCTGCTGTGACAGCATCCTCACACAACACTTTAAAAGAATTAAACTGCCACCAGGAAGGCTAACACTGTGTTTATTTGCCAGTAATGCAAACATGAACTCAGACTTCAGTGATTGTTGTCAACCAATATGGCTCGCATGATAAGCATCTGGGGCATAAATACCCATGATATTTGACAAACAACTATGAAGGTATGCAGAAACTGTACACATTCTTGTGGGTACATGTATTTTCTTGTCTGTGTAGCCCCCCCCCCAACACCCCTTCCCCAGGACCTGCCACAGTCCTGCAGTCTTTATCTGATGGGCGGGAAGGTACATGGGGAATTCCACACATTCCTTTGTCTGCTGGAGAGAAAGAGTGCAACCAGGCAAGGACATGGAGAAGGTGGCACAGCAGAGGGGGTGGCATGAGATTGAGATGGAAGGGAACGTGCAGCTGGCCTAACCCAGCGCAGCGTGTCACTTAACACATGTAGGCTGCCATGAAACTGGCAAACTTACAAAGGAAACCTCCAAAACAATGTATTGTAGTAAAATATACTCAAACAGTCCACATTCCACCAATGCATCGGCACTAAAGGTAAAAAGCCAGTGAGGAATGTGCTTGAATACAAACCACCATCTGTCAGTCCAGAAAATGAAAATAATGTGTGGACAATTACAGGACCAATTCCACAAACTATAGCATGCCTTGAATACCAGGATGAGGGAGATGTCAATGTTTTTATTGCCCATTTCCCAAAGAGCAGGCAGTGCAGCCCAGGCAGACATACAAGCAGAGATGTCTAATCTTTTCTATTAACATGTGGGAGATGGTGATGGGCCACTTGGGTCCACAGCACACCTGTTTATAGCGCGGGAGCAAAAGAGCAGAGCTGGCTACAGCCCCATGCAGAAACCCTACCCCATCAGGCCAGCCAAACATGATATTTATATCAAACAAGAGAGGCAGGGGCCAGGGAGAGGGTGGAGGGTGAGATGCCAGTGACACAGGAAGGGAAGGCTGGGTGCAAAACAGCAATAGAGAAATAAAAGTGTGAGTGAATGAGAGAAAAATGGACAAACAACAAAAAGGGGAAGGGAGGGAGAGAAAGCAGAGGTTAAATAAATGTTACGCTTTAAATACATGCTCCGTGTGTACAGTAGAAAAAGAAACACACATAATGGATGAATGAGTGTTATAGCATCAGGAAGACAGAAGCATCTTGGGGCTCTGACTTCAAAATAAACATACCTAAAAATACTCTCCCAAGCAGCCCCATATCCGAAAGATGACACTCCCTTCAAGAGAACGCTGGACCAAAATAAAAGCACTTCCCCACAGACCAGTAAATCAGATGACAGGGGAAAGTCTAAAGACCCATCTAACACACAGTCACTGAGAACACACACACATCCATGAGAAAGGAGGGTATGTCAGTGAGTAGCCTATTGTGCAAGAAGAAAGAGTAATTAGGTAGGACGTGGTGAAAACCCACAAAGAATGGGCGTCTTTCTCTTTTGTGCAAAAACAGTGACTGACAACACACACCCGTCCTCCCTACTGGCAGCCATCTTACAGGCTAGGAAATGACCACCAGCAACCAGTGAAATCTTGGCAAATGTTCACTGTGGATGAGGCCGAACCATATGGTTAAAAAAATCCATTGGTGATTAATTGTACAGGTAGTGCAATACAATTGATGATTTTAGTAGGAATGAGCATTTTTGCATAATATTTAAAAACAACTGTCAAAATGCTAATGGTGTAGGCCAAGGTGTCTCTGTGGTGTGTCTCTGTATACTACTTTATCTGAAACATTGTTTTGCCACACATTTGACCTTCATCAAACAAGTGCACCTCTTGCCATTTGGATATTGCACTCGGCTATACTGCGATTTCTTTAATATTTCAATCAATTGTTCAACGCTACTGTGGATGCTACAGTTTCTACTCTACAAACAACTCAACAAACAATCAAAACTGTAGCCTAAAAACTCAGGTTTCTGGTGAAATGGTGTGAGAATTTGAGGTTTAACAGCTATTGTGGTTCTTGGGTGGGTCATGTTTCCTGCCCTGCTCACAGACAAGCAGTGTCCCTGCCTGGTGTCCACACTGAGGCCTTTGGGGTGTCCCAGCTTGAGTAATGTGGGAAGAATTCAGCAGGGACTCAGATCCCTCCTCCATTACCATGAGCTGTCAGGAAAATAATCAGCACTGTTCTCTGATCCAAGAAACAAGGTCAGGGAACAGAGAGGAGTGGAAACAGCAGGGCATGAGGAAGAGAGTGAAGGGCACTACGAGTGAAGCAACTGTGGGGGGAGACAGCTTTTAAACAGTGAAAATACAATTCTAAGAGCAGGATCACAGACTGAAGGCCCAGACCCCCCCATGGACGCTGGCCTCCAACACTGACTCTGCTCATTGTTTTTCTCCTCTGTTTCCTCAGGATGTGGGGCAGGGTCTGTTGCCTAAGCGATGAGGTCAGCCATGCAGCTCTCTCTTCCCCAGACCCAGAACAGGATGGGTGTGGAGCTCGGGAACAAGACTGATTTACAGCCAGCATAGAAGGCAGGCTCACTGCAGCGTACTGAGTTAGGGGCGGTATGCGTGCAATAACCCTGCAGCTCTCCAGGGGTGACGATAGCTAGTTTGGTAACAGTAACTCTGTGCTGCCGACACACTGAGACGCAGAACTCACTGCAGACTTTCTAAGATCTTTTGGTATGCTGTGCAAACGCTGTAAACATTTAAGAGCACGACACTTCCACTCCAGCCAAGTCTTCTTCCTGCCTGGGTAACAGGACCATCCTCTGCAAGGTGATCAACTCATGCATTCAAACCAGAAGAGGACTGCAGTGTTTCTAGGAAGGGCATGAGAGGTGGTCTCCTTTTCTGTTCCTTCAGCCTACCTGCTATAGATATACACAGGCCTCAACGTACTTGTGAGGTACAACTAACAGGCTAACACTTCTATCAGTGCCTTTATGCTTCTTAACATGACAATGATATTCATATGCCATTTAGAAACTGTTGACAAAGGGAGAGAGACAAATATAGTGAGCCAGCTGACAATACAAAATGTTCAGATTTGTTTACCGGCTATCTACACAATCTACACACTCTGAGCCCTGACTCTGTATTATCTGTAATCCATCTTCTGAAGTGTTAACCTGCAGACATGGACCAGGTCCTCCACATGAATCTCACAGACTCCTGAGGAATTTACACAGAGTCGCTTCACACCACTCAAACATCAAACACAGCAGCCAAAACAGTCCAAGTGATACTGACACGGTGTCGCATGCGGTTAAGAGAGCCACATCTGGGAGAGGACTCAGCTCTGAGACCAGACCAGTAATGATAGTGGGCCCAGGCCTGGCTGCCACCTGGTCTGAACTGTGACAGACAAAGAGAAATGGAAAACTGACTAAGCTGACTAAGCTGACTAAGAGGAACAGACCGCTCTGAGGGAATTCCCTTCCACTTGAGTAGCTGATGATGTGGACAGATCAATATACATGGAGTGAAAGAGGAAGAGGAAGAGGATCACTGCTGTGGGGTCTGCTCAGGTTTCCAAACAGACCTGTAGGGGCTAGTGAGCTGGGAGCTTACTGGAAGGCCAACAGACCTCAGCCAAAAGAGTTTTATTTTGTCTACTTAGGTGACACGAGTGAGAAAATCATTTTTAATATTTGAAGCTTAATTATCTCTGTGATTGACAGCTAGCCAGATATTAGGTGGATTGTCCAGATGCAGTGACTATCTGCCATTCAAAAAAAGATTCAAACTCACAGTGTTTGAAGACACCGTTTGAACCATGGCTGAGACAGAACTACGGTAACAGTCATCTCTCCAGGGTCAGCACGCATTGGGCTGAGAGCAGTAGTAGGAGGTGAGTCATGACCCAGTGAGTATTTGGCCTCGGACCCTGACACAGAGTGATGTTAGACATTCCACAGCAGCCTCGCCCCCTCCCACAGCACACTGTTCACTCTGCTTTAAGTGAGACTGCAGGCTGCCTCTCCACCAACAATCAGCCCTTTCACTGGCCCATGGCAGCCAGAGCATCTAATGTGCCCTGGAGGTATTCTCAGAGCGGGCCAAACTCAAATGTGGCTCGTTGTCTCTCCACTTAAACAATTCAGAAACCCATTTTACTGTCTTTCCACTGCGGGAGATCTGTGTTCCTGTGTTCTAAAAGTTGGAAGCAAAGGAAGTAGGTGGTTGAGGCAAATATAGAAAACTGACCACCTGATGAAACTCTACAAACAAAATTAGGAGTTCAAAGTTCAGTGCCAAGGGTCAAGGGCCAGCGAATCGACTGGTTATTGAGCCATAAAAATAGACTGAGGGCTGAAAGGCAGCATGAGACCAGAACTTTTCAGAGAGCCTGTTGGTGTTGGGATGAAATGATATTAATGCTAACATAAGGGCGAAAAACGGTCTAATTGGTCATGGTACATGAGCATTTCCCCCAACAATAAAGAGTCACATACAACACAAATCAAAAATCAAAACTGACTTGAAATGCTATCTCTATCCATCACACATACAGATGCAATAATTACAATATACAGAAAAATGAAACCAGGCAGCCATGACTAAATTAACAGTAAACGTTGGCTGCATTCGTCTGTTTTGCTAACCACCTATAGATTTGAATGCTACTTTGTGATCTATAAATGTAGCTGCCTGACAAAATAGTGAAAATGATACAAATCTGAGAAAGTGGATTCTGAGATATACCTGCTACTATGAGCGGAGGTGAACAAAAGTTAGTCTCCAGTCTTGTTTCCATATCTATATGATTTTAAAGGACCTTTACAATAATAAATGACTAAACAAGCATTTCCACAGCATGGAGGTTTTGAATCCCCCGCTTCAGGTGTTCCACTGAAGATCCATGATGAATAATACTAAAAACGAATGGAACAAGTGACAAAGCCTCTTGTGCAGACCATCACAGCCACAGCAATCTAGTTTATACCCTGCTATGCCCAACCTATCCTGCAGCGAGGATCAACAGGATCACAGCACAAGGACTGAAGCCCACCAATAACCACTGGCTTACTGTTTCTCATGAAGGCCGTGGACAAATACAAACTTCTCAGCACCATGTTGGCACAATCAGATGCTTTTTTTTTTTCAGGATTTCTGGGCACACAACTCCCATTCACGGCTAATCAGGTATTTCCATTTTCCTGCTTCCCTCACCCTCATTATTTCCTGTTTTTGTGTGGGGGGTGTTACTCTAATCACATCCTTGGCTGTTTATTAAGGCATCCTATCAGAAATGAGGCAAACTAACAGCACGGTGTGTTTTTAATTAATGCGCTAGTGTTAGTGGTTAAATGGAGGTACATGACAGAGTATACTAGACCAGGCTGGCAGCCAAGGCGAGGGTAGCCCACATTGTGCTGTATTGAGCAGTCTAATTGAGGAGGCCTGTAGTCTCCCACTTCAAAGCTGGAATGAATAGCCTGGGGGCAAAAGTTGAGGAGGCAAAGTTAAAGCTCTATGTCAAAATGTCAGCCACAGCCTCAGCCGCTGCTTCGCATATCGTTTAAAAGCAGTCGATGTGAATGTGTAACAGCGTGTTTTTAACAAGTGTTACTGTAAACACACACTGAAACCGTGTGAAAAGAGGTGATAGGCAGGCTAGCGAGCTTCAGCTGCTATTATCTGTGATGCTTATGTAAAGGAAAGTGGGGAAAAAGCCAAATGTATGCAACATGAATTCAGATACCGTGCTCTGTAATATTTCTTGCAGAGTTTATCGACCGGAGCGAAGTGACTAAAATGAGCGAGACGTGATTTTTAAAACATATTCGTAGCTTCGACGTAACTCCTCCACCCTGAGTCCCGCTACTGTCTTGGAGCTGTGGAAAAGCAAATAGGTTAAAAAAAAAAAAAAAAAGGTCATAACTCACCTAAATCGTCCATAATGAGGACACGTTTTAGGCTGCGTCAGATTTGTTTCTCCTGGTTTGTTCGCTTATTATCGAAGTCAGGCTTTTCCTCTCCAAACTTCAACACACCGCTGTCCTGGAAGTTAGTCAGGAGTAGCTGTCGGGAGCGCGCTGTGGTGTGTGCGTGTGTACTTCACGAGGGCGCGCATCCCGGACGAAGCTCGGTGATGAGCGACCTCTAGCGACCAATGGCGGAACTGACGCGTTACAGGGAGACCATTCCCACCGTAAATAATTGCCAGTAAGTCGTACCTATGTTGGAAAAGTAGTCATTGTGAGTAATGCTTCCGTTCAGTGATAAATTACTGATGCATTCACCTGTGCTTTAATGTTATTGGTCTCACGAATACTCCTTATACTCCGTATACTGTTACCTGGTCTAGTTTACCATATAAAATGCATTCGGTATGATGTTTTGCCTGTAAAAGTTTATTCTGCAAAGTAACTACAGTCGTAAGATAAATGTAGTGCAGGAACAAGAACATTTCCCTGAGTGTAGTGTAGTAAAAGTATTAAGTCTCACAAAACAGAAATACTCAAAAGTGCCCGTACCTCAAAACTGTTCATAACTTCAGCAGGTAAGAAAATATACTCATTTTCACTCTGGTTCAAAATATTGTGTATTTATATGAAGGCAAAATTGCAGTTTAATTAAAAATGTATTTATGCATGGAATAGGGGCTCTAGGGACCCACCAGATCCAGGAGCTTGCTCCATGTATTTGCTTGGTAAGCAGTCCAGGAATAGTGCAACAGAGCTTTGACAACACTGAGCCTAATTTATGAATAGTTAACAAATGTGTATCAAGAACGTAATTTTCAGCTCCCTCCTTACCAGAATAAGTCAAATTAGGAAAGACTGGAAAACATGTAGGACAACATATGTTTATTGCAATATATAGTACATAGAGCATCTTGCATTGTGAACATATTATTCCACAATAGACCTTTCCCTGAAATGAGCAGACTGGGAAAGTGGAGGTAGCAAAATGTAGAATGTTGTCACAAAAAGAGGATTAAAAGGTAGGCATACACAATTCAGTGTGCAGTAATTAAGTAAACCCAAATATGATGTACAATCACTTGGTTCAATAATATATTAAATAGAGTATGAATAACCTCATGTTGAGACAATATGCATACAACTATGCTTGAGTTTCTTCAGTCTTTGTGTGTGTTGTGTTGCATAGAAAAGGGGTTTTCAAACCTTTCATGTTTCGGACCCCCGTCATGACTTTCATTAATCAGCAGACCCTATTTGAATTGATTTTGCCGTTGGGACCCTGTTATGAGAAGATGATTTGGTATGTGTTAAGCATTAAATTGTTTAGATGTCATACTTGAACACTGTCAAAATGATTAAAAAATGTGAGACTAAAACGTAACCCCAGCATCAAAACCACTGGTATAGAAAGCCAATTAAAACAAAGAAAACAATTGTCATAATACCAGGAAAGATGTTCTACAAACTAAATGTTTAATCAGTGTCAGACGTGATGTCCTAATTGCCCACAACAGTGAATAAAAAAGCTCCTGATAATTTTCAGAAATCTACAGACTTCCTGAGCTTCCTCTCCTCTGCTTCTGTAAGAGGCTGCTTGGTGAGGATTTTGTCATGCAGGCGGTGGTGTTTCCCGATGCCCAGCTTTGGCAGGCCGCGGTTCAGCCCCTCCAGTAACACACAGGACTTACAGAGGGCCTGGCTGGAGATATACCCACATCGGCTACAGGTGCCCTGCACAGGCATCTTCACCCCCTCCCGCACCGACAGGTTCTCCCCAGAGTGGATGATGTCCATGATGGTGCTGGGCCGCACACTCTCGAGGTCCTTTAGGAAGGTCCGCGCATACCCACGGTAGGCGTTAGGAGAGTAGATGCACTCTGTGGAAAAGTAATCCAGCTTTTTGAAGTAAGCGTAGAGCACAATCTCTTTTTCATAGGCGTATTTCAGGGGCTTGCAGCGTGGCACAACCCCTTCACCCTCGCTGGCTGTGGAGATGGCAGTGCAGCGGCGAAGGCGGGCGATGTCACCTCGCAAGACGTTCATCAAAACTGTCTCTGCCACATCGTCAGCGTTGTGACCTGTGCAAAAACATGATCAGTGATTGCAGCAAATGATAACAAATGCCAAGTCAACATTTACTATTACAGCAAATCCAGCTTGATCATATTGACAGCTAAAAATTCACAGATTCATACTTTGATCTTTCTGTTGGGAGTTACCTGTACATATCTTGTCCACTTTGAGCATCAAGGCTCCTCTGTCCAGCGCCTGCCTTCTGAACACTCCACAGAAAGTGCAGTTGTTTTTCAGCCCAACCTGCTTCACTATAGCATCCATAGTCCAGCCGTACAGCTCCTCATAAGACACAATCTTCAGCGGCAGGTCATACTGTTGCTGGTTCCTCTTCACCGTCTCCAAGGAGTCGTCACGGTAACCTGTGATCCCCTCATCCACGGAGATCAGAATGAGTTTAAGGCCATAGTTGTAACGCTCATTTAAAACCTTCATCACGTGCGCCAGCACAGTGGAGTCCTTGCCACCAGAAGCTCCAATGCCCACAGTCTCTCCAGGTTTGAAGAGCTGCGCCGCCACAATCGTCTGATGCACCTCCTCCTCGAAGGCCCAGAAGAAGCATTCCTTACAGAGTGAGTGGCCCGTCTTGGGACGTTTCAGCATAGCGCGCCTCTCACCACAACTGCTGCACTGGACAGGCATCCTGACTGTTGGAGAAACAGTTGGTTTAATGGATACCAAATGTCAAAGCAGTGAGATTACATACAAACAAGGCCTTCTTAACCCTTAGATGCATGGCTCACCAAACCCTACACTCTTCCATGAGTGGGGTCAAAAATGACCCCAACTGAAATGAATGGGTTTTCCGCTGTAAACTTCAGAAATGTCTTTCATTTTAGTTAAAGATGATGATTTTTATTGTATTTTAGTCAACAAAAGAATTATTTCATGTTTGACATGTCCATTTATCACTTTTAATAAACATTTTATCAAAAAACATATTTTAAATAGGTCAAAAAAGGTAAACATCCAAAAAGTATCCCTATTAGAAACAATGTGTTTAATGCAATATTTCTTCATTTTGGTTTTAAAATAATGATTCTTATTATATTTTGGTCAACACAAGAATAATTTCATGTTTTCCATGTTCATTAATCACAGGGCTACTCAACCCATGGCCCAGGGGCCACATGCAGCCCGTACATCATTTTTATGCGGCCCGCCACTATCATATAATAAAAATATTATGATTCTATCTAATCTTTTTTAGGAATAAAGCCTCATTTTGTTGTAACCTGATCATTTCATCATTAATCATTGCATGACAATCTTTTATTCAGTGAGAGTTGGCCTTGGATGGAAATGTAGCTGTTTTCTGTATGTTTCATTCATTTGACAAAATTATTGTTTAAATGTCCAAAATAGGACAGACATGTTTAGCTTGCAGCCTTTGGACACAGCTGAGTTTTGCTGAGTGGCCCCTGAGCCATCTTAAGTTGAGTAGCCCTGATTTATCACCTTCTTTCATTTGATCAAAATATTGCTATCAATGCAACTATCAAAACGCCAACATTCATTGTTTGTCTGTCCATCTGTCTGTCTGTCTATGCACGTCCACACGTATGTACACACACACGTGTGTCTTCACTCTTCTCACGGTGAGCAGCTGTTACAAACTCCTTGTTTGTGGCTGTGAGTGCTGCACACAGGGTCACTGCATTTCCAACAACTATTGCTGGCTTTGCGATCTTTGTTTCTTGGACATATATTACACCTCCTTCTCTTCTGCTGGCCCTGTCTGCTTCTCTCCTGTGGCTGGATTGCAGCTTTTGTCATTCTACACCTTCCCATTGCTTCAGTGATGTAGGTTTGTAGTCATGGGATACCTTCCAGTCATCATATATATATTCTGAGGTATAAAAATGATGATAATACTTACATGTATGTTGCTGTGTAAAAATAACCTTCAGGGTGGTGAGACTGCTGGCATTAGATGTGTGGATCAACACTAGATGTATACCTGACATTCACAGTTGATAAAAAATCAAAGGTTCCTAGGGTTAACCCTTGAAATTCCATAGAAAATGCTTGGGGTCATTTTTGACCCCACGTATGGAAGAGTGGGGTATTGATATAAAAAATGCAATTACTTAAAAAATATAACAGTTAGATACAAATCCAAATGGCCTCATGTCAAAGACAACCTATTTGAGGAATACATGGAAGATTAAATGATAAAAATGTTAAATGACTAAGATATTGCAAAAAAAACACCTCCGGGGTCATTTTTGACCCCACGTATGCATCTAAGGGTTAAGACATGCAAACTGAGTCACAGACTTCTGAGATTCTTATTTTATATGATGTGCTGCAGAGCTGGTTCACCATTTCCACCAATGGAGTGGTAAAGTGTGAAATCTCCAACAAGACTTGTCATTCACTCTCCAATCCGCTAATGAAATACAGCTGAAATTATACTCTCTCACCTTGACGGGAAGACATTATGGACCTGCCTAATCTGCTAAATTAGAAAGCTGATTGAGATAATAGCTAAGTTTTACCACTCTTTCTGGCAACATCAAACCACACAAACTTTAACACTCTGCTAAGTTAATTTGATGAGGCATCTCTCAGTAGGCACATGTACTGCCACCAAATGCGGTGTGTACGGAGGAAGATAGCAGGGCAGCTAAGTGCTGTGCATGCCGAATTGAAGAGCTAAAACTAACGATTAATTTAACGTCTTAAGTAATCTTCGATCAACTATCTACGGTTTCTAGTCGACAAGAGACATTAAATCACGATAAATTCGCATGTAATTTGGCGTACACTAGCTCGCTCCACTCCGTAACGTGGGTTTCTAACTCGGGCTAGCTACCTATTAATTCCCACTAACAGTCAAATTTACCCAGTGTATATTTGCATGAACATACCAAATTTTCCGAGAATACGAAGTCTGGACTCCAAATGTCAAGCACTACATGAGCTAAATCACAAATTAACTTTCTTATATAAATAGAGTGTCTTATTCGACTCTGTCAGCTATCCCGAGCGGTTAGCTAGCACGAAGCTGCTCCTCGACGACCGGCAAAACAGGAAGTGACGTCACCGATTCTCGCTCGTAATCTACCTACAACTTCTCCCCCATAAATAACACATTTCACCTTATTATAGTCATAGAATTAATAACTCTCAAGTGTGTCATATACAGCATTTCCCGTACTATTTGAGAAACTAATTTAAGCGAGTACAGATTTGTTTCCTTTGGATTTTTTTCTTCATTCATAGACCATGAATGTGGTGTCATAAGACTTACAGTCCTATTTGTGATATCCCTACATGAAACTTTGAACTCTTAGCAGTCAGAGGACAAGACAAGACAGAAATCAGTCACGTGAGCAAGTGAAATGTAAACAATGAGGATTTATTAGTTTGCTTGAGGGGATGTCACTACGTCAACAACTGCAGTGGATATCAAAATGCAGTTTGTTGTTTGTTGAGGGAAAGGGTGTTGGAATAGAGCAAGGTTGCAGAGGTGAGGTTTCAATTACTGGAATGAGTCAGAAGCTTCGGTGGTGGGGTGGAAGGCACCCCGCTGGTGCCACTGCATGTCTCTGATGCGCCGAACAGACTGGATCTGAGGGATCTGGGCTCCAAACTCAGAGTTGTCCTTGTACTCCCCCTTTTCAAACAGGTACTGGAAGCCTCTGTAACCTGGATACTGATAGCCCACCCAACTGGTGCACAAGGGGCACAGTGAGGGGGTGGAGGGGAGGAAAACAAGGATTATTTAGACATGAAAGCCATGCAGCAGCCGTGAAATTCATGATAATAAGGGTTTTCTGCAAAATCTAAGATGTGCTGAGAGGCCTGACTTACGTGCCGCTCTGAACTCTGACAGAGGAGACCTTCTCCTGGTAGCCATGTGCATGGAAGCTGGGGACATCGTCATCTATGATCTCGATCTTCTTCCCCGCAAAGCTGGGGTTTTCATAAAGGACAATCTTGTGCTCCTGGCTGTCCTGTGAGGGCCACAAAGAAATACACTCTCAGTGGGTGCTTTGCCAAACATAAGGATCTCATCACCGCACGATGGAGACATAAAAAGGTGAAGCCACTTTTTTACCACTTTAATGGGGCGGAATGCAATGATGGTGTCACTGCGCCTGCTGTTGGTCCAGGAATCCCAGCGAGGATACTCCCCCTTCTCAAACACATACTGCTCCCCCTTACAGTTTGCCTGCTCATATCCCACCCATCTGCGAGGGCACAGGAGGGAGGGGAGGTGCACGAGGAAAGCAGGAGACACATGGCATTAAGGCTGAACACTGTTTCACACAAACTATTTACACAGAGTTGTTTGTTCCTCAGTGTGCAGGTTTCTCTCTCACATTTTCTGTCTCTGTCTCGCTCCCTTCCCAAACTCATCTCCCACATCAACTCTATTTAAAATGTTATACATCTGCACAACAAAGAACATATGTTTACCATAAGGTTTCTATAAACAGCCTTTCTACATTTGATGGTAAATATAGAAATATAGAAATGGTATTTACAGAAAATGATGTGCTGCTGGTCATCCTATAACAAGGTTATTTCAGTTATCCTGTCATTATATGTGGACAATGAACCATGTTTTGAAATTTTTACAATAGTTTGCGTGTTATGTTAACTAGCTAGCTAGCTTTGCTATTCATCTCAATCAGTGGAATTGATTGCCAATTGATTTGTTTAACACAAAAGTATAATATTGGAAATAACAAGTGGAATATTTACATTATGTGAGTATATTTTAACTTGGTCTGCCCTGAGCTCTTGAGCTATGTGAGGTTGTGTGTGTGTGTGTGTGTGTGTGTGTGTGTGTGTGTGTGTGTGTGTGTGTGTGTGTGTGTGTGTGTGTGTGTGTGTGTGTGTGTGAATGTTGGAAATTGGCTTTAAATGGCTAAAAACTCTCTGAGGGACGACCCGTCCCCAGCCACCACCCTTAAAACTGTGCCCCCCCACCTTTCAGACCATAGTTACGCCACTGGTTTGTATGTTGGGTTTTGATTGTTTTGTCTGCCTGGGGTTCTATCTTGTTGTGACCCACACTCACGGTCCACACAGCACCAGTATAGAGCCCACTTTCTCCACGCCTGCTTCCTGGAGGTTGTTACAGGGACCAGTCAGCTCATGGCAGCGTCCCTGGAAGTTTTCCTGCTCATAGATAATCAGCTGTGGGTAGACGGGAGGAAAGAGGAACAGCTTTAGTACCCTGAACAATGCATATCTGAGGAAATGTCAGTTGTAAGTGATGTTATTTTTGCAATAAAAATGCTTTATCTGTCTAACAATCCAAATGTAAAACAAATTAACATGAGGACAGCAGCTGTGCTCTTCTAAGAGACAAGCTTTTGGAAGTTTGGAAGATCAAGTCTCTAATAAAAACCGTAGACCAAAATCTAAGCGGACTAGTGTACAAGGGCTTAGTTCAGTGAGGATGTTGGAAATTGTGATGAATCAGTATTTGCTTTGTCTGTGTTGCCCTTCCTTCTCACCTTAAACGCACTAGTCCCTTGCTGTTGCTGCTTGGATGCAGGGTTCTGGTGGTCTGTGGCCATAGTGAACGGATGGGTAATGATGAAACTGAAAGGAAACACAAAGACAAATCTTAGAGAAAGTGCACAGAACCTGAGAAATATCTGTGGCTGTGCATATGAGATAAAAAGTTGCATGTGTTCATGTGACAAAGTGTCACAAAATCATGCTGTTGTTGATACCATTGTTATATTGGTTTTTTTCTTTCTCATATGCAAAGAAACAGAAGTTCCTCCAACTTTATAACACGCTCCTGGTTTTTGAAGCCTGGAATAATTTATGTACAGATTGAGCCTAAAGTAAAAGATTGTGATTAAATGCTAGCAAATAAATTGACAATAGTTTTACTAAATAGATACTTTATAAAATAAGATACAGAGTGACGGACATGAATCTCTTACCAGTACCTGTCTGTGCCAGTGTGTTTGTGATGGCTAGCTCCGCTCAATATATACGGGTCTCCCCGGGGTGGAAACTCTGCCAACAATCCCTTGTGTCCAAGCCAGCCTGCAGATCAGCCTGCAATAGGTCCGGCAAACAGAAGTGAGGGGTCACTGTACCACCCCCCTCCTCACCCCTCTTTACCCCCTGTCTCACACCCCCACAAAGTTATTTCATTAGTTGTCAATTTTGTCCAGCCGGTCATTGTTCGATATCCACATGATTCAGCACAACCAGTGCCAAGAGTCCCACACCTACAATGAGAGCAGCCTGTGTGCCATCAGAGAGAGGGACGATGACACACACACAGGCACAGAGAGAGAGAGAGAGAGAGAGAGGGAGAGAGAGAGAGGGAGAGAGAGGGAGGGAAAGGGTGAGGGAGGGAGAGGATTCACAGAAAGAGGCGAGTTTTAGTTTACCAGAAAGTTTGGGGCTGGCTGGAATAACATAATCTAACTATTTCTGAATATTTCACCTGAACAGGTGTAGGTTTATGCACCGTTTTAATTCTATGGAAGAGAAACACATTATCATTGTCCTCCGTTATTGTAATCACATGCTGTGCTGCTGCTGTTTGCCTGCAAAAGATACCAGAGGCTGAATGCACCATTACAACTTGTTGGCTGGATGTACCAGCTGTTTTTTTTTTTTTTGTTTTTTTTTGGCACTAAAATGCCTGGTGCCGATGCATTTTTACAAGTGTAAGCAACACAATGTATCTCCATATTGTCTGTTTTATCCACTTTTACTGAGGTCACGTAACAAGAGAGGTAAAGGTACTGAAGGTAACAGGGCACTTGAAACAAATTTTTTGTAGAAGCTGGAATCAAAGTCCAGTGATGCTGAAGAGAAGCTTCTTGTACAGCAAGGCATGTAGGTGATGTGTATCAACAGTGTGCTCAGTAATGACGGGTCAGAGTGGGCGTGAGTCACTCCTGACAATAAGCTGCTCTTCACTGTGGAGGATTAGGATGTTTTCAGAGGAGAGGTTTTGTGATGCTTGAGGTAGAGAGGTGGACCAGCAGCCAGACGGGGGCAGGTTCAGTGGGAGTGCTCAGGCGCTCAGTGAGGCACCGAGGTAGGCTGGAATTACATCCACATTGTTCACCGTCCCAGCTGCACTACACCCTTAAGCAAGGAACTGAATCCCAAAGTGCTCCTGGGCCGCTGCACTGCCTCCAAGCCTGCACTCTGACCTCTTGGAGGAAATACATATTCTGTATTATACAACACAAAAAGACACATTCCAGGCTCTGTTTGTCAAAAAAGCCCCTGAAGTTCCCTCTTCCTCTGTATGTGTGCTTGTATTTCTCAGACACTAAATCACTTTGTGTCCTAATTTTGTGTGCAGACACTAAAACTCAATGAGCCCATGTGTTTGTTATTATTTAACTGTTGCTCTATGTAGTGCTGTTTGCTTGCAACATCAAAGATGTCATGGACATTAAGTAACAGAGACTTTTATTGAGTTGAACTGGATTGAACTCAACTGCTCTGAATAAACAGACTTGTCCACTGTAAGTCCTTGTGGGAAACAGTGAGCATTAAGTTTCTCAAATTGCCCATCACATTATGTTTGAAATGCCTGCAGGACAAAATAAACCTTCCAGCAAAGTGCAGTGAAATAACAGCCTGGAATTGTTTAGCACCTGCTAATAATGAGTTTTGATTATGGCACTGCAAGTGTTGAAGTCCAAAGCCTTTTTATTGCATCCATAAATCTGATCAATGAAGACATTAGAAAGTTCAGTGTAAGGCAATGGATAATCATTTCAACTTAAGAATAATTTTAGTTAAATTGTTGTATGTATACATGTGAAATTAAGTATCAGATTATAGACTATGATTAAATATGATCTGATATGACAAATATAATCACATTCCTGGCCTTTATAGGTTTTGAGATACAGAGGTTTTTGCAACACTGGTTTAAACCAGGTGGATATGTCCTTTTTTTATCGGTGAGGGTGACAGGTTAAAGAATTCTGTGTTTCACTTTGAAATATGATACACACAAGATACACACTAGACTGTATGCCAAGTCCAGTCCATGTGAGTGTGTGACCACTGAAATGCGCCACTGAAAATGAAGTAAATGGCGACTATTTTGTTATGATACTGCAACATAGTTTCACATCATCTTAAACACAACAATAATTCTAAGACAGAAGATTATGATGATTCAATATTGTAGTATTATTATTATTCCTTGCGAATAAAACGATGTCTGCTGTTTTGGTTATATTTTGCTCCTGTTTTTATTTGTGCTCTTGTTGAACTTGCAATTCAAAGAGTGGCTGGACTTGGGAGATGGCACGTTGCACAGCACTTTGCAGCGGTGAATGCCTGGAGTGACATTAAGCTGTATGTTGTTCAACATCTGATCAGTTAAGTCATTATAGTGCAGGTTTACACCAAGGGCTCTGCTGAGGAGTTTAAGGGGGAGAAGAAGTCTTTAACTCTGCTGTACTGTAATCTTTTGGATTGAGGATCTTCTTCTTGTAGACAGAGACAGAGATGAGAGTCTGACACTACAGCCCACAATGCATATTCCAAAGTAGTTACTCAATATGTCCAAATGCTGACCAATATGCAAAGCCTTGAAAAGTCCCACTCTGTTCTCAGGTTTTAATCTTTTCAAATTCAGTGCCGTTAAAGAACACATATGGACAACAGTCCATTCTTTGAATTGTGCTATGTGGGACACGCTTGCTTCATTTTTTTGAAAAATGACACGCATTCCAATTAAATAATTGCTTGCATGTGCCACTTCCTCATCTTAAATAGCAAACATGCTCTGCAGATGGGATGCAGAGCACCGATATTCAACTTACCACAGCTCCAAAGGTTTCTGGATCACTTTCAATAGTTTGATATTTGAGTTTAAACATGTTTGAGAGAAGATGATTTCAGTTGCTATTTGTTTACCTGGAGATCTTTTCATGTGGGAAAAAAAACACAATGATGACTATGGAAAGCAATGCAGTTCACTATGTTTTAATAGCAAGCATACATATGACATCATCATTTCCATTGATGTTCAGCAGATGTGAATCAACGTATTCATCGAATAATTCATGCACTCCTAATGCTGGGCGAGGTTATGAGCCGTCTTTGAGACTTAACACAAGCAAAGAACGTGGCACACATGACTCGTGGAGTTATCCAAATAAAATGAAGTTACAAACACATCTGTAGCTTGTTGTCTTAATGGATGAATAGTCAGATGTACTTTCTTCCTACTTTAATGTCTCTGAAGTTTCTTTCAGCTTTACATTTCTGATAATGCTTTTCTCAAATCTTCATTATCCTAGATAATGCAGCTGACCAATACCACCTTGACGTACAAGTATAACATCACCGACAAACATGGCCAACTCCGGGTCAAACAACTTTTATTCGCCACTGAAACATACATAGCACTTCTCACTGGGCACAAGCAGCATTTTGCCATGGTTGGGGTAAGGCAGAGGGCGGGCAGTGGTGGCAGCGTGGGAGAGGCTGCAGAGGTGGGGGGGTTGGAGGTCGGTGAGGATCCTGTTCAACTGGCTCCGGCCGCAGCAGGAGGGGCCGGAGGCGCAGGGGCAGGGGCAGGAGCCGGGGCGGGAGCTGGGGCAGGGGCTGGGGCAGGGGCTGGGGCGGGGGCCGGGGCGGGGGCCGGGTCAGGAACAGTGAAACACCCCTTCTTGTGCCACTGCATGTCCCGCACACGTCGGATAGACTGGATCTGAGGTGCTGGGGCCTCCCAGTCGTTCCAGTGCTTGAACTCTCCTCGCTCAAAGATAAACTGGCGCCCTCTGTAGCCTGGGTACATGTAGCCAACCCATCTGGAGGAGAAGTTAAAAAAAATCTCTTAGAAGGTCTTAGAATATCCTCAAAGTGCAGTCAGACTGTGCAGTGGTATTGAAAGAACTAAAAAAAAAAACAAAAAAAAAAACAAGAGAAACACCAATGGGCCAGGAAGCAAAAGGTAAATGGGTGAAGCTAAGGGCAGAGAGGAGGTCTTACGTTCCGTTAAGAGCCTTGACGCTCGCTACACGATCCTGGAAACCATGACCCCACAAACTGGGCATGTCGTCATCGATGATCTCAATCGTCTTGCCAGTGAATCCAGTGTTATCAAACAGGTGGATCTTGTGTTCAGCACCATCCTGAAGAAGGCAGATAGATACAGGAATGTTTCCAAGAAGAACTTCATATTAAAATGTATCCAGTAGCTGTTGTATGGACTAAAACAATTATGTGTTTAAAGTGCGTGGTCAGGTCAGTGTGGGTGTCAGGAGACATTTGGCTGCAGTGACCCACCATTTTGAGTGGCCTTAGAGACAAGAAGGAGTAGCTGTTCTGACTGTTGGTCCAGGTGTCCCAGCGTGGGTACTCGCCCTTCTCCAGGATAAACTGCTCCCCTATGAAGCCATGGCTGTCAAAACCCACCCAGCTACCAGCAGACAACAAGAGAAAAGAGAAGAGACGATTATATGGAAGAACATGGTTTCTCAGTGCTAAACTTAATTCAGATGGTCAAACCTGACTATACCATCTAACATACTCAACTATAATACACAACTGACATCACCAAACAAACAGTATACTGTAAAAATAAACTTACTAATCAATCTGTGTGTGTGTGTGTGTGTCTCTTGAATGAAAGTTGCATCACTTACGGTCCTGACTCCACGAGCACAGAGCCAACCTTCTCAAGGCCCTTCTCTGTTACATCTTTACACTCTGCAGAAAACTCTGCCTTGCGGCCCTGGAAGTTCTCAAGCTCGAACAACACCACCTGGATCACACAGGGACACACAGAGGCATCACACAGCAGTCACTGTGTCAGGGGAGATCGGAAATGGATCGGCTCTTTGTTACTGTTAAGTGTTTTGGATAAAAGATGACATGAGAATGTCAGAATATGATGCAAAGACAAAGATCACATCACTTTTACTTTGCATTTTTGTATCCGGGGTTAGAAAAAAGTTGGAAATTGTTAGCTTTTGTCCCAGTGGAGATTCAGCAGCCAACAACAGCAGACTGTTGCTGTCCTGAGCAACTCACAGTGTGAATTTGTGTGAGTGTCTGCATGCATGTGAAGCAGGTAGACTTCAAACTGCAATCAATCCCTGAACAAACCAACTTTGAGCTCCACGGGTCAGAGGGCTGCTGCAGTACCTTGTATGTGGCTCCAGCTCCACCCTGGCTCTTCCCAGCAGCCAGCTGCTCTGGGGCGCTCTGCGGCTCCGACATCCTCCTGGTCCACTGCTCCTCCACTTTTGGCAGCAGCAGCAGCAGCACACACACCCAGGCAGACACAACACACATGCACAATCGCACACATGGGCACACATGCACGCATGCACACATACAGGGACAGCTTAAAGTCAAAGTTGCATTACAGAACTCACCCATGATTCAGAGGACTCAATTCATTCTGGCTGTTTAGAAAATAGACAGAAGTCACCTCACTTCAGAGTAAAAGTAGCTGTGCCATGTGTTTGTTGACCAGCAAAGTCTAACATACTGTGATCAATGTGCAACTTATACAACAGATAAGAGTTGCTTAAAGCAGACACTCATCAGTCCTTTGTTGATTCCATATACAATGCCTTTTCCCAAAATAATCCAGATTTGGTCTTCAGTGATACTAAGCTGAACCAGGATGTCACCAAAGATCATACCATACTCAGTGTCACTTAAAGGTTTGCTTGCCTCATGACTCACACTGGGCAACTTATTGGTAAGTCTGTCTTACACTTTCCATCTCTCTCCAATTCTCAGACTACTTGCTGATGATCACAGTGTGTCCATATTGAGGCATATTACCTGAGTATGCCTGCTAGGAAGCGATAACGTCCCTCTGTTGCGGTGCCACTTGGTGTTTGGTGGGGTTGAGCCATTGGAGGGCAGGGGTAGGGGGGGTATTTATGGTTTATTTCTGGCCACAACAGCAGAAAAGGGGGAGCTGTTGATACAGCAAGTCTGTCGCTCACATTGTGTCCATAACGCTGCCTCTCAATAGGCAGCTGTGTTGGCACACACTGCCCTGCCCGTCCGCCTGCCTGCCAGTGAGCGCTGTGTGCGGGCACAGGGAGAGGGAGCCAAGAGGATTCAGCAAACAGCTCTGCTCAGCACAAACACACACACACACACACGCACACATGCACACACACGCACACATACACACCCGCCATTTCTGACCACACCCAATCTCGACCTCAAACTTCCTCACACTGTTCTCACCGGTTCAGATTTGTGTTATCATCATAAACATCCAACATAGAAAACACCCTCTAGTGTCCATCTTTGACGACTTTCTTTGAAATGTAACACATAATAATTTAAAACATAGAGAATAACATTTTCACTGCATCTTAATCTCAATAATCAGATTATCCACACCTTTTCCAAAAAAGTGTGTAAGTTCCTTAAAATAATAATTATAGGACTGGCTTGTGTAACCAGGAAGCTGACCAGGAGGGCTGGATTAAAGCATTTGAAGCAGCAGCCTGAATACTGCATGAAAAATCAGATAGAGAACAAAACTAGAAGGTATGCAGGAAGAAACTCAGCCACAGAGTTACCATTCGGAGTCCGTAATTCAACTCAAATAAATTTTATTAAGAATTTACACTTTAGGACACTGGCCATTACAACACAGTGCAATATACATCTTTTACTTTCAAATAAAAAAGGACAAACATAGGACATAAAAAATAAACCCTCAAATTGACAAAGTTTATGACAAAGTAAAATGTCAAGTACAGACAAACCGGGGATAATGACTCCAAAGATTCAATCGACAAGTCCGCTTGCATTGCAATAGCATTCCAATGAGGCTACTCAAATACAGGAGGCGGGACATGGCCAACAAAGACGGGAGGGGGGGCAGAGGTCAGTGCTGTAGTGCATCAAGTGACAAAGTGCTTTATGGACACAGAGCAAGTGGGCGCATGGCAAACACAAGGAGAAAGACCACAGTCATGTTTGAGCTCCTTTAACAGGTGCAAATAGTCAAATTTTGTTTGGAGCAAAACAGAGAGCACAGTGTAGCCCTCTTTCAAACTATGTAGTGAACAAATCATCCCTCCACTGGAGTAGAGTAAGCCATATCCCAAACACTCTTGGCCAGTCAGCGTGCGCAAAGCTTAGTGTGGGAGCAGAGATTGTGCATGCACATAAATGGAATAAAATAGAGGGGAAATTGCACATTTGTTGGAGATAATAAAAAATATAGCAATACATTCTGTCAAAACATAATCCAGGGAATCCAGAGGGGTACAAGATGAACGTATGGCTCATAAGGGATGCATACAGGTACGACATTGTCCTTACAATCCTCGTATTCATTCTTGCAGCACAATGGTGACCTGCTGGAGGAGGTAAGGTGGAGAGGAGGGAAGACAGGCGGACTTAGTGTGTTCATTCAAGATTGAGGAGTGTGTGTTTGTGCTGGAAAGGAGGGTCCATGATTGAGAAACTCGCTTGGCCAAACATCCCCTGTCCTTATTCCACAAATACTCGGACACAAAAAAAAAAAAAAAAAAAAAAAAAGTTCTACGCAGCAACTGTGCCACTGTTAGGTTGTGAAGTGTATCAAAGTAAAAGGCTCCAGAGCCTCTATTGTAGTGATGCTTTTTTAATCCTTTTCAAATCTAGCACTGTCTCTTTCAAATCAATGACAATACAAATATAACATTTCCTGATTACAGATAATAACATAATATACAGTCCCGCTGACAATCAGGTGAGCGGTGTTTTGTTCTCGGTGTTCCTAGGAGAAAAAGCATCAGCATCTGAAATGTTATCCTACAGTATGACAATGCTTGTGTGGCTACCATCAACAACCTCCAGTGATAAGAGAGAAATCCAATGCACAGACACCGACATCTACGTACTAATAAAGTAAGAAAACTAAACACATATATCTTGTAGAGGACTTGGATTGCCCTCCGGTGTATACTGAAGCACTTTCAGGTTAAGAGGTGCCGTGGTCCCACAAGTTAACCGTTTCCTGAAATGCGACCTGACAGGAAGTAATTGAGTTTTCTCCTTTTCCCACGTCTTCTGGTCCCTATCGGAGTAAAGTGTCTATTTGAAGTCCCTCCTGGTACAGAAGAGCTTCTGGAGGATCAAGCGGTGAAATGGACAAGCAGAGCAGCCTGATGTTTTTCTCTTTGCTTGTTTTTTTTTTCTCTCGTAAGACTGAGACTCTCAGAAAAAAGGCACCATGCACGTGTATGTGACCCAGTTGGGCAGACAACAAAAAAACAAACAAAAACAAAAATAGGAAATACATCAGCAGCGGTACATTCTATTCCCATCTTCTCCGGGTCAAAGGTTAAGGCTTCTATTTCATACATATTCGTCTGTTTAAGGCCACCTTGAGGGGGAGACAAAAAAAGGAAACTGTCAACACAAGTGTCACAAGTGCATACAATGCAAACAGAGTCAAGCTCACGGGTTGTTTTTAATGTCAACGTGCATGTCAGCACAGGGAGAGGAAACTCCAAACCTTGCTCACCTTCTTATTTAGCTATCGTTTTCTATTTGACTCAAGCGCTTCTTAGTCTTCAGCTCTCTTAACCACTGGGGAGAGTCCTCACTGATGAGAGAAAACACAGACACCAATAAGTGGAAGGTCACAAACAATTAAACATGAGCTGATTTGTCTGATTCACTTACATTTCCTGGAAAAAACGGTGACCTCGACGAGTCGAGAATTAAAATTACAATCACTAAAACCTTGACATAGTTGTAGACAGTCCTGCCACTCCATCGAACCCATCAAATAAATCAAGTCAAATGTCACTTTCATCGGGTCTTTAACTAATAATTCTTGGAGAAAATCTGTTCTATCCAACTAGTGCCACTTACCCATTTTCTTTCCCACCAGTAGGGGGCAGTACGCGTGCTGCCCGTGGGAGGAAGGGGGACTTGGGAGAGCGAGACAGCTGGGAGGCGGAGGGAGCAGGTCCATCAGTCTGATTGTCAGAGTCACCCCTCTTCTTCAGCTGGGCCTGGGAAACAGAGACACAGATACTAAACAATATACAAAAAAAATGGTGCAATTTTGTGTGTAGTTCACCTTTATTGTCTGCGTCAACATACAGGGGCACAGAAAAATGAAAAATACAGGTACCACAAGACAAAACGATACAAAACAACAACATGGGTCAACTACATAATATTCAGACAAAACCAATGATCATGTAGGTTATTTGGTGGATTCTTTAGGTGGATCCATGTTTGTAACGTCTGATTTAGACAGACCAAACGCTGCTGGCTCACCTTTAACGCTGAAGGGTCCATCCCAGGGAACAAGGCGACCCTCTGAGGCTGGGAGGCAGCAGCAGAACGGGGATCAACTCCTCTGGCCTGCTCCTCCGAGTCCGAGTCCTCCTGCTTACTCTCAACCTTCTCCTCTGTCACAAGGAGAACGGAGAGAAACCATTTCTTCATTATTATGTGCAACAAGGTTGTGAGTAGGATTATACTGTTTTGATGTAGAAAACAAAAACAAAAAACAACTATTGAACTACTCAAAACTAGCTAAAACTCAGCAGACCAAAATTTGGTCATCAGGGATCTGAAACACAGACCAAAAGTACACACTCTTGCTTATGATTACAATTTTGGTGATTTTCATGTTTTACCTTGAAGTAAAGAATTACATGCTGCTCTTTAATTCGCAGACAGAATTTATTTAAATTTAAAAGCAAGTCATGTGCAAATTTCTTTCACTTTCATATGACTTGCTACAATGTTGTTGAATTTCCATGGTTTAATTAAATATAGCTTTTCTTCCATTTTCCCCCCAACCACAATTTTAAACACCTCAGATTCAGATATCTTACTAAAGTTTATGTAGGCCTGTACGCAGCTCGTAATTTCCAGAGATGACTTAGAGTCGGCCTTTCAGTATGACAAAATCAACTCCTTGACTTGTCCCAAGGATCCATTACATTTCTCGACTTTCCCTGCTTTTCATATTCCATGACTTTCCACAAACTTCCTATGAGCTATTCAAAGTCGATTTGAACAACAAAATCACACTTCTGAGTATTTCAGTTTCACCTGAACATATTTGTGATTGTATATTTGTGAATACAAAAGCATCATATCAGAACACCTCCTGTTGCCTGATACATTGTCCAGATTTCCTCCAAGGTTTTAAACGAGTCACGGTTGACCTCAAGATGCCAGTAAATACAAATAAACTACAGTGGGGTCTTGGGGCGGTGCTGACCTGTGGAGTCTCTGTAGCGCCAGTCCTCGGTGGCTCCTGCCTCTCCCTCTGGAAGCACAGCAGCACTGAGGTGGGCCGCTCTGGAGGGCCGTGACCGCGGGCCTCGCTTCTTCGCCAGCTGGGCTCTGGAGCGGAGAGCACTCGTGTCCAACAGAGTGGTCGTGACCTGAGAGAAAATATATTGATAACCCATTATTATCAGGTAAAATATAGCATAACAGAAGAGCACAAAAAAACAAGCAATCTTTTTGCAATGAGCTACAGACCTAATTAATGATTTGTTTTTTGGTTTTTTTACCATATGATGTGTAGACAATTATACACGACTCTTGATGACCATCGTGACAGAGTAAAATTGGAAATCTTAAAACACACACACACACACACACACACACACACACACACACGCACACAAAATCTTACGATACGATAGGCCGAGTGAGATCAAAGAGCTGAAGTGCGGGAGCTCAGGTGAGACTTACATCTGGCAAAGGAGGGAATGGCTGGCTCTCAGGTGGGGACAAGGGGGAGAGGCCATCTGGGGTGTCGAGATTCAAAGATGGAGTGTATTCGCCTGGTGTGTGGGGAGGAGTTGGTTTCCTTGGCGATGGGGTGAGGTTGCTGTCTGAGGTGGGTGTGGCAGGAGACAGGCTAAAATAAAGTGGAAAAAAAAAAGTTAGAAATTATTTATGAACCACCAGCACTAGAAATGATTGCTTGCTATTTCCACGGTTTCAGTAAGAGCCTGAGTCATATCAAACCTTTTTCCCCACCAGACCTGAAAACAGGAACCTAGCAACTACACAACTTCAAAGTACAAGCCTCCGGTTTCACCACATCAGGGCTCAACAGCAATGACTCATGTACATGCTGTTACAGGCTGCAATGTTCATTTCAAAGGAAGGGTTTTGCCTTATGTGTGAGACAATGAAACCAAGCCAGCACAGCAACACAAATGCAAACTTAACTGATCAATTCTGAAAATGCTGTGGGACTGCTTGTGTTGCGATGTGATGCTCCAGCCACATGAGGTCAGTGACAGACTGCATTGAGGGAGTCAGCGATGTAACTGCTTATTAAATCTCTCTTGTTGAGGCAGCGCTGCTTTATTAGATTGTCCATAACATAGACAGATATCAGATTTATCCACCAGGATGCTACTTGACAAGAGCTCTCAGTTTGCTGCAGGTGTTCTGAGGCTGCAGACATTTACTTCCCATAAGCACTCGCTATATTTTGACACTTCATCACTAAATGCTTAATTGACAAAATAATGGACAGATTAATCGGCAGAGAAGAAGCTGCAGCTTCAGTTGCAGCTCTATTATGCTGTAAAGTAGCTCGTGATATGACGCATTTACCCATTCCTTACTCAGTGTTAACTAGATGGTTCAGGAATAATAATACGTCAACAACAGGATGCAGTGTGTAAATGGTCATGACAAAACTCTGCTAACAACAGACTGCAAGCAGCTCGTAGCTCCAACCTTTAAGTGAGGCTGCGTCTGACGCAGTGCCGTCTGTGACTTTGCCCAAAGGTCAGTGCTGCTTCAGGAGGAGACGTGATAGAGCACATCGCTTGTTATTGTTCCATCCATGTGATGCTATCCATTGATCAGAGTGGTTTTACATTGCTCAGTCTATGCTATATATATGGACGTAGGGATGAATCAGCAAGATTTGGAAGGTCATCATTGCACACTGGGGACAACAGGATCCCAGGAGAAAGCCTTCTCCACCATAACACACTGCTGCTCCTGATAGTGACTCAGCATCATCATTTATGAACAAAGACTATAGGATATGATCAGGTCTGCAAAAAATGCAGGAAGACACAGGAAAACGATGATAAACAATGAAAAAAACAAGCGACAAAAAAGAAATCCCACATCAGAAAACTGTGCGTGTGTATGTATGTGTGTGTGTGTGTGTGTGTGTATATATATGCTTACCTATCATCAGTGCGCAGTCCTGTCTCCCACGTCCCGTACTGACTGTCAGTGTCATGGACCGGTGTGTCCAAGTGCTTCTCCTCCTTGTCACTACTGACACTCTGCTTCTGCTGCACCTGAGAGGACGAGGGGAGTGATTAATAAAATGGGATGGAGCGAAGTAGAGCTGAATGGTATGGCAACAAAATCATGACATATTGCTATTTGAAATGCAGTTTTAGTGGAAATGATCATTTTTGTCTCATAATTTTTTTCTTCTTATTTTTGATTCAGATTCAGGTTCTTTACTGACCACACAGTCAGGCTAGTGGAAACAGTGGTGATGATGGTGTCAGTACCAAACCACCATGGTATCTGTAATGTGGATACTGCACTTGAACATATTGTGATTGAAATTATATTTTAATAAACTGTTCAGTCCTACACCAAAGGCAGCTGGAGTGATGAAAGCCTCTAGCATGAGGCACCAAAAAGACCAGCTGACAGCTCTCTTATTCTGTATGTAACCACAGTCACCGTGTGCATTGCAGACGGCTGGAAAACAGTCTGTTAAGTTTGGTAAACATGTGAATTGTCCTTTTGCATTAATATTGCCGAGCAGTTTATATAAATTTGCTTTGCTTTGCTTAAACGTGGTTTGATCAGCATGTACAGTAACCCAGTGATTGATGGAGTAGTGGGTTAATTGTTCTCATGCCTCTTGTTGGCCAGCCAACAGAGCTGCGGGTGGAGCTGCATTGTGTGGCAGTACAGTGGCCGGCAGTGGGTAAGATGGATAATGAGAGGTAATGGGATGAGCTCACAGAGACAGGAACAGAGCGGGAACAGAGGCGGAGATGGGTAGGTGGGTGATTGAGAGTGTGTTTTTGCTGTCTACTGAACCATGATGCTTTTAATGAGGCTCCTACAGAGGGCACTCTGTCCTAAAACCAAACATTTGCTCCAGAGGAACGCACGAGCATGAACCGACAACCCTGGCCTATAAAAAAAAAAAAAAAAAAAAAAAAAAAAAAAAAAAAAAAAAGGAACACACACACTACAAAATCCTCCTTCTGTCCTCAGATGTTGCCTGAGGGGTTGACAATGAAATGCAATACACCTGAGTATGTAAAATTTTGTGCACTTTCCAAGAGTATGAGAGCAGCTCACTAGTGATGTATCCAAGGCCAGTGACTGTACATCAGAGCTCCTTCTTAAGCTTCATGAATGCTCTCCCTGTTCTCTTTGTGTGAGCAACATGAAAGACACAAAGGTAAACTAAGTGCAAAAGGAATGCAGGAGACCATGAGATAGGAAGAATACTACAGGCAGAGAGTGAGAGAGGGGGAGCACGATATAAAGAGAGAGCAAGAGAAAATAACAGTGCAGGATGTCATTCATCAGCTCTGTGTTTCCTGACAGGAAAATGAAAATAGAAAACAACAGAGAACAGTGAAAATGGCATCTGAGAAAGCACTTGTACTCAAGTGCATCCTCTTCTCAAGGATTTACTGCAATCACACTTCGTTAAAGAGGATGTAACACGACCACATACTTGCCCACAAATCCACACTGATCAACTCAGCTGTGAACACAGCCCAAGGCCAAAGTCCTTATAAATGAAATCGCAGGTATTAACATGATGAACCTGCACCAACATCCTCAGGCTATCTGGATGTATTGGCGTTGATTTACACAGAGTAGATACATGTATCGGCCTTCCACAAAGACTAAGCTTGGTCAAACTGATGTAGATACATTTAACCTGCACTACTGGAAGATCAATAGGGTGTAGCATGTACAACTTTTTTTTTTTAAGTGTTAATGTTTCATGTCGAGCACAGCAGCAGCAGTTTGGTAATTCTTTATGTGACAATATAATCAATTCTGAATCAGAGGTGATGAATGTACCCCATTCAAATAGGATAATTTACAGGACTAAACATGCAATAAGTGAATAAACATGCTCAGCAAATGTGCTGATCTGAACTCCTATTCCCTGAGTGTGTGTAAGGCAACTCAAACACACCCAGAACACACCCTTGCTTGATCAGCATAGAGTAGCAAAGCTGCCTTGGTTGTAACATGTTGAAGACAGGTTTCTTTACACAGTAGCAACAAGAAAGACTAAAGCACTCTGCCCAAAACAAAAGTTTAACAGCCATTATTTTACTGGATTATTCATAACGTCACACTATGCACTATCCAGTAAATTATGGGCTTTTAACACCATCAGTGACAGAGCACTTAGGCTATTTTCCCCTGGTTTGATTTTTGAAGCGGTCTTCACTATGTCAAGATTAAGTTAGTCACCTATCAACTAAACAATACCAGAGCAGAGTTTAAGCTTTCAGATGTGTCTAACTGTTCTGCTGAAAAACCTTCGACAGTCACAGGATGTAGGCTCAGCTACCAACAAGGCACATGGATGACGGATGGATCATGAAAGTGGTCTATCAAGCCAGCAAAGCCCAGTCACGGTGATTTAGAGCTGTCGGGAGGCAGACTTTTCCTTAATAACATTAGCTATAGCCAGCCTCCCTGAGACGACGACAGGAAGGGTGCGTCAGGGGAAACGATAGAACAATGAGCGGATGAATGGAAGGATGAAGGAGAGAAAGGGCTGATCACTGACGGGGAACGATGGATGATATGACACATGAGTGAGGAAGTGGCTGGATGGAGGCCTTGGAAAGTTCTGATAGAGAACAGGCCAATCTCCGAATGCCGAACATATCTAAATGACACTCTCACACGGGACAAAGATACAGAAGTCTAAGGATTGCTTTCCAAACCTCAACAGTAACATGCAGAGTGAATTACTGCAGCGCTGTTCTGTGAAGAGGGAAGTGCTGTGCTGTAACACGTCTAACAGATGGTCCTACCTTGGAGCAGAGAACACAGACTGAGCAGCGAATGTGTTTACACGCACACAGTATTCCAAATATAAACCTTTAACCCAGTTAATCTCAGTTTCAGGCTAGCTGAACGCTCTTTTTGACTACAGGAACTTCGAGAAGCGTACCACGCTGTGAAACCTATTTCATGGGTTCTTGAATTGTTTCTTTGGGCTACAACACAGTTCCAGGTCAAGCTCCTGGAACCTAATTTCAGCCCTGGTTGGGGAGTGGTCATAAAATCTGAATAGCTGGAACCTTTAGGAGGAGCTAGCAGTGCTGCTGATCTTGACTGGCCAAACACTGACATAATGATACTTCCGTAAACACAAGCCATCATCACTACAATAACACAGCCATTAAAACAGCCAAAGTGTGAAAACAAAAATCAGAACAACAGAAACTGCAAGTTGGACGAATTAAGTGGTGCATTTTCTTTTCAGCATTTGGGGAGGAGAGAGCATTCAATGGGAGCTTAACAGGGCAAGCAGAAATGATACTAGAAATACACTTCTTACATTTTTTCATGTATGGCTCTTAATGCAGTGGAAATGAAAACAAAAGCCAAGCCACAACTGCACAGGTTCCATAAAGTCCCTGGTTACCCATGGAAGTCAAAAACAGCTTTTAGTCACCCTGGATGGGTGCCAGTTAAATGCTTCAAATAAGAAATGTAATATCTTAAATATCCCTATATTCACAAATAAACAATATTCTGAATATTGCCTTAGATAAACATTTTACAGACAAAAAACACTGATAATGATAAAAACTACTGCCGTTACAAGAAGGTGTCTGTAACTGGGGTGTGACATAAACATCTCATATACTATTAGACTATTAATGTGCTTGTAAACATATACAAACACAACAGAGCACAACACGGCAAACCAGCGCCCTCCAGTCTCCACTCAACTGTTCTAACCAAACTAGCTGGGATGCAAAGTGGGAAAATATGCTCTGCATGCACTCATGGACATTGTAGTAATAATCAAAAACAATATCTGAGATATATTCAAAACAACTGCTCCCATGAGCACTAATCTCATGTCAACAAATGGGCATTCCAGCTGCATGTCAGAGGGCTTACAATAAGACGACCTCTGAGGAAAACTGAGCAGCACTTTGTTATTCTTTCATTACATAAGTGGAACATACAGACAGGGGCTCGACGCTGTACAAAGCGCCCGGTAAGAACAGAATGTCAGTCTGTAAAAGCCTGACTTGGCTTAGAGACCACTGGACCCGATGTCGACTGGATGTTGTCATGTGGCTGAGGACTGAGCAGAAACTTCCTTCACAACAAGCATGTTTTCAGTGGTGTCAAAACATACAGCTTTCTGAGAATGTTTAAGATGTTGAGTCATTTTATGAGTTTGTTTGCTGACCATTGTCCTGTATTGTTTTATGGATATAGGAAGACAGAAGGTTACATGTGATAGCCAGCAGTTACTCACGCTTGGAGAGTGTAGCATAACAAAATGATCTGAGGGAAAACTGCAGTCTATTTTTTAAATGTGTTTTCATCTGGCATGTAAACTGTGGCAAGGAGTGAAAACAAGTCGATTCAGACCAAAGAAAATAAACTGTAGGTGTGATCACACCCTTATTCTTGAGTAGCAAGTGGGCTGCTGGACAGGGTCACAGGATTATCTAATGTGTGTGTCTAGCGAGCCAAATTTTGCCTAATCTAAACATACAGGAAAGTCTGTTTGCTTAAACTTGTTCATTGCAGGATCACATATTTATGCAGATCACATGAGGGAAATTTCAAATCACGTTTCATCTGAATACAAAAACACAGCCTATCAAACTCCAAAGGCTATCAAACACCTTCTAAATTGACTGGTCTCACCATCGACTGAAGCTCAAATGACAAAAAACAGAAGCATATCATAAATTATTTAGCCTGGATGAAAAACGCTATAAATGTGATGATTCTGCATTTTCTGTGAACTAGCTCTGAAATCTATTTTATGTATTTTCTATTGTACATCAACATTATTAATATTGTAATGCGGTTAATAGTCGGAATCTGCAACCAGTTTTTAAATGATGATCACGTCTGAATGATCCATATAACTTTTACATCATGCTGGCTTCATACTATTAATATGATCTTAATCCTTAAGGAAATCTGTCTCATACTGTAGTACGAGCAATCCATTTCAATTAAATACACTTAATTCACTCAAGAAGGATGGAGATTCTGCAGGTATAAAACAGACTGCAGTAAAACACATACTAAAGGATTTGGCAAGTTAACCAAGAAATAGAGTCCAGTTACAAAGAAAGTTAAATGCAACATCATGCAATTATATTCTTGTATAAAAAAACAAAGAAAACATGATTAAAACAGTCATAAAAGAAAACACAATAAAAATACTTTGAGAATTTGGAGTGCACTAGAAAAGAAAATGGTCCCACAGCCAACCTTCACAGGGACTCAATCAAAGACAACAATCGAAAGACAACATTTTATTCAAAGACGAGAAACTGATGAAACTACAGAACTACGGCCAAGTGTTGTACTGGGTTTGATGTCTGCTATGTGGGATTTCTACTAAGTGTGTGCAGCAGATTCAAAGTTTGCTGTTTGTAAAACATGCAAAGAAAAAGTTGCCTGTGGAGGAAATACGACAAAACCATCACGCATAATTATAATTGTCTGCCTATCACTTATAGAATGACACTGACTGGATCAACTGTGGATCGACTGTGCATCGACAGCGGCTACAACCAGTGTTTTCACTACAACTGAGCATCTCCTCTCCTGCTGCTGCTGTTGGTAATCACTGGCTGTCCACTAAGTTGACTGAGACTCAAGACCGTGAGAAATATGATGATTCTGAAATGTTCTCAGTGATAATGATTCCCCAGTCAAGAGAGCAAAACATGTTGTGCTGTTTAAAAGAGTAAACAGAGGCACTGTCGTGTCACAGATGACACACAAAGTGACCACCAACACCAGAGAACAGCATTTTACTGGAGTCAACCCACAAGTCAGGACAGATCAGGGATGAGGATCATAACCGGCTCCAGGTCAGAAAAATATTGGCGGATCAGGCTTATAATTTTAGTTATTCTGAGAGCGTGTCTCCCAAATTTGAAACATGTATGCAAGGCATTTTAGACAAATCCAATAAAAAATGACCGAGATAATAAATTCCAAGTCCCTGCCATAGGATGTTAGTGAATATGTCAAACTATCACCTCATGCCACTTTAAAAAGAATGGACAGTCCACTCCCACTTTTTCCTTACTGAGACGGCAGGAACACTGATAAGGAACAGGGGAGAAAATGTTCTGGTAGGATTCGAAACTAAACCAGCAGATGTTCATTTTGTCCCAGGAGGCAGTGAGGGTATAGTCTTCACCAATATGCAATTTGTAGACACACAACCCCATCACTATTTTCTCATACACAGCAAACCATGTTCTACACAAACTATCTCTGGACATACAAAAAGCCATTACAATTGTTTGGAACGGAGAGAGACGTGGACAGTCCCGGTCTCTCCACCCCTCTTTTGGCCACTAACTGGCTAGTTGGCTTCTGTCCATCACACTCAATCCATGTTAGTGGCTTCTCGTTCTCACTCATCCACTTAACACCAGCCCAGGGGAGAGCGGGCAGGGGAGGGTGACTGGGAGGTGGGAGGTGTCCTGTAAAGCTACAATCACAGTCGCTGATGTGTGCACCGTGCAATTCTAACCACTATTAAATTTCATTTCTACTAAGCCACGTCAACACAGCTGTCAACCGCACAGACGTCATGAAAACACATCTAATCTTTTGGCGTCGTGACTCATAAGGTGTTGTAAGGAGTGAAGCTGTTCAGCAAACAGGTGTAACTCGAAGATAAAAGCAGCACTGACTAACTTCAGTGCAATGTATCCATGTCCCTGCATGGATTTGTGACTAACAGGAGGCTCGGGAATAAGATTTTTTCAAACTGTTTTTTATAATCCCCCCAGGGTGTGAGTTCTAATAATTAGTAATGGGAAATACATTTTCATGCTTGTTTCAGTCCCTCAGTCCCTTGTTCCTGACCATAACCCCGTAAACTCTTGGCTAGGCCACAGAGCAACGTGCCCAACCAGTATCACAGCAGCTTGGCTGAACAAAGACAGACAGACAAAGAAAGGTCACAACTGCACCAAGGATAGCAGGATGAAACCAAGTATAGTGGCTGATGAAAGGAGAGAGATGGATGAGGTGCGGCAGGGGGGCGTGCAGCAAACACAACAGCCGGGAAGAGCACAACAAGGCAGACAGACACGTTCTTAACATGCTGGAGATGCTTGGCCAGAGACCCAGCTGTTAATAAGGGAGCAGTTGTGACACTACAAAGATGCATGTTGGACATTTAAGTAATAACGATGGTAAATAAGTATGGTATATATTTCTAGTGAGGAAAATATATACATTAATACATATTTTGGTTAATTTTGTGTGATGGCCCTAAACTGCTGTTATATTTAGGCTGTATTCTTCAGTTAAAATATAGGCCAGATTTGGCAGATAATTTATGATTAGTGCTCATAAATGTTATCATCAATGAGAATGTGTGTGTGTGTGTGTGTGTGTGTGTGTGTGTGTGTGTCTTACAGCAGTAGGGGTGTTGGGTGCAGTGCGCCTGCGTAAGGACAAGCGCTGCTGGCTGCGCAGCGAGAACCTGCGGAAGGACTCCCTGCTGCGGGAGGCCAAGGAGCGCAGAGAATTGGTTCTCTTGAAGCCCCCTGTCCCGTCCTCTCCCCTGCCTCCTCTCTCCAGCGTGTTGGATACAAAGCTGAGTGCCCCCTGCAGGGACCGGCGCACGTTTCCCACCCATCCAGACACCTGTGTGTGGGCCACTGACAGCTTGTCCCCCAGGTACTCCATCAGAGCCCAGTGCTGCCGCTGCCTGCTGTGTCACCTGCTGTCTCTCAGCTGAGCTGTGCCTCTTTGCTTCGCAGCAGCAGAGTCATTCAGGTCTGAGGAGGTTCAGCTGGAGAAGGGCAGCCCGGGGACACAGCCCTGGCTTTTCACTGATGTGTGTTGCTAGGTCAGTGCTGCAGCAGTGCAGTTGATGATAGGGAGAACACTGCCACAGCTCAGCCAGTCAGACGTTGTGATGCTGGCGCCTGCTGCGTACAGCACTGCAGCAAAGACAACACCGGCCAGTCGCTGGTGTTACAGGACGTAGCCTCTCCTCAGTTCTCAATGGCCTTTTAGCATTGTAGTCCCACTGGAGCCATCAGGACTGCATTTAAACTCATCACTGTCGAAGCTCCAGGCTGTTGGCTTGAAGTGCGTTGTGCTTTCTGTTGTCCGTTTCAGTGCATGCAAGATATGCTTTACATGATATGCCTACCACACTAACCAGCTGGGCATGTGAAAGGTTATGTAAGGTTCCTCTACGACTAAACCTTACTGACAAGTACACAGAGGACTGTTCTGAGGCTGCTTGAAAAGATGCTGTACTGCCTGCTTACATTTTTATCAACTATTGTTGTCTGGCGTCATGTAAACAAACAAGCAGCAACAAATCAACTGGAGAGGTGACATGCAATAATATCACATCCTGAATGGAGCATTCATGTGTTGCACAACAATCAGGTGTCGACCTTCATGATGCAGGCTGACTAAAAGCTAGAGCTAAGATTAACAACACAGAGGTTGATAATTAGGTGTACAACAGTGATGAGTGAAACCTGTGCCAACTCTCCAGGTGTGAGCTTGTCTGTCCTGATTCCAGCCTCAAACACCGCCAACCTGACAGCTGTCCCAGAGCCAGCGCTGCTGCGGATCCTATCACACCATACCAAGGTTAAAAGTGGAAAAATGACATCCGACACGACTACATGTCCACGGTGTCTGATCCAGTGTTGGTCCTGTGATGACGAATCTGCACGGAGGAACGATCCAGGACAGCTGGCAGTGGAGGGTGAGCTGCTATAGTCATTCCTATTCCTCAAGGAGAACCGGAGTGTAAGTCAGCGCAGTGCCAAATAGAAGAAGCAGGAGAGAGGACTGTGGTGGGAAAATCAGACAAGAGGCAGAGAGAGAAAATGTTCCCTCTCTGCCTTTTCCTACAGATACAGGCAGGTAGTAGAAAACGCGTCAGCCAGTCCTGTTCCTACACCCTGTGCTACAGGACTCACCGTTAGGGAGAGAATGGGTGGAGAGAGGGAGTGGAGAGAGGGAGTGGAGAGTGGTGAGAGTGAGTGAGAGAGAGAGAGAGAGAGAGAGAGAGAGAGTGAGAATGGGAGGTCCTTGATTCAGTGTGGAAGGGTGGGGGGTGTAGGGCTGGGGTGATATATGTTCTGCGGTGCTCTGACACTCCGGCCCATTTCTGTTGTAGCGCAGGACGGTGAATTGTCACTGCCAGCACAAGGGAGAAGGGCTACAGGCAACCATAGAGACGCAGGAAGAGTAATGCATATTAGCAGGTACAAAATAATGTCTAGATGTTGCTATTTAGCAGTCCCTGCCTCCCTAATCCAGGGAGAGTGCCTGAGAGAACGTGAAGGAAAGGAACTGTGACACAAACTGTGATGAGAATGAGCGCCAAGTGCATGCTGAGGAATGAACTGCATCAAACATACATGAGAGACAGACAGAGGAGTGGAGAAGATAGGTGTGGCTTTATGACTATAGTGGGATTGTGTTCCTGTGAACCGGTCTGACAGCCCAGCAGCAGGGAATCACAACACTCAACAGAGAGTATGTTCAAACATATCTATCTGAGTCTCATGCAAACAGGGCCAGAGAAACACTGGGCCGCCATCTAACTTTTTTTTTTAAATCAGTGCCACCCATCTGTTATTTCTCCATGAACACTGTCTCTGAACTTGGAAACAATAGCACCCCAGACGCACTTCAGAGACTGCAACTCCTCTCAGAGCAAACTGGGACACAGGGGCCTGTATGAGCTGCATTAATGTCCACACATGCCCCCTGCTGGAAGTCTTATGTGAAGTGCTGTGCTGAGAGCAAGTCAGTCTGCTGAAAGGTTCTCAGTTTCCGACAGAGCGCTCAAACACACCCTTCTCACATACTCCTCAGCCCTAAAATGGCTGCCTCTTCCTCCAGAGGATTTGGACTTATAAAAGGACAAGGAAATCGAGCCTAACAGTGCTAAATTAACTTAGCTGGTGAAGTGACATCTGCTGTGTTGAGTGGTAAACTACTGAAGTAATATTGTCACTTGGCCTGAAACATGTTGGGCGATAAATTACTATTATTTCAGTAATAATATTTGAGTTATTCTAGCTATTATTACTATTATGTATGGCTGGGCAATATATGAGAGATATCTTTCACCAAAAACCTTGATTACAGTATTGTAGGGATGACTGTTGGTGCTGTAATAAGACACAAACAAGATATTTCTGCTAAGTAATCATACTACTGTGAACAGATGACCAAGCAGGCAGAGACAAATAATAAAACAGAGCAGTCTAGAAAATTGCATTTCGTCAATGCAATATATCCTTTAAGACCGGCAAAAGACCCTTATGCCATATCATAATATTACAGTATCTAAAATCTCAGACGATATCTAGTTTCATATAATGATATCAATAAGAAATTGATATATCGCCCAGGCCTGAGTTAACATCATTACAACCTAAACTCCAAACTGAATTTAAATCATGCAGCGACTATATCCCACCACCATACACAACGCTGTTCTCACCATGATTAGCCGTCAAACTGAGGGAGCGAGCATAGCTGAGACAGCAGAAAAGTTTATAATGTGTGGCTGGGAATATTCCCACTAGGCTGATTTTATTAAGCACAACAGTTACAACAATATCAGACATCAACCCTTAGAAACGAGCCAAGCAATTAGTGGGTGTAACCAAAAAGCAACATAACAATATGGCGTAACCACTACTCACAGGAAGTAATAAATAAATTACTTTTGAGATGAGTAATGAATAATATTAATTGGCTGAAAAATCCCAATCCCAATCCCAATATTGAACATCATCCACCAGGAAATGACTCATAGCTGTGCATCACTTCCCCATTTCTGCTGACATCACCCGGGCAGCATGGAGCCACACGCTGTCAGAAGGTAGATTATATGGGCTATAGCTAAACACATACAGAGAGCAACTGGCTAGACTCAGTGTTAAGAAAAGACAGGCATGCTGCAGACAGAATAAAATCCTCTAAAGTAAAAGAGTTGTGCTGCCACTTACCCAGAGGCACTGAGGAGTCAGACAGCATGACCACATGTACAGCACAGCTCTCAGCCCAGAGCCCATCTCTGCTCTGTCCAACCCTCCAGCCTCACTGCCTCTGCCGTATCCCTGTGATGTCACTGGACAAGTATGAACTCAGGGCTGCGTGACTTTACACACGACTCCCAGTAAATATTAAGTGGGGTCTGAACGATGGACGTTTTATATTGTGATATAGACAAGAAAGATGAAAATTAAATCATATTATTTACACTGGTGATTGTGACAGATTTTGGCATTACTGAGATTAATTTCTCCAAATTCACCAAAAGATTTCTAAAACATACACAGGCTGGGATTTTGCTCAGAGATGTTGTCTTAATAACACAATGGAAAAATACATATACATAACACACATAATCATTCCACTGTGTTCAAGTGTCATTTTTTGTGCTAATCTTATTGTAGCTGTCAAATTGACAAAACTGATGCTCCTGATTGTAAAGAACTGATCATACCAACAGCATTTCTCAAATTCTGATTTGACTTACTCAATTTTGAACGTCTGCCAAAATCAGCCTGTGAGGGACTAATTCAATGTCTATGTGATAAATCAAAACCTATTCATTTTTACTCTTCGGTTTGTAAGAATAAAGTTCAAATTAATGCAGTCCGTGGTCAAACTCAGCTGTGATATGTGTCTGACCCCTGAACACCAAATGTCTCAGTAAATCTAATTGTGGTCACACCTTTCATGCAGACTAATAGAAACTCGCATGCCTTTTTTTGCAGTTGCGGGGGAAAACTATGGCAAAGCTCCCAAGCTAAAAACTAGACACAAACCACTAAAGCCAATAATAACTAACTATGCAGTGACAAGAGTAAACTGGGACTGGGCAATAATTTGATATATCAATATCATGATATAACACTAGATATCATCTGGGATTCTGGATATTGTAAAATTGTGATCTGGCATAAGTGTTGTCTTCTGGATTTTAAAAGCTGCATTTGAGTAAAGAAATGCAATTTTCTGAACGTGAACTTGAAATTGGACGATCATAGCTGTTCTGTTATTTGTTTTTACCTGCTTGGCCATCATATCCACATTACTAATAACTGTCAATCAAAAACGGCATTGTGAAAATATTTTGTGAAAACACCAATATTCATCCTTACAATGTTGTCACAATATTTCGAATGAGACAATTGCTCAAAAATACTGTTACATTTTATTTTGTCACTTATCCCTATATCACCTAGCTCTAGAGCAATCAATAGCAGGTCAGGTCTCAGCACAGTACGCACAGAAACCTTAAAATAACTAGGTTTAATAAAAGTTAACATTATTCCTTTGAATACACTGGAAAGACAAACACTCACACCACTGAACTACAACCACTAGATGGTGATAGTGACCTAACACTTAAGGTGACCTCATGTTTTGGGACTTTCCAGCTCCATGTCATGACAGTGTGCACTTACATTATGCAATGCATCTCTGGGCTCAGACTTTTAACCACAGTCTACACACAGCACTGTCACTGGCAAAAAGGCAACCAAATCAATCACTGCATATCAGATAAACACTGTGTGTTGGTTTAGATGGAGATGATGTGGTTATAAATATGCAGACACATTGTAGCTCGCAAAAGAACTGCATGTCTCCCCAGCTGCAGCACTTCATAACTTTGACCGAACCAGGCAAACAGTCATGCCAAGTGAGCAGTGTGAGCACTCATTAACCTTTTGACTAATCCAATCCTGAATTACAGGCTAGAGAAGATGTTTGGCCACCAGTTCCCTAAAACGTGAAGTGGGAGGGAGTGGAGGTGAATCACAGATGGTGCCTTTGACAGTCGTCACTGCTCATTATCCTCTGAGCTCGGCTGCATTCAGCTCTCAACTTTCAGTCAACCAACCGCATTCCTGCTCCATCCGATGCCTCTCTTCACTGCACACATGCAAACTCACACACAAGCTCATTCAAGCACAGGCAAACACACACGTAATTCCCGCCCCACTGGAGTGGTGTGTGAGGCACAGACCAAACGTAAACCATGACCAAAATAAAGGGCTCACAGCCAGCTATTACACTGAAGTGGCGTCAGAGGCGGTGTTTTTCCTTCTTGAATTTTTTTTTTTTTTTTTTTTGTATCTCACGCAGTTAGGACTTTCCTGGAACAGTTTTGTCTGTGCTGAGGAACCAAGCGGCAGCCTGACTCACCCAGCTGTGACGGTCCCTCTCTCTGTGGGCACTGCGACTCCTCATCCTGGAAAGATTTGCTTCCACGGCGCTGCTTGAGGGGGCCGACCGTCGCGACACGCTGCGGGACCGCATCCTGTTCAGCTCCTAACACACACACACACACACACACACAGGGGCACCAGAGTCAACTCCACATCTTCATCATGATGATGTGCCTTGTCTAACAGCTGCTGATTACACAGACAATCCTGACATTAAGTTCCATCTGCACCCTCTGTCCTGGATGCTGTGGGCAAATCCTCTGTGAGAGATATTCATCAACCACACAGCAATTTTGAAAAACCACTTTCAACCTCTGAGGTGTGTCAAAGTTGCTACTGTCCACAACTAGTGAACTTACTGCAAAGAATACATGATGAGATCAACCACACATTTTCAGTGTCAATTTTCAGATGTTTAACGGATAGAATTTCTATTTCATGCAAACAAAACAATTGGGAGTAACTGAGAACAAAGACACACAGCACATGCTCCAAACACACACACACACTTTTGACTGAAATTCTCACAGTGAGTTGACACTGTACGACAGTATTATTTACAGCTACATCAATTTATAGCAGGTGTTTTGCCGTCAAATTATTCAATGTTTATTTGCAAAATGTAGTTAACATTCGACTACACGCTGAATGTTGCTAGCTCGCTACACAAACTGGCATGGTCATTCGGTTTTGTTAAGTAGGAACTGATCATGAAATACTAACAAAGAGTCACAATAATGCTGATGTGAGCTAAGTGAATTTGTTTTCCAAAGTGATTATAGATTTTTACTGTTATTTTGTCCTGCACACCGAATACAGGGAAACTGCCATACAAATAGTCATATTTCAGGTAGCACATGAGGACTCCACTGTGTGGTGAGCACTAATAAGGAGCAAAGGTCTTGCAGGCTGGACGCTTTGTAATTCAGCCATATCATCATGTGGCGTGTAGTCCAAAAATCACTAATGAAAATATGAATAGGACTTGAAAACACAAACATAAATTAAATGTCATTACTGAATTTAACTTCTGGTCATAATTTCTTACAAAGGTTTACAAAATCCAAATTCAGAATCTTGTCATTTCTTTTGTGCATAGCCCAAAACTGACAGCTGTCTAAAAACATAAACATGTGGCCTTGTTAGCTGCTGACTATTGGGTAGCTAGTGGCTAAGTGACTAACTAGACTGCTGCAGATACATGTTTGGAAAAGTTATAAACTGCATTTCTTCTAAAAACTGCTTGATTTCCAAATATGACAATACTGCAAATAACCACAGGCCTGCTGGGCTGTATAATAATACCTGGATGCAAGTTAAACTAATGTATTAAGTCTTTTCATACATCACAGCACTAGTAGCTGGATGCACTTTGCAATTTCTCAACAAGTCAAGAGAATAAGTCTTGACCACTGCCTGAGGAGAAGGAGACACACTGCCAAATGGCTGTGTGAGGACTGCTGGGCTACTGTTGTCAGCCAAAGCGGAGATCATGCTTTTGTTTTTTTTTTGGCTCAACAATGCAGGAATACATGTGCTATGTGCCTGGGTGTGTCTCTTGGGAAGATCAATCCGAATTAAGAAGACTGAATTTAAATTGAGAAAACAAATTCACTTATTCTATTAATCTTTTAACCATAAACATAACAAACTCACTCAGCTGGCACTAATGTCTTTCCATACAGATGCTAATTGTCAAAACTGATTTTAACACAAAATAACTTTTTTTTAACATGGCCAAATTCTGTGTTGACTGCCTCAAAATGACCATGTCAATCTGATTTCAGTATACAGAAACTGACAAAAGGTGATTACAATTATTGGGCATAAAAGGACAAATTTTTGACATGAAAAGGCTCATTTTTGCTAATTACTGTCTTTCACATATCACACTGAGTATCTCTATCTCACCTGGGCTCCCTGTGAACTCCTGCGCTCCCAGACGTCTAATTTATTGTCACAGCGTTCTGGCTCTCTGGGGAGCCAGATTTGCTCCATGGGAGTGTTGGCAGTCTTGGGCTCTTCGCTGGAGAAATGGGACGAGTGCTGTTGTTGATCCGGCACACCTGACCAGCGCCTCTCTGGAGCCAGGAGCATGTCCTCATGCCTGAGAAGGAACTGCTCCACGCTGAGTTTGTTGGCAGGTTTCTTGAGTGGCTCAGCTCTGGCTGGGGGTCTGTCCACGGACATCTCACCTGGCCTCAGCTCCCACGGGTCCTGAAGTGACACTGTCCACGTGGGGCTCGGCCGGCCCAGTGAACTCTCTGGTGTTAACTTACGGCCACTGTCCGTCTCAGGGGTGAGAGGCTGTGATCTAGACCCACTCCCAGCCTCTATAACCTGAATACCAGCAACAGGAAACATGTCTTTACTGGGTGAGGGCTGGGTCTGAGTTGTGAAAGAGTCAATGTCGAGAATGGCAGGTTTATAAAGCTCGTCAGCTCTGGGAGATACCTGCCTCCATCGCGTTGCAGGGTCACTGTGTTGAGGAGTGGCTTTGGAAAACGAGTCATCACGGAGCACAGAGTCTAGATCCAGCACTTTGGGCCTCAGAGGTGACGAGTCCAGTGCCATCCTCTCCTGCTGCTCTTTCCTCTGCTTCTCTTTCAGCCTTTGTCTCTCTGCTTCCTGCTGTTTGGCTACCTGTCTCAGTTTTTCTGCTTCCTCTCTCATCATCTTGTCCCTCAGTCTCTGTTTCTCCAACTCTACAAGCTGCTGTCTCTCCCTCTCCCTCTCCACCTGCTTTTGCTTTTCAAACTCCGCGAGTTTTCTTCTCTCAATCTCCATCATTCTCTCCAACTCCTCCTTCCTCTGCTTTTCCTTCTCAAGTTCCCGTTGTCTTATCCTCTGGTTTTCCAGCTCCTGTCTCTCAAGGTCTAGTTGTTTCTGTCTCTCCCTTTCTAAATCTCTCTGCTTTTGTCTCTCCAGCTCTCTCTGCCTTTCCCTCTCTAACTCTTTACAACGCTCCTTTTCTATCGCCCTCTGTCGCTCCAGCTCTTTGTGTCTGTCCACTTCTTGTTGTATGGCCATCTGTTTAATTTTCTCTGCTTCCTCTCTCTCCATCTTCTCCCTAAGTCTCTGCTTCTCAAGCTCCAAGAGCTGCTGCCTCTCCTTTTCTTTCTGTTTCTGTCGTTCAAACTCTAAGAGCTGCCTTCGCTCCATCTCCTGTATTCTCTCCAGCTCCTCTGCTCTCTGTCTTTCTTTTTGTAGCTCTAACAGCCGCCTCTCCTTGTCCAGCTCCTTC